>NW_006912899.1:1165117-1889785 GCF_000585585.1 Capronia coronata CBS 617.96
AGTAGTAGTAGTACCAGTAGTAGTAGTACCAGTAGTAGTCGGTAGTCCATTCACTCACTGTCTGTCTTTGCCTTACATCATGACATCCCTTGGCCACTCTACAGCCTCGTTAAACGGCCGAACCCTTCAGCCTTGTGTACATTTTCGCAAAGCATGTAACAGTGCTGACTTCAGCCTCACTAGACCCAGCAGGGAAGCTTTCAACAATACTACGGGATACAGCATGAAGATCAATCCCAGAATACATTCTCGCTTTCGATCCATTCCTGACTGTCATGCGTGACATCCTTGACCTCACCTTGAGGTACGACCGGAAGCCCTGGCTCCAACCTAGACCATGCTTCACTATCTGCTCCAGCTTCGTCATCATTCTTCTCGCCAAAAGCCTTCGCTTCACGCCCCGTCGCCCAGTCCACTGTTCTTCCGCGCTGTCGCTCCATCAGTTATATCGTGCACAAAGAACACTCCTTGACGATGCAAGTCGGCAAACTCGGCAAAATCCAGCTTGATGCAGTTCCAGGCCGGAGTGTCGCCGACTTGCCATACGATCGTGGCTTCGAACAGGCCGTGGTCAGCTTGGTCCAGCCACGACATTAGCTCGATCCGGACAATCCAGCCTGTGGCGATCGAGACACTCTCTTCTGGCGCTGCATCTTTGGGACCTAAGGACAATATCGCCGAGGACGATGCTGTGGATGGTCCCGGCCGTGGAGCTGACCACATCATCGGTGCCTTCGGAGTAGCTGTTGTGCTTGCTCCCGCCGGAGAGGCTGCTAAGGAAAACGACGATATCCCGGCCACAGAAGACGACGGCGTCCCGGCCAAATCTGGCCTTCCTGGAGACAGGTCCATCGCCACGCCTCTAGAAGACCGCTGTGGCAATACCTCTCCCCTCGGCGCCAGATTCCCAAGTCGATTCGTGCGCACATATACATTCCGACCTCGATCCGACAAATACCGATGGAGCACGACCAACGCGCTATGTGTCGATCTCATCCGCCGAACCACCACCTCATGGCAGACCCGCTCATAGTCGTGATCGATCAGAGTCCGGATGGCCCGACGCGCCTCCACCACAGTCTCGTTGTTGTCACTCGCTTGCTCGAGAAGGTGCCAGGCCTGTGGAAGACTCCAGACCTGCCGGTTCCGCGTGGGCCCCATGTTGTTGGCCACCAGATGCGGCATGGTTCGTCGCGGCACGACCATGTATGACAGGCCGTCGTCGAGCCGGACAAACATCAGTCCTGCGTCGCACCAGATCCAACCTCTTTGGTTGAACGTCGTGTGCAGCTCCGCAGGGATGTGAATGGCCTCGGCCATACCACGAGCCCCGAATGTGCGCAGAATTTGGTCTTCTTGTTGACCACGCAACGAATCTGGGGAGTGAGGCGGCACTTGCGAGACGGATCCGATGATGGCCGTCGATGCGATGGAATTTTCTCCCCAGTTGGGACGACGGATTGGGTTCCTGACATATCGTAGACCGGTGCGAAGAGTGGGTAAACCGGCCCGGTTTAACTGCTTGATTGGGACGGGGTTCGTGAGTGAAGCTGTGCTGGCCATGGCCGAAGACCTCCCTAGTCCTGGCATAGCGAATAACCCAGAGAGCTTCACTCCATCTGGGTTGTCCGATCCATCGCTCACTGACTCCGAAGTGCCCACGGGTCCCGAGTCGAAAGATCTTGCGGAAATTTCGTTCACCACAGCAGCCACACTCATGCGAGTCAACCGTGTCGGGCGTGATCCGTACGGACTGTATCTTGTTGCATTGATGCTTCGCTCTCGTTGTTCATCGGTGCGGACCACACATGCCGGCGGTGGCTTGCTCGGGCTAGATGGATGGAAACTAGGCGATCGCGATCGGCTTGTCTCTGGACCCTCTGGTACCCACGATTGCGGACTCTTCACGCCTGAAAGCGAACTCATGGAGCCGAACGGTGGTAATCCCACCCCCGGTTTCAAATTTGCTGTCTGGTACGGGCCCAATGCTGTCAATGGAGTCGAGACTCCAAGGCCGTTTGTCGAGGTCTCCGCCATGTCCAGTCTGGCGGGTGTTCGTAAGATGATCACCGCAGCAGACTCTCCCACTGAATCCGATGTCGAGCTCACCACAATCAGCTCTGCTAATGAGACAGCAGACCATGGAGAGGTCGGCTCTGGGAACTCGGTCTTCATTGAAACCGGACCAGGGAAGGTCTGGTCGCTGAGCATGGCTTAGTCTTCAATCCGGGGAAAGGCAACCTCAGACACTGCATACCTGATCCTGTCTACTTCGTGGAACACAATGCGTCAAGTTACGACACCTCGTACTGGCAGAGCTCGGGTTGATCTTGAGAACATCGGCATGTAATAGTATGTTCGGTTTGGCGAAGTAATCCCCACGAGATTGGTAGGGTCCAGTCAGCCTTGTCTCTGTCTGAGGTGTCTCTGGGAAAGGCCAAAAGGAATCGTGACAGGTGACACCCGACGGTTCGGAGTACTATACTATAGCAAATTACACACGGGAAGACGCAAGCTGGCAAGCGACGTAGTTGGGAATCTATATGCATTTGCTGGTATTCCAGACTTACCATTCCCCCGGGCCCTCAATCGGCAGTTTCAGCTTGAACGGCGACTAATGCTTTCTGATTTCGATACCATGTTCAAGCCCCCAACTAGTCAAATAGAATCGTCGCCTCTCTACATTTGGCAACCTGTAGCCGAAAATGGCCTCAAAAGGCAACCTCAACTCCCAAAGCGCCAGCTTCTACCAGAAAAAGAAAATAGCAACCCCGACACCCCGGACAAGGATGAACATGCACACTACAAGACAGCATCCGGTCTTTCTGCTGCGGCGCCGAATCAACCTGGTGGCTGGATCGAGTGACTAACACATGCACTACTTTTGACAAATCTGCAGGGATATACTGCAAGGGGGTTTATACGAACCTGAGTCGAACTGAAAGAGGAAGGAGGGGAGGGGGTGATTGTGAAAACGCCACAAAAGCTGCAACACATGACAGAACTGATACCAACTCCAACTCCCACCACGAGTATTCTTTCCTCATTCTTTCACCCAGCTGTTTCATCTGTTCAGGGAAGGAATCGCCCGCTCTCGTCCGCGTTAGTCCACTGCTTCAAGGACCAGGACCCAACCTCTCATACCCGTTCTATCTCAGTTGAACCTTTTCCGTTTCAGCTGTCAGCTGTCAAATAGCGTTTTCTGCCGTCCCTGACTACGGTCTGTGGTAGTTGCAGTTGTCCCTGACGCAGACTCAGGAGTCAGGAGTCAGGACTGGCTCTCGCAGGCAAGGCATGCCAGCAAATGGACTTTACAGTCTTCGCACTGTGACTTCGCTGTGTGTGATAGTCCCTTGTATTACCCCAACGGGTGAGAGTGGCTGGGAGAGAAGTGAGGTGATCTGGGATATTCCCGGATGGGTGACTGTTGCGTCGTCTACTAGTATCTTATAACCTGATTAGATTGATCTTGCAAGACGAACAGAATTGTGTAGTGAAAAGTCTAACTTGCTTGGGAAGTCAATTGTGTCACCAGTCGCAATGTGTGCATGTCCTGAGCGAAAAGGGAGTAAAGATCGTCTTCGCCAGCCGTGTGTGGTGAGTTGGTGGCTTGCCAGATTGAGTAGGTGTGCTGTGTCGTTCATCCTAGGCTGTCTGCGTTGGCATCCAAGTTCGGTAGATATCCGAAGTATCTCGCTCACCCTCTCCCCCGCCCAGTCGCTCACTATAGTAATCAACCACTTGCTGGGAAAGTTATCAGGCTGGCTGGCCGGAGGCAGAGTTTGACTGAATTTTTTAGGCAGGGGAGAGATTATCCCCATTGGTGAGCGTAAGGAAGAATATTCACTCAAGTAACGATTTCCTTACAATTTGCATTTGCATGTCCTCAATCGTGGTTTCACATGCTCGAGATTCAGAATGCGATAAAGTAAGACAAATCCTAATCAAGACTTTCGATCAATATAGAAGTCCAGTCGTACATGTGGCTAACTTTATTCTCACTTCATTGTCTGTAACGTTTGTAGCATCATGGTCGTAGAAATAGAGTTACGAATAGTCGCACTCTGATGTCGCGTCGCTGTCGTGTCAACCGTCAACCGTCAACCGTCAAGCCAAACTTTCTCCATCAAACCAAGAACTTCAGCTGTCAGAGAAATTGTTCAACCGCAATCGCATAGACCATCTACCAACAGCATACACATCGGGGCCAGCAACAGCAGAACAGACATTGCAATAACGATGGTTCTTGCTCCTCCTCCCGCTGCTCCTCGCGGTCCATCGCCACCAGCTTCTCATGCCATTCTTTGGCCTCGTTGAACTCGACGCCCATCATGTCCCTCGATCCTGCCATGTTGACAAACTCCGGCCACAGTATCTCCTGTTTAGCCGTCTCTGTCACCAACACCGACGCACTGTCAGTCGGCGAGACGGTGGTGCGACACACAACTGCCTCAACCACGACTTTTTCCACGATTTTCCAGTCATCGACCTTGACCAGCTTGGTTTGGGTAGCGTTTTTGATCGCCATCGTCTGCGGGCCTCTGGGAAGCATCACCAGCTCGGCCGTGGTTGGCGGATGGAAAGTGGTCATCTGTGAGTTGAAAAGTCAGAAACGATGAAAGTCCATGTCAGTTTCCTGCAACGAGCATACTCTGAGGGAAAGGAGGAGGAATGTGGTTGTGTATATCCTGCCACCAATGGAAACGGCGAAATGTCTTGTCCAAGGGCAGAGTCCAAAACTCTGAGTGGTTCGTGTCTGCCAAAGTGCGAATGGGATATGCCTGTACGCAATGAACGAAATGCAAGGACTGAAGGAACACACGAGATGGAGTTGGGTTTGCGGCTGCTCAACACGCATGCACAACTCATACCTCCCAGCCGATTCATCCTGCATTTTACAGACTGGCCAGCACATGCCCTACCGACGTCGGTGCAATTTGGTTGCTTGAATCCCTGATCAGCCTCGTTTTCCTGGTGGCGGGGACGATTACTGTTGATCTGCTAGCAGCCCTGCGAGGAGTCCGAACCCCAGCAATGATTCCGGGATTGGGTGCCTAGGTCGGCTTACAGGGTCTGATCTGCGCTCTAACTGTGTGTGACCCAGGGTACCATCCTGGGAATGACACAATGGCACTATGGCACTGAGACGGTGAAAAGGGTACTGGTACAGGAAGCTTGACACTGGCACGCAGTGCAGTGATGTGCAGTGGTCCAGCCCGTCCCAGCCCCGGGCGCACACCCTTGACCGGCATTCTCGGATCTTATTGGTCAAGGGTGCGCTGGCAACTCCGGTCGGTCCACGCCACGGCCCATGGCCGCCAACAAACTCAGCGGTACCAGCTGCCCCCGACACACGAGTACGGGCAGTGAAGTGTTAGGTGCCCGTCGCACGAGCGAGGGGACCACCAAGCCCAAGTACTTTGTACTGTTGTTCTGTTTTCCCATTCAACTGCGAAACGAGATGAGGCTCGCACCCAAGTGCAGCCGACTGAGCGACTCGGGATTGAGCTACCGACTTTCTCTGGACGAGACCTTTCTCTCCAACTCAATGAGCACAATGCAGCCCAACTTGCCCGCTCCCAGCCTCACTCAGCATTCCAGTGTAGCCTTTCAGCGCTGGGTTAGAGCCAAAAACATCAGGCATCAACCTCAGGAGCAACGACTCGAGGGCTTGGTGTTCTTGCACGACGACGAAGCCGGAGTGGTGCGTCTGGGATGGAGATTCCAGCGCGCCATGGACACACTCTGCAACGAGGTGCGCTCCAAATCCACCTTTCACAGACCGAGGCGAACGCTTTCTCTGTTCATGCGAGCGTACACAAAGATGCAGAAGACAGTGCTGGTTTTCCTTGTTGCCCGACAAGGCGCTTATGCGCTGGACTTTATCGACAAACATGGGTGGGAAGACCTAAATAGTCACTTCAACACGGTCGGGAGAAAATATCCTGGATTGGCGGATATAGGAACGAGGATATGTCAATGGTATCCGAAGGATATTGACAAGATCCTTGCAAAGGCTGAAGAGATGTCAAATCGAGCCTTGGGACAGTCACTGGAACCAGCAGATTCACACACACTGTGCATGAAATGCCAGAGACGCCGCAGAGCTTACCAGACCCGACAGATTTGTCAACCTCGAAGTGGGATGGTTTGCAGGAGTCAAAAGTCTCACAGAACAACCCTGCTATCCCAGTACATAATCCACGCGCCAGAGATTCACTTCTGCCCATAGAAACGACAAGCTCACAGATTCTTGGTGGCGGCGATCCGACGAAGAGAACGCCGTCCGACATATTTGATCCACATGCTCCAACACTCGCAACCTCTAGAGCGACAACCTTTTCTCAGATCGTAGAGAATTCAGAGGTAGCCTTCACGCAACCTTCTGGAACTGAAAATGCCGCGCAAAACATTTTTTGTCAACATGAGACCAATGTAGACTCCCTCGATTTGATACCACGTGAGGCCGAACCGCTGTTGTCGTTTGATGGTATGGCCGAGCAAAACAGATCGATGCAGCAACACAGCCTATTCCACGATGACCACATGAACGGTCAGATACAGATGCTTCCGCAGAGTGCGTTTGTGACCGAAGGCCCAATGTCGATGAATCTCCAACTTGGACACAACCAGACATTCTTGCCCATGCAAAAAGCCATATTCATACTTTCGGGGGTCGCTACCCACACTGTTCTTGAATATGCCTCCAATGGTGCATATTTCACGAAATGGCACTTTTACAACCAAGACGAAACCATTGCGACTCTCCAGGTGAGTGCCTTCTTGTCGTAGTATATCGCTCAGCAATTGTTGTATCGGTCATGATGTGGATCATCGGCGGAAACATCGGACGGAGGCGCCTCCGATGACATGGCCCAAGAGGCCTTGCTCGCGAAGGAGGATGACATGACCTCTTTTGTTTCTGCTTGTCTGAATCTCCACCTTCTGACGATACCTGTCATCGGCAAGCCTTATCCAGCCATCCTTGCTGCTGAGATCGATGAGAACGGCGCAAACATTCCTTTCTAACACGGCCCCAGGCCAGGGAGATCCCGACGACGCATGAAGACTTAGAGGAGTTGGGTCCAAGGACACCCTCGTAATGCCGGTCTATGGCCTGTATCAGTGGACCGTGTCTTTAATTGCGGACTAGACGCAGACTACCTTCTCTTGAACGATTCTCTTCAATTTCTCCTCGTCCGACACGTCTTGTTCACTGACGGCTATGACGCTTCTTTCATTGATGGACATGACAACGGCCGCGGACTGGAAGAGGCTCGTTCGAGGGGCCGGGCGCACTGAGTATCGAGACTCCTTTCTTCAACAAAGGATGTGAGCACGGTCGCCATACAACATGTTGGTGGTGTGAAGTCTGTCTACCTGTCCAGTGACGCCTCGCACCTCGACCGAACGAGCTGGGGCTCCCGACAACTCCATGTTGAACAACACACTCCGCAGGGCCGTCCCGGTGAGGGGCGCTCACAACCTGTCCCACACGTGATGCTGATAGCTTATCAATCTAGCAAGCATGTGACGAAACTAAAGACGTCTTAAGACCATCGTATTGTGTTCGCAATCGGAGGATGTTATCCCGAACCGAAAACCCAGAAGGGTGACAATGGCAATTCAAACTCTGCTGGTGTGCTAGAAGTACGACAATGTGGCCAAAGTGTGGAAGGGCGAGGGAGGAACAGAAGACGACCAAGAATACTTTCACTCATCTTTGTCGGCACTGGGAGGGACATTCCAGGCCGAAATCAGGCGTTTGGGACAGTAGGATCTTTACCAATCTCTGGACGACCATGCATCCCCTAGTGCCGATATGACATCCCAATCGGAGTGCTGAGAGGCTCTAAGCTGGTTTCGCATCCGGGCCGGTACAGCCAGATGATGGTGTGGTTGAGACTGGAGCAACTGCGTACCAGCAAAAGGACGGGAACGGTACCAGTGAGGGCGACGCCGAGAACGAGGAGCAAATGGAATCACCCCACCTGACGTTTCGGAGACTGATCTACATTGGGATCGGCTTCGAATGGCACTTATCAGTTCAAGGTCGCAGAAAAAGCAGATCAGTACCATTGACACTACGGCAGATGGGACGATGAGGTACCGACAATTGGAACGGGAGTGCCGAGGTTTGAGTGGCACCCACTGGCCATTTGAAACGTTGCCAGGCCTCGGATTTTTTCCGGCTGAATTTCAGGATATGGACTGCTGATGGACATACAGGGGTGTCCAGTCTTGGACAGCACGGAAACTCGGAATACGACAACGTGTCACTGACCGCAACTTGTAGCCCCTGCAATCCAATTCAACATAGACAACACAGCTTCAACTGACATCCAGACCACAGCGCTACAGGTTACTGGTGTGACGACCACGACGACACGCAGCAAGCCGTGTTGAGTACTCAGAAAGAGGCCACTCAGGATTATCCTTGAATCGACACAAAATGATTTCACGTCGAAATGGTCAAGCCGGAAATGTCTCTTCCGACCATCACTATTGGGGACTTCTATCGGTTCCAAACACCCATACTGCATCTTGAACTGACGCACATAATGTCAAATTCTGGCCAGACATTGAATGGAAGGCTGATCGCATCCAAAATTGCTGTCCCTGTCAAGAAATGCAGCGCACGTTACGAACTTGTGCTGTCAGAAGCAAGTTAGGTCATCGCCTGTCTCAATCAGAGTTTCGAAGTTACGGCACTAATGGTCCCGACAATATGGATGAACCAGTATTTCGTTAAAGTGATACACCTCTTCTTCCCGCCGGGAATCCTTTCTTTTTGAGGACGGAACTCGAGTGCGCGAACGATGACCGGCACTGTCGCCACTCTGGAAGTCAATATGCGGAAAGGAATGCCGGCGAACCTTGAGCAAGTTTCAAATAGTGGCTGCATTTCCCAGTTCACGACCTCGGTCTCAAGTTTCGACTGACAACAAATCTTCAACTTCTTTTCATCACCATGCTGGACTGATCTTGGGGTCGTCAATTTATCACGGCTCTGTTACAATGGCACCTCGTCCAGATGACTTTTACTCTCGGGACGACGCACATCGATCATGTCTCTGGCACACTTCTGAACCATCCGATCCCAGCTTCGGAGATGAGTCTTCACCGGTGGGAACCTGGGATGGCAGTGAAACAGTGCCTAACGTCGAGTGGGAAGACTGGCACATCAAGGAAGGGTGTTCGATCCGGGCCTATCGGCCGTGTGGCTACGGTCAAGCTCTTCCTGCGCTGGTCTGGTGCTCCTCAGGTAACACGCCCCACCGGTTGAAGTCTATCTTCACTCTTTGCCAGAACCACAGGCTCATGCGAGATCAGCCTTGGGATCAGGAGGGTTCGACCATGAACCAGAACCGTTGTCCATAATGTGTAACAGTCCGCAGCCCCATTCCAGTCGAACGAAGGCTCCTTCCTGATGTGCGAAAGCAGGACTACAATGTGTCGTTGTGTCTGTGGCGACCTCGCGCCTTCCTGGACAGCCCATCTCGAAGGCGATAGATGATCTCTTCGCTGCTTATGACGCGATCGTCCGAGCACACGAACGTATCGGTCTCAATGGCTCTTTTGTTCTCGGTGGTACATCCATGTCAGTGTCCTACGTATCGGTATGGTTATAGTAGTTGAGTCTAATCCTTGCTCACACAGCG
The DNA here is from genome assembly GCF_000585585.1 of Capronia coronata CBS 617.96. Lineage (NCBI taxonomy): Eukaryota > Fungi > Ascomycota > Eurotiomycetes > Chaetothyriales > Herpotrichiellaceae > Capronia > Capronia coronata. Next base: position 1,174,780 of record NW_006912899.1, read on the forward strand.
GTGGTTCCCTCGCCCTTCTCGTCACCCTCCGAAGAGCTTTCTGCCATTTACCTCCTCCGGCCGGGCTGATCCTAGTTACGCCAGCCTGTCTCGACGACGCATCATCCTTAGAAATAGTCGACGAGTGGGCACCAACGCAGTCACCGCCATCCAGCAGTCTTGCAGTGCCTGATAGCTTGCGGTTAAGCCCACCGCCATGTTGCCAAAACCTACACAGTGCGACAATGACTTCGCTTGACGTGCCTGAGGCAATATTACGCATGGTCCCTCTTCCTCCCGTCTACATGCTACTCGAGGAGGCGGACCTTTTTCACGCAGCAGCCAGAACACTCGAGAAACGACTACGGAAGACCGGTCACTTCGTGAAAACGAGTTCGTTCCACCGCCCTCCTCAGGTGTCATCGACTCCACGCACACTCCATTTCGACGTGTTTGACCGTTTGACTGCGATCGTGGGGAAATTGTTCTCCCACGATGTGTATTTGTTCACTGGGCAAACCTCGTGGATTCAAGAATGACTCGGAACGTGTGCAGTGGTTCATTACGTGCGTGGAGAAGCGTGACTTGCGCAGAGCATCATGGTTGGTGTGTCGTCACACTCTGAACTGAGCGCGAAGGAAGTTGTTTCATGTTTCGAAGTGTTCAGATGCATTGGTGTTCAGACAGAAAGCCTGCCACGTCCGCCCACGGCCGGGGGTGAGAAAGCTTCCTGAGACGTGTCTTTGTCTTTCATCACAATTTCGAACTACCCGAGTGGACAATGTACCATAGCCCCCAGGGATTCGCCTGTCCAGATCAGATGTTCAACGAGAACTGACTTGAAGTGCCATCGGGAGTGCACAAGATGTGACAACTCCTCCTGGGCCTCTACGAGTGATCTAGTGGCTAGCTAGGCCTTCTGTGACTTGAAGCCAGTCGAATCGAGGCGGAGTAGATTCAAGATATGCAACATACAGGGTCAATACTGTTTAGGATATTTTCGACAACATTCAGACCAAGAAGTGGCCCTGTGACCGTTGTTTCGTTATCTCGGTATCTACCCAACGCTCAGTCTCAACCAACTTCCAGCTCGTGCCCCCAATCAACATCAATGTCGACACGGACGTCGAGTTTGAGTTTGACCTTGATCTTCCCTCCAAGTGTCTGGGGAAAAGCATAGACGGAAGCCACTATTCTCGCGGAACTTTCGTCCTCGATATCGGTGTTGTCTCGGAGAAAGCTTGGTCTCCAAAACTCTCTGAAAGCCATCCAATTGGTTTAGCGTGGAAGTTTGAATCGAATTGGCTTTGGGTGCTTCAAGATTGGGCGAATCAATGGGGAGGGCCCTGCCTGGCACTCTCTGTGCTTGACAGATTGCTGAGGTGCAAGCGGGGTGTGAGCCCGCGGCGTCACGGGGGTTTTGCAACGTTACAGGATGACCTGCTTCGAACCGAAAGTCAAAGGGCAAGAAGTTTCGCCGCCATGCTATGTGGTCCTGCGATGAGGGTCGGTATACGTGTGGATCCGGGAGTCCATGAGCTCGAGAAGTGAGCAGTGTCTGGCACGGGGGACGCAGTGGTTCAACAAGAAAAGTACTGTTTGGGCCCGAGGTAAAGCTACATACACTGTCGCTGGGGTCGAAGGTCGAAGGGCGATCATCACAGAGGCTAGGTTCAACAACTTCGGGGGACAAAGAGTGCTGGCGCGGCAAATCCCCGACAAGATCTCCAAGGATGAACTGAGATTGGTTTCGTCAGTGGCGCAGGACACGAATCGTTGTATCGAGATCAAACCCTATCACACGACCCTTTCGTTGACGCCGGACTGGGCACGGAAAAGAAGAGCCAACCAGAGGTAGGACCGGCTCGAAGTTGGCCCGGCCGTCGTCTAGGCGAGGGAGGGTAATCTTGAGTGAACGTCCAGATCGTGCAAGGGTCTGCATGGGCGTTATCTAGGATGGTTGGGATTGGTTGGCGCAGAATCCAACCCTATACGTTTGTTCGTATATATGCATCAGATGCAGTTGTGCAGTTGAACAGCAGTCAAAAGTGCATGCATGACCCCTACATTTTTTGGAGTTGCAGTGGAAAGCGACCACGGGCCAGCGATTAAGCGATCCTAGCTTCTCGTCGGCGAACGGATCGAATTCGAATTCGAGGGGGAAGTGGATGAAGGGGGTGAAGGAAGTGGGTCCGGCTCCAGGACAGGAAGGCAGTTGTGACCCACTTCCACTTCCACTTCAATCGATGCCATTCAATCCATGGGACTTTTGAAAGTACGGAAGTACGGATTTAGTACCTACAGAAGATGGAAGATGCAGTGGAAGATGGAAGACAGGGGTCCATGCAACTCGAGTCTACACTTTTCATACTACTGCATCAACTGCCAAGCGATATGAATGCATTGACTGCGCTTCTTGGCTACAGTCTCAGGTCGCCTCAGGAAAGCCCATCAACATGCACTCGTCCATCTAGCCTGAGCAGTCCACCCCCGCCAACCCCAGAACGAAGACTCCTCCGGGCGACATCTAGAGCCCAGCCAGGATCTCCCTCCTTTTTGGCGCTGCGCCTATTTTAGGTCGTTTTCCATTCCCCCAACTACATACATTCCCGAAGTTGAAGACTTGAAGTCCACCCTCAGCAGCCCGACCACCTTACTGTTTTGCAGCCGCCTACCTCGCGATCCCCATGACTTCTGACCTAGCAGTCCGGATCGATGCATCTTGTGGACGGGTTTCTTTCTCCTGCTCATCCCTCCAACCACCAGATCATGCATCACATTCTACACCAATCAGCCAACTTGTCACCCTGCAGGACCAGAGCCTGCAGTCATAGGTACCTTTGGCAATGCCGACTTATCCACGCCAATCAATGCGGCGACTTGAGAAGAATGAGACCCCATTGCACCTCGGCACGCAAGCACTACGAGATGCGCGCGTAAGCGATCGCGACAGCGACTGCCGTCGTCAGGCTGCATCGACACTACGGGGAGGAGGGCACCGAGGATACGAAGATTCAGGGTCATCGCGATGCCCCAGCAATTGTGCCCTCCGTTCACTTCGCTTGTGGTCACTTGGGCGATACGGGCCAGTTTAGACAAGGCTGTCCTCCCTTGGACGACTGGCTGACTAGTTGAGTGGACAAGACATTGTTTCAATGCTATGAGCCGAAAGTATCTGCGACATCCTCGTCGAAACTGATATTGCACCGTCTGTGACCAGTAACATGGTCTTTTCCTACTCATTCAGGTCTTCTGGGAGCCCTCTGAACAACACATTCTTGCCACCCTGTCCATCCTCGCCCCCAGGAGTCAAAGGGCCTTTCCTTGCAGAAACCTGTGAACAAACCACACCTGTCGACAGCAGCATCAAGTATATATCAAGCAGATCATCCAGCCCAACAGTCCAGTCATCCAGCCAACCCCCTCCTCCAGAAAGAGTATCCCCCATCACAAAGACAGGAAAATCCGTGGAAGATAGTCTCCACTGACATCGGCCCTGTTCAGCTCCGCATCAAACACCGAAGTGAACAGCTGCAGGATATTCGGGCCCTGCTCGACTTCCTGGAAGGCCATGGTTCCATTGAGCGCCCTGGCCACGGGCATCCTGCCCTTTCTAAACGGTCCCTTCATGGTCAACTTGTACAGCGTGCCGGTCCGGTTGACCATGAACCAGACGGAAACAGGGAACGCCGAGGCTGTGGGCAGTTCCTCCCATTGAACGATGACGCCCGTCTCGGTGATACCGCAGATATCCATCTCAATGGTCTGGAAGGTATTCAGCAAGATGTGCGAGATGCAGGCATGGTCGCGTGCAGCCCGGTCCCCGCCGAAGCCGCGATACTCCAGGTCGGCGACTTTCCTGCGCATCCGCAGCCCCGCATACTCCCATTCAGGCTGGTACCGCTCGGCCTCGTCGGGGTGCGTGTACCGCCAGCGCAGGAAGTCGTGGATCACCTGGGTCAAGGGACACTCGTAGCTCGTGTCTCGGCGGCTCAGGACCGAAGCGAGCTCGTGGCCGACCCGTGCGATGTGGTCTTTGGTGTTGGGGTCCGGGTTCGACGAAATGCTCATGTTCGGCAGGTACTCGAACCATCTCGCCATCGGCCACGGTCCGCCCGGCGGCCATGCCACCTCAGAAGGAGGCACGCCGATCATCCAGGTGATCAGTCGCGAGTTGACCAAGTCTTCTTCGTCCGTGTGTACGGGGCCCGTCGGTGGCAGGCCTTTGCTTACGCGGATGTACGATCGGAAGATCTCGTGTTGCCACGGTGTTTGGTTCCACGGAGGACGGTCGCTGTTGGAGTCTGGCTGAACTGCATTGGTTGAAGTGTCTGGATTTGGTTGGGGCCCAATGCTTGAGATATGGGCACCGCTGTCGGTATTGGTTTCGGCGTTTATGTCTGGCTGAGCACCATTGCTTCCATTGTCCGTAGCAGTGCCAGTCTCAGTCTCAGTGTCTGCAGACTGTTGGCCATCATTATTGTTGGCAGTGGCAGTGGCAGTGGCAATGTCAGTCCTGGGACCGTCAGCATTTCCGGTGCTTGTGATTGTGCTTGTGCCAGGATCGGTATCGGTTTCGGTGCCACCACTCCGCACCGGAACCGGCACATTTCCAGCCTGTAGCAATGGTATCAGAGCCGGGGCAAACTCATCCGGCGGAAGCTCGTAAGCTTCAGGATACAGACAACAGTCGAATAGCTGGAGAAGATTGTCGTCCGTCCATCGGATCGTCACCCTGTTGTAGGCCATTGGGTTGCTTGGAAGATTGTCTGGGCTACGAGTGGGTGCCATTTTTCAAGTCTTGTGTTTGTGGGTTCGTAAGATGGGAAAAGAAGATTTGCAAGATAGTAATAACCAGTAGCACGTCTAACAGTCCTCTTCAAGCCTGATGAGAAAAGCTGAGTCGGGTTTAGGATTCGTGGGGAGAAGGAAATGTGGATTAAATCGAAAGAGAAGTTGATTGCTCGAGAGGGGAGAGGAATCATAGATGTAGATATAGATAGAGATATAGAAAGTCTGTAGGACTCTCCCCGTGTCTCTCACTATCTATGTCCCTGTCTATCTAGCTATACTCCTCCCCTCGGAGCAAGCTCTTGCCGCGCAGACGACTTGTGCCCCCAACCCTGCGGTCTTGGTGAGTGGTCGTCGAAAAGGCCGGCTGCAAGAGCAGATTGGCCCGGCACTTGTCAGGTCGAATGGGGATTGGGATTGTTGGAGGAGTCGACGGTGCCAGCACGTCCTCAAGCGCCATGCAATCAATAGTCTCATGCGACTTGCATGTATACCTACTCCTACATACCTTAGATATGCGCCCAACAATCGGGGGAGGTGGCAAAGCGACTTGTCCGTTCGTTCGTTCGTTCGTGCGTCCGTTCCATCGTTCCGTCTTTCAATCAGCCAGGTGGTTGCCGGGGCAGAGGAGAGCAGAGTAGAAGCTGCTACTCACTGCATGATGAGTCCTGTCCACAGTTCGAGACTGCAATTATCATTGGGTTTCGTCTACCTTCGGACAAATCAATGGTCGCCATGCTATGCCTCATGTCCTGCAGCTTTTCTTTTTTCTTTTCTCTTGCTTCTTCTTTATCGACCTTTCGGCAACCAGGTCAGTCTCGTCACAAGTCCGGTCTTGCATGCAAGCAGAGGCAGAGTTCCAGAAGCGAGACCCAGGGAACCGAGACAACGAGTGGACAGTCAAAGCACCCCCACTGCATGCAAGGGTTGGACCGGATAGATCAGATAGTCCTTACCTTGCCTGATTCCCGAATCCTGGCCCGTCAGACAGCCCAAATTTGAAGCAAGGGGTTAGGACTAGTTCGTTGATAGGTCTGCGTCTGTGTCTGTATCGTCAAACTTGAGTGCCCATTCCATCTCATGGGCTGGAAAATGAGAAACGGGAAACGAGGAACGAGGAAACGAGAAAACGAGAAAACAGGTACGTACGCTATTGCTTTCTTAGTCTCGCGTTGGCTCACGCCGACCCCACCTACCATGCGTACTCGGTGCGGCACGGACGGTTAGGACTCAAAGCGTCTCGCATGCTGTGCTGTGCGTGTGCTTTCCTGTCCTGTCTGGTTTCGGTTAAGCAAGCGCCTGGCTGTAACGACAAGGGTGTACGCATACACAATTCATATGCCGACTCTGAGCTGTAAGTCGTGGATGGCACACACTCACGCGCTATTGAGTCCAGGTCTTTCAGTCACTCGCATTTGACCCTGGTGTAGACCCCCCTGGGAATGCAACGTCAGCCGTGATGGCCTACTAGTATGGTCTGTCTTGTGGTCATGAAGATAAGATACCTAGAAGTTACTTTGCACTTCACTCCATCCGGAATGCGGGAAACAGTGGGGACAGAGACAGTGAGAGCGAGAGTCAGACATCAGCAGCAGACTGTATAGTGGCAAGCATAGGGGGTTTGTCGGTTTGTACCATGCAGCGATTTAGTTGTTGGTGTGCAATAGGAAGACAGAAAGGCACTTATCGTGAACTGCGGCGGAGCGAAGCAAGTGCTCGTCCATTTTCCATTTTCCAATTTCCATCTTCAGAGGAATCAGCAGTGCGAATAGCCTGGGGATCAGGGGCCTTACTGCCTACCATCACCTTGCTGCTTGTCTCGTGCATACCATGAGTCTCCATGCGTGACTTATCCGTCTCTTTCGCCGCAGAGCCTGCCTTTGAGGTTCCCATGTTTTCCTTCAGAACATATTGAGTGACCTGCCACATTGGAATATTGGAGTTCTGAAGATTGATTCGTTGAAACAGCATCAGATTATCTGCTGTCTCTCTGTCTGATCCCTTTCGAGTGCACCGTGGTCCGTACGGACCTCCTGCTTACCATTCGACGTGCCGTCCGATCGAGATTGCAGCTTCACCCAGCCATCGAGTCATGCATGCATCACTCCGGACGGTCGTCTCGTACCGGAAAATCTAAAAAATGGCGCCCTTCATCCATGGGTCTTTCAAGAGTTCTGAAGCCCGGGTCCTTTCTTCTGGTAATCATTTGAGCATCGATCTGATGAACTTGAGGAACCGCTCTTTATTTTCACCATCCAAAGCTTGCTCCGATTGCTCAAGAGATAGCAACGGCACGTCCACCTCCCCAGCACGTTTCCAGCAACCTGATACATTTTTAGATCCTTCCGTAATCTGACAGAGACTTAAAAGCACTTACGGCGTTCATCGAAAACATTCTTCGTGACTTCGCTTCTCCGAATATACTCCGGAGATGGTAGCCCGAGATATGCAACCATTTCGGCGATATGATGTGTTGCTGAGGACTCATTGTTTTCGCCCGCAGCATGGAATAAGTGTCGTTTCTCGAAGAGGTCCCATATCTAGAATGTCAGTTTCAGCGCGAATCGCAGTCAAGTGATACTGTGAACCACATGCATACTTACCAGCACGGCAACATTCAAGACGTCTACGCTTGAGTCCCATTCCATGTCGAACAAGATTTCTGTGACACGATACAGCTCCGGTTGAATAAGACCCCTGTGATGGGTCCCCATTCGAGATTCTCCGAATTCACACAGGACCGGCTGACCCCACAGATCGTCTTTGGGAAGACCCAGCTTGCGAGAACCATAGATTGTCCGGATGTCATCGATGACTTTCACCGGGGAGGGTTCATTCATTTCTGCTCTTTCGAAATCCCACAGTATATATGCATCAGAGACAGTAAACATGATATTCGATGGATTGATATCTGATTCTCTATTGTCAGCCGATATGTAAGCGTGTCAAAGCAACAGAATCTTACCTGTGTGTATGACCTTGGCTTCATCGTGTAGAAACGAAAGAGCGCTGAGTATATTGAACAGCACCCACTTCAGAAGCTGCTCAGTGAGCCGATGTGATGGATTTTGGAGCTGGAGTTGGTGAATGGTCATGTGCATGGGAGGGTGGACCAAGCACAGATGTTGACCTGAGGGACCGTCAAGATGAAAAGTCTCCAAAAGGCTCCGGATATACATCTGACCAACATGTTGCGAGTTGAGAGGGCTGACGTGCTCGTAGAATTGAAGCTCTCGGTGAGGGTATGCGAGCTCAGCGACTTCTCGAGTGCACACCTTGACAGCGACGAAGCTCGTATCTCTATCAAGGTGTGAGCGACGTTTGGAGTAAGCAAGGATTGCCTACTCTATGTTTCGGCAAAGCCATACTGTGGAATGGGCACCGTATCCGAGCTTGCCCAGTACTTTGTATTTGAGGTTGAATATCTCTCCAATGCGCACAGGGTAGAACTATTCTGGGTGGTACCACGGGAGCTGCTCTTCTTCGAAGGGTATGAAAGGTTGCGAGAGGTCCTGTCTTGTATTGTGAGTGCAGACGAATCGCCTCTTCACGATTGGTAATGTTTTAAGGAGTCGCTGCACCTGTCCAGTGGATGTTTTCATTGTTCCATTCGATCTGGTTGCTTATCATCCGCGCAACGTGAATCGGCGGCGGCCCAGGACGTCAGTCGTCGAGTGTTGGAGACGACGCTCATTATCAGACTGACGAGGCCATAACATTTCATTCATTGCTTGGATCCAGAGCAAGTCTGCTCTGCTCGTACGGCTTGACCGTGTGCGGAGTTAACATGCAGCATCACGAATATGTCACGGAGATAAGACCTTTATTATTATCACCGGACGATGATTCGGTTGATGTCCAATACAAGGTACGTACTTAGTTTCTACACCCCCCTACAAGGCTCTGCCTCTGCTAGGTGACTGTCAAGTCAAAGAGGTGCGCAATACGTATTAACATCGTCAAGCGCCCAGGCCACGTTGTAAGAGCGGTGCAAGCAGGATAACAATTACTCCGACGCCAACACGATTATTTGGGTACAAATACCACTAGGTATATATCTGCTAGGTTCTTCATCTTTCTCATATCCCAATCCTTCGTCTTTCATCAAATTTTCGAATCGACCAGCCATGACACCCTCTGTGTTCTCACTTCCGCCATCATCTCCGCGCATCGAAACGGCCAGGACGTTCCTAGCAGCATTCGCCGATCTCTCAACCAGCCAACACCTCTCCGTCCGCAGCGACGACTGCATTCAAATCTTCGCACCCTCGTCACTCAATCCGCCAGCTCCAAAGGACAATGCGACATTTGCGTCACATCTGGCCGGGCTGCGCGACGTCATGTCCGGGTTCCCGGTGACGGCGAAGGAGATGATCGACTCAGAATTCCAGAACGCAGTGACCATCTGGGCGACCAGCGAGGCACAGTTCCACGACAAGCTCAAGGATGACGGACTGTCTGCGGACGAGTGGAACTATCGTGGCGAGTATGTGTTCATGTTGACCATGGACGAGACGGGACGCCGGATCACGCGCATTGTCGAGTTTCTCGATAGTAAAGCCACGGAACGGTTGAGAGGGCTGATGGCCAGAGCGAGGGACAATCTCGAAAAGCTGCTGTCTCAAGACGCGAGATCGTGAGTGCTGAGCTTGATGTTGAATCGTATCTATGACTCCTCTTGGAAGTCCCAAGTATTTGAGGGTGATGTGGCATGATGACTCTTGCATGCTGTAAAGTGAACAGTTGAATCTCCAACATTTTATGTCGTACAAGAGTGTCAGCAGCAAGTGTCAGTAGCAAGAGTGCGAGTGCCACTGCCGGAGCGAGTTTGCCAGCAGCAAGATTAGTAGACTACCAGCAACAACACTGCCGGCAATAATGCCAGCAGCAAGACCGTCAGCAGCAAGACTGTCAGCGGTAAGACTGTCCGCATCACTGCCATTGCCAGCATCAAGAGTGCTAGTGCCGGATCAAGAGTGTCACTGTAAGAGCGAGTGTGCCTTTGCTAGTAGCAAGTGTGCCTGAGTAGCAAAGAAATCCAGGCAGTACTAGTAACAGTGCCAGTACAAGAGTGCCAGCATGAGTGTACGTGAGAGCATGAGTGACCTTGTCGGGAGGCATGATCGGGTAAGACGCCTGAGCTGCTGCTTGCTGTATGCCTGAGTGACTCGCCATTTTGTGAGCAGCCAGCAGAGAAAGAGTAGGCTCTCCTTTGGCAGCTATACTTCATGGTGTTGTGTTGATCCCATGCCCTGGCTGAGCCTATGTGGATATTCTCCGTCAGGCTTAATGCTCGGCATTATGTTGTGTAGGATGCAAAATTTCTTCACCAAACCTTATTTTATTCAGCTTGTCAGACAAAATATTAATTGTCAGTCAACGTGGTGTGCATGGGGTGCCACCACTGCACTCCCATCTGTCCTCTCCGTGCCGCATTCTCCGCGACATCAAACCACGGCGAGGACTGTACTAGGTGCAGACGAACCTCTCCACCCCATGACTTGTGGCTTGCTGCCACGGAGACATTGCTGTGATCTTGCCTGTGGTGTATCACCCTTTTGGCCAGCGTGTCCCTTTCTTGCATTGCTTGCTCTGCTAGTGTCACCGCCTCTCTGCGATGCCCCAGACTCATTCTGCGGTGGTGTGAAATTTGCAACGGCGGTGCCCCCATTTTGTCAGCTGCTTACACTTTGAGTTGCGAAATCATGCTCGAGTGCCTGTTGAGCAGTCAACCTCTGCGTGCATTCATAGCATACTGTCTTGCTGACGAAGTCAATCGCCTGCTCCGTCGCACCCGGTAGGATATCCTTCCATGCTTTGGCTGGGAATGACTGGAATCGCATTTTCCCCCAGTCAGGGTATTTCCTTGCTGAAGGCCACTCTTGATCATTTGGGGTGCCCAGTGTGGTAAAGATGGACTTGATCAACCCGAGTTCACTCCCCATCGGCCCTGCATCAAAGATGGGATGATGCCCATCCCGCACCATCTCCGCAACAACGCAGCCTGCTGCCCATATGTCCAACGACGCGTCATATGATCGGTCCCCAAAGAGCAATTCAGGTGGCCTGTAGCAGGTTGTCCCGACATCGGTGATTTTCGAGTCTGCGGCTTCAGAGTCTCTGTCTTCTGGTGACCAGGCAATTCCAAAATCTGCAAGATAGACTGGGCCATTCATGGTCTTGAGCAGGATATTGGATGGTTTGACATCTCTGTGAATCATCCCAAGAGCATGGATATGTGCTAAGGCCTTGAGGAGTCCCTGGAAGATCATGCTGGCCTGGGATTTGTCTAACCTTCCCGATCGGAGGAGGTTCTCTACATCCTGCCGGAGAAACGGAAAAACGAGAACGAACCGACCCCCAGATTCATGCAGAGTATCCAAGAGTGGGACGATGTGCTCATGATGGGCCTTGACAAGCAGTCGAGCCTCTCTTTCAGAGTTATGTGGGGGTTTTAGCATCGCCGGGTATGTGACCTTGAGTGCCACTATCCTCACTGCTGCCGTGCTGTCCTTTGCCTGCGCCTTAAATATTGTTGACGTCTGGCCATCTGCATGGAATGTTGCATATTGATATGCTCCAAATCTTGGTCCCTCGGTATTGAATAACTCTGGCTCCTCTGCCTCTTCAGTTCGTTCCACGACCTTTGGTGCGGGAGGCCCCTGCAGGGAGCTGATTGCTTGCGCAAGCTTGCTTTGATACTCGTGCTAAGATAGTTAACACCAAATTCCATGTCCAGTCACAAGGTGTCATACTGGTGAAGAAGCCGTATTCAGTATCTCCTCCTCAAGCTCTCTGGCTGCCCTGCGAGCCGCATCCGCTTCTTGCCCAGCGTTTACAAACCCGTTCGTTCTTTGTTGTCAGCATCGTACTTAGCTCTGCTGGCTCTTAGTATAACTCACAATGACACTATATTGCCTAGTCTCTCAGCAAAGCTGATATTGACTGGCATCTTCACATCTGCTGTCCCAGATGACTGTTTGCTGGTCTGTGTCTTCACATACGAGTAGGGTTGTTTGCCTCCAAATCCTGTAGAGGGTGGTGGAATGATGTGCGAGCCCTGTAATACAGTAACCTGTAATCCTTAGCATGGATTCGGACATCCTGGTGAACACATAGCCTCAAGTTGGTCAGTCTAGGTCGTGCAGAAATCAGTACGTTGTTATGTGACAGGGTGTGCAATGCCAATCGCCATTGACTCCTAATGTCTAGACTATAGCACCGAACAAATAGCAAGAGACAATATTGCACCTCAACGAGATCTAGATGGTGAGCAGAACAACGGAACTGCATGCTGAGACTATACTGCATATCCGTTTCATGTACTCCACCGTGAAATCCCTATATATTATATCTTCTGCACTACCGTATTATTAGGTAATCAAATGCCCGGCCTGGGCCGGTAGCTACTCCACGAGCAACACCCGACTCGACGCATCCTCAATTGTTTGCGACGCAAGTTCCGTTATGCAACTTTGTCACACCCTCTCTTAACAGTCTTATCCGCTATTGTTTATGCTTGGGTGACATCTGGGCAACGTCGAGCATGGAGCTCTCACGAACAGAGTATCCAACTCTTCTGGTCTGTCTTCCTACCATCCGCACACTCCGGAACTTTCATCTGACTTTCAATTGCGCCAGGCTTCGCTGCAACCAGAGCAAGCCATAACAGTCCTCAACGATCGCGTCGCCGTCATCTCAAAGATCAATGACGATATCGCCGACTGGCTCTACGTCAGTTTCTTCTATTAAAGTTAACAATAGCAACCACTGAAGTTGTACTAGGAACGGCGCAAGGTCGAAGAAGCATATGTCGCAGGATTACGGAAGCTTGCGCGTAGGCCACAACAAGTTGGAGCAACCACCCTTGGGTAAGGCCAACCCTTCTAGACTGTGAACTCGTAACTCATAGGTCCCAGGATTTTCCAGATGCCATGGCAGCGCATTGTTTCCGGTACCGAAAACCTCGCTGCGTCGCATGAGACTCTTGCGGCCAAGATCGAAAGTGATGTCGAGAATCCTCTGAGAAATTTCGCCTCCCGAAACCGAGAAATGCAGGCTCTTGTCTCAACCCAGGGGAATCTGAACGCAATCGCCAAAGAGCTGGTTAATGCCCAGAAAAAGGCCTCAAAGGGTGGCAGGAGGGCTGACAATGCATCGTCCGCGGCTGAGGATGCGGCGCGTCAATGGGAGACTCAGGCGCCCTACGTTTTCGAGCAGCTTCAGGCGCTGGATGAGACGAGAATCAACCACCTGAGGGACGTACTCACACAGTTTCAGACCCATGAGGTGGACGCGATTGAAAAGAACAGACTTAGTGCGGAGTCCTGCCTGAATGCGCTCCTCAACATCGAGACTGCCGACGAGATCAAGACCTTTGCGGCGAAGAACAGTGAAGGACGTGCTTTGAGAAGACACAGCTCGGCAACAGCAAGTGCAAGACCTGCCAGTTCTCAAAATCGGGTTCCACCAACTCCACCTCCGCCCCGACATGCGGACGACAGACACACCCAGCGTTCAAACTCCGCTGCCGGCCAGGATACATTGACCCCTCGTAAGTTGGTCTGGAATCACATCTCACAGAGCTAACAGTCGGACAGTGCCTGAAACACCCCACAAAGAAAAGCATAGACTGGGCGGTCTCAAGCGTCTGGGCACAGTCATGGGTAGAAGAAAGAGCGTGGTGCCTCCAGCGCCTCCCCAGTCGCATTCGACAGAGGAAAAGCGACGGACCAGGTCCTTTGCTCCCTTCAGACGGGGTGATTCTTCTCGGAGCTTCCAAGATTTGGAGGAGACCGGAGAGGATCTGATCCCAAGCATATCGCGAGATGACCGACCGACATCTTCTATATCGCATGATAGGCATCATGCGTTCCCGACGCCGACGGAGCGGGAGGCTCCTCTTGCCATTCCGAACGGTGTCACAGCATCCCAAGCCCCTCTGGAGTCGAATGCGGAACTTGCTCCCACTCAGCCTGCTTTGCTCGATACAGGGGGTTCATCGCAGACACAAGCCCCGCCATTCCATTCCTGGGGAGAACAGCCACGCTCCCCAAGCAGTGCAGCACCGGAGTCTCCTTTTGCAGGCGCTGCTGCTGACGAGTCGTCACGGAATTTCATGATCCGCGACAAGCCAATACAGGAAGACGAGAGCGAAGCCCAGCTCGCCATGAATAACATGGCCAACCAGCTACGGACTCAAGCGCAAAACTCGGGCCTTAATCGGGTCCAAGGAAGTACGAGAGGGCGGCGAGATGTTAGAAACACCATGTATGTCCCGAGTCAGGCGGAACCTTTTGGAGCATCGGCTTCTGCTCCGCGGCCGCGTCCAGCAGTCTCTATTCCAGCCGGGTCGGGTTCGAGTGATAATGTGCTTGCCTCGCCCATACAACGACCACTAGCCCCAGGCATTGTGCATGAAGATCATGGCCTGGGCTCTGATACGACATCCATCCATTCTTCTCGAAGTCTTGTTGGTCCAAGTCAACACGTCGACCTCCATGAACCGGGCCTTAACGCCTCAGTCGTCGAAACAGTGCATTCGTGGTTCACCGAAACTGGCATCACCAAATCTTTTGTGCTCGGAGAGGTGGCTTTTGCCTACAACGGTTCAGCGTCTTCCGACAGTGACCACGAGATCGTGCGACTACTGCATTTTGAACGGCTAGACAAAATCGCTGCGAATCCCATCTTCCTGACCCAAGTCAAATCCACTGGGGAGTCCATGGCAGAGGAACAAGCCGGTTCATACACTTTGACGACACAACCGATTCGGAGACCAACCCCCATGATTGGCCTGAAATATCAGCTGCACATCGACGAGAGCAATCTTGGACGATACAGCCCTGTACTAGTAACGCCAGCCTGGCAGATCGTCGAAGGTCAGGTCAGTGTCATTGTTCTGTACAGTCTCAACCCGGTCTTCGGCAGCGAGCCGTTGAGCCTCAAGAATGTGACTATCAGTGTCCACCTGGATACTTCGGGAGAAGGGACCGGCAAAGCGGCTTCGGCAATGATGGCACCAACGCAAGGCGCCACGTTCCGTCGCAAGTTGTCGGCGGTGGTATGGCGGTTCAATGAGCTCACTGTCAAACCTGGACAAGAGAGGCTGTTGGTCAGATTCATCACACAGGGCGGCATGCCTAAGAAGGGCAGTGTCGAATTGAAATTCGAGATTCCAGGCCGGACAGCGAGCGAGATCGGCGTCGAGAAGCTGGTCGCCGGTGGAGACAGCAAAGATAAAGACACCGACACCGATCCGTTCGCCGATGATATCGGGGACAGCAGCGCCCGAGGCAGCGCGGAGGAGAAGAGATGGGAGGTCATCCCGACGCATCTAAAGTTGGTCAGTGGACGATACACTGCCAGCTAAGAACCGTCTCTTGTGTTCTTTGTGCCTCAGACATGCAGGTAGAGGAGGATGGCCATGCGATGGCCGTGACCCCCGAAAACTCATCCGGCGCCTGGATATCCAAGAGTGCCTCTTTTTGTCAGATTTGTGCGTCGAAGAGATCTCGCTCCTAGCTGGATAAAAGCTACGTTGATACGGGTCCGGTTCGGTCCATCCATGTCTTCGAATGCCGATGATAGCGAGAGTTGGGCACATAGGCTTGGTAGGGGCCGGAGACGGAGAGCATACATACAGCTTTACAGAGCACAGACGTCGATATTCGAGCTTTAGTTTAAAATTGATGGTTCCAGCCAAATGACTAGATTGCCCGCAATATAGACAGAGGATTCATGCCTTGACACCGAGACTACATTTGGTATTGTTATGCCAGGGCTGGAATGGAGGAACGATGCTTGTGCTCAGCAATTGAACAATCAATATTCTTTCCGGACATTCAAAACAAGGGGTATCTATCTCCACGAGGTATCTGTTTCGATCCCAATATTGGCCTGTAATTCGAGGCTTGCATCACATCATGAGTTGGTTTCACGTCTTCACAGACAACACGCACACAGCGCGGGATTCATTATCGGCTTCAATCCAGATCGATACGCGGTGTGAACCGCTTTCCCTTCGAACCGGAGTGTTGTACAACCATCCATTGGCTCTTCGCCCACTCTCCACAGAAAGACGACGGTTTCATTTTGCTGCAGCCAATGTTCTTCTGACTTTTCCCTCATATCATCACAATCATTCTCGAGTTTGTCGTGAAAGCATGGAAGTTTTGCGAAGGTGCCGGAAGTAAATGCGAGGACTGTACCAATTCCAATAAAGTCAAAGCTGGTCATATTTGCGCGAAGGGCTGCTTTTGCTGGTGTCTGGTTTGTACTCCTCGCTCTGTTTCATCGCCGCTGCCCGTAACCATGTCAGTACACACTCCAGGATCAGTATCCATGTTCATTGCCCGTGAGCCTGTGTGTTGTGATGCTTCTTAAGTGTTCAAGGCAAGCTCCGCTTCTGTACATGGACAAACGCCCAACAGAGCTATCACATCAGAGTCATTGCAACCCTTTTGTAACCCGAAGCACGGTTGTCATTTTGGAAGGCGATAAGCCGATATTCGCTGCCACACAAATAGCAAAAGCTCAAGCGTTGTTTGCGTAATCCCCACGCTATGCAATCCTATGTCCTGAACACCGACCAGGATGACAGGCCACAAAACGCCGAAAAAGACATCATATCGTGACCATACAGGGAGAAATCAATTTAACTGAATTCAACCGTGTTAGCGCCCCGGCCTTCCCTAGCTAGCCGGGCTTGCGCTCGTTCCGCTCTCCTCCGCCGTCGATTGTTCGCGTACTCCGTGGCCCCGCTGGTCTCTGTGCCAGGCGAGGTAATGCTTCCTGAAGGCCCGAGATTGCTGGCTGAGGCTGGGATCGGCGGTGGAATGGGAACATGATATGTCGCCCCTGTGTGGGGATCGATGGCCTGAGTTCCTGGAGGGGGAGGTGCAGGATATGCGGGTGCCGTCATGCTTGGGCCACCTGGAATGGCCTGTGAAGGGTGGCCATGAGGTAGTCCCGAAGACCCTGCTACAGGCGCTGCATTCTGCGCTGCCTGTTCAGCCTCTAGGGCTTCGGTGCGTCTCCAACGTCGGTCCGCGCCGGAGTCTGCTCCGCCCAGCATGTCACTATCACTACCACTGAAGCTGGAAGCGCGTCGTCTCGCTGCGGCCGAAGCCTGCCGCTGTCTGCGTCTCTCTTCTCGCTGCGCGGCGGCCTCTTCCTCTGTCAACCTCCGTAACGTAACGTGTCGGCCATCATTGTGCATCTTGAGCTTCAGGCTCACCGGCGGTGACTCCATTGAGTCGGTGTTCCTACCGCTATGACGTCTCCGTCTGTGATCCGCGGCCATTGCTCCTCCAGATGCACCGGTAAGACCGGCAGCTACTTCGTCACGTAGATGGTGTCTATGCCGCTGGTGTCCCGATCCTGTCGTATATAGTTCGCTCCCTGAGGTATCCATATGAGGAGGAGGCACTGGAGGGATATCTGCCGGTGCAGAGGTCGGCGGACCCGGTGTGACGATTGCAGGGTCCTGTCCCACGGGTCTGATCCTGTCTCTGTCTGCAAGTGCGCTTGCTGCTGCTACACCGACGCCCGCCATTGTCAAACCTCCTGTCCCCGGTCGACTATTTAGCGCACTTGAGAGGTCAGATGCGGACTGACTGCCTGGTCTGTCATGCCGTAATCTCCTAGGCGGAGGTATTCCGTCGCCGGTATACCGATGGGCAGAGTTCATGCGGTCCATCCTCTCCTGTTCCAACCTTTGTCTTCTCAGAGCTTCTGCACGAACATCTTCTTTCCGCTGCCGGCGGTTCTTGAATAGTTGTCGGACGGCGAAAACAGTGCCCCCAGCGGCCAAAGCGTCGCGAAAAGTATGTGACCTTCTGTCACGCCGCGATGGTGAGCCGGATGCATATGATTCACTGTATGAGTAGGATGACCCCGAATGTCTGTGCCCCGAGCCTGGCGTCAACGGCGGCTGCGCCAAAGGATGAGTTGGTCGCACGTATCCGGGGCTGGCACCACCCGGTGTGGTCGGTCGAAGGGGCGGTCGTCCTTCTTCGACGCGTGACATAGAGTCTGTTGTTGTCACCGATTGATTGCCTCCGAGAGGCGGTCGGTATGGGCCAATATCTGAATCATCGTTCTGATCATGCCGGCCGCCGAAAAGCTTTTTGACAGCCGCAACTGCACCACCGATGGCTGCGATCTGCAGAAGTCGATGTGCAATGCCCTTATGAGGAGCATCAGAGAGCTTTTCCTCCGTCATGTATGATGCGCTGCTTCCATCGGTCCCAAATCCGTCTCCCCCATGTGCCCGCCTCGTCGAGGGTCGTCTCCTCCACAATGCCGTAAGCGCTGCACCTGCTGCTCCAGCGGCGGCCAATTTCCCAACTCCGGAGGTCTTGTGTCTATCAGGCGTTGCAACGACTTCGTCACTATAATAGCCCCCTCCGCCAGCCCCATATTGCGCCCTTCGCCGTTCAGCCAGCCACTGTAAAATAAAATATAAAACAAGTAACGCGAAGACGAACAGTGCATAAAGAACAAAGAGATATAGCGGGGAACCGTATAGTGTCAGGCCGAGCGCTATTTGCGCAATAGCCAGTAAAGCGATCGCCCGCCCGAGCCAATGGTGCAACATGGCTCTGACTGGAATGTGCATCCGCTTCTTTCTCTTTTCCTTTCTGTGGAGAAGATATCCTCCGATAACTTGGACCCATATCAAAACGTAAATGGCGACACCTATGCCATGATGTGGGTTTGTCAAGCTTCTGTTTGGACCAACAGCCATAAACCCCAAGATAAACACCACCGTGCTCAGGAGAAGGGTGAGGATTTGGAGCCATATGTGCAATCGTAGCGCTAGACGTGGTTGTCGACCGTAAAATCGCATGAGGAATATCGCAAGGGGCACCGCTCCGAGGAATGTGACTGCGGCTATGATCCCGTGCGCTTTGACCAGAGAGTGGTACCCGGTCATCGTGAAAAAGCGGTTCCCCATGCCTGTGATTGTCAGTGGAGAACCTCAATGGGTATTTGTGCCCCTACCATTATATCTTGTCGTCGCAAAGTTCAATCCGACAAGATTCGGTAACAGGAAGGTGTCTCGGCCTGCATCCCACGTCCCGTCGCCCACATGCATAGTGCTCGAGTCATAGGAGCTGCTGCCAGGTGGTGCGAGCTGTGGTGAGGGCGACATGGCTGAGTGCGCCGTTGACGGCAACGGTTTACGATGGATCTTGCTGGAGGCCAACCTCCTATCCTCGGAGAGTAGGGACCATGCAGCGATAGAGCCTTCGTATCTTGACAGCTCGAGGTGAGGAAGTTTGGCGTTATGCTCTTTCGTGGAGGATGGTGTCTGGTCGCAATCGGGTCTGAGCGGGTGCTTGTTTACTCGGTCCGAAGCGGGGATACAGGCTTGTTTGGGAAGACGTCTGTATGGAGTTGCGTGAGCGATATCGCAAGTCTTGTTGTCTTCTATGATGACACAGAGCAACAGTTTGATATATTATGGAGCCACTTCGCATGTCCATGAGGCAGACTTGATGCTCGATCAATGTCCGTGAAGTGTCAATGCTTTCGTTGCACGCAGTGAGTTCGATGTCACGATCCCGGCCAACTTGTTTGCAAGTCCCGGTGGATAGCCGCCAAGGTCTCGTTGTGAAGGGCGACAGGATACGGCGGATCACGGTAGCACTACGCACGACTAGTTGTGCTCCACAGTATCCAATGGGTATTCCTGCTGCCGACATCGCAGTGCGTGTGACGAAGTACATTTGTCTTCTCGGATCAAGTTACATACCGGGTTGCTGGCCCTGTTGAAAGATACCAGGTATATATTCTCTTGAAACAGATGCTACCGCCGTCCATCCTCGAACGTCATCGTTTCAAATGATGATTGACAACGAACAAACGGCGCGCCATCTCGAAACCCTTTCAAGGTACGACGCCATGCTTTCGCGAAGAGCAGCGTAAGCGCATCCATCACGATGAACTCACTAACGCTTCACGTGCTTTGTTAGGCTCCTGGGATGGATCTAGTACGTCTACGAGTGATGCCAGTTTGTGTTTGACCTTGTCGAAGGCTGATGGTTGTGCACAGCACGATATCCTGGAGTGCTTCGTTCTACCCACAACCCTGGATGAACTGGCGGCGTCGCTCGACTCTAGGCCTGGCCATCGATTTTCCCACACTGAATGTGCTAGGATTCGTCTGCTACACGATATCGACCTGCTGTTTCCTATGTTCACCGACCGTCCGGGCGCAATATGCCGCGAGGCATCCGGCCTCCCCAAAGCCCACTGTACAACTCAACGATTTGGCCTTCGGAGTGCATGCAGTCATCATGGTAATCTTGATCTATTCACAATTCTACCGGTGGCCTTGGTATTTTAAAGTGTCTTCCCATCAGCGCGCCAGCAGACCCGTGTTAGGAATTGTCTGGGGAAGCATTGTCGCCATTGCCGTTGTCGTTATGGTGGTGTTCTGTCGCTCAGGTTGGCAACAGCAAGACCCATTAGATTGGGCCTGGATTGATGTGGTAAGGGAAACGGAAATATACAGCATATACAGCCATAACTTGTCTCCGGCATTGCTAACAGAGTACCAGGTGTATACATTGGGCTATGTCAAGCTCATTTGCACCTTCGTCAAGTACATTCCACAGGCCTGGGTCAACTACAAGCGCAAATCGACTCAGGGATGGAGTATCATGCAGATCCTTTTCGATTTCACCGGTGGCGTTCTGTCACTATTGCAGCTGGTCATTGATGCCAGTCTGCAAGCTGACTGGAGTGGTATCACCGGAAACCCCCTTAAGCTGGGGCTGTCCAATATCAGCATCGCCTTTGACGTTATCTTTATCGTGCAGCATTACCTGCTTTATCGTGGCCAGAACGATGTTTCTATAGAGGTGGATGAAGACTCCCAGCGGCCGCTGCTCGCCCAATGACCGAGCTGATTGCAATGAAGCTAACTAGAATCACCTTATCTGTTCGAGGCCTGGTCTTTGCAGCATTTCAGCCATCTTACCGAAAATCTTTGCCGCTAATGGTCGTGGAGAATGAAGTTGACGGACCATGTTCCAGCACCACATCAGTACCCAGAATCAAACCAAGAGATGAGAAGACGGTACCGGTGTAGCGTGGGGTTGATAGAGGAAATGGTCCTTCTGGCAACGATGCTGGCTTAACCCGACCGATTTTCGCAAGTTTCAGGAGCCTATTCCACAAGCATACGTGTTTCAATCATGACTAGAATGGCTGCCTTATTGATAGAACCAGTCGTGTAGACCCGGGGATGCCATGATACAGGTTCTATTAGTTGTTGTTGCGACAGAGAATCCATTGCACCATAACGTCTGATTCGTCGACCCAAGAATGGTTGACGGGATTCGTCTTAATGCTCTTGCCCGTGGAGGCTCTTGTTAGCGGAGACTATGTCTATCAGACATTCTGCAGGGTTCAACGGGCGGTAGAAGCCCCGGTCGAGAGGATTGTTCCCCATCAAGAGAAGGAGGCAGGCTACAGATGCGAAGGTCTGCAGCTGGCCAACTTGCACGCGGGCAGGCAGGAATGCAGGAGGATGATTCGTAGCAGATGGCAGGTCATCAGGCAACATGCATCCGGTGGGATGCGGATTTGGTTCTCATTGCTCGTCATTAGGGAATTGAAGCCCAAAATTTGAAGCGCCGTTCGCAAAAGAGGGAATGAGGTTGGCACTGACATGAGGCCGTAGGCGGCTTTGAGGTTTGGGTAGGAATGATGGACGGGCGACTCGAGTCAGAAGCAGACTAGACACACTGGCGGTCGAGAACGGATATGCAGTGCTATTGTTGTCGTCGTTGTGGAAGCGACGATGGCAGGCAGCCGCTTGCCCCTCACCTCAGGCTTGGAGTGTCCTTCCTTCCACAGCACAGGTACGGATACTACTCCCTCCACCGCTCGCTCAGGACTACGAGACTTTCTCATCCATCCATGCCTCCCTGCTAAACAGTATTGGAACCTTGCTCCTTGTCACCGCACACCCCCTTCGACGGATCACGAATCATCTCTGATCTTATCGACACCTCAAGACCGCACCACAAGCAAAGTCTCGTCAGTCCATAAGCCGGTCTAAGAACACCAAGACCTCGACTCTCCCAGCCCCTCCCTAACATGCAGTGGTTCGCTGAACCTCGCTCCTGTTCTGATGGGACTTCGAGTTCCCCTCCGCCGTTTCCGCGCCCGGCAGCTTTTAGTTTCAAGTGGTCGGTGTCAGCCTCTTAGGAGTCCAAGTAGCCGCGCTAGTCAGCCTACCATCACCAGGGCCCGGGGAACCGCAGGGAGCCAAAACATATATTTGGATGCTTAGGCTCGTTTCTGGAAAGCATCAGTCTAGACCTAGACTTGTCACGATGAAAATAAATAGATTCCAGCCACTCGAATTGTTCGGATCCCGACCCAAATGCAAGGTGGATGGGCATATGATATCGGAGACGAGCAGTCCGAGTCCTCCGTCAAACGACCATCCTCTCAAAGATCCCTGCTCGTTGTCTTTCACACCAAGCAGGTACAAGTGCTGTATTCAACCGTCAACCTCTGACACCGCGCCCTGTGTGGCAGTGCTCAGCTCAGCCCCGGAACTTTTGTCTCATGCGCTCACCGCAACGCCCAGCACGCCGTCGGTAATGTGGCCTGGAGGGTCGTCCAGCACTCTGCAAATCCTCCGTTTTCATTTCAGCCTTGCAAGCTAACTATCAATCTTTATTACTGAGCACTACGAGCTTGAATCAACAGGCAAAACGATTTGATTTCGACGTGCGCTCTGCTGTGTGTTCTTTCCCCGGCCTCCGCTGCTGCCTGGCCTACTAGAGTTTAGGGTTCGGAGCCTCATCGCCAGTTCCAACCCCTCACCCTCCAGACACAACCTATAAGACACCCGGTATGCCCCAGCATTTCTTTGAATGTCCATCCAAGATCTCTCACCCCTGGCCGAGACTGGTGGCTTGATGCTGGCCGACTCGGTCTCGATCAGACTTTCGGGTCTCTGCACGTATCACGCGATACACGGCACGACGACCGTGGCTCACGAGGTCTGGACCAACACGGCCAGCCACTAGCACTGTCATCCCCGTTATGCTTCATTTCCAAAGTTCAGCCTCCATCCCTCGCATTGCATTGCATGTCTCGATGATGGTCTGTGCTCGTGTGACAATAGTTATGTCATGTGTGTTCCCACGGGCAAGGCCTAGGAGGACTCTCCTCCCCCGTTGCTTGTCGGAGGCTCTGCTACTTAGGCCAGGACACTGACATGGCCTTTCGACCAGATACACGATTGAACATACCATTCCCAAGCAGTCGAACTGGTTGCGGCTTCCCGATCAGCGGCTTCAAACAGGGTCGACGGCGTTGCCTGGCTGGAATCCCACTGCTCTGTCTATAATCCTATCATGTGAATTTTCAGGTCACTCATGTCCAACGATCAGTATTCGGACGAGTACTATAACCTAGAAAGGGATTTTCTCTTGCCTTCGAGGACACCCCCACTGGAAGAGAAACGTCCGAATCTGAGACCGGAGGAAAGTCCTCGACCGCTTGTCGCTTACTACCCATCGTCCGACACGTCTGAAGAGGAGTCTTCGAACTCGCAAAACGCTCAGTCTTCGAGGAGCAGGACACGTCGAAAGGGTCGAACTACCCCAATCCTGGGCGATGGTGTATTGATACGTTCTTTAGACCCTAACCAGGTCGACGTCGCGAACAATGCAGAGAGATATGCCTTGGCTTCCGCAAGCCAGTCAGAGACAGACGAGGAGGAGGCCAGGACTGTGGCGAGACAAGAAACCATAAGATCGGACAACACTATACGCCCGGCCTTACAAGATACAACCAACTCCGTTGTATCGAACAACATCCTTGTTACGGCGAAGGACGTCAGGCTTGATGATTATGACGACTTTCCTATGATCGATGGGTCGCCTGCGAGCTTGACGGACGAAAGACCAGTCTACTCGCCATGTGTTATACCTCAGCATCTGGCCGATGGCATCTCCTCTTCTTCGGGTCGCTACGTCGATCTCCCTCCACAACAAGAGATGTTGAAACAAGCATGGGATGTCCGGCCTCCTCCCAAGATTAGCCCGCGTCTGCAGCTGGTTCCCGAGGCTGCACGAGGAGACAGGGACTCGATCGTTACGTCGCCAACGTTGGGAAGATACACCATCTCACCTCAGGATGTCAATCCAGATGTGATACTCCCTGCGATGCAAAAGTCTCCATTGTTGTCGTCTCCTTCAGGGTCACCTCAACCGAAAATG
Organism: Capronia coronata CBS 617.96; assembly: GCF_000585585.1. NCBI lineage: Eukaryota > Fungi > Ascomycota > Eurotiomycetes > Chaetothyriales > Herpotrichiellaceae > Capronia > Capronia coronata. Next base: position 1,198,806 of record NW_006912899.1, read on the forward strand.
ACGCTACCGTCGATACGGACAACAATAGGTAATATCTCTGTATCCAGTCCCGTCGGGTTTGCGGGGCTGTCTCCCACCGGGCTCCAACCATCGCCTGGTCATCTACAGCAATATCGACCGTCATCATCGTTCCCGTCCCCCCAGTCTATTATGTCTCCACCTGGCCCTCCTACCCATTTCAGCTTTAGAACGGCAACTCGGGATAGCTCCAGCTCCGTAAACTCCGAAATGACATCGGCAACGACCATAACTGTTTCGACACCAGTCACAATAGATTCCAGGGAGTCCGCAGCTATCTCAAGCTTTCATACTGCAGGGAAAGTCCAAGAGCAAGGACAAGCAAAAGGAAGCTCAAGTGGAGATACAATTTTGGAGGCTGCACCTGGGACGAAAGAGGCAGAGCATTCAGGTCATGGACCCAAGACCCCTGACGCTGAGTATCGCCTCGATCTTGAGCCAACTTTGAACGACAACGCAGCACAATCGAGCCGTGTTTCAGTTGGTACATACAAATGCACGTTTCAAGGCTGCGTTGCTGCTCCATTCCAAACACATTATCTGCTCAACAGTCACATGAACGTTCATTCTGACACCAGGGCTCACTTCTGCCCAGTGAAGGGCTGTCGTCGTGGTCTTGGTGGACAAGGCTTTAAGAGAAAGAACGAAATGATCAGGTAAGCCTTACCACCATAATGTTCACAGGTTATGACTGAAGCTGACTATCTGTTACTTTACCAGGCACGGTTTGGTCCATACGTCGCCGGGTTACGGCTGCCCGTTCTGTCCTGACCAGCAGCACCGATACCCCCGGCCGGACAACCTGCAGCGGCATGTTCGAGTCCATCATAAGGATCGAAGCCCTAATGATCCTGAACTACGTGAAGTCCTCAACCAACGCCCTGAATCCAGGAACCAAGGCGGGAAGCGCCGAATGCGCTCTTGATGCTGAAAATATCAACGTTAGCTTAGCCATTGGAGCTAGAAAAAGCGGTGGATGACAGCGCTGTCTCCTGATCCAAAATCCTAGCGAAACTCCAGCAATTCGACAGCGATGCCTGCGCGTCAGAACATTCTAGGATTTCAGCTGTTTCAAAGGCACAGTCATCATAGCCAGACAACCACACGCCTTATCTTCTCCCATGCGTCAGCATGCGAAAATGTGAAAGGACATAACGACTATAATTTGGACGAGACCCTGGGTTTCGTGTAATCACACAAGCTGAACGAGGGATGGTGGAAGCAACATTTTTCGTCAGGACGTCACGGCCGAGGAGATCTGTTCTGAACTGACTTATTTCAAGGCCTTTATGATTTTACGAGTCACGAACCCAATATATGAACTGTAACGAGTTGAAGTTTGACGACTGTCTCCCGCCTTGCATTGCATGCAACATGGCAGCACATGGGAAGGGAGGATAAGGGGGTTTGTGGTCCGTTGGCGAATCTCATATGGACAGTGACGAAGAAACACGAAGGGGAATTAGCACAAGTTGGATGAGGGAACGAGGGTCAGATGTTGAGGGCAGCTGGCATGTTGTTTCGTTATCAGCGACCGAGAGCGATTGCCACATTCGCCGACAGAGCGAGATGGTAGACAATGCAGACACGGTAGAACTGCAGTGGTGCAACCGCCCCATTCACGGTTAAACAAGCATTGCTTTTACTTTGCCCTCCCACGAGAATATCTCACAGGCGGTGTGAAGTGATATACTCAGCGTTCGTTAGGAGCTTCTCTTCTTCGGCCATGCTACCTAGTACGTCGCGGTATGATATACAATGCTACAATGGGTTACAGGCTCTACTTCTCCACAACCCTGGCCCAAGACCCAAAGGTGATTAGAATATATAAGGTCGCAAGGACTGCTTGGAGGCGCCGTCGGTCATGGCGCTTGAACCCCTCTTCCTCCCGAACTGGCAAGGAGGCAGACGCAGACGCAGACGCTCACACGTGCTGCGATCATGTTCATCTCCAACAGCACCATGTCTCCAAGCCAGCTTGAACATCCGGCTGTGGGTCAGCTACACCGCGCTTGCACGTCTTAGAAGAAACGTCAGCATGAGCGAATATGGCCTCGTAGCCGCATCCAATGCTGGAACAGGATGATGTTGTCCTCGGCATGGGCATATGTTTCCGCTCGTCACGAGCTTTCCACGAAAGACCACCGCATGCATAGCGACAGGAGGCTTCATCGGAAGATTCGGTCCGTCTCCTCATATGCGTTGGCTGGATCGCAGAGGATATGGGCGACAAGGATAGTATTGGTTGTATGACCTCCATGCAAAATCCCGGGCTCAGTAGCGTCTGAGCCGTTGTTGACAATGGGGCGAGCCTCTCATGGAGCGACTGAGGCAGATTAGGTGGAAAAGGAGACCAGCAAGAGGCTTGGCTTTCGAGGAGCAGCACTGCAGGTAAACAGTGTCCAAAGAGCAGTTGGATTCGCTCTTATTGGCAGGAAAGAGCTGTTATGAAGCAGATAGGAGCGACATACACCTCTGGTACATACTTCCGACAAACCGGTCCATAAGTTTTAGGAGGCTTCCAAGCCAGAGCTGATTCTATGCGAACGGAGGTTCGCTTAGACATTCCCAGGAAGATTGCCTGACATTGCACTGGACAACCTCTCGGAAAAGCTGGATTGCATTTCCTGCCCGTCCAGCATGCCATTGATTTCTTCGATTGTGGAGGGTTCAACGGTGCCCCAAATGCGCCACGGTCCGTCTTCACCCTTGAAGGTGAGTTTCTGGATGACAACGTACTCGGTATGCTTGGCAAGCTTGAAGTCCTCGTTGGCGAGTTGGTAACTTTGGACGGAATTGATGCGCACAATGCATTGTCGGATGTACGAGTCCGGGAGAGGCAACGGAGCCAGCTTGTCTGAGACCACTCTGGTGCTCGCCCTAGGCAAGAAGACCGAGATGGGCCATTTCTCCAGCCATTTCGGGTAAGTAATGCCCGTATATTTCCTGATCTGCCAGGTCTCGCTCGGATAACCTCTCTTCTTTCGAAGTTCGATCCGCGTCTTCGCCTTGGATAATAATCCATCGCTGGTGATCTTCTCGAGTTCGTTGACATCTCCTCTGGCAAGGGCGCTGTTGAAGGCTTGGTGCAGTTGGCGAGCAATCTCGTGTCTCTCCGCCAGTTCCATAGGTTTTTTCATTTTCTTCCCGGTCGTTGGATCTCGCTTCGCGTCCCACCTTCGGAAGTAGAATATTCTGCACAGGACTCAGTCAGCGGACAATCCTTCACGTACTCTAGAAAGTTTGTCTCGCATACCCATACCAATCCGTCACTGACGTCTTCAGGCTGAACCAGTATAGCTTCGCCCATTTGCCGACCCGGCCACCAAACTCTTTCCTTAAGGTCTTCCTTGAGGGCATTACCAGCGAGTTCGGTAACCGGCCTAGGTCGTTCCCCATTTCCTGCTTGCCTGCATCTTTCATTCGGGTTCTCATTGAATGGGTCTTTGGTAATTGCGAGTCAAGGTTCCTGAGCTCCCCAAGGCCTCCGAGCCTAGCATTGTTGCGTCGAGACGTCGTGAATGAGCGAGTGGAAATGGAGGATAGCGGGAATGCGCATCGAGAACATATCCGAGTGTTCTGTCGGCCAGAAGCCAGGGAGATAGAGACCTCGACGGCCTTTTTTGAAAGTGTGAAGACTGGCCGCGACATATCGGTGTAGCCGTGGAGGCGTAGGGACTTTGAATAAGGCACAGGTCGGGGTACTGCTCTGCAAGCCAGAGAAGAGGTTTCGGTCTCAACCCGAGCTCCATCAGAAGAGCGAGGATTCCTGCCAAGGCGGTGTTGGTATCGAAGTCATTTTTGGTATAGAGGTCATGCTGCCCTACGCGCTCACCTCAGGCAGCGCCAAGCCCGGGGCGCTACCGCCGCCGGATCGTACTATGAACATCCACCCCAGATTCAGCTGAGGATGTGTCCGGTGTCTTCTATCAAACCAGTCTTTACTGACGTGCTGCGCATCACTCCTCGCAAGCAGACGACCCTGTAACTTGTGCATCATTCCTTTTCTAAAATATGTCCTCTAAGAAGGATATGCGGAGGCCTGATCTCGGTTTGTTCAAGAACACAATTTCCATGGGACACAAGCTCACAACGGTCTACCAGTCATACCTTATGTCGAGCCCAAGGAAGAGAAGCCTGCCGACTTCGGGTCGACACTGACTAGCACCATGCCCATGGCAGCTGTGAGTACAAAGTTCTTTCTTGGAATTGGCCGGGACTAACAACGATGACAGATGTTTACTCGAAACAGGTAAGAAGGCGTAAGGCTTTGTTGCGGAATGCAATGCTGACGAAAGCCATCAGAATGCTGGGCTGGTAAGGGATACGCCTCTTGATACCACTGTCAGTGATTGACAAATCCAGGTTGTCACTTTTGACCGCTCTCCTCAACTGGCTGGGTGAAAGTCCTTCACAACAACAGAGCAGCGGTACGCCAGGGTATTTGTCCTTTGGAATGGCACGTGAGTAGAGGATCTGCTCAGTATGTTTGTGGGACGAAGCTAATATTTACAACAGTTCTTGCCGTGGGTGTGGTATGTTAATGAGCAGCTGCTTGTTTTGAGGGCGAAACTGATGAGAGCATCCAGACATATATGCCACTGTTTCTACCACCACCACCGAATGCAGGCGGCGCCGCACCTGCAGTGCCACCTACTGGTTCGACTTAGATGTTACCCTGAAAAGTGTTGGTCATGTATGGTTTGGGGAGAAGCGCATGCGTTGTATGTCCGACTACCTAGGGTGCTGTTCGGGTGAGATGCGTCAAGCGAGAAACGTATTGTTTAGCGACCGCGGAGAGTTTCACAAAGGCCCAATATAATGTAGGCCTACCTGCCCCTTTAGCAGGGCAGAGAGATGAAGCCGGACGATAATATATACCTGGCCCTCACCGGTAGTATCATCGTTCACAAGGGATGCGTGCCTGACTTGCGGGTCAAGCTGCCCTCGGGGCTGGACCTGCCAGGTGACCAATGAATACGTGTCAACAGCAAGAGATGCTGCAACTGGCACTGCAGGGTTAATGGTGGCGGGGCTTGGCGCCTGCACCTGCCTGCGCCTGCGGACGCTGCAGAAACGAAGAGTTCTGTCGAGTTCTTCGTCACCTCTTCCCCCACCCACTTATCATCAGTCACTACTGCAGTCTCCTTACCCAAGATTCTTTCTTCCCTCCTTTCAAACAATCACCAACAACCGCTTTCACTCTCCACTCCACAACTCCGTGTTTTTCAAGTTCCACCGTCGCAGCTCATCCATCGACTTTCATACCTACTTCAATCAACCAGGTTCCCTGAACAGACGAGTTTATGTCAACTATCCAAAACCTCAAAACCTTTGGTAAGCCACCCCTCTTTCAGCCCGCGCTTTGCCACCTTGGCCTCAACAACAACAATGGCCCACCCGTTGTTCTCGCAATGGATACTCCCGGCAGTATCATCGAGAGCATTCGTGGACATGGTCAGAGAGAGCGATATTACTTAGAGCCTTCGATTCTAGGGTACTGCTTGGATGCGGCTGCGACACTTTGCTAATTTGGCGGATGAATAGACCCCTTCGCGGAGGCCGACGACGACACTGGGGAAGCGAAGCAATCCCAGAACTACATCCACATACGCATCCAACGTGAGTTACAGCACTTATCGACCCGGCGATTCTGGCTAACGCATTGACGCAGAGCGCAATGGTCGTAAGACTTTGACAACCGTCCAAGGCCTGCCCAAGAAGTTCGACCAAAAGAAGATCCTCAAGGTGATCAAGAAAAAATTCGGTACGTGTCAAAACATATCGGCGGATTGAAGGACACCTACTAAGACATGGTAGCTTGCAATGGCACAATCGTCACAGATAGCGAGATGGGGGAGGTGATTCAGCTTCAGGGTGATCAACGCAAAGATGTTCAGGAGTTCTTGACTGCAAAGGATGGCCTCGAGCTTGATGCAAAAACCATCAAGGTGAGTTATGTGCACAATTGCAATTCAAGGCCTGCGCTGACCCGATACCAGGTCCATGGCTTCTAAACGCCTACGCCGACGTCCTATGTTATCCTGCCTGGTCATCGAGGACAGTTAGGAAGCTGTCACTCGGCGACAACCTTTCTCCTTGATTGCTTTCATGGCCTTCAACTTCGGTGGCCGTTGCAGCGGCCAATCTACGATAGCATTGTTAGGATGGGACAAGGGGTGGTGTGTTTATGATACCCACGATAGAGATCTGCTTTGGGACCAAGGGACGGTCAGGGTATCGAAACAGCAACGAGGATTGCACGGATTCGACTTGACGGCTGGTATTCTTCGCCGCCGGTGGATAGCAGACGGGGCTGTTGTTGATTGTTCATGCCACCAGCTCAGCTTGATAGCTCCGTAACGAATACGTGGTTGGCGAAAGTGTCGAGATTCCAGAAGACCTCTAGCTTGCGTGTACCCGTAAGAAGTGATCTACTTCCTTTATTGTTCGCAGCTGCCTCCAGACCTTGTCCCACAGCATCGCAAACTTGAAGGGCCATTGTTCAATGCTTCGGCACTGTCAGACGCGCGCCTGCAGGGTGCCCGGGAGGTCCTGCCAAGATCCGGGGTAAAGCCTGTTTCAACTTCCCATAACACGCGTACAAAGTGGCAAGTCGTCTGAACTACATCCTACTGATGCTGGCCGAGTTACATTCCCGCTGGAAAGAATATCTCATGCTTGCAGTGATCTGACCTACAGGCCTAGAGTCGATCATATCAGTGCCTACAAAGAAGGCGGTGCAGCCGCTTCAGCTGCAGCCAACTTCCCACTGGCGGCCAACGGCGACCCAGCTCCATCTTATAGCTCCGTGCCGAACAGTCCAGCCCCATTGCCTGCGACACAAGCGCAACAAGTCTTCGAGAATGCTGCGAAGGGAGGTGTCGCACGCAGTGCGCGATATCCCCGAGTAGCTGTTGTGCTTGGAGTGGGGCCTCGGTGGCATTTGCCCTTACTTCTTTGTCGTGCACTATCTCTGGTGTCGGCGATATGGTGGGCTTGCCGGGCTTGTTTCAGCATCTATCAGCTTGTATACAGCAATGGGAATGCTTCCGGCCAGCGAAATGCACCCCTTGTCAACCATGAGCTGGTTGACAATCAGACGTTCAAACGCCTAGCCATCGCGCAGGTCGGCTTGAGCTTCTTGTGGGTATGGCCTCCCTCCTGCTCGTCTTTTCTAGATTCGCCCTCCCCATACCACATATGTACCAACACGGAGCTGATCAACTCTTAAGGCCGGTGCCGCTGCATACCTTGCACACATGTTCGCGTCTTCCTTGATGTCCCGTTGGCTTCTACATTATTCACCGTTCGCGGTCTTGGTCCGTCTCTGCAGTCTCTCAATCCTGCTGTCGTTCGGCTGCACGCAAGTGTTTCGCCTCTTGGCTGCCACTGAGCCAGACCTCTTCAAACTCAGCCGAAGTCTATTGGCCTGGATCACTATCTCGATTGCTCTGATGCTTGCCTACTTTTGCAGTCAGCAGGACATCTCTTTGGGAACGGACCGGGATGACCGTCGGCGGAGGCAGATATTGCGGCTTAAGTGCCTGTATGTCATCTCGGCCTGCAGTCTCTTCAGCTTGACGGTCGTTGTTTGTCTATTACATGTCGACACAGTGGTCTGGGACCGGGCCGACATGGAGATACTCATCTACCCCATCGTCGCCCGCTGGCGGCAAATGTCTGGGACTATGAAGTCTGAATTATAATGCAATGCCGTTCCAGCCCATGTCGATGGTTTTATAGCAATCAGAAGCATGAACAGCCAACCGAGGTGTCCAAGCCCTGCACCAATCTGCGGTTGGAGAAAGGTTCAAGTCGAAATGCAGATATCATTGCCCCGTGTCTGATTTGCTTCCTTTCCACTCGAACAGTTGAAGAAGACTCCAGTTTCAGTGCAGCCTTCCCTAGTCACATAATACTGATCAACGCTGCAGACCATCGAAACCGCAGATGGCCGCTGGAGCCGCTGGGTGAAGTTCGACTATTGAAACAAACCGATCTCGATTCCACCGCTCGCCTTCATAGTACGATGCCACCAACCTGGTCGCAACATGAGGAGCACTGGCTCCACCGGCAGTGTACAAAGAAGGGATTGGTGCGCTGGCAGCGCGCTGAAACCCCAAAAAACATACCGCATACAAATTGTTCGGCAGGAAGGCAAAGACCTCAAAAGTCTTTCGATCTATCTATCTTGTCCAACACTTTCGCACCCGGGCAAGGAACGTGGGATACAGCTGCCCGACGATTTTGAACCCATTGGTCCCAATGGTACACTTCTCTGCCTCGTGCTGCCGGTCATGCACCCTGATAGCTTCGGGATGACTTTCGAGGACAAACCGTGCCACGCTGGCTGCATAAAGAGTCTGTCTATCCATAGATTTAAGCCTTGATTTGGATTTTCTCCACGATCGCGGTTTGATCCATGGTGGTGAGGCCAGATCTCCCCTGCGGAAATCCCACCTCTACACAAGTACTGCTCGGATCAAATGCCGAGTTTGAGTGCCTCCGAGGTATTAGTCTGATCCGCCTGACGACTTACACGATATATGTTGATTTACAACGGTTGACCCTTTTAAACAAAGGTTCAGGAGTGCCTGCCACCTCTGCTCCGGGATGGTCTACAATCTAGCGCCTGTCCAGATGATGAGGATGCCCAGCTCTGGTAGAACAGCAATGATATGGCAGTCAAACATGTTGGGACCCGGCCGTCTCCAGTCTTGACTCGTGAAGATCTCAGCCATGTAACATCCTCTGGGGGAAATCTGGTACTGTGGACATGATCGGTCTCTTTCTCTGTGCATGTAAGTTGGCCGGGAATCGTGCAAAGTGATAATATACTTGACAAGGAGAAAGGGCCTACTCAAACGAACTCCCATACGCCACGCAACTCTAGCTAGCAGACAGCAATTCTGAAGTATAGGAAGGAGGCCGGCTCACGATCTTTGAGACAACCCACCTCTATAGACCCGAAACCAAAGATCAGCCACTCAATAAAGCAGACAAACAGTCAAATCAAAGGCCAATCTCCTTGGCCAGTCCAGGCTTTCTCGCCTCCAACACCTTCAGAGTCTGCTCAAATACCTTCTTCTGTACTTCCCGGCCCAAATCCGAGTAGATCCACTTCTCGACTTCCTGGTTCTGCCCGTCAGACATGAACTCGCCGTGGCTCTCGGGGCCGGCACACGCGCCGTAAACGAGTGTCCGGGCGCCGACTTCGGTGGACCGGCCGACGATATGGCGCATGACACCTGCGACGATTTGCATGACGTAACTCATGCCGCGGTCGAGCTGGGAGACGCAGAGGCCTGGATTGACCATGGTGATGATGACACCAGAATACGTCGAGCCTTGGGCTGGCTTTGAATCTGGACCTGATGCGGCGGCGCCGTTGAGGCGGGCAACGAGTTCGCGGACGAAGAGGACTTCGAGGAGTTTGCTGATGTTATATCTATAATCAAGGATAAGAAGAGATGAAAGGTCAGTCTCGTGGCCTGTCCGCATGGCATCAGGAACTTGGGTACAGGGGGACTGCGGATTCAAGATGGCATTCAGGCACGGTATTGATAGATTGACACTGCATCCGGAGCATTTATAGCGCAGACATCTTGCCGTAAGGTGACATCAGGAAGCAAACAGTGTCGAAACAGTGCACGACTCACCTATCACTTGAGACGAAAGCTTTCTCGTCGTTCAACCGGGCATAGATATCCGGGGCATTGACTTCCTTGAACTGGGTGAACCGATGGACTTCGGAAGACACAATTTCCAAATGGGGACTGGAGTCAGGATATCGGGCCTTGGACTGAGCCAGCTTCGGCAGGAGGGCCAGTCCCAGCAGAAGCGTGTTGATGACGTTGACCTGGATTGTTTGTTCCCAGCCGTCTTCGACGACAGACCACGAGAAGTTATTGATACCGGCGTTCTCAACCACGACGTCGAGACGGGGCAGGTCGGCTTTGACGCGCTCTGCAAAGTCCAAGGTCGACTGCGTGCTGGACAGATCCAATGGCCAGACTTCGATCGCGTCCGCCCCGTCGGTACGGTGCTTCACGCTACGGACGATATCCTCTTTCGCGGCCTCGCCTTTGGACACGGAGCGCACAGCCAGGATCAGTTTGGCGCAGTCGAGCCGGTAGAAATGCCGGGCGGCTTCAAAGCCCAGGCCGACGTTCGACCCGGTCACGATGATGGTCTGGTTGGCGAACGAGTGGGTGGGATGCGCCGGAGTGCCGAAGAATTGCGAATATAGGAACCTGCGTAGCGCGGCGCCGAACTCGGGTTGGATCTGATATTCTTGAGACATGGTTTCAACAATTCGGTTGGAGACGGGGCTGGTTGTGGTCACAAGCAAGCCTCGACAGTTGAGTTTGGATTGTAACTGGGCAAAGGAGTCCCCAATCCGTTGTAGTTCTCGTGAACTAGACACTCGGGTATCCCAATCCGAGTACTGTGGTCGTCCTTGACTTCGTTCTTCAGGAACAGGTGCGGACTTTTCAAAGGTGGGGGTTACTTTTATCAAGCCTGTCGAGAGGGGTAGAAGGAGAAGCAGATCACTTTATCGTCAAGAGCGGAAGCACTGCACGCGATGATCTCAAGACTGCCAATGCTGTTAGACTGGTTCGGCAACAAGAATCGTCCGAAAGAGTCCTTAAGTCCGAATTCATCGGCACACAATATACCTGTACCTATGTTTCTAATGTGGATTAAACGTGGTACGTACTTGTTGATTCGAGGTTGGCAACTGACTTGGCGACAGATCGAGCAATATGCTATCTCCGGTTTCTGCTGTTCAGGCCGCTTGTTTCCGTGAGCATGTCTTTGCATGTTCCCCTCGTCGGTGAGCATGATCGATTGACGTTCCCGGCTTGGTGATCACAGCCGATGAGGTGGATACTCCGCCTCCTTCCCTGGTCCACACTCACCGCATCTTGCATCTGGAGAATCGTTTGGGGAGGTTGAAGCCAATCATTGTTCTTTGTCTGTATTTACAGAATTCCAAGAAGAACATGTGCAGGAGATCAAGAGATCCCCATCTTGATATATATCGTATGCCTCCAGCCTTCGTGCGGTCTCAAGCGTTTCGGTGAATTGATCCGCGACTCCGTCTTCTCATTCCAACGTCTGGTCTCTGCACCTCACCGTGGCTCAGCCTTCTCGCATCCGGAGAATGGCTTGCGCCCTGATCATTGCCGCTAGCAGGCGCGGCGTGGCCATCGTTGTCGTACTTCCTTTTGCCCAACGTAGAGCTGCGCAATTCATAGCTCTCTCCTCTTTCAAGGGTATCATCCACGACAGCGGTCTCGTCATTCTCGTCTGGTGGACTAGAGTTGGGCGTTGAAGATTCACTGCTGCCGTAATAAGCACCGCCGACGCTTTCCATGACGAATGCGCCCGCAGTGGGAGCATCAAGGATCCTCAGCTCCTCGTCCCGAAACCATTTCGGCATCAGCCACGTCCGCAGTGGAATCAAAAGGAGAACGATGACCGGGAATCCAATGGCCGCAATTGTCTGGGAAATGGCAAAGGTGGCACCGAAGCCGACGAGCTCGAGTGAGACGAACACCCAAATGGCCAGCCGACGATCGATCCGGGCCAACGGATCACTGGCGTCCGTGAGCTCCTTATCACGCGCCAGAAAGAGCATTTTCTGTGTGATGCCATTGCCCATGAGCGCTTGAACGCCCATGACGAAGAAAAGTCCGGCCAGCACCCCTTGCGGGATCAGGTGCAAGACAATGAGAAGAGGGCCGGTCATGGTGACAACGAACAGTAAGCCCTGCGCGAGGTTGCTGACACGCTGCTCGACCACATGATCCGTCACTCGAACGATGTGTCCTCGCGCTTTCTCATCCACGACTTGCCTAGTCACGCAGAGAGAGTTTGTGTGGAATGGAGCTTGTGGAATCAGCCCATTGGGAAATGGAATGCCCAGCAGCCCCGCAACACCGGTGGTCAGTCCGAGTAAAAAGATATCCCAGTGGAAGCCCGGCGGTTTGCGAAGGGGAAACTCCGTTCCTTGAGCAATGAGGGAGGAAACTGTTTGGTCGCGGCAAGATGTTAGTAAGAAACATCCACACTGCACCTTTGCAGGCCGTGGGGGAGAGTAACTTGCCGTTATGATCGAACCAGAACAAAATGGTCAGGAGAACGGCAAATGGAATGGCGAGGAAGACATCGCCCACACTGATATGCCAGAAATGAACAAACCAGCCACGGTCGGCCGTGGGGAAGAAGGCCTTACTGGTAGGCAGTGTTTCCACGTGCACATCCTTCATGTGTCCGATATGGACGAAGCCGGTGAAAAAGACTATCGTCAATGGGGTGCCGTAGTCCTCAATGAACTTTCGCACGTGCCGCTGAAGCAGATTGCTATTCCCTAAGACGCCACAGCCGTAGGCGAATCCCAACACTAACAAACTGACCATGATAGAGAGGTAAGCACTCTCGGCACCGGCCATTCCCCATTGTCTCGTGAGGACCTGGATGCCCTTTTGTAGATAGATGAAGGCCACGTAGAAGCCGAACGTATCACAGCTGAATCGCGTGACATAGGTCAAGGCGTTGCAACTGTTAGTGATGGCTAGTATCCAATGCATGATGAGTGACCAGATGCCGATCCAGGCCATGAAAGAGAAAAAGTTGGTGCCCCGCGGAACCACAATGTCGTAGACAGTGTAGGAGAAGACGGTGATGGGACCAGTGACGCCCACGATGACTAAAGGTTGGGCGGCAAAGATCGAGAATACCACACATCCCAAGATCGAGGCTAGTAACACTTCATTGACGCCGTACGAGTTGTGTGTCTTCGTGAACATGTCGAGGGAAAAGGCGAGCGCTGGTAAGATGCTGGAGAGATGGTTAGTTGCAAGTCATATCTAGAACGATTGTCCTGTCGGGGCGGGATGTCGAAGGGGAGCATAACATGTAGGAAGGGTCTCAATGTGCGTGATGAATCGTATTGGCTGGGTATATCATACTTTGCGAAGTACATGTACACCGTGGCTGGGACCACTCTATAGTCCCATGCATCTGTCCAGTCACTCCAGTAGTACGGCGCCCGCCTTTTCACGTCGTCAATCATTCCTCTGAACCATCGAATCTTGTACCATCTCGGTTGCTGCCGATGTGAGGTCCGCGTTGCCTGACGTATGATATGTTGTGACAGACGCTGTCCCTCTTCAGAGTCGGGTCGGGAGTGACTCGAGTGGAGAGACGGTCGGCCTGGGTGTTGCCATGGTTTCCTTTGAGTGGAATGCGACGAAGAGAGGCGGCGTACGGCGGTAGGCGCGGACCGGGAAGAGGAAGGGGTCATGAGTTCGGTCTGGGTAGCCATAACGAAGTCGCTGCCCGTTATGGACAGCAAGCCTATTTCAGTCACAAGCTGGGTAGTAGACGAGGTCAGGAGTCAGTGCCCGAGAGGAGATGCGCAGGGCGGCTAAGAGCAAAGGCTGCGAGCCTGGCCATTCCGATCGCATGGGCCGAGAATGCCCTGCAGCGGGTTCAGTCCCAAGGTTCAAGTTTGGGAACTGCCACAGATGAAGTCGCACTGGCAATAGATTGCGATTTAGATGCGGCAACTGCGGCGGACACTTGAAGGCGCGGAGGAAGACGCCAGTCGAAATGACAGATGTATGACAGCAGAATAGGTCTCAAATAGCTGCTGATTTCAAGGAATAGCTTTTGTCAGACAGCATATTTTCTTATTCTGACTGCTGTTCCCTCCCCGCACCGCTGATTAAGCCTCGTGGTCACCTTCCTCCAATGGTATTGCATAACAACGATGTAGACTACCTACGACGGTGGGGTTCAATGCGTAATGAGTTGACAGTGTTGGGTGTTTGATTTGTGATCAAACCAAACAGCCTTCATCCTCGACGATTGTTCATGATATCACGCACAAAGTCAGGCTTGAAACAAGGAGAGTCTTACTGACATCATTCCTATTTCAGCCCTCTCGAATACCGACATATATCTTCTCTACGCCATCGCTTCGTCCAGTAAGGTGGCCACATACTCAACCTCTACTGTCAGACCGCCACCATGTCCAACGTTCAGCGACCTGATATCACGCTATACACCGACGCGACGCCCAATGGCATCAAAATCTCCATCGCGCTCGAGGAGCTTGGACTTCCTTATAAGGTCGAACACATTGACATCTCGACCAACCGGCAAAAAGAACCATGGTTTCTAGAAATCAACCCTAATGGGCGCATCCCCGCCATGACTGACACATTCACCGACGGCCAGAAGATCCGACTGTTCGAGTCCGGGAGTATGTTCCAATATTTGGTGGAGCAGTACGACTCGGAGCACAAGATCAGTTACCCGGCGGGATCCCGCGAGCACTACGAGACCAACAACTGGCTGTTCTTTCAGAACGCCGGGCTCGGCCCGATGCAGGGCCAGGCGAACCACTTTGTGCGCTATGCACCTGAAAAGATCGAGTACGGCATCAACCGATACGTCAACGAGACTAGGAGGCTGTACGGGGTGCTGGACAAGCATCTCCAAAGCTCAAAGTGGGGGTTCATCGTGGGAGACCACATCTCCATTGCCGACATTACCACGATCGGATGGGTTATTTGGGCCGGCTGGGCTGGCGTCGACATCGAGGAGTTCCCAACCCTGAAGAAGTGGCAGGAGATGATGTATGCTAGACCAGGCGTCAAGAAAGGCTGTGACGTGCCCAAGCCCCTCAAGGTCAAGGAGTTACTCGAGGACAAGGAGCGTTTGGAGGAGTATGCGAAAGAATCCAGCAAATGGATCATGCAGGGTATGAAAGACGACAAAAAGAGATAGGCTAGCAAGACCATTGCCGTCGCTACAAGGCGCCGTGGCAGATTCTCATGATCCTTGACTTTAAGAGATCGGAGACCTTTCCATTTCGGCCGCGGAGCACCGCGTGGTGAACCACCGGCATCTAACAAACACGTACTTGCTTTAATGCCTTGACAGGTACATTTGACCTCCTCACAGCCCCCTTGTCGGCCGGTCTGCACATGTTGGCCAGGTCGCCACCGGCTCACGTGTGCATGGGCGTTGTTGGATCGCTTGTTCGAGGAAAAAGAACTATGCTATAACGTCTACATGTTTTATCCGGGAAAGTAGGTCACGGCTTTCCCGCGCACTTGCTCCGCCCAGAGCTGGGCCCGACGCCTTGTAAGTGTAGATCAGCCTCTGCCCTCGTGGCACCCGTCCAGGGCACCATCTTCTGGTTATACCACGTTAGATGTTAGACGTTAGACGTTAGCCGCAAAGAAAGATAAGTTCAGCACCGCCCGTCAAAAGGCCACACAGTGGCACCCAATGTTTGATCAGCTAGTTCTTACCCCGTGGAGTGAGCTGGTACTAGTCATTGTAAGGTACCTGCGCAAGATGGCGGTGGATCATGCCGCTGGGATGATTAGGTTGGTGCTCTAGATGGCTCCTTACTCTAAGAGTATATTGTAGATTACCTTGCTTTAGTACTTGCTGTGCTTCCAGTGTGTCGGGTACAGAGGTCTGGCAGGCACCTGCAGGTTCCTCGTGTACTTGTGTCCCAAACGTCATCGCTTTTGTCGGCCAATCCGGGCTCGCAGGAACAGCAGTTCCGGAGTACGGCGCTGGCCTTTGACTGGCTGGAATGCTCGCAGGCTGGGGACCATCCCAACTGTGACGCAGCGTGGTCGCCGCCGGTGGGAGACGGAGAACATATCCGTGGTTGACCTTATAGTGATATATATCGTCAGGTCTGATCTGATCTAATCACTGCCACTACGTAGTTACCTAGTACTGGCTTCAAACCATCTGTATACTATTAGTGCTACCGCGGGCTTCCTCAGACGGCGCGCGCATACCGGCATCGTTCAAGCTGGCTTCTACCATTGCACCTTTTGATCTCTCTATGGGCGCATCAGGATGTTTTGACCGGCAGCCAAATATGTCCCGCACCTCGTTTCGGACTGTCGCCCCAGCCCTGTCCTCAGAACATGGGCAGAGTTTTCTATCGGCCTCCCCGTCCGACTCACGCGGGCGCAAGAAAGAAAGCGTGGCGTGTTTCGCTTGTAAAAGACGGCGCTCTAAGGTCTGTCACTGTCTGCGGCGCGGGTTTGGCCCAGTTGGCTAACTTTGCAGTGCGACGCCGGTGTACCCTGTATTTCCTGTATTTCCCACAACACCGAATGTACCAAGGACCAAAACGACGACGGTCGACGGAAGTTGGCTGTCAAACGCAAAATTGATGTTCTGGAGTGGGATCGCCATCTCCTGGATGAGTTGCTTGCCGCCATTCGCACTGCCAACCCCGGTCAGCTGGATTCGCTTATCAACCTCATCCGGAACAACGCCACCAGGCAAGATCTCCATTCCTTCCTGGATACCCAGCTCGACGGACTCAAGGAATCTTTACATCTCGAAGACGCTCATCGCTACCAAAGAGGAACCCGCCGTCGTATGCTCGGCCGCATCCAAGATGTTGTCAACCCTCCAATATCTGTGCCCGCCAAGCCGTGGACGACGGTGACTGATGATGACGACTTTGTCTCACACCTCATATCATTATGGTGTACCTGGGCGCATCCATGGTGGCATTGGGTTGATGAGGCTCTCTTTCTGGAAGCGATGCAAACTGGAGATACCACCAGTCTGATATGTACCCCATATCTGGTCAATATGATTTTGGCCGATGCATGTGTAAGTCTCATCGCAATGGTTCATGTCTAGCTACGTCTAACGAGAAGCGAACCTGTAGCTACTCGATACGCTGGCGGAAGATGGGTCCGAACCGAATGAGTGGATTCGAAACCAGTTCTACGCCGAAGCGAAAAGAGGGTTAGAGGCGGAGAATGGCCGCGTGTCGATGGCATATATAGCGGCTCTGGGGGTGCAGTGGACTTAGTAAGTCGTCCCCTTCGGCGCTTCTGCAAATGCACTGACAAATTCGCCCTTCAAAGCCTCAACACGAATGGGCAAGATCAGCTGGGCAATGCCGTCCTACATGAACAGATCTTTCGTGCAAAGGGGCTGGACAAATGGCGACAAAAGGTCGAACGGACGGGAAACTTGACGTCGCAGGCGCTCAGCAAGATCGACAGAGCTCTCGATCGGCTTACATGGAGTCTGTACACTCTCCATTCCTGCACCTTGATGAGCCTAGAAAGATCGGAGCTTGTGAAGCCCCCCACTCGACCTAAACCGCCTACCAACCACGACCAAAAGAATCACACGGAATGGACACCATATCCGCAGCCACATACCCCGGTGGGTTTTCACCAGGATTGTCATTACCGCAGTTTTGCCTCCCTCATTGAGGAAGCAGCCAGGGTCGAGACACTTTTCGTGAAAGAGGTCAGCGAGAATTCTAATCAAGTCCTGCACAAACTTGAAGATGTCTGTCACCAGTTGCGCGAGTGGCCAAAAACCCTGCCGGACTGCATGCAGATGAACGACAGTGCCATGCCACACGTGATTGCTTTGCAGTAAGTACCCCGTCACCCTTACATTCTACTCCGCCTCCATCGGCGCTGGTGTTAGAGCCGCAGGCTGACTTGACACCGTGTTCGCCGGAAACAGTGCGCTCCATCGCTGGGTAATAGTCATGATGGCCAAACAACTGGCGGCCCTCGAGGCCGGCGAGTTGAAAAAGCCTTCTTTGGTGCAAACGCCTCAGAAGGACGAGCCGAGTCCCTGGAAAGAGATCTCCATCTCTTCATGCATCGAGATCGGCGAAATGCTCGAACAGATCCGCCTCAATTGGGGTGCCGACCACTTCCCAGTCATCATCATGCAACCCATCGCCACTGCCGTGTTTCCGTTGCTCGAGGGTCTGAGCGACCGCCCAGACTCGCAAGACGCTCTCTTCAAGCTATGTATCACCGTCCGCGCAGCCAGCCGGAGGTTTCGCGTGGGTAAAGGCGTGTTGCTTCTTCTGCATCATACTGCAAAACAGAATAACGTCGTGTTGCCAGAGGACTGCCAGCAAGTATTGGCTGATTTTTCTGCGCGAATGGATTTCCAGCGAAGCAACTCTGGCTCCTCTGAGATTGGTATGGAGTATCTGCTGGAGAAATGGGAGGACCTCGAACTCCACGAGGTGTGATCGGGAAAGTCGCCGCTTTGACGGCAGATGCACGGAGAGCCACCGATCACCACCTTTGCCGGAAGGGAACGCACATGGAAAGCAGATCAGAGACGAATGAATATGGGAAGGCTGTCTCGTGTTTGATGATTTTTCTCGACCATTTTCAGCGTTGAGTAATGTTTGCCATGATGATCGGGACCAGGGTGCATATACAGAAGATTCAAGATCTTACGAATCAAGTCCTCGAAACTCCTGCCGATTGGCATTCACTTTTCCAGATTGCTTACTGCCCTGCTATCTCTCGCTCTTGTTCGTTTGTCCGTGTCCAGGATCGAAAGGCTGAGACATATATATCCACGTCATAGTACCTAACTTTGAGGCCACGCCGCAGAACATATTTTCATGTTTCCCTTCGGGTGCTCGCCCTAGAGATATGTCCGACGGCGATTAGGAAACTTGAAGTCAAATCGAGCTTCAACTGTCAGTGCCGGTGTAAAAGCGGCGTGGGAGTCAGGTTTTTCACGTGACAGGCTTGGCGGGTTTGAAACCTGAATTTGCCCCTGGGCCACTCGCAGTTGACTGCGCCTGACTCGACAACTTGAACTTCTGAACGGTGATCCGAGACTCGGTCATACAATTCCAGTTTTGTTGACCACCTTCTCATCATTCAGTTGATCTCAAGATGGCGTGGCGTAATCAAGGTATCACAGGCTCCAACAACATCCCTCTTGGAACGCGCCGTCGGTTAGGAGGCGACAGCAATGGAGATTCGCATGATGGAGGTGCCATGAATTCTCCTGCCTATGGAGATTCTGGCAAACGAGGGCGAAGTCCTGCCAGAGGTATGTTGCGTGCTTTCCCCTCTAATCTGGAGATGCTAACAGAGCTGCAGCTGAACCCGAGTCCGACGGCGCGAAGAGGCGTAGGAAGCGCAATCGCTGGGGCGAAGCCGGCGAGAACAAAGCAGCTGGCCTCATGGGCCTCCCTACCATGATCCAGGCCAATATGACCGCCGAACAGCTCGAAGCCTACACACTACATCTCCGTATTGAAGAGATTAGTCAGAAGCTGCGGATCAACGACGTCGTCCCTGCAGATGCAGACAGGTGCGCTTGTCGGCCCTCCAGCGCGTGGAAGAAGACTAAACGAACAAATAGATCGCCATCGCCTCCGCCTCAATATGATAACTTCGGTCGCCGTGTGAACACTCGAGAGTTTCGCTACCGCAAGCGCCTCGAAGATGAGCGGCACAAGCTGGTAGAAAAGGCCATGAAAACCATCCCCAACTATCATCCACCATCTGATTACAGACGGCCCACCAAGACCCAGGAAAAGGTTTACGTGCCTGTCAACGACTATCCCGAGATTAACTTTAGTATGCTAACTAACCCTCTAACACTGTTGCAAGCCCCCGTCTTTTATTTCTTCTCTCACGTACTATCGCCTCCGCTTGAAAGCTCTGACGGTAGACGTGGCATCCTTGCCTAACTCTAACCACATTTCCCATTCAAACATGCGCTTTTCAGAATCCGATACTAACACTTAGCTTCTTTTGCGAAAAGTTGGACTGCTTATTGGACCTCGTGGCAATACGCTGAAGAAGATGGAAACCGAGTCTGGAGCCAAAATTGCCATTCGAGGCAAAGGCTCCGTCAAAGAAGGAAAAGGACGGTCTGATGCTGCTCATACTAGCAACCAGGAAGAGGACCTACACTGCCTCATCATGGCCGATACCGAGGACAAGGTCAATAAAGCCAAAGCACTGATCCACAACGTCATCGAAACTGCGGCTTCCATTCCAGAGGGTCAAAACGAACTCAAGCGGAACCAGCTTCGTGAGCTCGCGGCGCTGAACGGAACACTCCGTGACGATGAGAACCAAGCCTGTCAGAATTGTGAGTTGCTCCGGGTTCCTGCCAAGGGTCTCTAGTTCTAACCTCTTTCTCTAGGTGGCCAGATCGGACATCGAAAGTACGACTGTCCAGAGCAGCGCAATTTCACTGCCAATATCATCTGCCGAGTTTGTGGCAATGCTGGCCACATGGCCAGAGATTGTCCAGACAGGCAACGTGGTACCGATGCACGCAACAACATTCCAGGAGGATATGGCGGACCTCAGCGACGGCTTGGTCCTGGCGATGCGGTGGATAGAGAAATGGAGGTTTGTGTCTCGCGCCCCCGCTATCACGAACAAAATGCTGACCAATTCAGAATCTCATGCAAGAACTTTCTGGTAATCCGTCTGGCAATGGTCCAGCAGGCCGCATCGAAGCCGGTCCCGGCAGCTACGACCAGGGAGATGCCTATGGCGGGCCTCCCTCTGGCGCCGATTCACGGCCGTGGGCACGACAGCCCACTGGTGCTGCTGCTCCGTGGCAGCGAGATCGCCAAGAGCGTGACTACGGTGCCCGAGACAGCGGAGCATCAGCCCCACCCTGGGCACAGGCTCATGGTGGCGACAATCGTACAGGTTATGGGGCTGCTCCCGGGCATGAAGCGGCAGCAGCGCCGTGGCAGCAGCAGGCTCCTGCGGTTGGACAGCCGTACGCATATGGGGGCTATCCTGGCTACGACGCCCAGGCAGGCTACGGTGTACCCCCGCCCCCAGCAGCTCCTCCTGGCCTAAGCACCTTCCTCCAGCAGTTCAGTAATGCTCCGCCTCCACCACCGGACACAAACGCACCCCCTCCGCCGCCTGATCTACAACCTCCACCACCACCTGGCATGGGTGATTACATCCCCCCGCCGCCACCGTCGGCATGAGGTGCTCACAACATCTTGAGTGTTCGACAAAGGGCCAAACAAGGTGCCAAATTTGGTTATGGGAACGGCACCGCTTATCGAGGACAGGGTGAATGCGGGACATATGTACGGATGGACGGTCTTGGAGGCTGCGCTGCCTAAGCGCTTCTACTGGTGTGGCGGATTTTTCGTAATTCACCGATAGTAAAAGTTGTACCTCATGCGTTTGTAAATGCAATCCGGGACATGATTGCTCGTACGAGCGATGAGCGCTGGCCCTTCTTACAGGACCACTCTGGCATCAAGTTCTCGTTCAATCTACCTACGCGCTAGTAGTATTTATAGCGTGCGGGGACTCCCATAAGGTTTGCGGGCCAGGCCGGGAAACTACCTCAGGCTGGGGTCGACCAACTCATTAAAGAGCGACTGCCACATCCCGCATGGTCACAACATCCTCCTCAGCCCAGCGACCGCGGGGCAGCGAACAGCAGCTAGACAGTTCTCTCGGGATTCTAGACGTACACAGCATAGGGAAAGAAGAGTCGCACCATTCGTTTAGCCAACGGCAGCAGTCCACGCCCGTCATCCCGTAGAAATGCCCGCTGCAGAAATCAAAAAGAAGGCCTAGACGAAGCCGAGGGCGCCGACAGCCGGATCATCCATACCTCTGTCCCGCGAGCGATGACAGAATGACCGAGTATGACACAATATCAGATCCAGCGGCTGTGGGATGTGTGGAGCACACAGCATGTTCCATCTGTTCGGCTCCGTTTCCACTGAATCACTAACTTCCACCAGATTCCTCAGCGGGCACGTATATCGAACACAACCTTGGGCCTCTGTCACAAGCGGAAGACTGCACACCTATGTGAAGAAGAAGAACAAGAAGAAGAAGAAGAAGACTCCCAAGTTGAAGACAGCACACATGCTAAACGAAGACGGACCTCCCTCCGGAGCCACGTCGACGAACCGCACTGCTCTAACAGGGGAACATCGCTGCTCGAAACTCGGCTGCTGACCAGAGATGGGTCTCGGGAATCTTTCGAACCGGATCTCAATGTCAAGGACGATCCCGCGCACGGCACTTCTTCCAATGGACGAGCTCGGGGTCGGAGAACCTCCCCGGTGTCGCAAACTGTGGATCCGGATGGGTCAATACATGAGCGGAGTAGACCCGTCATCGCGCCCGGTCGCAAACGTCCGCGCTCTAGCTCGGCGGAGGCCAACGACAGCAAACGCAGACGAGAACACAATGACTCAAATCTAGATGTGCATTATAGCACATGGTTTGCTGCCAGGGACGATGCTTGCGAAGACTCCGAATCTGACCCTGACTCCCATTCCGATTCTGGTGCTTCCAATACCAGCCTAACTTCTTGTACGACATTATTCGAGTCTGATTATACATCCCCGGAGTCTGACGTGGTAGGAGACTCCACCGGTATTTGATTTACGGAATAGGACAAGATTGTTGGGAGCATCGCAAATTGCTGGATATCAGAACGTGTCTGGTTAGGGCTTCAAGTGCTCTTTCGCTCGGGATGCCTTCAGAGCTCCCAGCGTTGATACTCATGACTGGTGTGGATAACCCTTTTGAAATACTGCCCCTGTCAATCCTATTCTCGTGGTCAACGTTCGCAACGCCTATGTGATGAGCGTTCCAAGGCCCGAGACTCGTCGATGTCGATACATGTCACCTCTTTCTCAAGCCTTGCCCTTGTTACGCGGTCACTACATCACCGCCATTATTCCACAAAGTCTATATGACACTCACTGCCACGTCTGCTTGACATGTCGGACTGTTTCCGGCACCAAGCTACGCATCAAAGTCAAGATGAGAGTCATCGGATCAGATCCTCCTACAGAAGTTCGGGCATACGTAGTTACATGGAAGTCCAACCCACTGGCGCGACTTTTAGAGAACGCAGTTCGAAGCTGCTGCAGACAGACACCAGTCTTGCCAAATACAAAAGGCCGGCCACATACGAGAATCACGGGTTGAGAACTTGTTCTACGCAATGATGACGAAGAAGAAGGCGATCATTTGCACCTGAAGGCAAAGAGCGACATCTTTTGGGCCATGGAGCACAACCCAGCAGATTGATCTACGGTGTGATGAAGTGGCGGGCGAAAGCGTTACCACTCATGACGTTCGGCCCGAGTCATGCAGCGAAGAAGGGAGGCATAGCATACTCGGGTCCACAGCGTGGGATTCGTAACTCAAGGTTCGTGGCGACATCGAATATCGGGGAAATGTCTCAAGGCACCACTGGATACCCGGGCAAGCAATCTCTCACCTGCAGGCCCAAATGGGTTTCGGTAGTACCGTGGTACAGGGCCAGGAGCGGACTAAGCCCCATAGACACTCTCCGAGATGTTGGTGGGAGACGATAGTTTTGCGGGAGAATGGATCTGTCCTCACTACGACGCAGGAGCAGTGTCCCAATATTCCCTCATGGACGCTTTCGGTTTCTGTTGCTGCAAAGTATTGATCTTTCGAGTTTGCAAGGTCGTTGCATTATATATAAATCCATATGCACCAAGTATCCTTGACCTCGTTGTCCTGCTTGTATGGCTCGAACTGTGAGTCTTGGAGGATCTCTGTCGTTGACATGGATTTCGCCCCAGCAGACCACAAAGGGCCACCGACAGTGACCGAGATCTCCTCCAGCAGGACTCCAATTCCACTTCTGTCGCCACAAGCCAACAGCGGAGTTTGTCGAATCCGACGCGCAATTGCTCCACAAATGGTAGGAGAAAGTAAGCAGTGTTGGCTTTGCAAGTACAGAGTCGGTTCACGCTGTGTAGCGGATGGCGGTGAAAATGCCCCTTTGAATCACTGTAATAGGCGGAGTTCAACTTTCGGTTTTCAAGTCCGCTGAGTGGGACAGGAGGAGCCTCACCGTTCACCGGCGGGGTTTCCTTCCTCCACCAGCGCTGGGGGATCAGGAATGCTTGCCAAATAGGGATTCGAACTCGATGCACGTCAGACCGTTGTAACGGGTTTGATCCGTATCTTTAAATGACCCGAGACGAGGTGTATCGGCTGGGCCTTTCAATTGTGACAACTCGGTCACTTTACGACTGCTGTTTGTGCTGGCTCTCTACCAGTCACAGGATTTTGCCAATAAGTCTGCAATGGCCTCCAGGCCCTTTTGATCGTGTTCGTCGAAGCCGCCGACCTCGGTGCAATCAATGTCAATGACGCCGACGACCTGTACAGCTCTGGGTGTCAGCCATGCCAGCGGACGTTGATGAAACGAATTGCCATTGTCATGTCGAGAAACACGTCTCTTTGGCAGAATAACGAACGATCCGGAGAAACTAGGCAGGACATACCTTTTCACCGACTTTGATCGGCACAACGATCTCACTCCGACTATCGCCATCGCAGGCAATATGGCCGGGGAAGTCATCGACGTCCGTGACGAGTACTGTGCTTCCTCGCTGGGCAGCGGCGCCGCACACGCCTTTGCCAATGCGTATCGTCTGGCAGGCCACCTTGCCCATGAAAGGGCCGAGGATCAACTGATTCGTGCTCTGAGGGTCCAGCACGTAGAAGCCCGACCAGTTTACGGACGCCGAGGGTTCCGGGAGCGAGTGGTACAGATGCCAGAGCAGCGAGGCGGTGTTGGCTGTGTTGGCGACCCAGTTGCGCTGGTCGGCCACGAGGGCTTGGAGGGAGTCCAGGAGTTGCGCGTACGCGGCCGGCTTGTCGGGAGCGTCGGTGAAATTGGCGGCGTCGGCGTGAGGCTTTCGAGGAGAAGAAAGGATCGGTCAGATTGGGCAGCGAAGGACTCGGAGTGGGAGAAAGCAGTTACGATGCGCTATGTTGCGATAGGGGGGTGATTGGCAGGAAGGAGAAAGAGACTGGTTTACCTACCATGATTGGATAGCTGGAGTGAGTGAGTTTTAGGCAAGGTATCTAGCACTCCCTCAGACGACGTGACTTCGGCTTGAGGCCAGGTTTGGAAGCACGATCTCTTTGGGTCTCTTTGGCAAAGACACGATGGTACGGGAGTCGGCGACTGGACTCGGAATTAGGAAGAAACGGCGGGCGGTAGTTGGCCAACAAGTGGAATCACAAGACTGCTGTCGCGATGGGAACCACTCTTTCAAAACGATTGCAACCCATTGATCTGAATCCCAATCTGGATATGGATGTGATATGGATATGGAATCTCGCGACCGGAATCTCGCAAACTGGAAAAGATTCGACGTGGGTGGGCAACAGCCAATGAGAATGCAGTGCGGAATGAAGTTACGCCGAACCGGGGCCGGGACCGGCACCGGCACCAGCATCGGGGCCTTCTCAGGCCTGAGGACGTCTCCCTATTCGTTCACTTCAACCGGTGTCTGAGGTCTGCCAGAAGGTCTGAGATCTGAACGCTCACACCCACCAACCTGATTTTCCACACGGCACTTGTTAGTACACAATAGTCTGATGCGAATCAGGCTCTCTCACGTGCCGTTCGGGGATTCAACGCCTGGCCTGCTCTTATCGCCGGTGGTGATCGTTGATCGTGATTCTTGTGCCTCTATATAAAGCCCGAACCAGTCGGGCCGGTCGGTTTTACCTGTCTGTAAACAAAACAACCTGACCCATCTCAGCCTGCGACAACGACCATCCAACAACATCCACGCCTGCTAGCATCCTCATCACCTTATCATGTCTTGCCCCGATTGTTTCCGCGGCGGGGTGCACGCGCATTCAGAGCCCACCGGGACCATCGAAACCGTACATGGCATGCGGACCTACATCGCCGGCGGTAGTGATAGCGCCCGGTCCAAGTCGACCATCCTGTACCTCCCGGACGCCTTTTCGCTGAAACTGGTCAACAACAAAATCCTCGCCGACCAGTATGCCTCGGCCACCGGCTGTCGTGTGTTGATCCCGGACGTGGTCCCCAACGGCGGATTGTCGCCCGACCTGATGCCCTCCATGGAGATCGCCATGGCGCCGTTGGAGAAGCGAACAGTCGGCGGCGTCCTACACAAGATCTGGATCACCCTGACACTATTGCCCCATGTCGTGCCGTTCATTCTCTTCGGCCGCCCTCACAAGGTCTATTCTCAGATCCTCGCGTACGCGCGCGCCATCAAGGCTGAGCTGCCGCTGGGCGGCAAACTCGGCGTCGCCGGATTCTGCTGGGGCGCGTGGCCTAGTACGAAACTTTGCACGGAACCGGCGACCGAGGGCGGCTCCGAGCGGCTGATTGACGCCCAGTTCAACGGTCATCCCAGCTTCATCTCCGATACGCCGGAGATGGTGGTCGATGCGATCAAGAAGTTCAAAGTCCCCTACGCCTGTGCGGTGGCCGAAATAGATATGCAATTCAACGCAGAGGTCGCCGCAAAGACCGAGGCCTTGGTCAAACAAGAGACCGCCGGTGCCAGTCCGGGCGAGTACATCTACGACTTCCGAATCTACAAGGGCTGTCAGCACGGGTTTTGTGTCCGCGCCATGAAGGAGGACGAGGCCAACTTCCAGGGCGGTCGGGATGCCGCCAAACACGCGATTGATTGGTTCAACAAGTATTTAAACTGAACAGTGACTTTACTGTTGTGGCAAGCTGGTCTGCGCCTGGGAAGGCGCGGCAGGGGCAACGGGTGGCAGGATGACGGAGTCAAACGGCGCAACGCGATGAGAGAAGCATGGCCAACGTCAGGGTCACCGACCCTGATCAATGGAAGAAGCGCAGCAAAGCCCGTCAGCTCATTGCTCGCAGTCGAGCAGAGGCTACATCGTCGCCTCACACCTCATTAATCTGGACAGGAAGAAATGCCCCTCTCCCGAACGTTCTTTGCTCGTCCGAGTTTCCGTGGTGCTAGCTAGCATCTACGCTCTTTGAAAACATACGAATCTGGCGGCATTTCAGTCCGTGCGCCATACCATGGACCCGTGCATGGATTGTTTTCGGATCTTGAGAGAGAAACGATGCCCCTCTCCAAGAAGGTATGGATGGTCCCATCCCCGGAGACGTGGGCTTGCGTTCGTACATTCCATTCGCAATGTGCCATTGCCAGCCACCCAGCCACCCATAATGATAGTCAATACACATTCCTTCCTCCTTCCCTTCAAAGAACCCGAACCCCGCCTCCTCAACGAGTGAGGTTGACAAAGAAATCATGGATTCAATCTATCATCCGTTTGCATCCCGCCTTTGTTTGTCTGGTTCGAAGTTCCGCCACATATCCTGATGCCGGATGTCTTATTCTCTATAGACTGACTCGACGAGTTTCGACAATCTTGCACTGTGGAGCCGAACGCTTACTTTTTTGGCATCTAGGCCCTCCAACATGAGGAACGATCAGACGCATAATGTCGTTCCGGACGTCGACGCGGATCGGAGTGATCCCACCAGCATCTACAAAGACCTCGAATTCATTGACGACCCCGGCAGCCGCGGTCGGTTCTTCTACTGTTACGACCAGGAATACATGAAGGAGCTCTGCTGGGCCTGCGGCTGGACGACAGTCAACCAGGAGGGTACATCGTATGCACCGCGGCTCCGAGTGATGCACGCGCGAGGCAACATGGGCATCTGGGCGATCGGGGATCGCTGGGTGCTCCGGGATGAAACCAACGATCGCTGGCTCGGGAACAACTACATGACTCTGAAATTCCTGCAGGAACAACCGGGCCTAACGATCCCGATCCCCCAGGGAGTCCGCAGCCTCAGTGAACCGAGCGATTCAATCTCTCTGACGCTGGAATCGCGCGTACCCGGTGTCTCGCTATTGAGCATTTATCGCACGCTCTCACCGGAGGAGAAGACCAGCTATGTCCGACAGATGGCCGACGCATTGCGGCAATTGCGCCAGTTCACGGCGCCACGGATGCAGAAGGTCGACGGCAGCCAACTGGACGACTTCGTGATCGCCGAATGTATGACCAGCCGCCCGGGCAATTGTTTCCAGATACCCTACCAGGCGGCCGACTGGCTGGACCACCTGGGCGTGGACCTTCGCATGGGACTGAGTAGCATGCACGACACCGTGGACCCGGCCGAGATCGAAGCCAAGTTCCAACAGCTCAAGGACAACTTCATCGAGTGCGAGCCCTACGTGCTGTCCCACGGTGACCTGAATCTGACAAACATCATCGTCAAGGATGGCAAGATTCAGGGCATCATCGACTGGGAACGTGCCGGCTATTATCCCTGGTGGTACGAGCGGTCCATTAAGTATGTACACGGCGAGTCTGTTGATTTTTTCCAGGCCGTTTGGCCGTTGGTCGAGCCCGAAGTCGAGCAGGAGAAATTCGAAGAGCTACTCAAGCAGCGTTTCTTTCCCGCCCAGTATGCCTGGGGTCACCTTTTTCATGAACACCTGGGCGAAGGCACCACTTGGCTCAAGCCGCGCTGGTGCGAGTGTCACCCGTACACAGGCCAGTTCAAGGGCAAGTATTGGGGGAAACCTCTTTCTTGTCAGATCTCCCAGCTCACCCCCGCCGAGCAGGCTCTGCTCGCCCGCTATGACAGAAAAGATCCGTGGCCTCGGACTCAGCTTCCCGACCACGGCCACGATGAGCCCGATTCGTTGTTGCCCAGTGCCGGGCATGAATCATAAGTGATCATGGAGAAGACAGGAAAAGGGAACCCCCTGGGTTTCATCACAAGGTGCATCGCAATTCCATAGGGTCTTGTCATAACTCACCCTGAAGTGAACAGACGGACGGTTATAGGGAAGAGAGAAAAGGGGGCGGAGGGGAGAGGACGCCATCATTTTGCCAGTTCCACATTTGTAACCAATACATAATAATACTGTCCTGATCCTGCATACCTCACAAAGACGACCATGTGCTGTGCACTGTGGTAGCTTGGTCAACCAGGGAAAGCTATCTTGCAAATCCACACATTTGAACCAAACCTTCTCCTCCCAGCTTCTCTCCTTCGGCAGTGGCATATTCATTGGGCCCCCCTCCCTCTTTGCCTTTGCACCCTGACCAAGGTACCGCGCCTGAGAGTTGCAGGTCAATCAATCTCCTCTAGGACAAACGAGGATGTCCAGGGCCGTGGATCGACTTCTCACAATTGTCGAACTGTATCAGACTCATATATTCTGCCGCCATTCCTAGTCGTCCGAAGTCAGTAAAGATGTTTCACGAGGAGGAGAATGACAACGACAACAACACTGACGATGGCCAAGTTGGAATTGCTTTTGGTTTGACTGAACGCAACTCGGTCGAACCCCGATCTCTCATTGCTTACCGGGGTATGCCTATCCAGATCTAGGATATCATTCACCTTGTCCCAGAACACTCGGTTCGCCTCGCCGCTGCCGCCCTTGGTCTCGATCCACTTGGTTGTGCCCACTGGCCAGTTATTGGATGTGTTTCTTTCCCGGTCATTGTTGGGGATTTCGTCAATACTAAAGCTCTTCTTCATTTCTGGACGCTTGACGATCATGACGGCGTGGTATGCGTCTCCTTGGGCCGTAACGAGTGAGCGTCCGTCTGTGTCTTCCGGAGTAGCAGCAGCCTTAGCGGTGTCGGCGTCGACCTCATTAGCTGGGGCCGGTCGTTTTCGAGTTCGGATCCTAATGGCCGCTCGTTCCTGGCCGTCCAATGCGTCCATCACCGCCCAGAACAGAGAGACATGATCTCTTTTGAGTGGGGCTCCGGCATGCGGCTCACATGAAAGGATGGTCCCCTCGGGCCACTCGGCGTTGGCGACATATTTTTGGATCGGGACAACCAGTCCCTCGCATTTTTCGCAGATGATCGCCTTGCTGGGGTTCCTGAAGTTGCAAAACCAGCAGTCATTGCTCGATACGGGCACGACGGCCGACATGGGTCTGCTTGTGCGGGAGTCAAAGCCAGGAGGCAGATTCGGCGAGAATAGAAGGGAAACGGACGGAAGCCCTAGGCCCGGAATGTAAGATCCTGCTGTTGCTGCTGTTGTTTTGTTGCTTTCCCAAGTGCTCAGTCAAAAGGTCCACTCCTGTGCTTGCCAACAAGTTCAAGTTCCACCTCAGACCTGGGTGTTCAACAGGTTCTGGAACTGCCCTGGCTTCGAGAGATTTGGTCCAGAAAGGGACAGATGACGGGGAAGAATGAGGAGATGAGGTACAAACAGATATATAACTGCTTGCTCTTCTGAGTCTTTCACCCTTTCCATTCTTTCTCTGGCTGTCCGGCCTCTGTCTCTCTCTTCCTCTCTGTCTCTCTCTCCCCTTTGGCGTTCATTGTGAAACCAACTCTGGATGCGCGATGTGTTTGCTTCCCAACCTGCATTCAAAATGGACGTGGATGCTTCCGATCAGCATCAATTGCCTGTGGTGGCGGTGGTGGCAGTGGCGGCGTCGTATTGTGTGACTGACACCCACGCGCACCATCTCTTGCTTCAATCTGAGACAATAGCGCATGCCCGTCTGGCGGTTGGTTCCACGCACCATATTTGCACCACAGACACCATGCCCATGTCCAGAATGTAGAATCGTAGCAGGGTAACAAAGAGAAAAGGACTTGGACTTGTTCTCAACAAAGGAGACAGCACGTTGAAAAGAACCGCTCTGTATCCTGCTGTCTCTGGGTATCATATCACACAGACATGAAACACCTGACCACATACGCGTGATATGATGAGACTTGGAGAGACAGAGATGGGGCTTCTAAGCCCTCTCGATCCGGGTACCCTGAGACCTGATCGAGTCCAAGAGGGTTCACTTTCCAGACACCAAGTTTCTGGAAATGCATAACGATCCGCCATCACCCTTCCAACGACCACAGCACAGCGCCCCGGCCCCACGCATGTGACTTTGAACATCGAAGCTCGGGCTGGATCTCGAAGCCGGAGACGGCACAAAGGTTGGCTTGGATTGTGCTGGGCTGGAGCCGACGAACCGGTCTACGGAAAACAAGGACGGCCGTTGCTTGTTGCTCGTTGCTCGTTGCTCGTTGCTCGTTGCTCGTTGCTCGGCATAGTGCAAGCCAGGAAAGCCATCGTTAACAGAGCACGACTTGCGCCAAATCATCAGCGACAGAGACGAGGTTGGGGTCTGAGTGAGTGTGATGTTCGATGGTAGATGATCATGCTAGGAAACCGACTCTTCTGCAATATAAGCGATGGAAGGGGGGAGGGAGGAGGGAGGAAGAGGCGTGCTGGAAGAGTGATTTGCCAGGTCGGCTAGGTTTCGAAGGCTCATGGATGGAGGCGGAGGTATGTTGGGTACATACCTAAGGTAGGTAGCTAGATAGTAGTTAGTTGGATGGATACACATACACGATATGCGCAAGTGCTGCATGTGCGGGCAACTCAATGTTCAATATCACCATATCTTTTGCGGAAACACGCCCAGTTCACTCCGAAACTCCCAAAGTGTCTCGTACCTCTTTGGCTGTATGCCTTTTGGAACAACCCACCTCCACGCTTGTATATGCAACAGGGACAAAACAAACCCAAAAATCACTTCTGGCATCCCAAGGACGGCAAAAAAACATCAGATCTCCTGGATGTAATTCGCAGGGACGCATCGCGTCTCCCCATTCTTCTCCACGTCGGCCCAGCCATCTCCCGTGCCCATACTGACGAGCACAAATCTTTCACCTTCGGCCATGTCGAACTCGGCATCGCTTTGTGCGGTGTACTGGTACAAAGCTTGAACGTACTTCAACTTCTTCGCCCCACGCTTGGGAGCCACCGCCGGGCCTTGCTTCTTCCTCGTACCACCGGCAAGAATCGACGAGGCCAGCGATGTACTCGAAGTCGATGTCAACGATGGTGGTCGCTCGTGCGCTGGTGTGGTCGCCGCCGAGGGAAGATCTTCCAGATAGGCTGTAGGCACGAAGCCTTCTTTGCCGAAACCGGCATCTACCTTGGTCCATCCGCCATCTGCTACCCATCAGCATCATTCTCAATAAACCGGGGCAACGGGATTCAGTGTAGAATGGTTTCCGCTTACCGTCTGGTTCTAATACCCTCACCTCTGTCCCTTCGGAGAGGGATACCTCACTTTCATCCCTAGCCTCGTATCCATACATCATCTTTGCCCGTGGCTGGCCGCTCCCGTTCGCACCTAAGCCGTCCGTACCACTGACGAACGTGGCAGGAGGTGGAGCCACGATACGGTTTCGTCTTGCCGTCGACCCAGCACCCGCGGTTGTACTATCGTCTTGACCACTTGATCGAGGAATGTTGCCTGGAGCCGATCTCGTCGCACTGGCAGCATAGCCAGACGAGAGGCTGCTCATGGTATCTTGTCGTGTCAAGGACGGAGGAGAGCTGACGCCATTTGCGGCCGGTGCTTCTGTCGCTGCTATTGCCGCAGCTTGCCGTTCAGCCTTCAGCTTCTTCTTCTCCTCCTTCGTCTGCTCGCCGGGGCAGTCGGCGGGGACTTTCATGTGACATTTACTGTGGCATGTAAATCCGCAATCGGTACAAATGAAGCCTTTGGCGCTGAGGCCCCAAATACGACCCCCGCACAAATCGCAGTTCGTGGGAATCTTAAAAGTTTCGGATTTGAAGGCGTGGCTCTTTCCGTACATACTAAGATCGCCAACTACCGACGTGATTGTCGACGTTTCGACTTCAGCGGTCAGTCGCTGACGATCTATGGCATGTAGGTCTTCTTGCACCGCGAACTGTGACCGGACACAATCCACTTCGTCCCGTCGATCTTTCCCGGCTCGGATATTTTCGCGAAGCTTTTTCACGTTTTCTAATTCTCGCCTCTTCTGCGATGATGCAGTTTTGAGCTGATCCACCAAGGGCTTACTCTTCTGGAGGATATTGCGAAGGAAGATTTTGGAGGTTTCGTCCGTCACCATGTTGTCGGCATCGAGCCAGACCGGAGATGGTTCAAACACCATATTAGGAGGTTCCTGCCATTGTACAGCGTTGTGCCGTACAAACATATTGCTGTCGAGCCTGGGATCATTCCTAGGGATCTCTGCAGAGAGGTGGGCCATGTGTTCGGTGCTTCGTTTCAAGGTGTTCGTCTCCAGCGCCGAGGCAAGCAGCCACAGATTGTTGACCTTCGCAACACGCGTCTCATTCAAGTCCTG
Organism: Capronia coronata CBS 617.96; assembly: GCF_000585585.1. Classification (NCBI taxonomy): domain Eukaryota; kingdom Fungi; phylum Ascomycota; class Eurotiomycetes; order Chaetothyriales; family Herpotrichiellaceae; genus Capronia; species Capronia coronata. Next base: position 1,231,637 of record NW_006912899.1, read on the forward strand.
CAGCGAATCCAGAAGTTCGGGGACGTACTCGTGATAGTAACATTCCTTTAACTTGTTCGTCACGTTGATGCCGATCAGGTAGGTGTTTTTGACGTTGTTCATTTCCGCCAGTTGCTGGTTGTACGCACTCTGAGCTTTGCCCTTTTCAAAAGACGATTCGGCCTTCCTCCTTCGGTTCTCGACTTCTTGACAGACTGTGTCGTATTTAGCCTTCAACTTCTTCAAATCGCCATATGATGAGTCCCGCTCCTTGAGCAGTTTCAGTTGGTATTCTGCGTGACTCTTCCTCAAGTCCTCCAGTTTCCGCGCATTATACTCCAAAGGCGTGGCCACCTGGCTCATGAGATCCTGCGCAAACTTGCCGTGCTCATTGGCGCGCTGTTCCAGCGTGGACAGTTGAGTTGTCCAAGTTGTGAGCGAAGCCGATTCCAACGAGCCCGGAGTTAGGGCAGGCGTGTCACCAACGCTTAAGCTGCTCGATTTCTTCGCTTTCTTGTCATAGTATTTCTTCGCCAACGCCGTCAACTTCTGACTGTACTCTTTTTCAATCGCGGACCGTTCTTCGTAGAATTCTTGGATTTCGGTGAGCCAGGTGATTCCGAGACTGACCTATGGGGCTAGGTTTAGACGGGGTTGAGGCGCGTGAGAGCGGCAGGTTTACTTACCCAGTTGTCGACGGGTTTATAGCCATCCTGCAACTATATCAGCGACCGCGGTGGAAGCACTCAAACAAACACAACTCACTTTTAGTTCGGCGCCGAAGCTGACGGCCGGGACTTGAGCCATTGCGCGTGAGACAAGCGACCTATCGCAGCAGCATCATACAGTGTTCTCCTCAACTCGACTTCACGCGGACCACAATCAAGCGCCCGGTCCTTTCGATAGCTGGCCTGGTTTGTGTACAGTTGAAGACATATTTGCCTGATTTCCCAGTCTGGATTGGTGGGGGACTTGCGAAAGAGGTACCAAGATACTACTACGAGACCGCCGTCTCGTTGGGTGACATTGCGCCTCATGCCGTGCTAGTATTTTGTGGCTCAAGCACCGGAATTTGGAGTACAGAGTAAAACCCCGCACTGGCATTAAGCCTGCGCCACGGACGTTGTTCCGCACCGCCACCAAACACTCGAGGCTCAGTTTTTCTAACCGCAGGAGAATACGAGAAACCGTCTCTCCTGTACTTTGGTCCGGGACTCGAGAATCTGCCTCACTCGGTCGTAAACACAGACGAGCAAAGTATTTTACATCTGCCTGTTCCATACGCTATTCGCTTCAACTTCGAATCAGCGTCTAGCTTGTACTCGCTCCCACCTTGCGCCGGAGGCGTCGCTCGCTTCCAAACATCCCTTCCTGTGCACCTTCAACGAGTCCTCTTGTAGCGCATCCCTCCTCTCCCTTCTACGACCACGCTACCCTGCCACATCCCTCGACATACACACTTCACCATGTCCGTACCTACCTCTGGAGGCGGGTCGCTGGCAGACCGCATCTCCAAACCAGACACATTGAACGCCCAAGCTGAGACCTTTGAACCAAAATCTGGGACCTCATGGGCAGACGAGGTCGCTTCACCTTCGACTGAAAAGCAATCGGCCCTTGTCAATACGGAAGAGAAGAAGCCAGAGGCTTCTGAACCGGTCCCGCAGGTTGATGGAGCTACAGCGCCCTTTGGTGGATCAGATTTGCAAGAGCCAGAGTTCGATGTTGAGGTCAAGTTGGCGGACATGCAAGCAGATCCGAACAATCCATTGTACTCCGCCGCTTCATTCGAACAGTTGGGACTGTAAGTGATCCTTGCTCGCAGATCCATTCACCTGCTAACTCTTCAGGCACGACAACATCCTCAAGGGAGTTATGGCGATGAATTTCCGAAAACCGTCTAAGGTTCAAGAAAAGACTCTACCGCTTCTACTGATGGACCCTCCACACAACCTCATCGGCCAATCCCAATCTGGTACGGGAAAGACTGCCGCCTTTGTCCTCAACATTCTGCACCGTATCGACCTCAGCACCGAGCAAATGCAGAAGACACCGCAAGCGTTAGTTCTGGCTCCGAGCAGAGAACTGGCGCGCCAGATCGTGGGTGTTGTCAAGGTCATGGGTACTTACATGCCGGGACTCATCACTGAAGCCGCCGTTCCCCAGGACGCTGCTGCGCGTGGACGGAAAATCGAAGCCTCTGTGGTCGTGGGAACTCCTGGTACCGTCATGGACATGATTCGCAAGAGATCCATGGATGTCCGAGCGCTCAAAGTGCTTGTGCTTGATGAGGCAGACAACATGCTCGACCAGCAGGGCCTTGGAGACCAGTGTATTCGTGTGAAGGCGTACGCCCCTCACAATCCCCTCTGCTGCGGATGATACTAACTCTTTCCCAGGATGCTTCCCAAGAATATTCAGATTGTCTTGTTCTCTGCCACTTTCCCGGATAACGTGGTCAAATATGCCCAAAACTTTGCACCCGGCGCCAATCAGATGACACTGCAACACAAGGACTTGACAGTCGAAGGCATCAAGCAGATCTATCTCGACTGTGCCAATGATCAGGCCAAGTACGACGTACTGGTTAAGTTCTACGGGTTGATGACGATCGGTTCTTCCATCATCTTCGTCAAGGTATGCAGTTCAGTCATGTCGTACCATGTTCGCTGCTCCTAACAGCACTTTAGACACGAGAAACCGCAACAGCTATCGAACAACGCATGACAGCCGAAGGCCACAAAGTCGTGTCACTGACTGGTGGCTATGAAGGCGCGCAGCGGGATGTGATCATCGACTCTTTCCGCATGGGTCACGCTAAAGTGCTCATCACTACCAACGTCCTGGCTCGAGGTATCGATGTCCAGTCCGTATCCATGGTCGTCAACTATGACGTGCCAGACAAATTTGTTGGCGGAGGCAGATTCGTCGCGGATCCACAGACCTATCTCCATCGTATCGGGCGAACTGGACGCTTCGGTCGTGTCGGTGTCGCGGTGACTTTCGTCAGCAATCGGGGGGATTGGGAGAAGCTGATGGAGATCCAGAGATACTTTGGCACGGAGATGACCAAAGTGGCCACCGACGATTGGGACGAGCTCGAAGAGACTGTCTCCAAGATCATCAAAAGTTCGAGAGCTGGCGCCAACTTCAAGGACGGTGCGACCATGCAGATGTGAGATGGTACACAGGCGAAGTTGCAGTTCTGCCTCAGCAACGGCGGTCATGAGCGAGCTGAGTGACCTGACGTGCGAGGAAGACCTAGGACGACATAATGACGACGATCATGTTGTCCTCCGAACAGACGAACTGCCGAGCTGCAGAACTGCCGAACAGCTACTGGCAAATCTGAAGCGGCAGATGGGCTGATGAAAAACAATACATGGCCGTGAGGACGCACAACGGGAAAGATAGCAACCCGAATGATTTTTTCTTGATACCCACGACAGGTCCGCAATCCGAGATGAAGAATGGAAAGAATGAATCAAAATTAATAGTTGCCACCTTCATCGGTAACATTTCCAGCACACATATGCTGTTCTCATCAACATAGTCAACGTAACGTCACCACGGTCGAACCCTCTGCGACCACAAAACGAAGGGGACATTTTAGTGCCAGTGGCTGCGCCGTGAGCTGGCTGGCCGGGTCTGACGAGCATCGAACGATTCTGGGCCCATGAGACCATTGTAGCATGGACAGTTTGATGCCTACATGTAACGTTCAACCCATTGCGGTTTCAGATTCCGTGAGACCAAACCTCTGGTGGAAACATCGGCGCCCATTTTCTCGCAACAGTCGACCTCTCACTGGGAAATCGTCGACAAAATGATAAACATCTCTGGACACCAGTTTACTGTGCGGAGTAAAAGGTGCCAGCAAGTACGTAGTATGATATGCTTTTTGAAAGTGTGGGATATAGGCACGTTCTAGCCACGGATCGAGGGCAACAGCAAACAAGCCTCGCGACTCAGCTGTTGTTTTGGGACAGATTGGTAGACGCGGGTGTGGGACAAAGAGCGGAGAATTAGCGGCTGGCAATCATCGAATGTCAACCCGCAATCTCATGGTGACAGGGCATTGGTGATCGAGAAGCGAGCAGACATCCGATCTCCGTCATGTCATGATGATAGCAGATGAAGCTTGTCAAATTGCCTGCCAAGTTAAAGAGCCTCGCAGTCCAACGGTCACACACTGCAGTGGGAGAAGCAGTTGGCACTGTGAGTAGGACCTTGTCTTAAAGCGATGCATGCCTTGACGCACTCATCGGCTGCGATGTGACGATCGTCGACCCCTGAAACAGCATCCGCCTGCAGGCATGTTTGTGACCAGCGCACTATTGCTACCTACGCATTGAAGTGTAGATGCATTGCCCCAACTGTGAATTTGAAGAGACTCAGCAGAGCAATGAATTCTCGCAAACACCCACAGTGCCGCTGTCATTAATCTTTGCCGTGGCTAATCATTGTGGGTGAGTGAAGCTCGTGGTGGAAGAATCGATGATCGTGGGCGTCCAGGTGTCAGGCTGCCACTTTCTGTGCAATTTCACTAAGTGCTGCAGGTACCGCAGCCTCTAAACCACATTAAGCTTAAATGCCAAAGTGGCTCGATACTAATTCAGGAACACCAATCAGCTGTGCCCAGCCTTGGTCCTTGTTGTCTCCTCTCTCTGCTCCTATTGGCAGCCTGCAATTGCTCTGAATCTGCCGTCGATTCGTGTTTCCCACACCCCCTCCACTTCCTTGTAAACTGCGCCTTCTGCCCAACTCGAACTCGAACTCGAACAACCGAACTCATGCGTCAAACCACTTCTCGCCATCGGCGCGTCACTCGAATGAATCTTACGATTGCACACACCTGAGTTCCCTCGCGCCTTTACCGGCTTGTGTCTCCTTCACCACGGGCTGTAAGACTTTGCGGCACTTCTTTTCGACTTGAACTCTTCTTCTTCGATTCATTCTATTCAAGAGTGTATTGTCGCCCCTCTTTTATCGACAATACCTCAGTCTCCTTAACATCAGACTTTGGTCGCTCCTTTGCTGTCCGCCAGCTGCGCCGTGAACCTTTTCTCTGCCTCCAACTACCTGTCCGGCCGAAGCCGAGGACAGCTCCTTCTCCATCACGGACGGCAAGCAACCGTCCATCTGACACCCCTTTGGGCGCTTCGAGAAGATCTAGATTGTTTGTTCAAGAGCGCAATATGGCTCACGCCCACGAACATTACCACGAGAGGATGGCAGACTTGGCAAAACGACAGAATGGCATCAGTATCGTTGGCGGTACCGCCTACACCGTCGTCTATGTAACGGCGCAGCCAACCTTCACCGGTGTCATCGGAGGCTATACCACGCTTACCAGTGCGTCTTCGCAAGCCAGTCTTCAAGCTACAGCTGCGACAGCCTTGGATCCAGCGACAGCAACTGCGGCAGCAACCTCTGCACCACTCGAATTCTCCACAGCCCCGACCGAGACTGTGGTTGCGCAGGACTCGTCTACATCAGCGGCTGTTCTAAGCTCGCCGGCGACAACCTCTTTGGAAGCCTCTCCTACGGCATCGGACGTCTTTGGGAGTAACACGCGTAGCAGCACTGCTAAAAGCTCTGTTGCGCCTGCTTCTGCCACGACTAGCTCTTCCTCAGCCAACCCACCCTCGTCAAGCGCTGGCATGTCTGCGGGCGCCAAAGCAGGCATTGCGGTTGGTGTCATTGCGGCCGTCGGTCTCTTCGCCCTCTTCCTATTCTGGCTACTGGGGAAGAAGAGGAAAGCACGTGAGGCTCAAGCGAACAAAGACAACGAGAAGTCCACCTATGGCGCAGGTGCAGCTACCGAGATGATCGATAGGAGTCCACCGCCTAGTGCTGCTGCTCCACGGTTGAGCCTCCGACCTGTCTCTCGAATGCTGCCAGAATTCATGGGACCAGCATCCAAGAGCAGAATGAGCGGCGGTAATCTATTGAACACAGTCAGGCAATCAGGCTCTGCACCGTCTCGTAACCTGTCACCGTCACCTCGACCTCGTGGCCCAGCCGCAGCTCCTCAAGGTCCTGAAGATCCCGACGTCAACAATCCATTCGCTGATCCTCAGAATCCTTTTGCCGACCCGGAGAAGCAAGTTCAAGCTCCTGCACCGGCTGCTGTTGCCCCCGTCGCCAACAACTCTGGACCAGTCAACCAACTGGCTGGGGCCGCTGCAGCCGCAATGGCTATTGCTTCTGCTTCTGCCGCCGCGGCGGCTGCTGCTGAACCAAAGCCAGCCCCGACTCCAGCTCCAGAATCTGCCAAAGCACACGAACCAGCCATGGCAGCACGCTCGGCTCCCGCTCCGAGTCAACCCCTATCATCTTTGGCCACAGCTGCGCCAGCTGAGCTAAGCGCGCGAGATGCATCCTCAACAGCTCCTTCGACGCCGGCAACCCTTACTTCAGATGCTGCAGTCGCGGCTGGTACCGAACCACCTTCAGGCAACGTCTTCCGTGTTCTGTTAGATTTCAAGCCTTCCATGGACGACGAACTTGAGTTGAAGTCTGGCCAACTTGTCCGCTTGCTTCACGAGTATGATGATGGATGGGTAAGATCTTATACATGCTTCTGGATCTAATCAGCTGGCTAACCTTGTCTCCAGGCTCTTTGCATTCGCCTTGACCGCTCTCAGCAGGGTGTGGTTCCCAGAACCTGTCTTGCACCTAAACCGTCGAAGCCTAAGCCATCGCACTTGAACCAGTATGCTCGTCCACCGCCGCCAGGGCAAGGCCCAATGTCTCGGCCAATGTCACCGGCTGGCGCTCCACAAGGCCGCGTCGTTCCCAACTTCAACACGCCTAGACCTGTTATTCCCTCTCAACGGCCCATGAGTCCAGTGTCGAGGTCAATGAGTCCCGCCGGAGGCCAAAGAGCTATGAGCCCCGCGAGTGCTCGGAGTCCAATGAGCCCAGCGGAAAGATCGATGAGTCCTGGAGTCTTTAATCAAGCGCCTCGACCCTTGTCTCCCGGGCCTCGACCACAGCAAAAGCGCAGCGTGTCTCCAGATCCCTATGGAGGCAGGGGACCTAAGCCAATGGCAGTGGTGACTCGACGGCGAAGCAACTCCGCTAGCAGTTTCCGAGACCGACGCAACTCTCCCGTTGGACCGTCAAAACTTGGACCGGGCACAGGTATTGCCTTGTAATCTTGTTGACTTGTTCTGTATCAACCTTTTCAAATGGACGCCGGCTCTTGAGAATCAACCCACCCATCTCAGCAACCGAGATCGCAGATGCGTTTAACATACTGTGGGGATATTTGCACAGCGGCAACGACATTCTATCATACAGCTCAGAGCTTTGTGTTTTTGGACTTGGGCCTGGACTTGTTTCTTTCAACTTGAGCTTTCCGGAGTCAACATCTCGCGCTCTTACTCGGGATCGAATGTGAGGAGTGTTACATTCATGCAGCGGACCATTCAAGTTCCGTTGGCGGAGTATGGGAATTACGAGAGCTGGGGGCGTCTACCTATGGAAAGCGAAGAAGCACGAATGCAGTGTAATGCTGAAACACATAGATAATACCCATGTCAATACTACTCAACAAACTTTGAAAGCATTGTTGTTGTTCCAGGCTATCTAAGTCATCGAAGGAGTCGGCATAGCTCCGCGGGCCTAGGACTATCTCGTATACTAGAGGCCTCTCTGCAACTGGAAGCCTTTGCACACGGGGCAGACCGACGGTCGAAGATGGTGCAATATGCCATGGGAGGAACACACACGTCTTTTGGGCATCATGTAAAGCTCACTCTTGCGCCCACGTCTTGCTGTCTCCTCGACCTTGCATACAGCAAGCTTCCTGCCTACTGCGAGTTTTATACTGCCTGTTCAAAAGGCCTCATGCCGGCTCCTCGCTCTGGGAGGATCAGTTCTGCCTACGCCGCACTTTTCGATTCCCAACAATCAATCAATCAGATACCTTTTCCGCACGATGGCAAGTCCCTCGTTGCATTCGGGCGGTGACGTCCCTATCCTCCTTCCTCACGCCACTGGATTTTAAGGGCCGGGCCGCGTTGCGGTCGCCCGATGCCCGGAGTCAAATAAGGTACATACTAGTAGTGTGTATGCAGTGTACAAAAGCCTGGTTGATATTTTCAACTCGATCTTCTTCCTCGCCGACGACGACCACCAACAAGGGTAGGTTTGGGCGTGTTCTACTCAATATACAGGATTGTCCTGTCTAAACCAGGCCAAAGTCGCTCCCATCTATAAACTGCTTTCCTCTTCTGTGGCCACAGACTCCTTCTGCGCCTCCCAAACACCATTCCAGACCTGCAACCCGCGGTCCCATAACTCATCCAGGGCGTCGTCATGGATCTGGCCGTCTTGATCCAACAGCCGTAGCCGATCCTCCCCACTGCACGGCCAGTCCACCTTCTCGCCGTACAGGAACTGACCGAACGGCCCGAGAAATTTCTTAACCGTGGCCTTGTCGCTATCGGTATAGTCGTAGCGCCAGCCGGAGGCCCACCAAACGGGGATGTCAGCGGAATGACAGACTCCAACTTCAGGCTTGTACCAGTTGTCAAGGGCCTTTGCACGCCAGGCGATGCGGTACCGATGGACCCGGGTCAGCGGCAGCGGCGTGACACCGGGACGAGAGGGCGGGTTCAACAAGACATGCGTAAGTCCGCGCAGGGACGCATGCACCTGGGCGTCCGCGACCATTTGACTAAACACCTCAGCCCAGGCGGTGGCGTCCGGAGACTTCTTCTCGGGCAACTTGTACAAGCCCAAAAGTGCCTTGACGACAGGTGGCGGGTAGTAGTTGGCCAGCTGGGTCAAGAGGTCCTCGTAGTTCTGGGGCGGGTTGACCAGCTTGTACAGTTCCTTTTCGTCGCTGACCTCGCCGAGCAGGACGGAGGTGCCGTTGCGGAAGAGCCGCGTCGTGAAAGTCCCGCTATGCAGCGCCGCCAGGAACGTCGGGTTGATGAAATCGCCATCGGTGCTGGCGCGGAACGTATGCATCTTCAGCTTCGACAGCGCGGCCACCAACTCCGTGGCCGGCACGGCTCTGAGTCGATCCAATTTCTCTGCCGGCGCCGCATTTTCAGGAATGCCAAAGACACCACTCAGCTCGTTGAACTGCGAGGTCAGGATGGGCGAGGCCGTCGGGTTCGGCTGGATCGCGACGGCATTGGACCACAGAAACACCCGCCTGATCAACCGCCGCTCCGCCGGCAGCTGGCTGTCGTAATTCAGCTGGAAGAACGTCGAGTTGGCGCCCGCGGACAGCCCGCCAACTGTGATGTTGTTCGGGTCGCCGCCAAACAATCCAATATGTTTCGCCGTCCATTCCAGCGCGCACCGCTGGTCCCAGAACCCGTAGTTCGAGGGCGTCGGGTCCTCGTGCAGCGCCGCCAGATCTGCGCCGCCGAGGAACCCAAACACATTCAAGCGGTAGGTTGGCGAGACCACGATCCTCGGCGCCGTATTAGCCAGCAGGTCGAACGGGTCGTGATCGTGCTGCTGCATCGCGTCGCCGATCTGGAGCCAGCCGCCATGCAGGCAGAATTGCACGGGCCAGCCTGCTTCCTTCGACGGCGGGCTGCCTGCCGGGACCCAGATGTTGAGGTACAGACAGTCTTCGTCCTGGACATTTTCGATGGGCGGCGCCGAGTGCGCGTTCTCAACCATGGCCAGTCCGTGGGCGTAGTGTGGTTGAGGACATATGGGGCCGAATTTGGTGTAGTCGCCGGGCGTTTCTATTGCCGCCGCTGTCTCTTGCCCTTCGCTCGATGAGAAGCTGAAGTCCGATGGTAGTGGCTGGGGACGTCGCCAGCGTCGTGGACCTACGGGTGGTAATGCATATGGAACTTTGGTCAAGCGGTAGAGCACGATGTTGCCCGAGGGGTCGCGTTGCTCTACACCCCGCAAACTGCCTCGAGACGTGTGCAGGACATATGGATGCGAAGTTGACTGTGTGGGCCGCATCGTGAATGTGTGAGAGCTTGCCTTGAGTCCTGCAGATGCTTGCCGCTCCCCAAGAACGTTACGTCTTCGTCGATAGATGTAGGTGTAGAGATTACGGACAATGGAGAGATACCGTCGTTGATGTCGGTCGGCAATTTAATTATCCCCGCCAAACGCGGAGATTCCTTGCAGATATCGTACGTCCCGAGGCTCCGAGATACGTAGAAAGATAACGGAGGTAGAAAATGTGCAACGATTGATGAATACACCGGTTCAATGATTTGTCTCTGAAGTTGGAATACTCGGGGATGACATGCCCTCAAGACTGGATGGTAACTTTTCAAAGTTGTCGTTCAGCTCGGTGAATGCTTCTCACAATTCTTCCTCGCCAGACTGTTCCTCGACTAAAGCCTCTGCCGAGCCATTCTCGGTGGCCATCCCGTACAGCCTCTCCTCCTCGGCCCCAAGAAGAGGTGCTCTTTCCTTGGGATGTCTGGAGAAATGGCCTACTACGCTCATAACGAAGGGAGAAAAGCCATGAACCATGATCGAGGCAAGGACGACGAAACAGACCACAGGCCAGACCGTGTCTAGCGCTTCTTGATGAGGTGAGTGCTTCGGTGGATGTGGCAGAGGCTCCGAGGTTCCAGTTTCAAGCCGGGCTCTGGATTCAATGGCGAGGAACAAAGCACCTACTCCAATAGGCCCAAAATGCCCGATGAATAAGGCCTCATGATACGTTCGAATGTCGGGGTTGAACCTCTTCAATGTCAGGATTGCCGGTAGTCGCCTCAACAAAAGTATGAGCACCACACAGAGGATCATCTTCCAAGAAGCCAGATTGCCCGTGTACTGATCCCATGGTATGATGGAGCCGAAATAGACAAACATGGTTGAGTTGAGCATCAGATCCAGGATGCTGGGAAGTTTCATATTCGCGGTCCGCTCGGAGAACCAGCCGTCCCAACAGAAAGCTGCCCCCGCGCTGAAGCAGACCAGAAAGTCGTCCAGCCCGAGGGTGCTTCCCACTCCGATACAGAACACCGCAAGCAGGAAGTAGAACACAAACAGCGTCGACTCTTGCACATAACCTCTGGACTCACTAAATCTAAGCGTTTTATTGGCGACGAGGCCCACGGCGATTCCAATAACAATGCCTGCGAGACATTGCCATAACAAGACGTCCGTCAACCAGATACGAACCCCGTGTGCAGCGGAGTTTGACATGACTGCATACAAGGCTGCATAGAGCAATGGGAAAGAACTTCCATCATTACAGCCTGACTCGGCAGCCAGCAGATGGCGCACCCGCTTTGGAATTCGCTGGGAGAACTTTGCCTCAGCAATGACGCTGGCTGAAAGGACCGGGTCAGTGGGAGTCAGGCAGGCTCCCACAATTAGCGCGGTGAGCCAGGTGGTGTTGAGGATGTAGTAGACGATTGTGGCCGAGATCATCCACCCGGCTATCATGTTCGGTCCCAGGAGAAGCCCAATACTCTTCCAATGTCGCTTCACATAGGCGGCGGGTAGGTCAATGCCCACGGCGAAACACTGGACCCCAGTGATGACTCGGGCGAGTTCCTGGGTGATGTTGTCTTCCCAGCCCCATCTATCGACGGGGTCGAGCACTGTGGCGCCATATGGACCGAAGGCAATGCCAGTGAATGTTGCTAAAGGTGGTTCAGACAGATGAAGTCGATTCCGAATGAGGTCCGAGAACAAGGCGTAGAGAATGAGGAAAAACGAGAGAAGGAGGAACTCCAGATGCGGTGTACTGGGTTCTATCTGTGGCCAGGCCATTCTGTGCTGTCTTGGGTATATGTGCGAATCTCGCACATCTCTATGTATGGAAGGTTGGAAGCAGTATGTTCCGTTGAGGGACTGAGTTATGTTGTCGCCATTCTTCGTTGGCAGGTGCAAAGTTTGTTCACGGCTACGGTTGGTGATGATGCGTCGATGCCGGAAAATATATCGAGTCACTGCTAGACCGGGGACGATGACGGCGTGGAGGGTCCTCTATTCAATGCTCCCGTTTCGGTCCCTCGATTAAGGAAAAAAGGGCATTCCTCACTTAAGGCTTGCTTCGGCTATTGACGAGGACTCACGACACTAAAGGTTCGAATCCCGTCTTCGAGAATGAGTACGGAAGTCCACACCAATCGAGAAGATTAAGTTTAACTCGACGTGGCGGTCTCGTGTTATGTCTTTGTGGATCGAAGAAAGATTAAAATCCGGATCGACGATGCTGTATGAAGTGATGGGCTTGTCGAGTTCTGGACCGAGTGTCCTCGCTGGAACGCCACGACGATCAATAAGGACTCGACCTGGAAAAGCTCATCGATTTATCGATAAAGTCCAGGATATCATTGGACAGTGTGTTTTTGAAAGGACCATCCTCACGGGCCAGCCACAGTTGTCGATCAATTGATGTTTGCTCTACCGGGCTTTCTTAACGGACAGATCTCTTGACCCAGGACTTTCAGTTGATTCTCAAGGGTTGACCCTAGGGTCCTCGCATCCGAACGTGATCTCTCTCTCTCTCGAATAGGGTGGTGGACATGACCATTGTGTTCCGAGTGACATGTCACTGAAAGGTGGCTGGCCAATGGGGCCAGATTCGGTGGGATCCGATGAGACAAGAATGCTGCCCAACCGATGAAGCAAACGCTTTTGAAGCCGGAGGGCTGTATGGAGTGATCACGAGAGCGTGAACGGCATGACGAGATGAAAGGATCGTGGTCGATGCATAGAGATGAGAATTAATTAGAACAATGATGATGATTGCAATTTGAGAGACTGGTGTTTTGCAGATCGCAGGCTACGTACTACTAGTAGCAGCGTAATGAGGTCGGTCAGGATTCTAGGCCTGGACAATATTGATACAGAAAGCAGAGGCTTAGGAGGTCCTTGTAGAAGACCTGGGCAAGCTGTCGGGGCTCAGGAGGCCTGGAACGACCCTGATAACGTCAGATAGTGGTTCGCAGAGCTTGCAGGGACCCTCGGACGCCTAATAAGCGGCAGAATCTCCAAGTTCGGCGCCGCTCTAGGTGTCGGATTTGGGGTTGGGTGCTCGACCATACTACGGTGCAGTGGCACTGCCAGTGGCAGTTATAGATCAGCCAAGCCCAAACGAGCCTCAAACTGCAGCTGCAACTGCAACTGCAACGCCGGTGAAGGGCGAAAGGGCGCGCGGAACTGAAGCGAAAGTGGCCACTAAAAACACGCCTCTCTCATCACTCTTCTCCTCTTGCCCTTTCCTCTCCCACTCCCACTCCCGCTCCCACTCCCAGACCCGGCCTGCGGTTCTCCTTCCTACCTGCTACCCTCCTCTTTCAACACCTTGCATCCTAATCTCCTCCTTCGTTACCCTTTCATCTCTCATCCTCCTCTACCTTTCCGCCATCTCAATCATCATTTCGCTCTTGTCGACAACTTGACGACTTGTGAGCGTCGACTCACTTGTCATCAGGCCATCGTCCTTCAAGTTCAATCTCGTCCTGCACCAGGTTAGTCATCCGCCACCTCTTGCTGCTGCCCTACCGCTCCCATACCCTATCTGCAAAGCCCACATCGTTCCGCAGCCTCTCCCTCTGCCACCTATACAACCGGGTCTTCCCTTCCTTTTTCTATTTCTCACCTTTTGCCTTCTTTCATCTACCTCCTTCACAGCCTGGCTCTAACCCGAGCAGCTCCCACTGCTGGTGGCTTTGGTCCTGTCGATGCATGTTGCCCTCAGTCACGTTTCAAGTCTTGTGCTAACCTCATCTGAAAACAGGCTGAGGTCGAGATAATTTCCTCCTCGAATCCACAACAACTCGACAGAACCTCCCGTCCTCAAGCCCTCACTACATCACAGATCTATCTTCGCGTTCATCAAGATTGGTACAGCCTCGGTGCTGTCAAAACACCATCAAAATGACGACCATGGTATGTGGCGGAATTACGGGTTCAAGGGCTGCGTGGTTCGATGCCGAACCTCAGCAGGAAAGAGTTGGACATCAGCAATACCTTCAGAATTTCGTGGCAGGTCGTTCAGGTACTGACATTGAATTGTAGGATTTGCGTGTCGGTAACAAGTACCGTATCGGACGAAAGATTGGAAGTGGCAGCTTTGGAGATATCTATTTGGGCACGAACATCATCTCTGGAGAAGAGATTGCCATCAAGCTCGAATCCGTCAAGGCCAAACACCCCCAGCTCGAGTACGAAGCTCGTGTCTACAAGTCTCTTGCTGGCGGTGTTGGAATCCCCTTTGTCCGCTGGTTCGGTACGGAATGTGACTACAACGCCATGGTTCTCGACCTCCTTGGCCCCAGCTTGGAGGATTTGTTCAACTTCTGCAACCGAAAGTTCTCACTGAAGACTGTCCTCCTCCTGGCCGACCAGCTCATCTCCCGCATCGAATACATTCACGCCAAGTCATTCATCCATCGCGATATCAAGCCTGACAACTTCCTCATGGGCATCGGCAAGCGAGGCAATCAGGTCAATGTCATCGATTTCGGTCTGGCCAAGAAATACCGTGACCCCAAGACCCATTTCCACATTCCATACCGTGAGAACAAGAACTTGACCGGAACCGCTCGATATGCATCGATCAACACTCACTTGGGGGTGGAACAATCTCGCCGTGACGACATGGAGTCCTTGGGCTACGTGATGCTCTACTTCTGCCGCGGCTCTCTTCCATGGCAAGGCCTTAAGGCTGCCACCAAAAAGCAGAAGTACGACCGCATCATGGAGAAGAAGATGACCACCCCTACCGAGGTTCTCTGCCGTGGCTTCCCCAACGAGTTTGCCATCTATCTCAACTACACTCGGTCCCTTCGCTTCGACGACAAGCCTGACTACTCGTACTTGCGAAAGATCTTCCGCGACTTGTTCGTCCGAGAGTCCTTCCAGTATGACTACGTGTTCGACTGGACGGTCTACAAATACCAAAAGAACGCTCAGGCCATTGCCCAAGCTGCAGGCAACCAGCCGACCCAGGAGGACGAGGAGAAGCCCCGGCGAGCACACAACGGCACCGCCGCCGCCACTGGAGTGCCCACCCCTCAACACAACTCCGCCGCCGGTAAACCAGCCGCCATCTCGAGCTCTCGACGCAAGGTCATTGAACGAGGCGCGAGCGGCAACGACCAAGGAGGAAGTGACAGGATGTGAGTACTGAAACCTTCGGTTCCTTGTAAGGGATCTCCTCTGCGTTTTGCTCCGGTCTGCGTGGAGGTTTACAATGGCATCTGACTAATGCTCTAGCCTTCGACGTTAGGCTTCGTTCCGGAACAACGAGGATAACCACTGACGATTATCGTTGAAACGGAATGACTGCTTGGTGTTCTCGGCACTGAACCTGATCCTCCCAACCACGAAGACTGGCTGGTCTTCACACAACAACTCAATGGGCATGTCGGATCCGGCGCGGGGTTTGCTCTAGCACATGGCAAATCCGGAACTGCGAGATACGTGAGACGCAGACTTTATCTGAACGGCTACTCAGCTCCACTCGAACATGCAGTACTCTACGATTACCCACAATCTTTTGGGATACGACAAGTCTTTCGGGACACGTCCTGCATGCGACATCAGACATAAGCAATTTATCCACGTACGACAGTACAGCATCATCATTGCTGCCCTTGGAGCGGATGGACCTGGGACTTGATCCCGTGGCCCTCTGCTCTACCATCATGGTCCCACGTCAGCTTGGACCTATTACGACATCATTTTCGACCTTCCCCTCCCACCTCAACACGTTTTCCTTGTCTTAGAATGGCTTTATGCATACGTGAACATTCAGAGTACTGGTTCATTCGAAGGAGAAGCACGAGATCGAATGCGAGTAGTTCGGGCCACGTCAAAGGGACATGCCGCGAATGTCTCGGGCGGGTTCGAGCGAAAGCTACAGGAGTCCAGGTCGAGGGACATTGGCGAAGGATCTGTTAGGGGACGCTTCTGGGGAGGTTCATGGCCAGTAACTCTTTGCTTTGAGAAAGGCAACATAATTACCTAGTGACGAGGCAGAGAGAGTCCATTGAGGCTCGATTAGCTAGTCCGAAAATCATATCAATGTGCTAAACAATGGAATGTTCCCCGCGTGTTGTGTAAACGGCGTTGTTGACTAGTACTATAGACCGACCTTCTGGAGCTAGACGTGGGAGGCTGGAGGGTCAGAGGGTCATTCTACTCGTCGTAAAGTAGAGCCACTGACCGATGCGGCGTTTTTGGCGGGAACAAGTCCGGACTGAGGCCTCCCAACCTGAGGACGCGGCGGGCTAGATGCTTGATATCTCTACAGGGATACAATGCACTCTGCTGCAGCTTCCGCTAGATGTGAGGGGGTGATTCGAGCTTACGTGTGAGGTCCTTACCATCTTATGCTGATGGTGATAGAGCTCTTTCTACGCTGCCACAGCTGCCTTATTATGTGGTAGTAGGGTAGGTCAAGGTACAGTAGGTAGCTGTCAGGGTCCGGCGTCCACCGGTCTCGCCATCCAGCCCTCGCTTACCAATGATTGTACATAGGTACCTGTAGTAGGTAGAGAGTTACTAGTACGTAGTACGTAGTACGCAAGACCGACTACGGAGGAGGGATAGACTGATTGACTGATTGACTGACTGACTGACTACCTACCACTCACTACCTTACCTCCCTACGCACCTCACACCCTACCTGTCTGTGCACCTCTCCCCTCAACAACCTACTACACCCTACGTACTTCGATCCCCTAACGAGGACTGTCAGTGCTCTCTACCTTAGGTATTTATCTATCTCGACATATTCTTAACACATACTTCGAGGTTTCTTTCATTCAAGTCCGGCTAAAGTGCCCGGTCTGTTCTCTCTGGTCCACAGCCAACTAAGTACGTCCGTTCCTCTCCTTCCTGGGTGTGTCCTATGCAGTTAGTAGTGTGAATCAATGAGAGCTGGGCAGAGATACAGTCGGCATAACATGGGTCAGCAGTCCGAGACTGATTTGTTGTATATTGGACAACTGTGCCTGTGCTGGATTCCTTGAAAAATTGTGGTCTACCTCGCCATTTCCTCACGAGCGGGAGTGGACAGGGATCTTGGAAGGACCAGGTCTAACCCAGGTCTGCCTTGCATCGTGGGAACCAAGAAGAGAAGATCCGGGGCGATCACAACAGATCGACGACACGCAGGAGCTACATGAAGCTACATGAAGCTACACGGCGTTCTCTCATTCTCGTTCTACTCACCGTGGACGGACTACTGCATGATACATACATAGAAGCGCGATTCTGGTTTTGTGTCATTTCGTTACTCGACACCATTTGCAAGAGTCGGACAATCAAATACTGACACTCATCCAGGCGACAGAGCTTGTTGTACAGGCGGCTGAAAGACGACTGGCAAGCTATATCGACACACGAACACACGGACACACGGACACACTTTAGGAAACTGTCCTATTAGGATATTCAGGCAGTCCATCACTGTTGGGCCGAAGAGTGTGATCATCTTTCGCTATCTGTAAGCTCACTTCCACCTACTGTCCTCGATCAAATACCGCGAGAATGGTCGAACTCCGCAAACGCCCTCCTCCAAAGGAAACGGCTACGCCGCCACCGAACGCCAAACGAGGCGGCGGTAGTACAAGCACCGTCAAGAAACTTGCGGAGAAAGCCAAGGGAGCAGTATCTTCCAAGAAGAGTGACGACACCAGTAGTGGTCCAACCGCCGTGGAAGCACCTGCAAAGGCAAACGGTCATGGAGGTACAAGTGCGAAGGGAAAAATCGCTGTCGGAGAGAGCATTGACCCGGACGGCTTCGGAGGTACTGTCCAGACGCACGACGGTACGAGCGTCACGCTTAAGGACTTGTTGGACAAGAGTGGCAAGGGAGTTGTTCTGTTCACGTATCCCAGGGCCAGTACGCCAGGCTGTAAGTCATGCCCTAGCAATGCTGTCGTTTTCATGTGTTTGGGTGTTGCAAATGCCCCAACCCTCAACCTCCTGCATTCTCTGTTTCCCTGGTTCGACACAGGATTTGGATCCTGTCACGTATTCCGAGTGCCATTGCTGGAGACTGAGACTAACACTCGGCCTTGCCACGTGGTGATAGGCACAACCCAAGCTTGTCTGTTCCGTGACAACTATGCCGCCATCACCGAGGCTTCGTTGTCGGTGTTCGGCCTTAGCACCGACAGTCCTAAGGCCAACACGACTTTTGCTACTAAACAAAAGCTGCCGTATCAACTCTTGGTAAGTGCCAGTCACACTGCCCTACTTTGAGCAATCATGCTCCCTCTCCGACCGCATTGTGCTTAGGCTGACGCATGCATACAAACAACCAGTGCGATCCTGGCGCCACGTTGACCGAGGCGATCGGAATGAAGAAACCTGGTCCAGGCAAGTCGACCACAAGAGGCGTCGTCGTGATCGACAAACAAGGCGTCGTCCGTGTCTGGGAGCAGGCAGGTCCCGCAAAGACTTTGGACGCCGTGCTCGAGTATATCAAGACTCAGGGGGCAGAGGAGACTGGAGGACCAGCTGCCACAGGTGCAGCCACTGCTGAAAACCCTGCTGTGGCGGAGGACAATACTGAACTGGCGAATCCAGACACGAAGATGGATGAGGTTCCGCTGATCAAAACTCCTTCCAAGGAGGAGCAAGAGGCCGCGACCACAGCGGCGGAAGTCGGTGAGACTGCAGCCAAGATCGATGCCGCCGTCGGTGAGCTCAAGCCATGAGTATGTCTTAGGCTGTTGCTCGCGGAAAAGCATTCACTTATTCCAACATTTGCTGCTCTTTCGGGAGACCCACAGTGCCGGTTCTGTAGACGCATATTCATATGTTTGCGACACCCGGTGCCCATACTTTCCCAATCCGTTGTAGCTCGTTGATGAATCTCTTGCTGGTGATCTCAGGGCTCTGGCCCCCATAATTGGCGATCTGTAGCGGCGTTCGGTCGTCCGGCGAGTAGAATGGGTTCAACATGAGTTGAATATATGCAGTCTGCACTGCACGAAAGGCGGGTTTCAAGTCGGCGTCTCGTAGGCCCACAACCGCCGGGAACCTTCGCTTGTCCTCGTCTGGGGGAGGCGGGCGTCCCATCATGTCTACGACGATGATGAACTTTATACCAGTGTTGGTGAGCCAGCCATAGGCGGCCAGTCGCTCGTCGATCGCTTGCAAAAGCCCCAGGTCTTGGTCGAGGGTCTTCGTTCGTGCTCGGAGGTCAAAGATGTCGAGACAGGAATTGAGCAGGAATGTCATGTCCAAGTCTTCATCTTGATGCGGTGGGAACAGGGAGATATGTAGCGGATTGTCCTAGAGGAGGTCAGGAACGGTATCGAACAATTGGCGCTGCAGAGCACTTGCATGTTTGCCGATGATGCCAATGCAAGCAATGGCCGGCGTGGAATTGAGGGCCATCAAGTAGCTGCTCAAGTAGTCGAGTCAGTGAACGGAACAGCATGACCACGCAGTAATATGGTCGAGGCATCCTATAGAACAACGGTGCCTGGTTGTTGGAGAAATCTCGCTGTTTGAGAGGAGAGGAGCGCGGAAGCCACATTCGGCCAATGAGCGAGCTTCGAAATTGGATTTGGCCGGGAAGGCGAAGAGGCATTATCGACCTTTAGCCTCCCGACTTCTGTACATTGTGAATGCGCATTCACCTCTTTTCGACGGCTACTTCATTCTTCTTCCTGGCGGCCATTCCAGGAATAACAAAGACATCTTTTCTTGCGGCAAGATGATGTCCTTGTCAAGAACCGTGGCTCCACGAGCCCTGCGAGGTACGAAATTCGGAAGCCAGAGCTCTTCGCCACAACAATGGCAACGATTGATGATAACATTTGTATAGCGTCCACGACTGTCCCCTTCTCCTTAATACGAGCAGCCCCGGCAGCATCGATCTCATCTTCCACCCCGAAATCAGCTACCTCAGTCACTCCAGCCACGACCTCGAACGATGGCTCGCGGTTACCCGTCACAGGCGGCATCCGTCGCGAAGTGCCGCTCCCATCACAGGAGAAGAAACAAGGCGCCATGCAATATGCGCTCACTACACTTGATCAGATTGCCAACTGGGCGCGACAGGGCTCGTTGTGGCCTCTCACCTTCGGTCTTGCTTGCTGTGCCGTCGAGATGATGCATCTGTCCACACCACGGTACGATCAAGACAGACTGGGAATTATATTTCGAGCGTCCCCGCGACAGAGTGATGTGATGATTGTGGCCGGCACCCTCACGAACAAAATGGCTCCGGCTTTGAGACAGGTCTACGACCAAATGCCCGATCCGAGATGGGTCGTCAGTATGGGCAGCTGCGCCAATGGCGGTGGCTACTATCACTACAGCTACAGTGTGGTCAGAGGCTGCGATCGGATTGTTCCCGTGGACATCTACGTTCCTGGATGTCCCCCGACCAGTGAGGCTCTGATGTACGGTATCTTCCAGCTACAGAAGAAGAGTAAGCACCTATTCCTGTCCTGGTTTCGGCCACAGCTTCTGGTTGTGCGGCAGCTAACCTTGATTGCAGTGCGACATACCCGTATCACGAGACTGTGGTACAGGAAGTAAATGGCTGAGCGGCGAACCTGGAAAACGTCTCCATATTCTTTTTTTGGTGGTGGCGTTTTCCGCCTGGGAAATATTATCCCCAGGCCATATTTGTACCTCCATGGGATATGTACAGAATGATATGGTCAATCGAACTCTCATCGCTTCCGTCTCGATATATCACAGACACTGCTGCTGTGTCTCGCTCGACGTTCATGAATCTACGAAACGCCACCAAGGGCACACTTGCACTTGAGCTTGGTTGATCGGATCGCCATCGATCTCAATCTAAAGACAAGAGGACGGCAGAATGGCTGCCACACTGGGTCAATTCGATGCCATGACCTCCTCTTATCCCACGAGCGCATCCTGCGTGGCGAGAAAGTTTCTATATACTCATTAAACCCGCATGAATCAAGACAGTGCAGAGACTTGGGTCATTATATCCTTGCCTGACCTATGTTGGCATACTCATACGCATTCCCGGACGTGTCAGCTACAACCAAACGCACCTCCACTGAGCGAAAGTCGTGAAATCTGTAAGCGTAGTAAACGGAGCACGCAGTGTTTGCACACGCTCAGCATTGCATTCCCATATCCGCAGTACTGGGTGGTGACCAGCAAGAGCGTGTTGAACAGTACAGAGTAACAATCCCGCACCCAACCAGGAGCGTGCTCTGATTGGTCAGATTATAGCCTTGCTCGTTATGTAATCGTTGCGGAGCGAGACATTCTTCCGTCTGCGTGTCTTCAGTTGCCTGCCTTTCTTCTCATTCCACCGCCATCCTCGCAGTCCGTCTTCGAAGCGCAATCACATTGCGTCGGGCAACAGTCCAGTCATGGAGATATCCAAGACAGCACTCCGACGGATCCCCCGTCGAGCGCATCGCTTGGCCAGTGCTGTTCGCTATGGAGATCTTCCGCCCTCCGCTCTAGCATGCTCTCCTATGGCAGTATGGAGCAGGAGACAGTTCTCAACAAACACAAACTTGCTGTTTCCTGGCCCTTCAGGCTTTGGTGCAAGTAGCTCCTCAGGGCCACCCACCTACTTCCAGCGGCAGTCGAGCTTACCCGCCAACACCATCATTCGCTTCGTACCGCAGCAGACCGCTTGGATCGTGGAGCGCATGGGCAAGTTCCATCGGATCCTGCAACCCGGGCTTGCCATTTTGCTGCCAATAATTGATGTATGGACGGACTCCCGCGTTTGTGCACCACCCGGAAGCTAACAATTTGGAAAGCGTATCGCCTACGTCCAGTCGTTGAAAGAATCGGCCATCGAGATTCCCAGTCAGAGCGCAATCACTGCGGACAATGTCACGCTTGAGCTAGATGGCGTGCTCTACACAAGAGTGTTCGATGCGTACAAAGCGAGGTAGGGTCAGACCTCGGTCAGGACGAAGCAGTTTAGCTAAGGTTGTTTGCAGTTACGGCGTGGAGGATGCAGAATATGCTATTTCACAACTCGCCCAGACGACGATGCGATCCGAGATCGGCCAGCTGACATTAGATCACGTCCTGAGGGAACGAGCGAGCCTTAACTCCAATATTACACAAGCCATCAATGAAGCCGCGCAGGAATGGGGTGTGGTGTGCCTGCGGTACGAGATTCGAGACATCCACGCACCGGAAGGGGTTGTGGCTGCCATGCACAGACAAGTTACGGCGGAACGGTCGAAGCGGGCCGAGATCTTGGAATCCGAAGGTCAAAGACAGAGCGCGATCAACATTGCGGAGGGTCGGAAACAATCCGTCATCCTAGCGTCTGAGGCGTTGAAGGCGGAGCAGATCAACATGGCATCTGGTGAAGCGGAGGCTATCCTGGTCAAGGCCCAGGCTACAGCGCGCGGGATCGAAGCCGTCGCGAGTGCCATCAAGCAAGGCGAGGATAGTGCCCAGAGCGCTGTCAGCCTCAGTGTTGCTGAGAAATATGTTGATGCATTCAGCAAGTTGGCGAAAGAGGGTACGGCGGTGGTGGTACCCGGAAACGTCGGCGACATTAGCAGCATGATTGCTAGTGCAATGGCTGTCTACGGCAAGGTGAACGAGGGTCAGATCAAGAGCCTTGCGGCCACGCATTCGTCACAATCTTCGAACGAGCCGGAGAAGGATGTTGGCCAACAAGTCATTGAGGTCGCGCAGCGCGGAGACGCGAAAGACATCGCGCAGACTGTACTTGACGGATTTGAGAAGACGAGAGAGTCGCGGAGATGAGTAGCTGGGACATTGGAAGTGCCCATGCCGCTCTGGGAAAAAGGGACTGGGGAATCTCTCCTTGAAACGCAGCGACGGCGCCACTGCGTGTATTACCACGGGTCGAGGCTAAAAGTTGCACTTGAATGTATACCATCGCCAGCGGGCAATCTGAACAATACAACTTTCCAAAAACATTTGGTTAGAATGCGCATGTGTTTGATCTTTCAGTCCACCGGATCCTCCCTCGTCATGGTGGTCATGCTCACCGAGGAGGAGACACCGCCGTGATGTGGGATGAAGCAGGGTCTAGATGCAACGACGTATCCTCCTAGTCATTTGGAAGGGTGTTGTCATTTGATCCTCATTGATAGTCATCGTGATAGACATGAAGTGATCAACTTGAAGCAGAAGAAAACGCGCCGAGACGTGGACGCGTAGCGCGGTCATATATAGATTGTCAGATGAAACATCTGCAATTTATTTCCCCATATCACCAGCGTCATTCCAAAGGTTTTCTAAATGACATCTCCCCGATTTGTCTGAACATACCACAATCCTTTAGGTGCGAAGCGAACTGTGAACGGCGAGTGACACTCCGACTTCAACAAGCCAGCGCTTCACAAACCCACGTCCTTTATTGAGTGTAGCATCATACTTTTCAGCCCTCTACCTCGCTGTGCCGTCTTCGTCCTCTCCCACAGTTTCCTCTGTCGCCCGAGATGCCCCTCCCACGCTTTTGGAGATAGTCCGCAATGCATATCATCAAGCCGATCTGGCTCACGCATGGGGGTACGTCTACCACCACCCAAGATTCTGGACGCGTTTCAAAGCGCGTCAACTAGGTCGCGCACACAAGCATGAGGGTTCCGAAAGGCTAATAGCGGGATAAACAGGGGAAAAGAAGGACTTCGAAGTGTACAGTTGCCATGTGTCTCCAGACGGGCAACGCCTGGTCACAGCGGCCGGTGGTATGTCTTTTGTCAACGTTCACGCTGATGTCCTGCTGTACTCTTGGGATCCAGGACAGTCTGCTGACCTGATGCTGATGTGCAGATGGCTATGTGCGAATCTGGTCGACCGAAGCGATCTACAACGCTGCCAACGCAAAGTACGACAAGCCCAAGCAGCTGGCGTCTATGAGCTATCATTCTGGCACGATCCACACCGTTCGATTTTCTCCCGGAGGAAAGTTCCTGGCCTCGGGCGCAGATGACAAGATTGTATGCATATACACACATGACCCGAGTCCGCCGAGCCATGCTGCATTTGGTGAGTTCGTTGTTTACTGTCGGCAGGATCGCATGGGCTAAGAGACGATGCAGGTTCAAACGAGGCGCCTCCTGTGGAAAACTGGCGCATTTTCCGCAGGTTGATCGGGCACGACAACGACGTCCAGGACCTAGGCTGGTCATACGATGGAACAATTCTGGTGTCAGTCGGCTTGGATTCCAAGGTTGTCGTCTGGTCGGGCTACACCTTTGAGAAGCTCAAAACACTATCCAACCACTCAAGCCACGTCAAAGGCATTACTTTTGACCCGGCGAACAAGTACTTTGCAACTGCGAGCGACGATCGAACCATAAGAATCTTCCGTTTCACCTCTCCCACTCAAAACTACACTAGCCACGACGCAGTGAACAACTTCATCCTCGAGCAGACGATCGTTCAACCGTTTGTCAACTCACCGCTCACAACCTATTTTCGGAGGTGTTCTTGGGCCCCGGATGGACAGCACATCGCCGCCGCCAATGCGGTTAACGGGCCAGTCAGTGCAATTGCTATCATCAATCGCGGAACCTGGGACGGTGATACTACGTTGATCGGTCACGAAGGACCGGTGGAAGTATGCGCCTTCTCCCCGAGATTATATGGATCAGAGCCCGTCACTCGCCCCTTACCTGAAGGCCATGTTGCCCCTCATACCACCGTCATTGCGTGTGGAGGTGCGGACAAATGTCTTAGCATCTGGACGACGAACAACCCACGTCCTCTAGTTGTACAGCAAGATGTTGCTGCGAAACCTATCTCCGACCTCTCCTGGAGTCCGGACGGACAGACTCTATTCGCGACGGCGTTGGATGGCACCATCTTAACGGTCATGTTCGAACCTGGCGAACTAGGCTATCCCAGACCCATTGAAGAGAACGACCGGTCACTCAGTAAATTTGGGACGTCAAGGAAGGGTCTCGGCTTTCCGGAGACGACCGAAGCATTGCGTTTGGAAGAGCTAAGCAAGGCAGGCGAACTGAAGGGTGTGGAAGGCAGGATGGGCGCTCTCATGGGCGACTCTCATTCTGCGCAACCCGCCACAACCAATGCAGCTGGACCTCCAAATGGCACCACAATGTCAGAGCCATTGCAGAATGGGACAGAAACCACGGCGAACGGGCATGCAGCGGCAAAAGCACAAGACGATTTAAACCAGGCTAAACTGGAACGTCTCAAAAACAGGGTCGAGATCACGAAAGACGGGAAGAAGCGAATACGTCCGCTGCTGGTGTCTGGAGCAGGCGGAGCCGAGTCCTCTCTGCCCCAGACGAAGCTTGTCAGTGCCAGTGCCAGTGCCAATGTCCAGACGGTCGATACTCCGCAGTCGATCCTGGATCTCTCCAAGCCGTTTGATGGTCTCCCTAAGGGTGGACTCGCAACTCTGCTGCTTGGAAACAAGAGGAAATACGCACAAATAGAAGGCGAGGAGGAAGGCACTACAGAAAAACGGGTGCTGGCTGCGAGCCAAAAGGGAGGCCTTCCCATTCTCAACAACACACCCGATGGACTTCTGCCAGCACAACACCAGCCGCCTACCAGCGGTCAAGAAGTCACCCCTGACTGGATTCGGCCTGCTGTTATTAACCCTGCGATTAGTGTCAGCCAGCTGCGACTGGCCGTGCCAAAAGTCCGAGCACACATTGTCCAAGGCATCGAACCCTCAGGCCAGCCAGCCGAAGTCTCGAATGATGCCGCCAACAAATCGAGGGCGGAGTTCGTTTTCGAAGCTCGCAATCCTACCGGCCCGTCGTTAACACCACGTGCACAAGACCGCGAACCGTGTCGGATCACATTGACTAGGAAGGATCAGCCTCTGTGGCAGGATTTCCTGCCTCGCCCAGTTCTTTTAGTGACAGGCAACCATAAGTTCTGGGCGGCTGCGGACGAAGCAGGGTCGGTGTATCTTTGGACGCCGCATGGGCGACGGCTCAACAGCGCCATCGTGATGGAAGCCCAGCCTGTCGTTCTAGCAGCCTACGAGTCCTGGCTGCTGTGCATCACCAGCGTCGGTATGTGCTACGTGTGGAACGTGAAGACAATGTCGTCGCCCCATCCGCCAGTCTCTCTCGCTCCTGTTCTCGATACCGCGATGCATTCTCTCGCCGCGCATCCGACAGGTGCCCCTGCCATAACGCATGCCCGATTGAACTCGGAGGGTCGCATCATCGTCACTCTATCCAACGGTGAAGGATTCGCCTACTCGCCCCAGATGTACTGCTGGCAGCGCCTGTCCGAGGTCTGGTGGGCAGTAGGCAGCCAGTACTGGAACACCACCGACTCGTCGGTCGGGAACATCCAGTCGTCCAAAGCCCAAGCCCAAGCCAGCGGCCCCGGTGCGGTCGACAAGTCTGTCAACGTGTCCTCAGGCATCATCCCCTGGCTGGAGAGGAACACTACTTCCGAAACCCTCCTGCGCGGTCGGGCGTACTTTCTCCAACGGCTCGTCAAGGTCCTGCTGTCGCGCGAGGGCTTCGAGAGTTTCGAGTCCGGCGTGTCCATCGCACACCTGGAGAACCGCATCGCCGCGGCACTCATGCTCGGCGCCAAGGATGAGTTCAGGATCTATTTGCTCATGTATGCGAAGCGACTGGGCGCCGAGGGCCTGCGGCTGAAAGTCGAAGAGCTGCTGCGCACGCTGGTCGGCGGCATCGTCGAGGAACCCCAGCCTGATCCGACCAGCGAAAGCAGTGCGGTCGTCAAGAATCCCAATGCAGTCGAAGGCCGCAATTGGCAGGAAGAGTCCAAGACGATCTGCGGATGGCCGAGAGAAGAACTTCTCAAAGACGTCGTCTTGCTACTCGGTATGTTTTGTTTTATTTCATTCCTCCCTCCCTCGTGTCCATTCCCTGCAACCTATCCCCTCTTGCCTTTATGACTATACCTTTTCTCCTTTCGAACTAATGAAACTTGATGGCCGTGACTAATCTGACCATCCTTTTGGCGCGTCTGCAGGCAAACACCGCGATCTGCAAAGAATCACCGTGCCATACGCGAGGATGCTACATCTTGTTGATGTCGACGAGACGAATCCCGATCCAGGTTTCGATCCAGGTCCAGATGATACTATGACAGCTTGAAACAGTGGACAACCCTGCGTGTGGGCCTCTTCCCAAAAGGAAAACTCATTCGCTTTGGGACCCATCACTATTGCATCTCAACCCTCCGTGCGGCTTTCGGTCGGTTCTGGTTGGACATACGGGCAGGAGGAAGGCACGAGCGAGGCCAAGATCTCGCTTCTTGTAAGGTCGCCATCGGTTCTAGCGGGCGAGTGGGTGGTGCACTTGTTGACCTTGCTGATGTGCAAGTATGCGCATTGTGACAGGTGCTAGAGATACCAAAATAATGAGGCTACGTGCTGGCATTTCGTGGACTGGCAATTGAATGTCCGTCAAACGAGTTCAAAAGGAAGAACAAAAGACTTCACGAATATGCATCGATTAGAGAAGCAAGCTTTGTAGTGGCAGGTTTGACATTTTGCAGCCTGATTGCCTGCGATGCGTGGGAACTGCTGTCCATTCGTCTCAATCGTGGTAATACTATCTAGAAGCCCTGCAATAAAGCCCCAGAGGAGGAAATCTGCTCAAGATGACGCGGTGCCATGGTAGGTGATGTCCACCACATTGAACCATGCCCTTTTCATGGCACGTATATCGAATAAATCCGATTAGGCCGAGCACGGGATAGCTAGATGCGCCTATTTGCTGTTGCGATCCCTGCGGGCAAGGCGGATGCATCTTGGTTCTGAGCGAAGGAGGTGGGCTCAAGCCTTGGCCGCACCGGCTTTGATAAGGAGAATATCACCGTCTTCCACAACTGTAGGAGAGATACGATCAGTATGGACAGGGGGTACAGAAATGCAGTATTGAGGGGGCGTCCACTTACCATAATCTTTGCCCTTGGTCATGATCTTTCCGGCGGCTTTCACGGCATTTTCGTCCCCGTACTCCTTCAACGTCGCGAAGTTGTACACTATGACCTGGATGAAGGTCTTTTCGAAATCGGTATGGATCACCCCTGCGGCCTGCGGGGCCTTGGTTCCCTTCCGGATCGTCCACTGTCGAACCTCGTCGGTGCCCGTGGTGAAGAAGCTGATGAGGTTGAGTACTTGACGCATGGTCACGACGACTTTGGGAAGTGCGGATTTCGTGCTGAGCTTTTTGCATTCCTCGGCCGCCTCTTCGTCGGACATGCTGGCGAGGCGTTCCTCAAAGGATACGGAAATCGGGATGACCGGGTCACCGGTGGCGTTGGTCTTGATCCACTCCATCACTTTCGGTAGATACTTGTTCTTTTGTCTGATGTAGTCCTTTTCAGACAGGTTGACTAGGTAGACCACTGGTTTTGCGGTGAGGAGGAAGAGAGGGTTGATCACCTCGACCTAATGCCACCAAGTGTCTCGTCAGCCTTGCGACCTAGACATCAAGCGGCAGGTATAATCGAAAAGGATGTGATGTTGGTATTCAGGGTTGGAGTTCCTCTCATGGCAGCCTCTAAACGTGAGATTTATGGTGAGGCTGCTGTCGACGAGCTGGGATTATGTCGAGCTAATAGCTCTTGTTCATCATGGTATGTTGGGAATAGGACAAAAGGTATAACAAGAACAAGACAAGAAGCTTACCTCTTTGGGAGTCCAGTCGCCCTTTCGGACTTCTTTGCCGTCTTTCAAAAAAGCGAGGATCTTGTCCACGGTGGCCTCCTCTTCTTTCAGTTTCTTCATTTCAAGACTTTGGCCGCCTCTTCTTGTCTGCTTGGCTAAGTTTTCCTTGGCCTTCTCGACGAACTCGATGTCCTTTAACCTCAGCTCTTCGGAAATGATGTCCAAATCTCGCGTCGGGTTGACATCTCCTTCGACGTGGATGATCTCGGCATCATCGAAACATCGCACGACCTGGAAAATAGCATCGACGGCTCTGATATGCGACAAGAAGGCATTGCCGAGGCCAGCGCCTGTAGAAGAACCTCTTGTCAACCCAGCGATATCATAGACCGTCAAATTGGCTGGCACTTGGGATTTTGGTTTGTAGTGTTCGCAAAGCCAGTCATATCGGGCGTCAGGGACAATGACGCGTGCCTCCTCAGGATCGATGGTGGCATAGGGGAAGTTTGCAGGGTTGCCCAGCGAACATTTTGTGATGGCTTGGAAGAGTGTAGATTTGCCGACATTAGCCAGACCAACCTGATTGGATTACGTTAGTCCACCGTCGCACACACCGAGTGCTTGTTGCGAGGAACATTGCCTACATACGATACCGCTCTTCAAGTTATTGCCCGGCCTGCCTAGCAGGATCTTTTCTTCTTTAACGGCTTTCTTGGGAGGCATCTTCCTTTTAGCGTACCCGCGAGTCTGAGTAGGGTGGTTCAGGAGGGCTGCAGCGCCTTTCTGGAATGTCGGCTTCGAGCAAGGCTCAAGTGCAGATCCGGCTGCAAAGATTGAAATACGGAGGGGAGAAGTGAAGAGCGTCCTCCAAGAAGTGGAGGAGAGCGTGATGTGAGATATTACGGTCGCAGACTCGAGCAGTACAGCGCTCGAAGTCTCTGCGAGTGTCAAATAGTAGTCGGAAGGAGATGTGTTTGTGTGTTATGAGGTAGTACCTAACATTTGCTGTGGTAAGGTAAGTTGAATGAAGTGAGCCACACTTTTTCGAAAATGCCAAGCTATGGCCAAATTCACATTAGTACTAACTAGTAGTGGTAGCAGCGGTCGGCTGTACGGAAGAGGCTAGTGTTATTTACATTTTAGGCATCTTTGCCGAGCAGTCTGAGATGCTGAGATGCTGAGACAAGTGAGCCTTAAACACCGGCTCAGAGAGGCATTCTGATCGATATCTTTCTGTCGATGCACCTATTCGATACGGCCTTGCTCGTGCGGTACGTCACCTGGGTGTTCGGGGCGAAGACGTCGTTCTCGACCGTTAAGGGGCACTCATCCTGCTGAAGGTCCATGTATCCCGGTCGGGTGCCGAGGCTGGCGTCGTAGACGTAAGTGAAACTGTTGGCGTGGATTATGCGGCGCACAGAAGGAGTGACCGTCGCCGGGCTTTAACGGCCTCGGTGCCCTGCATCGCGGGCCATACGAGGTCTCGCTCGTAGTCTGTGGCCGAGTGGCTAAACGGACTGGCCAGGTACATCGCGGCCACCGGCTGAGAAGTAACGAAAGAGCGCGGTATACGTCTCTGGGTCAGTGAAGTTGGGTACCACGGCCGTCAACAGGAGGTATTTCGTGTCCGGTGAGAGTTGGGCGTGGGATTTTCCAGTTACCTCCGCCTTCTTCGACGAGCTTACGGTCCCGAGAAGGCGGAAATCGGCGCTTAGCAGATGTCAAATCGTGTGCCAGGCGATGAACCCGTTGGCCCCGGTCACGAAAATGAGGGACGGCGGAGCGATTGGGCCGGGCCCTCCCGGCTCTGCATATGGCATTTTCGCTTTTGTTTGGATACGAGAGAGGACCAGCCCCCTCATGGCTGGCGAGGACGAGGAATGGTCAACGATACTGAATGCGGACGTGAATGAGCCGTGGGAGAGATGAAGGTTGCTCGGTGCAGTCGGGAAGGGGTGGGGAGGGGTTTAAGCAATCATCCTCGACACCCTGGCGTGCCTTTTGTCCTTGACAGCAGGCAGATCAAAGGCTTCGCTAACCTTGTCGCCAGTGCTGAGAGAAGATATATTTCCAAAACCACAGGTCCACTGTCAGAAATGTACGACAAACCCGGAGACAAGCTGTGTGTCTGAATGGTAGTGAGAGGGCATTCTGCTGCCACTTGAGAGATTGGGTCCGAATTCTCTACTTCTCCTTGTCCCTCTCTTCCCGTCTTCGTCTTCGATCCTCGAACACCAAGTCAAGGGCGGGCCGCAAGAATAGTCCTACTGGGACAGGGCTGAGGACAGTAGCTTCCCAAGAATCTGGTGGCCTTTGTACGGAGTGGCAAATGATGAGGCCGTCGCATCGATGCATGGAGGATGATAAAGATCAATACGTATCTTTTTCGTACCATCCCAAGATATGATACGTGGGGAGTACCTTTGATCGGTGAGGAACGTACACACTAAGTGGTCCCCTGTACCTTGCACAGGGTTAATGTACTGAACCTGGTGCAATTGTTGGCTGGGGGCAAGACAGAGAAGAACGCTATCTGGCCACCATGGCAAGCCTTATGCAGCCGGCGGATAGATAATGGGGGTGCAAACGAAGGGGTCCATTTACGTCGTACAATCATGATTCAAGCAATCCTCCTCCTTTCGGCCCAGAGTGTCCAGAATGCAGTAAGGGATCGTTCTGGCAGTACCATCCTTCTCATATCGCTTGTGAGCCTTTCTTGACCGTGGAAGCGGGAGGATGTAGAGATGGGAACCATGATTTCGAACCTCTGGGGGTATGCCTCCTTGTGTCCTCGAACTACTCTTCCCAGGCTAGCGCAAGGCAATGTGACGGGCATAGAAGGCTCATAGACACGTCGTCCGAGAGTCGACCTCTCTGGGTGGATCAAGTGGGTCAAGCGGGTCAGCTTCAAACCAATCAACTTTCAATATTCCTCCATTGCTAGTCATCGAGGGGCGCTCTAAAGACTAGATAGCGGGCCCTTATCAGCTCAAAAGTGAGCTTATTTGAACTATATGAGCTATATACCGAGGGAGGTAGATACTACTTACCACCTATATTAGGCGCTAACCACGATTTGCATATAGCCAACGGCTAGGTCGGCAGCCATTGAGGAATTCCAATGGAAATGAGAAGCAGGACAAGCCACCCCGTGGAAATAGGTCGCTAAGTATGCTTTGAGGCCCCCAATTGGGCGGGTTGGATGAGAAGTCGGCCATCCTCTTGAAACGAGCAGTAGTTGCACGATGAGGAGGACTGCTATGTAGTTGGATGGCTGTTTCCTGCTCAATCAATACCATGTGACCATGGTCATAAGGGATCCTTTTCCGTGGCGCCGTTGGTGCAACTGCAGCTGCAATCATTAACATTGTAAGCAACTGGTTCTCTCCACCCTGTAGTTGAAGCGCCTTGCCATTGAGGTCTAGGGTTCTTCGAGGCCGAGACCCTACTTGACGTGGGCATCCAAACTCCACATCAATTTGTCGCTATATGTTCCCTGGGTTTCGAAGGCCGTCGCACCACATTTATTCAGGTTCACTATCAGATCCGGGGTGCATGTAGCGACCGAGGTCCCACTTTCTCCTCCCCTGCTGCCAGGGAGGTTACGGCGAGCAATCAGGCGGCCTCAGGGGGTTGCGCGTCTATAGGCCATCTGATCCTGCGTTGTTTCTTGTACCTCTGTAGCTCATCCCCACGACTGACCAATATAGGTCTCTCTACTTAAAGGACACACGGCAAAGCCTCCATCACAGACCACCTCAGCCCTCGGAGTTCGTGGGAAGGGCGAAATGGTGGGCAGGCTTGTTCATCCACCGATGCCGACAACTTACAAGGCTGTTCGTGAAATCAGCCATGTCAACAACATCAGATTATATATGGATCGCGCCGACCAATTCGGAGCCTGTTATCAGGTTCTCAGCTACAAGGTTTCTGGACTCCAAAGAAGTATCTATAAATTTGACACGTATCATCTACGCGCAATAGATACCTATTGATGCTTCGATTTGACCATGTGCCCCCGTCCGTTCCATCTGGCTCTTTTCCATCGACCAAAGGTTTGAGTTCGCCCATAGAATTTTACATGGCGATTTGCGGTTCTATAGCAACGGCGGGATGCTGGCTATTATACTTGGCGGTGTCGTAGGGGAGAGCAAGGTCTACTAGGATTTCCGTCTTCGAGCAGGGCATACTTGCGGACGCCTGAGTCAACTACTGGAGGCGAGAGGAGACATAATTCACCCAAGCATTAAGGCGCGTTGCTTACATAGAATCTCTGGATTGTACCAAGAATGGCAGATTGACACACGACCTACCGGCACCCGAGGCCACAGCACTATCTCGTTTTTCATTAATGTCCGCCTTGTAGATGGACATCACACAACCCCCAAATAGGTGAACTGACCCCCTTCCAACGCTGGCGAAAATAGTCAAGCACCACAAAGGCATAACAACAATAAGTACAAATGTACAAGGGAGTTCAAGTTTATGCATCAGACAGTGCAAATCCCCGAGGACGACCTGGTCGTTGATCAAAGAGTGCTTTCTTTTGACGTAGCTGATCTCCTTTCAACGGTGTATCCATTTCAACTCCAAATAGCGGAGGGGCGGGTAGACAATCGCAGCCCAAGCGGCTGAAACAGGAAGTCCAATCTGAAGGGTCACACAACTGTCAGTATCAAGCCGAGAAAATCATGTCCACTGGTCGGGGACCAGCCATCAGAAATTGGTAAGAATTGGTAACTTACATCAGCACCTCCACCGATCATGGCTGCAATGGGGCCTGTGAAATAGGTCTCGTACATGCACAGAACGGCTCCTACCCATCCGACGCAAAAGGCGATGAGGGCGGCGATCCCCAGTGGCAGTTTGGACTTGTTGTTCCAAGCTTCCCAGTCATAGCCGGATTTCCATCGAAAAGCCTGATCTTCGGCAACCAAAGCGATCCAGATGATGGTCCAGTATCCGATCAGAGCCAGGAAGCCGTTGAAGATGGAGAGGAGATACGCGCGACCGGCGATGGCACAGACGGCGTAGATAATGACGGAGACGGTGCTCCAGAAGTACCGTGGAAGCTTGGCGGGCCACGAGCCCAGGAGCTGGAAGTTGAACGAACAGGAATAGGCGCCTAAGAGACAATGCCACGTTAGTATTGTTTCTTGCGCTCGTCCAAGAACACCTCGTGTCTTTGTCAAGGAACTTGGGGACTTTTTTCGGTCAAACGTACCAGGGACTTGGTTTGCAACCAAACCGAGGGCCAGAAGGACACCACAGAAATTCCCAAAAGTACCCAAAGGAGAAAGAGATGTAATAATCAGTTCTCCAGTCGACGTGTCAAAGGCGGTACCCCAGGCCGGATTGCTCGTAAGGCCGCTGCCGAGGCCGATTCCAATGTATAAGACTATGAGCTTCGAACAGAGGCATCCGCCGGCTGTAAGCAGACAGAGCAAGGTTTTGGAAGTATTCTTTGGTAAGTAGATCTGCCGGGTTCGGAGTGTTAGCCTGATACTCAAGATCGGTTTCTCAAAACGTCGTCTCTTACATAGTAGTCTGTGGCGTACGAGGCCCAAGAGAGCGGAGGGGACATGGAGAGGAAGAAGTAGCTGATTCGCGACGCCAGGAGCGGTTGGCCGCTCAGAGGACTCTTCAGGTCGGTGTCCCAGTGGGGACCAGTGCAGCCGATCATCAGCATAAAAAGAAGGATCTGAGGCATCCAGGCATATCTGGGAGGCGTGTGTCAGCCGCAAGGAATGTAGAGAGAGATTCGTTGTCATTTTCACGCACTGTTCAAAAGTCCTGAACCATTTCATCCCACAGGTAGCAATGATCCAAGTGATGAGGGCCGAGATGATCACGCCGACAATCGGAGTCATACCGTGCCCATTAACTGCGGCTAGAATCAGGCCGGCCGTGAGGCAGTTGACGACACCGTATCCGAGGCCGATGACAATGTTCAGAATGACGGCCAATCTGGAAGGCCACCATCCCATCGAGAACCGAGTGACAACCTGAGTGGTCTGTTAACATGAGAATCTTTGGCTTGGACGGGAAGCATGTACCATGGTCCTGCAGCCTGATTGGGGGCCAAATGTTGCAATGTATCCCGTGCAGAGACATCCGGTCAGGGTGCCAAAGGTGCAAAGCCTGGTCAAGATGTTAGCTTTTGAGACGAGGAGGCTCGACCAAAGGGGCTCTCACAGCATCGCGTCGGTGAACCCAAGCGCATACACCGCGGGGCCCAGGAGACCAATGTTGATTCCGTTTGCCGTGAGATTGATGCCAAACCACATCTGAAACATGTGCATGTAGTCCTTGAGTGATGCCTTTCCTTGACGCTCTTCGTCTGGGACACGTTCGATACCTCGCGTCTCGATCCCTGCCAGACCTTCAATTCTCGCTGACAGTTTTGCCAGTTTGGAAGTGCCATTCCCGATCGGAGTGGTCGCAGTGTGCACAGTTCCTTTTTCCACGTCCGTCATAGACGAGTCCGCAGGGTGGGAGCCAAATTTCTCCATGCTGAGTCTCGGATCAATTTCGAGAGAAGACATCTTGAGTGACCCAAAGGAAACAGAACTTGTGGTTCTCTGTTTCTCCTGTCTGTCTGTTTACCTTGTGACAATCCATTTCAGAAGAGGGACGTCTTCTCGACCATATAAAGAATGTCGCACAGTGTGATCAGCCGCCGCGCCCAATCGCCACACAGAGTGATACGGCGCGTCGTTCCTTGGCCTTGTCGAGACCAACGTGAGGGCTGTGATGCGACACATAACGATGCTGGACTTGGCAATGGCCCGGGCATCCAGGCCTCGACCTTTGGACGTGCGCCATGCGACGGCTGCATTGATTAGCGAGCGACCACCGATGGATTGGGTATCCGGGAACCATCAAGTCGGTGCGCAAGGACAAGATAAGGGTTGTGGGCCTGGAGACTTTCCTATCTCGATGTGGAGAATAACGCCCATTGGAGCCCCATGGTCAGATATCCTTCGCAAGATAAGAACTTTCCGTCGCAACGGGCATGCCTCCGCCGTGTATGAGAGCTAAACCCATTCCAGTACACACGATGGGCTTAGATGGATCAAGAGGCGAAGCTATGGGAGCTGCCGTGTATTGAGCACAGCGCAAGCGATCTCGTCCAATTTCCATGAAGGTAATTCCGTAGGTGATTCCTGTGTATAACTAGTTGCAACGCCGCCTCCTGTACCTGTCGCCCAGATAGAAACAGTCCTGGAAGGGTATCATCATCGACCATGGCAGTATTTTCAGGCACAACCCTCAACGCATTGCTCGCGAGCGCTCCGGTGCCCAAATGGGGTCTCGTCTTGTCCTTGGTATGTGAGCCAAATCTGCTCTCCTCTGCGAGTTGGAACGAGGAAGCCTAGAATTGGGCGATTTCATCTGGAGATCTCAAATCCAGGCAGTTCCGTGACAACGCAAGCCTGTTTCCGCGTCCACCCCGACTCAAAGATGCGATCAGATGACAGATCGAGGTCCCGGAAAGGTGCTGACTGAAGATGACCACAGGTGCTAGTCCTGCTTATAGGATTATGCGTATATCGGCTGGCATTCCACCCGCTGTCCCGCTACCCAGGCCCTCCTCTGGCGGCGTGCACCTCCTTCTATTTCATGTACCACATCTCGACAGGATACTTCCCACAACACTGCGAGAAGCTTTTTGCGAAGTACAACACGGACGTTCTTCGCGTGGCTCCAGATCAGCTTGTTTTCAACGACCCCCAGGCTCTCAAAGATATTCCTGGCCGGTCTGATGTCTATCGGGGAAACTTTGCTCTCCGGGTCATTGGATTCGCGGGTACCAATGTCAGCAACATCCGTGACCCCGGTGAGCACCGTCGCAAACGCCGTTTGATGGCGCCGGGCTTTAGCAACGTCGCCTTGGCCGAGCAGGAGCCTATCCTGACGGTGCCGATTGTGGATAAGCTGATCAAGAAGATTACCGAGGTCGAAGGAGGAGTGGTCAATTTGAGCGACTATTTTGACTGTGTGACAGGCGACATTATCGGGGCCCTGTCCTTTGGTGCAAACTTTGGGATGCTGGATCAGCTGGAGAAGCACCCATTTCTTCATGTCTTACCCAACGTGCTTCGGTTGTCCGTCATCATCCAGTGCATTCCTCAGTGGTTCCGCACGATTGATTGGATCAACCGACACGGACCGAAATGGACTGTGCCCAAGCCCATGAGAGGGGTTTCTGATTTCGCCGGTTACCATCTTGCGGAAAGGAGGAAGCGAGATGCTGTGGAGGTCGACAAGTCCGGGCGCAAGGATATCATCAGCATCATCGAAGCCGGCAACGAGAAATTCAAAGGACAGCCGGGCTATGTCCAACTCGGCGAGTATGAGATGCTGGGCGAGGCCACTAACCTGGTAACTGGTAAGCATGTCTGCACCTCTCTGGAGGGATTCTGCCTACGGCACAGCTGCTGATCTTGGTGCAACAGGAGGCGGAGACACTGTCGCCACGGCTTTGACGGCAACCATGTTCTTTCTCGGCCAATATCCAGAGGTTTACCAAAAACTCACATCGGAAGTTCGGGCTCTCTTCCCGACATCGGACAGCATCAACAGCCAGACGGCAGGAAGAGAGCTGAAGTATCTCGACGCCGTTTTGAATGAAACCATGCGCGTGTCTCCCGTCCTGCCTGGACCTATGTGGCGTCGAACAGATGTACCCATTTCGGTCGCTGGCTATATGGTTCCGGGTAAGACAGAACTGGGAGCGATGCGATATAACATCTTCCGGAATCCCAAGGCCTTTCACGATCCGACCTCGTTCAAGCCCGAGAGGTGGATCGAGGATATGGGGGATAATTTGGACGCATGTCAACCATTTGGTAAGCCTCAAACAGCTCCGCCGACCAGAAGAGCATGCTAATGCTCTTCCAGGACTCGGCCCTCGAACCTGTATTGGGCGTAATATCGCTTGGATGGAGCTAAGACTAATCATCTGCAAACTTCTCTGGCACTTCGATTGGACGCCCATTACCAAGACTTTCTCAAACCCAGAGTATCTTGTGCAATATCGAGGCCCTATGTTGATGAAGGCACAAGAGAGAAAGCTATAGTGAGTCTTGGTGTACGTCAATCCTCGATGGCATGTCAAGGTTCCAACTGAACTCGGGGAATAAAAGCATTTGACTCATGGTGAATTGGAATGCAAGTCCCATTTATGTATCTATTATTGCATCGGCGACGGCGCCATCCGGGACGGAACAAGCATGAGACTATGAAATCGTGGCACGGTGCCGGAGCAGGTGTCCATGTTGTGAATCGAGAGAATCTTGACGGGAAGTTGATCATGGCGAGTCATCGAGTACTTCGTGACTCGCCGAAACCGCCCCAGCACGCAGCTTCAAGAAGGCATATGGACAATTGGAAATCGAGCCTGCCGCGTCAACTGTGGGTGGGTGGTGTAGAATATGGTCAGAAAAATATATTCCGCGCCTGCGGAATCTGCTTTCTCATGAGTTCCAGGATCGAATTTCCCCGAAACAAGGCTTCTCCAGCGAGAGCCATGATCAGGAGATACCGGGTTTCATTGTAATCGAATTTCTCGTGACTCGTCTTCTCTTGTGGTGGACTAAACGGCCATCCCTTCGGAGCCTCATTTGGCACTGAGGATGATTAGGAAGCAAAGCTCGAGGTCTGTCCGCTGCGGTATGCATCTACACGGATGAACTTCTCGGCTCCGAACCCGCCGAAACTGATCATCTTATGACCAAGGTCAACAGGGTGTGGACGGGACCACAAGAAATGACTGCCGTAGATCTCGCTGGAGAAAATTCTGGCCGGACGTTGCAGAACCGTGAGTGCTCTTCTGACCGTTGAACGGATAGTTTCTTTTCCACTGGAAGCCGTCAAGCTCAGCACAGCTGCTTGGCATAGGACCCATAATAAGCTTGGTAGAGATGGTATCCTCCGCGAGGACTACCGCCTCAGATGGCAATGATGTGTTATGTCTTCAGTAGAGGTAAGTGCTCTGATCACGTAAGGTCCATTTTGTCGGCAAGGTAGTCTTGGTCACTCTCGGCGTCGAGTGTCGCTTTCTGCTGCTGCCACTTCTTCATTGCCGCATCGCCGTCTTTGCCCTTTTTCACGGCTTCAAAGTATGCCTCTCTCATCTTGGCATCGATGTTCTCTCTTTTCATCATCCTCTTCAGCCGTTTCTCCTTTCTTTTGCCCTCGACGTCACGAAATACCGCTATTTGCTGCTTTAATTTGGAGACTTCTTCTTCCAAACTTTCAACCTTGAACTTTTGCGCGTCATCGACAGACGAAGAATGGCCCGATACACTTCCCGATACGAGTTCACGCAGAGCTTCGTTGAGCAGGCTGCCAGGAATCCCAGGGCCGGTGATAGCAGCCTCGATGTCGTCGTCCTTGGATGTAGAGAGCCGATCATTGATCATGATGTTGAGGTGATATTTGGCAGAAACACCACAGGTTCCAATCTCGGATGATGACGATGTGAACTCGAGGTTTGGTTTAACAACGTTGAGGATGGTATATTCGGGCCTCTTCTGGTTGGCGAAGCCAGTAGGCTTGAGCATTTCGATGTTCGTAACAGGCTGGACAAGGTTGGCCACCTCATTCAAAATCCGATGTTTCGCAACATCCCAGCGAATCACCACGCCATTAGAATGCCCTGAAAGAAGGGAGGTGCCATCGTAGGAAAGTGTCAGGCAGTTTGCAGCACCGATGTCTTTCGCGGGCGCGGCCCAGGCGTCCTTTGTCAATATCTGTATAGGCGCCGTTCCTGCTGACTCAGGGTTCGATATTGAACTCTTCCCGGACTGTCGGAAGATGTCCCAGGCATGAATTTGCCCGTCTTTGCAGCCGAAATAGACCACTCTGTCTGCGGGATCAACAGCGATGCACATTGCCACGGTCGGGAGTAGTAAGGTTCGAAGAATCTGACCAGTCTCCATATCCCAGATGTAGCAAGTGCCATCCTCCGAGCAGGTCACTGCAAAGTTCGTTGTGATGTCTGAATGGCCGCAAGCAGCTGCAGTAACCGCCGTCCTATGTCCAGAAAATGTCCGAATCGGTGACTTCGACGTATCTTCAGCCCTGTAGCTTCCTCCGGGCTGCATAAAAGAAACGAGGCGTGCTAGGGACCAAACGTGAACACTCGTGTCAGCGGATGCAGAGATTATGAACTCGTCATTAGAAGTTATGCATAGAGAAGAGACCGGCTGAAGATGGGCAGCAGTGGACGTTGTCACTCTGCCAGTTGACACCTCCCACAATATCAACTTTCCCCCTTCTGTCCCAAGCACCAGAATTGAGGCTGCACGAGCGAACACTAGACTGTGGATTCTTTCAGGAAAGGGAACGGTTGCCTCCTGATTTCCTCGATCCCTACTGTAGACATTGACCACTGCTTTGTCGGCTTGTGCTGCGAAGACATGTGAATCACTGAAGGCAACACAGCCGGGTCGGGTGGAACTCTTCTTGTAGCCTTGTCGGAAGGTGTTTTGAGGCTGGACCTCATGGAGGAAGATGCCTACATCTTTAAGGGCGGCGCTCATGTGAGCGGGTACTTTATTTGCAGTAAGAGTGGCTGCAAGAAAGCTTTCAGTAAGCATTTTCAACGTTACGATTCTGACGGCTTCATGGTTGTCCTCAAACCTCCTTCAAAGACGAGTCTGGGAGGAAGGCCCTAACTGATTGATTCGCGTGTCTCGACCAAGAAGAAACTTTTCGTGTTGATGTTGGAGAAAAGCCAGGGAGAAAATATTTTGCAGGTCAGACAACCTCATTAGTGTGCTTGCTGTGTGCGTTTGGTCGATTCTTTTCCAGGAGCGCCTTGTCAGACGCAATCTTCTCGCTGGCACTTGGCAATGGCAGTAGTAGCAGCCTCCGAAGTGTCGCGGGTGTCAATTACCGCCACTGCACGTGATCGGATTTTGCCAAGTGCGCTAATTATATCGGCCTTGGCGTGCGTTCGCACACTGCACCACACGAAATCAGGACGAGAGTCAAGACTTTAGATTTCTAACCCCGACAAACAACTTCACGCCCTCGCCCAACCTTGCGATTCCGTTTTCCCATATCGACTCTTCGCAGGAGATTCTGGGACAAGATGTCGACCTTCGAGCCAGTGGTGAGTTCTACCGATGTTGGATGCAGCTGTGAGAATTAGTTGCGTCGACATGAATAGGTGTTGGATGGTCCGACGAACGGCGGCGGCTGACCAGTTCTTTCTTTTAGGTTGTCATTGATGGCAAGGGACACTTGCTCGGTCGTCTCGCCAGCACGGTTGCGAAGCAGCTTCTGAACGGCCAGAAGATCGTCGTCGTTCGATGCGAGGCCCTCAACATCTCGGGCGAGTTCTTCCGTGCTAAGCGTACGTTATTCCCGCAGTCTACATTCCAGGATTCTCTTTGGGGGGAAAACAAGTTCAACAGTCGCTGACATACCTTGGCCCGGCTCACAGTCAAGTACCACGCCTACCTCCGAAAGATCACTCGATTCAACCCAACCCGAGGCGGTCCATTCCATTTCCGTGCTCCAGCCCGCATTTTCTACAAGACCGTTCGCGGCATGATCCCACACAAGACCGCCCGAGGCGCCGCCGCTTTGGAGAGACTGAAGGTCTTCGAGGGTGTTCCTCCGCCATACGACAAGAAACAGCGCATGGTCGTCCCCCAGGCCCTGCGTGTCCTCAGATTAAAGCCCGGACGAAAGTACTGCACAGTTGGCCGATTGGCTCATGAGGTTGGCTGGAAATACCAGGATGTGGTTGCTAGGTATGATTTGGGCATGATCCGATTGTCAAGGTGTTTCTGTGATGTGCTGACCAGTGGACTAGACTCGAGGAGCGGAGAAAGGTCAAGGGCGCTGCTTACTACGAGCGGAAGAAGGTTGCGAGACGACAATTGGCCGAGGCGCAGAAGACTTCCGGCGATGCGAAGACCAAGGAGAAGTTGGCCGCGCTTGGCTACTAAACTCACCATATCATCAACTTGTGCCTGTGCACTGTCGATCGTTGTTCGCCTTCCGGATGATTCCCAGATCGCAAGGACTACTTGGTGGACGCGTCGTCATGGGCATGGGATGTGAAATCTCAAAGGGGGATTGCTGCGGGAAGTGGGAGTGGACGCACAACGTGGCAGTGGTGCGGGCGGAATCTCTCCCGATGACTTAAGACAAAGTCTCATCTGCACTGGGATGAGCAGGGCATGATGAACCAGTTTCGATGTTGTTGTGTACTGGCAGTCCATCATCAGGCGGCATGGATAATCTGTCGCCCGGGCATGCGTCATGCGTGAGGACTCATCGTTCAAAAACCCAAAAACACTTGCCAATGGAATGGCTATTCTACTTTTTCAGCTTAGATTCCGCGTGGCTTTGAAAGTGCTTCAGCTACGGACACCATGAGCAGGGAAAGACATAAAATGATGAAATCTGCCAAAGACGCCCTCGCTCCAGTGATTTATCGATCGCTCGCCCATCGCCGATCTGACCTGCTTCCAAGGAAGGTACTAACAGCATAGGTGTTTGATCTAGTAGCAGTTGGGAAGCCGTGTTCACGATGGCAGTCTCACGACCGAGTAACAGCGGAGCTGGCATTGATAGCTATGCGCGACAGCTGTAGCCCCTCCGCCCATGGCTCAATTGTCTCAATTGTCCTCAATTGTCCTCAATTGTCCTCAATTGTCCTCAATTGTCCTCCAATTGCAATCACATCACAAGATACGCCGACCAGCCCCGTCTATCGTACTGGCAACCTCGATAGGGGCAAGAGACCTCAGGAAGACGGCTTCTTCTCGTACCGATGCTCCAGTGAGAGCGAGTTGTCGAGAGTAGCACAGCGAGCGCATACCGTGATGCCGTGCATGGGAAATAGCTGAGCCGGCAAATGGCACGACATGCACTTCGGTGGCTCCGGAGGCTGGGAAGCAGATGCAGTACTGCTGGTAGGGACCGGCGGAGGAGGCGGTGGAGGCACGTGGACAGATGGCGCACCGGCCGTAAGAAGTGCAGTTCGATTGTCTTTATCGAGGCCTAGGAATTTCTCGTAGTTGATGGTGGTCTCCACGCCACGGATGTTGGTCGTGATTTGACCTTCAAAGATTCTCATCCGGCCATCATCGACACTGCAATTGGGTGGAAGCTTGTAGGTCCATTGGCCGTGACTGAGACTTGTCTGAGGTGTGTACGGAGTGGGTGGCTCGGGAGCGCCATACGACATGCTGTATGGAGGTGGTGGCTGCTTCATTCCCGAATGATATTGCTGAATGTTGCCGAAGTGTAGAACGTGGGGAGGTTGTGCTTGGGCTGCGGCAGGAGATGCAGTTGGGTCTGGTTGCGGCGGCAATGTCAGTGGTGGGCATGAGGATGACACTTTCGAACATGATCTTGTCTTGAGGCACAATCGGCGAAGTAACATACCAACACCTGCTTTCGCACTGCCCGTAGCACTGTCTGAAGGAGCATGTGGTTTCTCCGAAGACATGATTTGAGAAATCGTGCACCATGCAATGGCTGGTAAGATGATAAGTGGGTGATGTGTCTGAAAAAAAGGTCTCCAGGGGTTCGAACTGCTCAACCACACTATATACCCCGTCCGGCCCTTCAAACGAAATGCCCATTAGTGACTCAGGTCTCTTGAGATGAGTAGAGACATATGAAACCTCTTGTGAATGTGAAACTATCCGTCACAAGTACGGCCACGGCGTCAATTATCCGGGAGTTGTCCAAGCCCCAGTCCGATTAACTGGTCTTCTTCACTTCCCCGTCCTGTTTGTCTTCAACATAAGGATGCTTGATGGTCAGGCACCAAATGTCCAGGTAGTCACAGATCGTGGTGATCACATCATGCACGAAGCTCCCGTAGACACCCAAGGCAAGGCCAAGGGCGAGAAATATGAAAGCCACCTGGTAGATGTCGTCACCAAGAGCGCTGGGCCACAGTCCCAAGTGTGGGCCTAGGCTGTCGACCACCGCCAAAGCCAAGGGCAATATCAAGATGTTCTGGTAGGGAAATCTGTCCTTGACGAGGTGAGCCACAATCATTTGGCCGACGGAATAAGCGTTGACCAGCCCAGCGAAGACGATGAAGGGGACCAAGTGATAGTGCAGAATGACGGGATTCAGCCATAGATAGGCTGGGATGAGGAGCCAGGTGACAGTGATGGGTAACAGCCCCAGAAGTGGTTTGAAAGGGTCCGCGCCTCTTTCACGCCTGGAATCCATAACATTCCAGATACTACTGGCAGTGTTGAAAACAAGGACCAGCGCACCCCAGACCATATACCATTCGTTCCATGCCAACTGGTATAGAGAATCTGGCAGCAAGTCGCTCTTTGGTAGGTCCAGGCTTGGGAGCATAGGCTGTTGCCAGTAACTGGCACCTCCTTTTAGGAAAGTGAAGAAGTAGACCGCGACCAGAATCAGAACTCCTTCGACCGGACCGTTGATTATGCCCAATGTCAAGGTACGAGTGTGATATTCTTCCCAGGTCTGGATGTAGAAGGTGAGGATGGTACCAAAAAGGGTGAGAACCGTCTTCCAGGATTGGCCCAGGTTCGTAGCGGCTGCGAAAAGTAGGACCTCGAGGCTGGTGTTGCATGCATCGACACCTAACCACCTGTGTTAGCAAAGTTCGTACTCCTGACAAGGTCTTGCTGACCGTGGTCAAAGAGCTCGCCCAAGGGACCACTCTGATGTGTTCTCCGGGCCTGTGATCCATCCACTGCATCGAAGGTCTGGTACAGGAAAAGACCGATGGCCCAAGAGAGGTACACCCACGGAGGACAATCGGTGTCGAGCGAAGGGTTGTACCACAGCATTGTGAGAATGTTGATCACCACGAAACTGAACCCTGTCAAGGTGATCTGATCAACTATTAGCACGCGGACGTCTGCTGGGGGAACATTGGATAGATCGCGTACGAGATTCGGGCTGTCACCAAGGTCAGTACCACGCCTCAAGCTGGGTATGGACGGCAGACTTACGCCATGGACATTGGAAAGAGCTTGATTGCCACATTCGTATAGAATGGCTTGAGGATGTATTTCGATGTGAGCGACTTGTCCACCGCCGAGTATTTGTACTCGTGCAGTTTGGCAAGATTGCGCTGCCGTATGTAGACCATCTTGAAGGTGTGAAGTCAAGGAAGACGCGTGAAAAGCCGACACAAGGATAGGAAGCTCCCAAAAGGCTGCAGAGGGAAGAGTTTATTAGGCTAAGAGAGGGTGAAGGTGGTAACGTCGAGGTGAGGAAACCGGAGGATTGGAGAAGAAATATTGTTGATTCCTTGTTCCCGGTTCAAGTTCCTCGCGTAACTCTTTGTTGGCGCAGTTGCACGTCATTAATCCCACTACGTACTGACAATGAGAAATAGTAAAATACTACGACCTTAGTCACGCCTTAGGTAAGTACGTTGATGAGAGCTTCACGTGACTACCCCTATTCGTGAAATGCCAGTGGACGT
Source organism: Capronia coronata CBS 617.96 (assembly GCF_000585585.1). NCBI lineage: Eukaryota > Fungi > Ascomycota > Eurotiomycetes > Chaetothyriales > Herpotrichiellaceae > Capronia > Capronia coronata. The sequence continues at coordinate 1,276,594 of NW_006912899.1, forward strand.
CGATTCGAGTCTTGCAATTGCTTCTACTCGCCGAACAACCACGCTTCGTCCAGCGTCCAGAGTGTTCGCACTCGTTGAAGAGACCTTAATACCAGCAAGCAACGGGAGCAGGCTGTGCCTGTTTCTGTCATACCTCATGTCTTCTCCTGATAGACTTTCTCAGGATGTTGTAATGTGTACCATCTGGTTGTGCCAACCTACTGCATTGAATTGCCTGAGCAATAAGCAAACCAGCCTTTGACTTATGAGACGACTTAGACTTGACGCATGACGGGTGAGGCCACTATTGGGAGAGAGAACATGCGGCTGGTCACGAATCTACCTGACCCGATGCTCTCAGAGCGGCTGCACCAATGACTTGTAGGTATTGTCTGTTCATTTCATGGCAAGAGAATGGTCAAGGGGCGGCAGGACGCCTTCTCTATGTGCAGTGCAGAAGACGACAAAACAGATTGAACAAGTCCCACTGGTCCAAACACACATATGTAATGTGTTGTTGATCTTGATCTCGATCTCCGTCGACGCGCTGCCAGGGTCACTCCTTGCGCTCAGGGAGGACTCTTCCTGTAACAATAAGTGCCTCACTCACGATTGTCTGCAGTTTGCTCCTGGTCATCTTGGTGGCTGAATGGTTTTCCCATGGCTAGTCTCAGTGCGAAGGATCTCGACTCCTCCCCGCGATACCATCTTCAATTCTCTCTAGTTCTTCTTTTACCTTTGAGACGGGACCCTTCCAGCCTCTGTCAGCGCATTTCCAGCCAATGGATGCACCACCAACATGTGCTCATGCTCCGCCGCAACAAGCAGAAGCCATGTGAGACATCAATACCATCGCGGCACATAATCAGGCCAACGACTCAACTCGGTCCTGTAGCGACCGAGCACGTCACTCCCAGAATCGAAATCGACATCCGAGCTACTCAGTTTCTTGTGATCAACCTCACCATCGACATACTTAGCGGGGAAGGTCAACTCTTCAGACCAGCTCTCCACCATATCCTTGACGTCGAGAGGAAGCACAATCCTACTCCGCCCCTGCCACCAGGCAGGCGAGGCGACAAAGGCCAGCATGACGCGCGGCTCCTCCGTCAGATTCGGCATGCCGGCATGCCACAGCCTCAGGTCGCGAATGACCAGACTGCCACGCTTCGTGCAGGCCTGGATGGGCGGCGAATGCTTGCGCCGCTGTTCCAGCAGCTCCGGCCTGATGGTGAGCGCCTCCTCGCCTGGCTGGCGGTCGTGCGCTTCTTGTACACTGACGTGGTGCGAGCCTACCCAGACTTCGGTCCCACCGTTCTGCGCCGTCACGTCCACCAGGTTGATGTTGACGACATACGCGAATGGGAAGTACGCCGGATGCGCGAACTCGCAGTCCGAATGCACCGGCTGGCGGCCTTCGGCGGTGGCCTTGAGCGCCGTGTTGCCGTTGGCGTAGTGGATGACTGGCCGTGGGCCCAGGAGGGCAGCCAGCACTGCGGCGGCGAACGGGTTGCACCATACGTCCTTGAACATGAGTGCCTTTGTTGGCGGCGGCGCCTGGTCCATGTTGCGGGTGTTCTTGCCGAAGTTGAAGTGGTGGTCCGGGTCGTTGGCAATCTCGAACGCCTCGGGCGCTAGTTTGGAGTTCAACGTATCGAGGTGTGCTGTATCGATGGCATTGTCAAGGACGATGATGCCGTCTTTGTGCAGAAACGCAGCGGCTTCCGCGACAAGTTCCAGCGACGGCTGGCCGGATTTGCGGACATCTTCGGGAATGTGGATGGTGTGGATTTCTTGGTCGTAGATGGGAGTGCTATACGAGCCCATCTTGCTCTTAAAGACTTCGCGCCTGGAGGTTAGGTTATTGATGTTGTTATGAGCCGAGCACCGATAAAACAAGACTGATTCTGGCAAACAACGAAGTCTTCAAATGGCCTCCGTGCAGTCAGTAGCCAATGATCCCTATGTATATGACTGTGAACAGGGTCCTCCCTATCCGGCTATCCTGCTGCCGTAGCCGAGGAATGCTCGAGAGCAGAAACCAAGGTCATGACGATCGGGCTCTGCTTATCAGGCCCTTAGGTCTTAGCGTCATCTAGTCAATGTCGCGCTATTAACTAGGACAGGTGACTTGAGATAGGTAGTATGCATCATATATATTCTAGTGAAAGGCATCGACGGGATGACCCCGGATATGACCGCTGCGGAGACTGAAACGAGTAAGGGACGGACCTTGGGGTCCAAGGAGCGAGGGAGGCTGATCACTGTGGATTCCGAAGATCACCAAAGTATGGACCGTCATGGCACCAACTTGAACGGCTCGACGGTCTTTCCTTCAATGAGAAAACTCGTCTTGCACAAATGTCAGATAACGATGTCCTTGTCAATTCTCACGCCGCATCCTTTAGCCCGTACCTATTATCCCTCATGTAAGTCTTGATCGGCGGGAAGTTGAATCTTAAAACCGTGCAATCCGGTCTCAGCGGCGTCGTTGATGGGACGTTCAGACTACACTGTATCTTCAACGAAAACGGCCGTGTGGCTCTCCCAGAGAGCCAGGACTGGCTCGAGGGGCTCTACACTTTCCAGCGTTGTCAGTAGCCGACTCCGACTCCGACTCCGACTCGACTCCCTTAGCGACTCCATACCTTAGGCTGTCCGGAGCCGGATTAACTATCTTGCGGCCCTACTGTCCTGGGCTACTACTGCTTACTAAGACTCCGTAATAGACCCACCCTGAGAGTCGACTCCACCAGGAGTCGGAGTCGCCAACTGACAACGCTGCTTGAAGGCACCGGCGGCGACTCTAGATTCGCTGTCGAATTCAAGTTTGCTAAGGCCATAGGCACCATTGTCATCGCCACAACCTCATCAGCAGCCAAGGCTGGCGTATTGAAGAAACTGGGCGCTGATCATGTCATCGACTACAAGGAAGTGCTAAACCTCAACTGGGGGAATGTCTTAGGGCACCCATTTCAATACCCATTCTCGCGAATAGTGAGAGTGAGGCTATGGACGAGCAAGAGGTTTTTGTCCCCGTAGGATCACTTTCGGTGTCCGTTTTCTGCTTTGATCCATGCTGGTCCAGGTGTCTGGATTTTCGGTCGACGACGTCTATAACTCCTAATCCTAATTCTGCTCAAGTAGACGCCATAGACGCCAATACCTGAGGTCCTCTGTACCCCCTCCTGCCACGAATGACATACCAGATCCCGATGAAGATGGTTGAGCCCCCAATAAGCACAGAAGAATAGTTCATGTTTTGCGCTGTAACAGGCATGCTGTACGGATAACAGAAGATGACGATGAACACGATGATATACGCGCAGCCTGGGGGATGAATAGTTAGCTCAACTCGTCCGAATGACTGTATAGAATGACTGACTGATAGCGTTCACGATATATCCCACAGCACCCTTCATCCAGAATGGACCGGGGACCAGTCGTGACCGACGAGTCATCAGGTGCGGCAAGATGGCCGCGACGTAAGACGCGGTAAGCAGCACCACCGCGGAGCCGACAAAGGCGTTGAAGGCAGTCGTCGAGCCAACTTGAATACATCCCAAGATGGTCGACAGCACGCCAACCAGAACAGTGGAGTTGAACGGGTTATGCCACGTATGGTTGATCTTGCCGAAAATATTGCTGAAAGGCGTGGCCTCATCACGAGCCATGGCCCAGTAGATCCGTCCAGACGTCAGATAACAGGCAATTGTGCACGAGACACAGGGTAAGAAGATGACAATCAGTAGACCTAGCGCCCCCCCTGCACTACCGGTTGCTTGTCTGTAGAACTCTGCGAGGGGAAACGGAAGAACACTGGCGTAGATCTCGTCGAGGTCGGTGACCGAGTAGAAGAGTGCTATAAGAAAGCAGAGTGTTCTACACCTCGGTCAGCGAATATATGATGAGGTGTTTTCCATGAGACGCTTACGTGAAGAACCCAATCGCGCATTGGAAGAAGATTGCTTTAGGGATGTTGCGGCCAGGGCTAGATAGACATGTTAGTGCACCATACATATAGTGAGGATATCCAAAACTTACTTCGGGATCTCCTCGGCCATGTGAGTGACGGAATCAGTCGTCCCCACGGCGAAAGCTCCGTTGAGCATGCCGGCCAAAAAGACGAACCCAGGGCTGGAAATCCCCGTCTCGTTTTCATAATCACTCCAGACAAAGTCCGACGAGGCATATCCAGCTCCTGTTTGGGACGGCATAATAGCACACACCATGATGCTGATGAAGACGCCAGCAAGACTCAGAGCCATGCCGACAATATTCGACATTGGGAGGGCCTTGTTTCCGAGGAGGACGAAGAAGCAGCAAAGCCATGTCATGATGATGTAGGCCACAAAGGCATTCCACTTTTGAGGAACAAACTCTGGACGGAACAAACCATACATCGAAACCAGCTGGTTGCCCAACACGGAGGACAAGGATGCCACGCCGAAAACCCAGCCGAGGAAATTCCACCAGCCAGCAAACCATCCACAAATGCGCTGATATCGTGGCGCTGGGGTCAATGACGCCCAATGGTAGACTGTGTGCCGTTAGAAGCTGATCTGATCGTAAGACATTGGGCCTGGAGGTCTACTCACCACCACCTGCGGAGGGCACGGCTGAAGACAGCTCCGCGATCGAAGCACCAATAAACCAGTACATGACCGATACCACAATGCTAGACGTTGTCAGATCGATCAGACTTGGTAGGGAGGCTGCTCTTACAACTCGAAGATAACACCTGGCGCTCCGCCATTGTAGATGGCCACTGTCTAGAAAGAGTCTCAGTCTGTGCGCTTGCAGCTGGTCCATTCAGGTAGACCTACAATGGTTCCTGCAAGAGCAGCCCACGTATTCCCGGTCACCACTGCGACACCGATGATGCTGAGGAGCCCAAAGTTGCGTTCGAGCTCCTGCACGTGGCCTGAAGCATTGATCACGACCTCTGCACTCGACGCGTGGGATTCATCAGCTGCTGTAGCCGAGTCCAATGCAGCTGGCTTCTCTTTCAACGTCGACGCCATACTTGAATGGTGCTAAGATTTTGTGCTTGAGATTCATTCGCAGCATCAAACCTCTTTGTTGATGTGACAGACTACAAACTATGTATTTAAGCCCACACAGACCTGTGAGATTCTTCCTTAGGGCTGCAGGGCTTACCAAAGCGATCAAGCGGTCGTCATGGCGTACTCGATGCTAGCTTCAGGGACATCTGATACCCGATTACCAACTTAACAGCTGGATATGGAGATAGTGTAGACTTGACTAACCTTGTACCACTAGGTGTCACAATCACTTCTTATCTTTGCGACGGGGTTCAAAAGGCACAGGAGGTGGAATCATGAAAGGGAGAAGATATGCGCTATTCGTAGATCAAAGGCTGGTTGGTGGCACCACCTCACCCTCATCCATCGTCCTTCATCCATGCGACCGTCGGAATAATGCCTGGTTCGAGACCCTCGAACACGTGGCCATGTGGTTTGAGAATCATTTCCTCTGAAAGATAGGACATCGAGCCCATTCATGTTCTTATCTCGTTGGTTGACTAAGTCAACCTACCAACAATAGATATTGAGTTGCGATTGTTCACGGGCCCACGGCTGGGTTCGTAGAGTGGCCCTACCCTGTGAAAACATGACTCATGTCTGTGATGTACCATCGTTACACTTACATATCCATGAATCAGTAGCAGTTGAAGATGTCAATAAGCTTGTCTGTCATCTCGCGGTACTCGTGATACCCATCCCCTCATCAATACTTCGCGTGTGGTCCGTAGGTATGGAATGGTTGAATCTGCCATATTGGAAACGGTTGCGACTCTGGGCATCTAGATTCCAAAAAAAAAGGGTTTTGTTATGCGCGCATACCCCCTTCTCTATCCGCGCGTATCCTTCACTATATTGGGGTATGGATAGTGGTAAACTCCACATTTACAACAGATTAGAGTGATAATTACAGCATCTATAAGGTTTTCTATTTTTAACTAGCGTCAAAGATCCACTCTTGGCATTGCTTATCTTGTTCTACAGCACAGGCACAGCATAAGTACCTAGTACTACCTACTACCTACACCCTAGTAGGATGGTCACAACTCACCACATTGATAGCTCTTGCATAGGAAATAGTGACTCTAGATCAAACCATGTACGTGATCTTTGATGACTTTGCTTTCTTATGAATAATTACATTCTGCTCATGGTGTCTTGTATCAGAAATATGAAATAGCTTTCGATTCAGACATTCGATTCTAGCACACTGCTTACAGCTTGCCCATGAGTTGCGGTTGGCCCGAAGTCTCCTTGATCATATCAGCTGCCTTCTCCGCCACTGCATAGATGGTAGCCTGGATATGCGCGCTGACATGAAGTGGGAATACACTTGCATCCACGACCCTCACGTTCGTCGTGCCATATACTTTCAGTTTAGCATCAACCACGCCACCAGCATCGCGTGGAAGCATTGAGCAAGTCCCTACGGGATGCCAATCAGTAGTGGTATGGGCAGGGACCCAGGCAGCCCAGTCTGTCGTCTGTCCTTTCAGTGTCTCCGGAGGCCACACTCGTTTCTTAATGATGGACCGCATTGGCTCATGACGCCAGATCGTGTCGCCATAGGCTTGTGCCTTGATCATGATGTCGAGGTCGAGGCTGCCTTCTCCTTGGTAGTACTTTGGGTCGATAACCACTTTGTCATGTGGCGAGGAGGCGTCAATATGTATGGAGCCACGCGTGAAGGGATACTGAAGGATCTGCATCATGCTCGCGTACTTCTTGCCTGGCTCGGAGACGTAGAAGGGAGAGTAATTGCTGTGATCAAACATATACTCCACTTGCCCCAATGAGTATTGTGGGAGAAACTGGCGGCTTAGCATCTTATCCAACTTGTGGAGGGTCGAGTCTCGAGGATGACTCGAGGCAAGATCCTCTGCGCGGCGAAGGAATTGCCCTACTTCCGGCGCTGGAATCATCTTGCTGAGTGGTAGATAAGCCATGGATGCTGGGGTACATGTTAGGAGACCCGACTTTTGTGTCTCGTAGAGCCTCAGTGCCTCTTCCAAGAACTTCGGATCCGCGTAATTGTCGGGTGTAACGATGTCAGTGTCGATCTCGAATACAGTCATTGTCACTAAGTATCATGGTCAGCTATACCTCACGTTGATAAATGATCCAAGGGCTGCGACTGACTCATATGCTCCTGCAAATTCTCTCCGACGTTGATGTTGGCCACACGTGGAGTGATCCCGGCCTTCTTCAGGATGGCCGGGTTCCCAACACCGGATAATTCAAGCAGCTGTGGAGATCCGACACTTCCTCCACAGACAATCACTTCTTTGGAACACGGTATTGTGAACACAGATCCTTGGTACTTGATCTTGACCCCAGTGGCGGTGAAATCTCCGCCACGTTGTGTTTCTGACATGACAATTTCCAACACATGTGCCTCGGTCAAAACATGCAGGTTCTCCCTTCTTGCATTTGGCCGATAGTAAGCACTGGCAGAGTAACTTCTCGTCTGAGTCTGAGGATCGAGGCAGGCCACCGACGTCCATGCCCCTATATTTGAACCTCCGAAGTGAGATTTGTTGGTGTTGATTCCCATGTTTTTCAACGTGGAATGCCAGTATTTATGAGTCGGTGCTATATGTGAGGGATACGCTGTACTGACAGGACCCGATCTACCGTGGTCCTCCGGCTTGAAAAAGGTTTGATGATGAGACTCGAAAGAAGCGGGCGGTTGATTCATCCTCTCGGACTTTTTGAAGTAGTATCTGTGAATTTGAATATTAGTCATCGATGCGTCTTCACCGAACCGAAGCAGACAGGCAAATCACTCACTTAAGCTGTTCCCAGTTCCATCCTTCATTCCCAAGTTGCTCCCAAGCATCGTAGTCTTCTTTGGCTCCTCTGTTCCACACCAGGAAGTTCATTCCGCTGGTCCCTCCCAGCATCTTTCCCCGGGGCCATGGCAATGATGCTCCCTTGAGGCCTTCTTGAGGAACCGTGGCAAAAGCCCAATCATATTTCGTGCCAATGGTTCTACCAAAGTTACCAGGAATCGACACCAACGGCTCATCAAGCGCCGAGAATCCTGCTTCTATCACTCCCACCACGACATTGGGGTTCTCGCTGAGACGTGCTGCAACGACGAGGCCTGCTGTCCCTCCACCAACGATCAAGTAATCGAACTTCGATGTGGCAAAGTCCTTTGGTAGCGCGCTGAATGACTCCATGATTCGCAGCTGACCTGTGATCAGATTGGAAAAGACAGTCAATAGACGATGAGGTCACAACGCGGAATTTGCGTATATTGTCGGTCGGAAACAGACATTTTGAACTCCTCTGGGGCAGGATTGGAAGAAGCCATGCTACTGCTTGTCGATCATGGCCGGCGCATTCGACAACGGCCGTCGGATTCCATATCGGCCGTCGGATTCGCCTAGCTGTGTATATCTCGACCCTTAAGATAAGGTACTAGTTAGCTAAGGCAACACAGGCGTCGAGATAGGGACATGTCCCCTTTTGGAATGAGATGAAACCATTCTCCACCTTTCAACCAATGGGGTAAATCTTCGGCTACGCAGTTCGTTATCAACAGCTGACTGAAGACTTAGTAGCATGCTGTCGTTGCGGCACAATCCTTAGATACCTACGACTACTACTCAGTAGTGCATCATGAAGAGCTACACTGCACTCCATGGAATGTTCAAACTAGTCTCCAAAAGTGCGGATACTCCGCATCTAGGTGCGGTCCTGTTGATAAGGATGGTGCTTTTAGTGCACCTTACGGTGCTGATTCCAGCTGTACGACCTATAAGGTAAGTGAGCAAGGTTTGTTGAACGTTGCAAAGCCTTCTCAGCTTCCCTTTCATTGATTCTTGTAAGATCCTGGAGACCGCACTGAGTTCAAACATTCCTCTACATCATCAAGACATCACATCCCTCGTTATCAAGAAGATACTTTACCATGAGCGGTCAATTTGTGGTACCGCTGATCATCAACGGTGAAGATGTGAGATCGAAGGAAACATTCCCCATTGTCAACCCGAGGACAGGCGAGACGCTATGGCAAGCGGCCAGTGCAACGACAGATCAGGCCAACGCTGCAGCGGCAGCCGGCCAGGCGGCATTTCCTGCCTGGTCGCAGATGACATATCTCGCTCGCCGCGATGTTCTCCTGAAGGCCGCCGATGTGATGGAGGAGCATCTCGAGGAATTGAAGCGCTATGATTGTGAAGAGATGGGCGCTGAGATGTGGTGGGCAACATTCGACACTGCAACGGCTATGGCAATGATTCGCGACGTTGCCGGCCGCATATCAAGCATTGAAGGCACGTTGACACGCACATTAGAGCCCGGGTCTATGGCCATGGTCATGAAGATCCCGTATGGTGTGGTGTTTGGGATTACTCCGTGGAACGCAGCTTGCCTATCCGCGGTACGCTGCATCATCTACGCACTAGCGGCAGGAAACACTGTCGTCCTGAAGTCCTCTGAACTCTCGACACGACTGCATTTCCTGATTGGCGACTGTTTCCGAAAAGCCGGTTGCCCTCCTGGAGTCGTCAATGTGATTGCCCACAGCCGCGAAGCTGGCCCAGCCGTAATTGGAGCCCTGATTGAGCACCCCGCCATTCGAAAAATCAACTTCACAGGATCGACGGCCGTTGGAAAGATTTTGGCCCAGCAGGCGGCCAAAGCAATGAAGCCCATCTTGCTAGAGCTTGGTGGGAAAGCTCCGATGATTGTCCTCGAGGATGCAGACCTCAAGGAGGCTGCACACGGTGCTGCCTTTGGTGCAAACTTCAACGCGGGACAAAACTGCATGGCTACCGAACGCATAATTGTGATTGAATCTGTCGCGAAAGAATTCGAGGAGGTTTTGAAGGCAACATATGCTGAGCTATACCCCGACTCCTACCAGCCTCAACCTGCGGTCCAGCTGGCTGGAGCCAACAAAGTGAAATCCCTTGTGGACGAAGCTCTGGCAACTGGATCTGAGATTATGTTTGGCAAGAAGCCCGAGGGAGGCCAGGTCATGCATCCGATAATACTCAAAAACACCCAAAACTCCAAAATCCATTACGACGAGACCTTCGGACCATCTGTCAACTTCGTTGTAGTCCCATCCGTGGAAGCGGCCATTGAGGCGGCCAACGATACAGTATATGGCCTTACAGCTGCGATCTGGAGCAAAGACCTGGCGAAGGCGCTCAAAGTTGCAACGCAGATTGAGAGCGGGTATGTATCTCGTCCGATGAGCTGAATCTTTGCTAACAATGGTTTTAGAGCTGTCCATATCAATCACATAACGGTCCATGACGACCTGACTCTACCCCACGGTGGTGTCAAGGAAAGTGGGATGGGACGATTTGGTGCTAGCTGGGGTATCAACGAGTTTTTGACTCTCAAATCGATAACGTTCAAGATTTGAACTAACTTATCCTTTGTGTTGATATAAAGCATTGATGTTATGATTAGCTTGACTACCAGCAGCTCAATCGCTTCTTCAGTTCTCCCGATTGCCCTGTGATATTGTTGAGCCAGCGGCGGTCTGTGCTTGATATTCGAGTTCCGGTATTGAGCGACCGGGCTGCTCGACGTTCCGTCCTCCATAGGGTTGAATGAACAGACACAAATTGTAGTTGGATATAAAAGAAGATTCGAGGAAATCAGCTGGAATTCATTGATTAGTCCTTCAAGTGGAAATGTTACAATCTCTACTTCGTTGCGTGCAGAGATACGATCTATTTCTATCGGCCATCTTTCCCCCAGCAGATTCTCTCCAGCCAACCAGCCCTGGCAGTTGGTCTTCAACCATCTCTCGCAGAGCACAACCAACAAGGGTCCAATGAACCTCTGTTACCCCATGGGTTCAACAACTTACTCGGTGACTCCGCTGGCGCAGTACGGATGTCAAAGGCTATGTTCGCGCATGGGATATAAGATATATGGTTGCACTCTGGGGGGTTATCCCTCGCCTCGTATCCTGGATGGGCAGAGAGTGCATTTATCACCGTCGACTCCGACTCCCTCATCTCACACAGAGTCGGCTCCCAGGGTGGGTTTATTATAGTAGGCTGTAATTGGTAGAAGGTATAAGAGCGTCTAGTAAGCAATAGCAAGCCGAGGGTAGTCAGGCCGTAATATAGTTAATCCGACTCCGGATAGCCTAAGGTATAAGCGAATAGGGAGTCACTAAGGGAGTCGACAGTGGAGTCGGAGTCGGAGTGACTAACTGACAAAGCTGGCATTTATCTCAAGGGTATGTACCGGATTGCAGGATGTCTACAACAGGTCGTATGTGTGATGGCCGCCTTCTTTGTATGATAAGACTAATTCATGGTATCGAATAGGGAGCGTGGCTGGGGTGTGCTCTGTCTAGATCCTAGAGCGAACCGTGTCTGAGGCCTTAGGATTGGTCTCATCCCGGCCAACCTGCCGAGACAGCGTGCTTCTTAGGTTTTAGTGTTCCCTAGTTCAACGTCGCATTGTCGACTAGCACGAGTGACTTGAGAGAGGCACGATGCATTACGCATGTCCCCGAAGGCGTCGACGTGAGAACCCCGGATATGACCGCTGCGGAGAGTGAAATGAGCAAGGGACGGACCCTGGGGGGCCTGAGGAGGCTGTTCGCTTCAAGTTCGTCATGTCGACGTCTGGCGGCCCGGAGGCAGAAGATAGGGTGGAGCACTCAGGGGTCGGCGCCAGTCCGTAAACGTCTGGATATTTCCTTTTTAGGATTACCCGCCCCCTTCCATTCTCCTCAGCTTGACATAAGGATACCACTTCTCCACGTCTCGTGGTGAAGGCTCACAACTCCTCCCAATGATATCTCCTTTCATACTAAAATTCCCTGATCGATCCAGACATGATTACTCCTAAATCGCGCTTCGCGATGCCTGGGTTTGTAAAGCTCTGATATTCCCAACGGTTGGTAATCACATTCAAGGTATAAAAATACCTCTTCCCCTCACACAGGAGAAATGCAGTAGACTTCTCTCTCCCTCTCAACCCACAGGAGCAGCAAACCATCAAGAAGTCCACCAGAGTTAAATCCAGTTCCGGTCTCAAACAGCTTTGGACATGGCAGCTCAAACAGCCGTCACCCAATATGTGACGGCCAACAATGGCGTTCGCTTCGCTTACCGCCGGATCGGGACGCAGGATGGCATACCACTGGTGATGCACATCCACTTCCGCGCAAACATGGACCTCTGGGATCCTCTGTTCGTCAACACCTTGGCCAAGGCCAGACCAGTCATCATCTTCGACAATGCCGGTGTCGGGCGGAGCACGGGCGAAGTTCCAGACACCTTCCAGGGTTGGGCCGACGACTTGCTCTCGTTCGTAGATGCCCTCGGCCTTAGCAAGATCGACCTTCTCGGCTTCTCCATGGGAGGCTATGCCGTCCAGATGGCTGCCTTGACAGCACCACAGCTCATCCGCAAACTGATCCTCAGCGGCACCAGTGCTTCCAAGCCTTCAGTCGAGCATGTCGCTGGTGTGGTGTGGCCGCGTGAGGACGCGCCAGCAGCGCCCATCAAAGCTCTCAAAGATGCAGTGACGCAAGACGAAGTCAAGGATGCATTGGCTTTCTCGTTCTTCTACCCCGACGAACCCGGCCGCGCTGCTTTCCAGAAATACTGGGTCCGGGTGCAGGAGAGGACAGCAGAACCACTCATTCTCGACCTTTTGGATCGCGACGGTGGAGCGAAGCGTCAATTCGCTGCGGCCATTCATTCCTACAAAGACAATCCGCGTGCGTCGTTCGGCAGGCTGGGTGAACTTATGATGCCGGTCTTGGTGGCCAACGGGGACAAAGATCTCTTGATCCCGACGAGCCGCAGCTGGGAGTTGATGACGCAGATTCCAACCGCACAATTGATCATCTACCCTCGCGCTGGACATGGTTTCATCTGGCAATATGCCGAGTTGTTCGCAACTCATTTGAATATGTTTCTTGACGGGTCCGAGTTTGACAATTTCTTGCCCAAGTTGTGATTTGGGTCACTCAGCGGACCGAAGAGGAGATTCAACCCAACTCCAAAGCTTTTTGCCATAGGCATCTTGAATACCATCAACCCACATGATCTGCTTGAGTTGATTTCTTGCATCATTCCATGTATTTGGCCCGCCACGCGAAGTCTGATAGTCGTGCAGCCTCCGCGCATACCATCCCTTGTCTGGCGTGGCTGAGGACACCAGGCCACCCATGAAGAGCATCCAGAACAACAGTGTAGGTGGTATCACTCTCAGATGCAGGCTGGCAAGAGACGTTCGCATCTCTCCAGAAAGAAGGGTCGCAGATGACTCCATGAAGGGCTTTTCTCTTGTCAGGGTCTGAACAAACACCAAGCCGGTGAGTCTGCAGAGCTTCTCTACGCCGCTTTCTTCCAAGACGTTGGACATAAGCATGTCATGTTGGATACACGTTAAGTCTTCATCGTAAGCTCTTGGATCGAGGGGAATCTGCTCTTTGGCTGCTTGGTCCAGCGTTCGACACAGGCAGGATAGTTGAAGGAAAGCCTCGAAAAGCCTTGACGACAGTCGGAGCCCCGCAAGCATAGAGGTGAGAGCCTCGTTTGGTCGCACGTCAAGAATCATAGCACGGTCGAGTGGAAGAGTCGTTCGCGGTGGGCGAGGCAACCGAGGCCGAGTCAACGTGTCGACAGCGCCAATAATATCGGCACGATATATCTTCATTCGCATGACGTCCTGAATTGACTCTACTCCTCCTCGGACGTGAATCATCTCAGACATGCCGGCGTTGTGCATAGCCCACTTGTCATGGTGTCCGAGTTGATTCTCGCTTAGTGCTAAGCATGACACAGCCCCGATTGTCACGTCCGAGAGAGAGTTGGTACTCAATCTGCGATTAAGACTGTCGAGGATGACTTTCATAAGGATCTCGGAGTCTTTGAGATGTCGATCCTGGCGACAGGCGCGGTAATGTTGTGCGGATGAGAATAGTATAGTATGAAGCAGAGTCTTGTCCGACACTGCTGCAGGGAGCCACACTGTCTGAATGGGATTATATTGGAGAGGGATGTATTTGCTGATCGGAAATAATGCAGCGGCCACATGGGTAGAGTCTGTGTATTTGACAGTTAGACCAGGGGGGAGGTATCGGAGTTGGGATCCCCGACTCACAATAGCTAACGAACCCTTGGAAAGCGCTGGCTTCGGGCTCAATGAGCGAGTATAGCGGAGACGCGGTACCGGGAACATGATCTCCTAGAGTAGACCGAAGCGTCGTCGTGCCGGTGTGCTTCCGACCACTAGACAAGGGACTTTTTCTGCGAGGATCCTTTTCCTTGCTTCTACCTATCGCATTCGGGGTTGTTGCTATCCGCTTCTTTCCTTGCGTTTGTCGCGTAGGACTGTCCGATCTTGAAGGTTCGTATGACATGAACTGCAATCCTGTAGGTGCACTCTGGGTCTCCTTCGTGGCTGAGCTCACGTCCCGCTTGTAGTGTGACGATGCAGTGTTGACTGAACTTTTGGCCACAGTGATGGTGACTTCAGGAGTCCTAGATGGCGGCCCATGGCCTGCAAAACGCCCAGATTTCGTTTTCAACCTCCTAGTGCGTCGTTGCCAGCTTCGGTCGACCATGAAGAGAGGCTGTGCGGGGAAGATGACCACCTCAGCCATGTTGGGTCGAGTTAAGAGGCGAAGATAGGATGAAGCGATCCTTGTCACACGACCGTCATGCAGGCCATCCTACATGCTCCTCTCGATCAAGCCCATTGCGAGACCTGTATCCAGAAGCAATTGAAACATGAAAGACGTAGGCAATATGGCGTTGTAGACGGTGGAGCAACAATGTAAGTAGGTGAGATGATTAATATTCGAAGACTGGATGTCATTGAACGCGGAGTCATTCAGAATATTGCGGTAATTTTATTTCCGCTATCGCAGCCTTGCCTCGGTTCATGCCATCCACCAATGGTGTTCTCAGCCTGATCACAAAGACGACAAGCTGCCCACAGTACAGCAAAATCTACTGCAACAAAGAAGAATCCCTTGGGGAAGACCAATGCCTTCCAGGCCTCACAGATGATGGTCATTGTTTGCAAAAGGAGTAGCCCCTCCATGCGACTATGTTGTTATAACGTCAGGGAGGCAGTCCGTTCCAAGGAAGGATAAAAGAGTCTCAAACTGCCGCCTGTCCCTGAGGGTATCGACGGCTGGCCATTCCTGCGACATAGCTATGTAGACAGATGGAGAGGGCGCCTGTCTCAAGGAAGGATGCAAACCTGAGAAAATTGTGATGTGTCTACCGGACCTAATGACTGGTTAGGGCTCCTGCGACAATGTCCTGCACCAACATGGAGAGCGCCCATGAATCGTCAATCACACATCACCCTGAGCAAGCCATATCGACATACTGACTATTTGGACTGCTAGTTGATCCTGTGAGCCTTAAAGCGGTTCCGGTGTCCTGCTCTGTCGGCAAATACCTGATGTAAATATGGCATGTATGCTCCTCCGTATGTATCAATACTGCACTTGATGCCCTTCTACTCAGCCGTGGATCAGCCTTGTAGTTCTCCATGTCACCCCCCTGTTGCCCCCGTTGATCGAAGCTATCTCTCTATCTCTCCAGCTTCTCCTCCTATCAAGGTGACCGCAACCGATAGAGCAACTACAGTTATCAACGGTCATCGCACATCCCCGCTCAAAGCCTCAAGATGCGGAAGTCTTCTTCGAAATGGGTGCTCGCTTCAAGGTAGCTTCGCCATCGCGTTGCTACTAATGCACACAGGGCAGTCGGTCCGCGTTGCAGATTGGCCCGTGATATCTCGCGGCGACTCCCTCTATCATGAACACCATCCAGCTTCACGAAGATCGGCAACGTCTTCTTGTATGTCAGGCCGACAACGAGCCACCATCGGATTATGGCGGTAAGTTTATCCAATGACAATTGTCTCGTAACGGGTATTCGGCCGCCTCACCATGAATGCATATCTATACCAACAGCAGGGGTGATATGAAGTTGATAGAGGGCTTCGACCTCTTATCTCCCCGACAGCACGGAGATGTATATCAGTTGCTCAGTTCCTGCCCACATGATACCCTCCTGTGTTCTCGCTTCCCACCCTTGCATTGTCGCTGGCAGTCATCGAAGATGGGGAACCCAGAAATAATGGACAAAGATGTCGAAACTAACAAGGATGCGGCTGCCATGATAGCCACTGCCTCTCTCGAAGACCTCGATGCAGAGGCACGTGTCGCAGCAGACGAAGAACATGGCCATTCTTTCTTCCAAGCCGTCAAATTGTATCCTACCGCTGTCGGATGGTCTCTGTTCTTCTCCCTCGGTGTTATCATGTAAGCGGGATCAATCTTGCAATACAAACTGAAGAGACGACCTGACGCCTCGCTATACAGGACAGCATTTGACCCGCAGCTTATCGGCCAGCTATACGCTACCCCAAAGTTCCAGCGAGACTTCGGGTACCTCTACAAGGGCAACTGGATCATTTCGGCTCCGTGGCAGACCGGCCTGAGCATGGGCAACCCAATCGGCCAGGTTGTCGGGGCTCTCTTCGCGGCGTACCCGATGGAATGGTACGGGCGGAAGCTTACGTTCGGGGCGTGCGTCATCTTCACCACGGGCTGCGTCTTCATTCAGTTCTTCGCCAGATCGCTTTCCGTGCTCCTGGCAGGGGAGCTGCTCGGAGGCCTTGTGCTGGGATCCTATGCGGTCATCGCTCCGGCGTACGCGTCGGAAGTGTGCCCCCTGGCGCTGCGAGGTGTGCTCACATCCTGCACAAACATCTGCTTCGTCATTGGCCAGCTGCTCGCCAACGCTGTCATCGCTGGAACCCATAAGCTCGACACTCACTGGGCCTACAGTGGCGCTTTCTGTGCCCAGTGGTTCTGGCCATTGGTGATTCTCATCGGCCTACCGTTTGCTCCAGAAAGGTAGGGTCACCAGACTACTTCTTGGCTTCGCTTACTGACATTTTCCCAGCCCGTGGTGGCTCCAGAGGAAAGGTCGAATCGAGGAGGCGGAAAAGGCTCTGAAAAGACTAGCCTCGCCCGATGTTGACGTCAAACCTACCCTGGCCATGATCATCGAGACGGACCGGCTCGAAAGAGAAATGGAGTCTGGCTCGACGTACTGGGACTGTTTCAAGAAGATCAACCTTGTTCGAACAGAGATCGCCATAGGTGTCTACACCATCCAGGTGCTCTCAGGCATCTACCTGGTTGGTTATGCCACTTACTTCTTTGAATGTAAGTCCCATTTTTCACATGATATACCAACCACCACTAACAGCGCCGTAGTGGCCGGGCTACCGACGGATCAAGCGTTCAACATGGGAGTCGGCTTCCTTGCCATTGGATTCGTGGGCACCTGCCTTTCCTGGGTGATGCTGATTTATTTCGGTCGGCGAACTATCTATAATTCGGGGCTTGCCTTGTTGGCCGTGCTGCAGTTCATCATTGCCATCCTAGACTGCGCTCCCAATTACGACAGTCGGCCAGCGATCGCATGGGCGCAGAGTGTGTTGATGCTGATCTGGAATTTCATCTACGATCTGTCCATCGGTCCGGTCTGCTTTGTGTTGCTTTGTGAAGTCTCGGCAACCAGAGTCCGCGGTAAGACAATCGCACTGGCCACCGCCGTGCAAGCGGTTGCAGGGATTGTCATGACGGTGTGCATACCCTACATGATCAACGCAGACCAAGCCAACATGCGTGGCAAGCTCGGCTTCTTCTTCGGCGGCCTTGCAGCTGTGTGCCTGCTGTGGTCATACTTCCGAGTTCCCGAATTGTAAGTCACTCCCTGCGATAGTGGACTTGAAAAACAATACCCATCTTGAATACTACCGAATACTGCTAACCATGACATGAATCTACAGGAAAGGGAGAACGTACCAAGAAGTGGACATTATGTTTGAACGGGGCCTGAAGACGAAAGAGTTCAAGGACTACGTCGTCACAAGATGAGCATGCAGCGAGCATCTTGGTGTCTACTAGATAGGAGCTCCCTGAACAGCCTCACCTTCACCCCCTGACCGATCCAAGCATGTCATGGAAGCCTCTGGTCACTCCTTGAGCAACAGGATGAGCAACACGATATCTCTCTAGTCATGTGAATACGAATCAATATAGTATAAACTTCGCCGCCGTGTCTTTAATTTTGATTTTGTTCCCGTACTTATGGCTGCCTCCTCTACATCCCGTGTAGTACCCATCGCCCATATGCTCGACTCACCCTCGGGAATCTCTTCCTTTGTCCACACTAGCCACTAAATAGTCACTTGATACTATGTAGTCAGTAGTCATCCCGAGACGAGACGAAGATAACGGTTTCGGACTGGTCAATATGAGGGAGCTTGAAAGAATATCATGCCATGACAGGCCTTTAGCGTGCATCTTGCACAAACACAAACATTGCGCAACGGAAGAAATATGTTCATTGTACCGAACAGATTCAAGTTTCGACTTCCCATTTTTGATGCCTTCCCCTCTGAACTCCTTGAACACCGGGTATCGTGGCGCATAAGATTGTGAACTCGTCAGACTGAGAATCCAGTGCAGCCTGCAAGGCAGCTCACGATCAATCCAAATCCATCTCCTCCTCCGTGCCGCCACCAACAAGCATCTTCCTCTTCTTCTTCTGGCGCAGTCTCTCTTCGCCGACGACTCTGGACTTCTCCATCTCGACCTCCACCTTGACATGTTCGGCCATGGGCTCCGTCTCGGCACGCGCGGCCTCGAGATCCGCGAGTTCCTTGCGGATGAGGTTTTCTCCTTGCGCGATGACCTTGAGGTCCTGCCGTCTCTTCGCTTCGCGCTGGGCCTTGCCGCTGAGCCTCTTTCTCGTGTAGACACGCTCGCGTCGCGATCTGATCTCCTCGATCCTCTCGATTGCCTTCATCGTGGCGGCGACCAAGTTCCGGTCGTATTTCACAGGGACGTTGCGTCTCTTGGCAAATTGGGAAAGCAGCAGGTTCTGGTCGACGATCATTTCCTTGCCACGCAGCGCACGCGATGTCTTGGTCCACTTGAGTTTGCGCGGCTGTCGCTTCATCTTGAAGTTTTTATGGCATTTGGACCGACAGAACCGGAAGACTTTGGCATCGTTGCGGACGAATGTGATTCCTTTCGACGGGTAGACTGGACGAGAGCACAGATGGCATGTCTCGATCCTATAAGCGTGTTAGGTCTGTTTGTCTTTTTTGGGAATCACAATCTTGACTGCAGCTGGCTGCGCAAGGCGAAGGTCGACATACCTCATGATGGCGGATAGATACTTTCGAAGAGCGGTGGTCTTGAATCCGCACCTGAAAAGCTGTGCAGTCTAACCTGGTGCGTCGGCAACAAAAAAGACAGGCGTGGAGGACGGTGGTTTCACGTCTCAAAAGTGTCCTGGGCTTTATGCACCCTGTAAAGAGTGATCTGGTTGACAGCAAGACTGTTGACCGGCCTCTTGAAAAGTTGCACTTATCGTCCTGCGACAACTTCTCTGCCATCCGCTGTACTACTACGACTGCAGTTCGAGTTCTCGAAAATTCTTGCCAAGATTTTCCCCCAAAGCCGGAACCTCCCGATCCGGCAACAGAGCCGACATTCACGCCGAAGGCGAATCTTTCACAGTTCTGTACTGCTACTATACTACGGACTACTAGGTAGTCAGTCAGACTTTCGAGTATCGCAGCCTTTCTAGCATCTTCAACCCTGTGAATCTGAACACACTCTGCCCCTAAGAGGGTTATACAAACATCCAAATCGACATCACAGACATCATCTACACCGTGATTGCAGAATCATTGTTACATCGCATCCCATGGCATCCACAGTCGCCGTTGGCGCCGGCATTGCTGCTGCTGCTTTCTTTGTACGTTTTTCTTCTATGCGCTTTTCTCTTTTCACAGCATCCCAGTGTTATAGTCTTACTAACCAACGTTCTGCCACAGGGTCGCGCAGGTCTAGTTGCTTTCCGTCGATGGCGCAACCCCAACGGTCTCAACGCTCTCGGCCGACCATTCTACAAAGGCGGGTTCGAACCGAAAATGAACAAGCGCGAGGCCGCTCTGATTCTGGACCTGAGCGAGCGGACACTCAGCAAAGACAAGATCCGAAAACATCACAGAGCGTTGATGCTCTCGAACCATCCCGATCGAGGGGGCAGTCCTTACCTGGCCAGCAAAATCAACGAGGCGAAGGAGTTTCTTGACCGAAACGGGTGACCGCTGGGCCCTGGCTAGGAAAATGGGCCACGAGGCGAAATCTCATCTGAAGAGAAGAGGGCCATGGAAAAGTCACGGGGACTGTTTGACTAGAGTTACATCTTCATGGCATAGCGCAGGCGTTTTAATGGGTGGGATACATTGGCGACAAGCATGCAAAGATTTGGCTTGCGATTTTGATCGGGAAGAGCAGCAGCGACTGAGCTAGGTGTTGATTCCAGGGTTCTGTACAGTATATCTCCACTCGACGATGGTGGACTGGACACTTGTACAATCAGACGAGGAATTACCTGATGTTGAACATCTTTTTGCCATCTTATGTTCAAGACACAACGCGATCCATAGTCGCATCGTATTTGACGAAAGCCCATACACAAACTGAGATACTGCGTGTATATAGGGTGTACAATCAAGCCGTATCTACCTCTGGACATTACTCAGGTGTACCATCGAGCCGCCTCTGGTCTTGGACACAACCAGGTCCATCTAGGTGTACACACCTAAGTCTATCTATCTACAATGTTGCTCCTACGAAAGATGGTCTTGCCTCTAACTTTCCAACCTCTCGCACCGGTCAAAGAACTCTTCAAGGAACTGATTATAGCTCTGCTCCACCTCCCACATCAGCACATGCCCTTTCCCCTCCCAGACTTTGAACGTGATCCCCTCGCCCAGCTCCTCCTTCAGCAGCTTCGCATGGACGAACGTGAGCATGCGATCCTCCGTGCCGTGCAGCACAGCAATGCGCTCCCTGCCGACCCGGTCCGCCAGCTCCTTGAGCTGCTGCGGCGATTTATGGTGCCAGCCGGCCGCGATGGCCTGCAGCACGAACCCCTTCTTGGTGAAGCCTTGGGTGTCCATTCGTTTGGCGAGTTCGCCCGCGGCAAACCGGTCGCGGTTGGTCGGATAGTTCGGTGCCTGCTCGGTATCCGGCTGCCGGAGAAAGTCGTCGGAGAACAAGCGGTGTGCGATCTCGTCCAGCTGCACGTCGATGTCGCGCGGGATGAACATGTTGATCCGCTCGCGGAGGTTCTGGATGAAAGGGATCGTGCGCACGAGGCGCGGAGCCGTAGACACCAGGCTCAGCGATGCAATGGACTCGGGGATCAGCAGGCCGAGTTCCTGCGCGATCATCCCGCCCATACTCACTCCGATGACGTGGAGATTGCGTTTTCGCGAGGACGACGACTCGGCCGGCAGCCATCCTATCTGCTCGAGCAGATCGACCGTATCTTTGGCCATCTCCGACGTCGAGTATCGACACGTGGGCTTGTCGCTGAGGCCCATGCCGCGGTTGTCAAACACGAGACTCGAATACCGCTGCGCCCGCTCGTGGCCGAAGTATTTGGTCTGTCGCTTCCACTGGGTTCGATAGGCGCCGAGACCCATGATCCACTAGAGACAGAATGTAGAGCATTAACACGCAATTCTGAGAGACGCGGAAGAGGATAGTGCTGGGTTGGAAGGGGAGATATCGTCATCCGACCGCATCTAATGCTGGACAAGGCACTTCTCCTGCTCATGCTGGTGCGAAGTGCACCAAAAACAAAGCTGTATTGTATAACATCTCTTTCTGGCGGTTCAAAAAGCACGATGAAACAATGATTCCTTCCACCTCTTGAAGGACATTACACCGGAGTACTCAGAAGACCAAAGGGCAAGAAAAACTCACAACCAGCTTGACATCTCCAGTACCATGGATCTCCCAATGAAGCTTAAACGGACCCCCCGGCCGTCCTTTGGCGACTTCACTCCTCCCCTGCTTCGTAGGCGGCAGGTCCCATTCCTGCGACTTGAAGCCTGGGTGAGCTAGGATCTCTTTCGCCTTCAGTGGCATGTCTGTCGAACCGCTTTGAGCAGCCTTTCAGCCTCGGAGACTTCCCACACCAGAATGCGACTTTCAGTCCGGACCGCACCGCTCAGAAGTCAGTGTTGACAAACGAGGCTGTTGAAGACAAGGATATGAGATTGTGGGTTTAACGAGCATATAGAAGCTAGGTCTACAAGGTATAGTCGGTGTCGGTACAATCTAATCTACTGTGATAGTACGGAGGAGAGGCCGGTCGGGCATTCCAAGGCATTACGTTGTCCTATCTTCTTACACTATAGTATCTTATCTGATGTGTCTATGATAGGCGTTACTAGCCGGTTCAGGTAGGTAGTCCCTGCCGTACCACTCACTCTAGAACACCGAGGTCAGAACTGTATACTGCCAAAGATGCGCAATCGCAGTTGCAGTTGCAATGCGAACAGACGGGAGGGCCTTGGGGCCGTGTCGCTTCTGCATGTCTCATACAGTATTTTGCAACATTGCCTGCCACTGCAAAGATGGGACAGTCCTGAGTTTCAAGGCACAATGACCATCGGAAGGCTTGGTATGAACATGTAGAACACAACGGACCACCTACCGGGCAGATACCTGTGTACTTGGAAGGTACCTAGCTACCTAGCTATGAGCCGCAGCCTGCTGCACCGTGCCGCATCTTAAGGATCGGCCATAGATCTGGCTTTGGTGTGTTAGGAATCGATCCCCGATCCTACCCCAGCCGCGGGTGGTCATCTCCAGGGTCTCGTAGTTAGATCCCAGTACGACCCTGTGAAACTTCGATGGTTCGGATCTTCCAGCCATGATCAGCGTGACGCCAGTGATGCGGAGCTCGCGGACACAGCCTAACCTGGCATGACAATCATCAACGCTACACATGTTTATCATGCAGATCGAAAGGTGGGGATGACAGGAAGATCAAAACAATCGAGCGCAAGTAAATGATAAACGCAAGGAACGGGAACCTGCTTCTATAGCAAAGCTTCATCATTGATTCGTTAGCGGGCCAAACCATCGCAGAGTTGGACTATCGATTAATCCTTGAAGGACAGCTAAGACCCAAGCCTCGTCGAGCTTGGGTTGGCACGAAAGAAGGCCTGCTATGATATCACTCCTTCCAAACATGCCACAAGCCCAACCCAGTCGATCCGGCCTGCCATGAAATACGCCTTCAACCAAATTCAGAATGGTTCAGATGTGGTAACTGCAACCTGTTCAGCGCAAGAACCGGGGACAGTCCCACTCGCTTTAACCTCGTCAACTTCATTCCAAAATGAGTCAACTCCTCGGTGCTTTCAGGCTCTGTCCGCGGAGTAGGGAAAGTATAAGCTTCTGGTTTCTTCTTTTCCTCCTCGAAACTTCCAATATAGAACACTGCAGCAAGGCTGCAGGTGGCCCGCAATCCCCTGTATTCAATGTGGGCGGCAGTTCCTGATTGTCGGCAAACCTCCGGCAACGCGTCGAAGTCTCCCCAAACTTGTGTACGGATCTAGTAGTCCGTGTTGGGTGGCTTTGATCATTATCCTGCTGGACCGTCCCATCTGTCATCGGGGATCTCTGTTGTCCCACACAATTGTTCGTTTCTGATTTTCTGGCCACCAAGAAATACGTACAGTAGATGGTGTAATTTCCAAAGAGTGTTGCCAAACGAGTGTAGAAAGCAATGTCATTGAAAGACTGGACCAGAGAGACCCAAACATATCGGTTCGCCGGGCACGTGGGTCCTATTCTTCCATCCTGAACATCTCTTCATCATCCATTTGAATTTCTTTGGCATCGTTGCTGCCGCGGTAGTTTCGCTCCTCTGACAGGTTCTGGGTCAAGGTGGGGGGATGGAGCTGCAACAGTGGATTATAAACGGTGGTCAATGTGCTGTCGGAGGACTTGCTGTTGAACGACTGGTACTGTTGCGGCAGCGGTGGTACAGGGGGCACGTCCACACCTAGGAAGGTTGGTTTGGTGCGAGGGGTGCCGCTGTTGAAGGTGAGGCCAGCTGCGGCAGCTGCAAGGGTGCCGTCATCAGTTCCGGACGTGCTCGGGCGGAAGTCTACACCGGAAAATCGGTGAGGTGGTAATCCAGGCGACACGACACTTTCAGCATATGAACTGGACGGGATTGATCGGTAGGAGCGGGAGAATCCATGGTTGCCGCTGATGCTGAATCGTTTTGAGCCCGGGACCGGATAGGCGGCTTCGCTCATGGGAGGCGGCGTGGTCTCAACCGAGCTTAGCTCGTCTTGCATTTCGGACGAGGAAAAGCCAGGAGAGGCAGATGAGCCGTCACTGGGATCGTTGAAGGACGCTTCATTATCGGATTGGCCCATGGTCATGTTCTCCACAGTCATGTTACACAAGACGGAAGCCGCTTCCAACAGTTGAACTTGCTGATGCTTGGAGATGAGCAACTTGGAGGTGATGGCCCATGCCGGATCATGCTCCCACCTAAAAAGCATCAGTTACAAGAACACAGCGACTTATCCTGACTGGACCAGGACATACAGATGCTTGGTGAGGCAGCTGCTATGCTTGTACCCCTTCCCACAAGTATCACACCGCAAGTCCGAGCCTGCCTTCTTGCCTTCGCCCTTGGTGAGATACGAGCCCTCACTTGCCCTTCTGTTGCGGCTTTTGTTGCTCAGTCTCTTGGACGACGCAGGCAGATCATCATCGTTGGAATTGTCCTCGAGCGCATCATTGTCCTGCCCCGAGGCCGCGCTCGGAGGACCGTTGAAAAAGGAGTGAATGCTCGGCCGGGCACTCATCGAGTGTGCTTCCGTAATCTTTCTAGAGCCTATGCTTCTCCTGTGACCTTGTAGCGGCATGACGGACGCGTCCCCCTGTTCCCTCAACGCGGCCACTATGGCAGCCTGGGCAGTGGAGGACGAGGCGGCTGTGTTGATACTCTTCCGACGATTGACTCGGTGGGTGGGATTGGAGGCAGCCAAGGAGAAGGAGTGGGAGTGCTGTCTCGAAGAGGACGAAGCGTGTCTGGAAAAACTGCCCGAGATGGGACGAGCAGTTGGTTGTTCCTTTGTTTAGGAATTGTCAGCACGGGCGTCAACTTGGGCATGGGCCAGGACCTCGACTCGACTCACCTTTGACGACGCCATGATGAAGAACGGGCGTAGGAATTTGAGACGACTCTCGAGTTCAAAACTGGCGGCAGTCTTGAGACTTGAGAGCCGTCAGGAGATGGATGGCGGCAACGGGAGGTGTTGCGTGGTGGGGTGACAGACTTCCGGACCGATTGAGTTGGGGAGTCGCGTAGTAGGAGGTAGAGCTGGGAGCAACCAAAAAGAACGAGCAATCGAGCCTGGACGATGAGCTGCGGCTGAAGCGCAATCGAGTGAATCCCCGATTAAGAAAGTTGTATCCAAATCACGGTGTGGTACGGTCCAGACAACGATGAGCGAGGAAGAAGAAAGTCGGGGATTGTGTGCACAGAGTGGTTGTGGGAGTGTGGGCGTGTGGAATGGTGGAAATGGTGGAATGGATGGCGGAAGATAGTGGATTTGGCGTCCTCGCCCGTTTGGAAGAGCGAGCGAGGGTAGTTTAGGTTGTGGTTGTGGCTGTGGAGATGGCCAAAGGGACACACTGCACTGACTTGACAGACACGACACATAGACAATCAGCTGCTGAGTTTGGCAGGAGGACGAGACAGCCCTAGTACAGAGAGGTCGACCCCTGTTACTACCTACCTAGATTTAGTACAGTACCTCCCAGACGGTTTTCGTTAGGGAGTCAGGCCTTGTGATGAGGGATGCTGATCCTTCTCCATGGCGCTTCTCTGGGGGGCTTAATCATACCTAATTCTAACAGTTCGTGGCTACGAACGTACCATTCTTTTGGCTTTCCCCTCCCTCGCAATCGCGCTTTTGGCTGCGATAGTTAGAGTGGTTCCTTGCTTCTGGTTGCAGCGGGGTCGCCCGTGGTTGGGTCTGCGAAAAGTGCCTAACAGGCCGTGCAGGAGATTAATGTCTACACAGGACTCGACTCGGTATGCTCAACGACCATTCAGTCCCAGCGTCTCACCGAGACGGGCGGCTGAGATGATTGCTTCGTCCCCTACACGCGCGCTTTCACAATCCCCGAACGGAGGGAAAAAAGATCAGAGAATGCGAACGCGAACGCGAATGGGCTGAGAACGCCTGGAATACAGATAGTGAAGGGCCCCAGAAAAAAGTTGAGCAGGACCTAGGATAACGGCTTGTCAATCTTTACTAGGACTGATCATCAGCCAAGTGCGCGGGATGGGTCGAGGATGGTTCGAGCCAGGGTCACGGCAAGGATGCCTCTACAAGAGTGTCGACATGCGACATGGTCATGGGTCAAGCAGGGCAGCAGGTCCAAACAAGTACCAGTCCAGTCCCTCTCCAACAAGCCCCCAGGACAAGGCGACGGCCTGTTGCGTACCTGACTAACCACCAGGTACCTACTGACTGGCTCGAAGCTCCAAACGCATGCTCTGGGTGCCTCTCGACACAGCGGATAGTGATATTGCCTGTATCAAAGCATGGCTTTCATGGTGATACTCAAAAATGCCCTGTTTGGCCACTGGCCATCTAATAAAGCAAAAAGAGCGAATGCCGGGACGAGTTACAGAGTAGAGCAAAGCCGAGACAACAAGGGAACGGGCCTCATATGGGCTTGTGAGGAGTGATGTGCATACTTGGAACCTGGCCACCGGGAGCACTTGTCGCCGGTCACTGCAGCTCTCAGTTCTCCGATCCATCTCCTCTCCTCTCCTCTCCCACCGCACGAGCTGAGGGATGCAAGGACTCGGAGGGCCTCTACCAGTTATGGTACAGAGTCACTGTGCTAAAGACTCGCAGGGTAAAGATGCGCGCTGCCGTACAGAACAATCAGTAGGCCGCGGCGGGCATAAGTTGAAGTCCACAAATTAACATGCCTCAACCCCGCCAGCCACAGCGACCTAGGTGTTGATTGGCAGACTAGTGGTTTAATGGCTGATTGGCAGATAGGGATAGAAAGAGGAGTTCCTTGACCCCTCAAACTAGTACTAAGTACCGCCATTATTATTATTAACCTGCCACGAAAGCTCCAACGCAACCAACGGGCGTCTCGCCCGCACCCAAAAGTGCGTGCTAATACTCTGTAGTACGTACTAGTACTATAGCTCCTCAAGTGCAAGTGCAAGTGCAAGGCAAGTGGACATGGTGGCAATTGAGCTGTCGCAACAAGATCCAGCCATAGTCCAACAAACTGCCACAGTGTTCAGTTCCATATGCGAACAGGTGCAGCAGGTAAGGCATTGGCCTGCTGCTATGGAGCACTGCCAGGTATCCCTATCCTACGACTCCTACTCCTGTGGTCCTACAAGGTTACCAGGTAGGCACTTTTTGTGGCCTCCACGGTCGGCTGATGAATAGTACGCGAAACATCACAGTCACGCGGCTTTTCGAATCCACGATGCCGTCATCGGCGCAGTTGGCGGGCGCAGGTGGTGACTGCCAGGTGGTGGGCAATTGCCCGCAATACGGAGTTAGTTACATGGTAGGTGACCATGATACTAAGATACGGGCGGAGTCGTCGTCGTCGCCGTCGTCGCCGTCCCCGTCCCGTGGTTACTTGGATGGGGCTTGGGTCCTGTTAGTGCTCGAGGTCAGCGCCAGCACTCGTCACCAAGCTCACTACGCCTTCGTCATCGCCTGAAACCAGAGACATCATGAAGCTGAGAACATGCCGGTGATGGCACGCGTACATTGTACCTTAGGCATGGGGTCCTGATGTTGGCAGTACCCAATAACAAAAATAATATACGGACCACAGTTTACACGACCTGATCGAGCACATCAGGTACCACGGTCCATGCTGCCGGGCAACTTTTTTTCGGGCGTGCTGATCCGCGTGGCACCGAAAGCATCAATCATCATCGCTGATCCCCATAAGCCATGTATTCTGATCTACAAGCCCTACCGCAGTACAGAGTACAAAAACAACATCACGACTTGCAATACTCCTTTGAAGTATTGATCACTGCTACTAAATGGTTCAGCCCAGATGGAGTGACCACACCCTGAAAGAATTGTCCACAGCACAAGAGCTCCCCTTCATGTTGGTGCGCCAAATATATCTCACTGGAGGAGCATCCAGTACACTGGAAATACATCGGATCTACAGCCGTCTCCAACATGCGCTGAGCAAATATGCCTTGTCTTATCTTCCGAAAGCGGCCAGATCATTAAAAGTCCCGAACTTAACTCGGATTATCTCGTGCTATCACGGACGGCTGATAGATAACGTCGCCGCTAAAGAAAAGGATGGGCAGCTTGTTTGTTGTTGGCCAACAAGCGTCAACGGTCCCTGCAGTGTGGGCACCGGCGCCCCTTGTCCCAGGGGTGAACGAATGCAGAGATGCAGACTTCGGCTTGTCTAGCACTAACCACAGTACAGTATAGTGAGATGCCAGATTCAGAGAATACGGTGCGATAACAGCCATCATAATGGTTTCAAAACAATAATGGGTATCATCCATCAGGTTGGGATGTCCGAGTCTGCCGAACGGAACGGGGCAGTGGGCAGACAGCTGCCTACTAGGTACCTATCCACAGTCCCTACGGTACCTAGGTAGGTACACAGCAGCAGATACAGTACGCACTCGGATCGTGTTCATGGTGAGACATGATCTCAGCGGATATGCTTCCGCAAGAACAAGCCCGGCTACTGTGAGTATTCACGTCTACATACGGTACATAATGATGCATTCCAATGGGTGGACCTAATCACACTTCCGGTGCCAGTGTGTAGGTAGTGTAACAGTACAGGATCCATGCTCTTTTACATATGGACAACTTCACCTTCTTATCCTCTATAGCAGCCTCAAGAAACAATAAGCAAGATCAGCCTCAATTCAGCAGACACCGTCGCTAAGCAGATGTATACCTATATTAAGTCTGATCGCCTACCTAGGTAAGTATAGATACAGCTCTGTAGGCTGATCTCACTCCTACGGAGTTCGCAACCATCGCGATTGGAAGCGCGTTCCGAAAGCTAAGAGTCGGCCACCAAGCCAACATTTTCAGCACCTATAACACGGGGGATCAACATGGGGGATCATACGCTGGCACTTGATCGCCGGACCGGGTGAGGCGTGAGGCTGAAGGCTGAAGGCTGTCGTTTCTTCTGTTTTGTGGCTTCGACCATGACACATCGCCCAGACCCTTTGCAGAAAGCCAAAAAACCAAAAAGCCCCATCCTCTCTCATCTTGTCATATCTTGCCTCTTTTGCTGCCGGTGCCGTGGATCTGGATTCTACCCAGACATCCTTTCCTGGATCTTGTCGTCGTCGAGATCTCTAAATTCTGCTGGTGTGGGATCCGCTCATCCGATACCATCACTTGCGCTGGCGGGGTGTTTACTCCAGACCCACCTCCTGTCCCTCGTTCTATCGTCACCACAAGTCAGGACAGCCCAGACGCGTAAACACGAACACCAAGGATCCTGGAGAGGCCATCCTCGAAAGAAAAGATAAACATAATGTCCTCCCAACAATCCTGGGCCGCGTGGCTGCTTGATTCCTATGCCTCGTCCGTGTCTCCTGTGACATCCGACTTCCCCGACCGTCACCACGACTCTGCCTCTGCCTCGACCTCGACCTCCGATTCGCCTTACACCACCGCTACCGCACACAGTCCACAATCTTCCATATCCAGTTCGTCCCCATACGGGCCCTACGTGCGGACAGGAAGAGGCGGGGCCGGCAATTTCACCTGGCAAACCGAGCTGAAACCCAAGAAGTCGTCTTCCCCGCTCGACCTCGAGTCCCAGCCGGCACCGCAGACTTCACTGAACGAACGTCGCAAAGCGGCTGCCAAACTAGAACATATCAATACAGAGACGGTGCGCCTGAGACAGAGTTCGGCACAATATCTCTCGGTCGGTCGAGGCGGCGCAGGGAACTACGTTTCCCCGGCCGAGAGAAGCCAGGCAAAGAGAAGTCCGAGTCTTCCTTTGAGTGTGAGCTCGGCCAAGGCCGGCAGCCCAACGACCCAGTATCCGTTTCATCCTGGAAGAGGCGGTGCTGGAAATTACGCCGCTGCTGCCGAATTTAATGGGCGTGCAAAGACGGAAAGCGACGAAGAAGAGCAACGCATCGCCCAACAGCGAAGAGAGCAGATCATCGAGGAAGTGGATGGTCTGCTTCAGCCTCCTCCGGGAGCATGGCTGGGTCCTGAACGCAGAAAGAGCGAAGTCATGTACGAGGCAGTTTGAGGGCAGAATGGGTTTAATGGTGGTTCACCTGGCCAAGAGCCCGAAGCAGATTTCCAGGATGTACGACGATTTCTCTACGGCTCAGAGCCCGTAACGCACCCCCTTCGCCATTGACAACGGCGATCAAAGGACTGGGAAGATCCCGACATACTGAAGCAGTCCTGAACAGATTGGGTACGGGACAGGACTTCCTGAAACGGAGCATAATCTATACATCGCACCTCCGCTCGTCGACCAGCTCCTTATCAATCACTACTACCGCTACCCCCAACCTCGTCAGTCGCCGCGCACACTCGCTCTGAGAGGGAAATGTAGTACGATGCCTCCTGGCAGACAATCCTTCACCAGCTGGGAGTGCTGGAAGCTGAGTATTGGAGGCCTCTTCCTATACTGTTCGTCGGTGGGTCGTTGCGGGATCAAGGTTAATATACACCTATGACCCGCCCTTCGGAGATGGTAACACGAACACTTCCCCACTATCGTCCTCGACGACGAGAAGGGATCTTAGCGCTGTACACTAACAGGGAGTCGGCGACCGATTGCCGCGCAGCATTGGTACGCCACAAGACAGCATGGCTGAACCTCCCTTGAGAATCTAGGCTGCAGACCTCGTGCGGTGCCTTCTATTGTCTCAAGCAACCGATTCAACCAGTGCACCAATTATGCTGACCCCCCAACACAAATGCCTCCCTTTCCTCCCATGTGGGCGAACAAGTGGCACAAAATAGTGCAGCGACGTGACTCAAGCTACGTTCATTACGTCTCATATCAAGTCTCGGAAGACCTCTCAATTCCTTATCTCCATCTCAGTTGGCGGGACGGAGACGATCTACATTTGGAGCCCTCGGTACTCTCAACAAGGACGGACCTTGCTGTAGGTGTAGCAGAGAACAGAAGACATCAATAGCGAGGAGCTGAAAAACAAGTTCGAAGTGCGGTGTTGTTCGACCTCGAAATGAACCGTTTCGAAATGATCTGGGGTAGACTCGTGCCTCGCTGTTGATTTAAGAAACCACCAGGACATGAACCGCGCACATATGTCCGCGATTTTCCTGCCCAGGTTCCACTCAGCCTATGCATGGTATTCAAGCTTTCTGTGGTCTCGGAAGAACCTAACGACGGGCAGCGACATATTCTCCTTGTTTTCTCGGCAGATCATATACCGCTCTTTTACTGTCGCGTATATGCCAACCCCGATCCATCAACATCAGTAACATGTCTAGAGATCTCGGGAGCTATGCCACGAGTTCTAGCTGAAGACTTTGTCAAAGTACTTGACGAACGCATTCCTAATGTAACGCGAAATGATACTAGTCAGCCAATCACTCTGTCCACTGGTTGAATGCCCAACAAAACCATGCATCAAACAATCTGCATCATTGACGCAAGGAAAAGGGATGTGACATGTCCTCCAGGTTCGGTTTGGTTCGCAGGTTCAAAAGGGGAACGAAGGGACGTGGTCTAAAAATGGGTGGTGTCATGCATCAAAGTCACTCACCTCGGCGGTCTAGGCACATAGTTCCTCTCATACTCTTCCAGCTCATCCATGTCTTTCCTCAGATCGACCTCGTGCGGCTTCAGCCATTTCGTCTTCTTGATGAGTTTCCAGCCGACGAACAGGATGGGAAACACGCCGATCATGGTGTAGCTGAAGAAGAAGGTCGGCACGTCCCAGAACCCGGGCAGGAAGACGGTGTAGCCGCCGACAAAGGTCATGATGAAACAGCCCGTCAGGGCATAGTAGGCCGAAAACGGCTGCAGCCACGACTTGTAGGGGAGGCTGTTGCGGTCGATGCCTTGGGCGTCGAGCGCGTTTTTGAATTTGATGAAGGTGAATGCCATGACGGCGAAGTTGATCAGTTGTGATGCAGTCACCTGTGTGGAGGGTAGAGAAGATGTTTATTAGCATTGATCTGGAAGAAAAGTACATCATATCTCGTTGAGGTGCAGTGCAGCTTGGGCAGATGGTTGTTTTCTTTTCTGTTGGTTTGGAACCTACCAAGTTGACGAACCAGCTCAACACCACGGCAGCGTCGTTGCTGACCTGCAAAAAGCTCAACAAGCTGATCAACAAGACGACCAGGACGCAATAAACCGGCACGCCGTTCCTGGTGCAGCGGGTGAAGATCTTGGGCGCCTTGCCCTCGAGGGCGAGACCGAACAAACTGCGACTGGCGCAATAGACGTAGCTGTTGCCGGCGGAGAAGGCGGCGCCGAGGACCATGGCATTGACAATGTGCGGCAAGACCGGAATGCCCAGGCGGTTCATGGACACGACGTAAGGCGAGGCGGCGGCGCCGGGCTTGCCGGACGAAAAGGCCTCGGTGAGCTCGGGGTCGTTGTAGGGGACCAAGATGCCGACACACAGCGAGCCGAGCATGAAGAAGGCCGTCAGCCGGTAGAAGACGGCCTTGTAGGCCTTGGGCAGCACGCGGCGCGGATTCTCCGCCTCGCCGGCCGCCATGGAGACGTAGTCGGGCCCGGCGATGGTGAAGGAGGCCTGGATCAGACATTGCAAAAACCCCAGGAACCGGCCGAGCGAGCCGTCGTAGTACAGCTCGGTGAAGGAGCCCGGGTTGTTCCAGTAGCGGAACCCGAACCGGTCGCCGAGCGGGTTGCCGCCCAGCATCGCGATGAAGGTGTAGATGATCAGGCCGATGATCAGGAGCACCTTGCCCAGGGCGAGCCAGAACTCGGACTCGCCGTACCATT
This sequence comes from Capronia coronata CBS 617.96, assembly GCF_000585585.1. NCBI lineage: Eukaryota > Fungi > Ascomycota > Eurotiomycetes > Chaetothyriales > Herpotrichiellaceae > Capronia > Capronia coronata. The sequence continues at coordinate 1,309,549 of NW_006912899.1, forward strand.
GCACCGCAAACACGTTGATGATCCCGTACAGCACAATCACGATCGCGATGATCCCGCCCGCCGGCACGACGTCCGACCAGAAGTGGATGATGACGTTGCACGCCACGATCTCGAAGGGGACCAGCATCGCCTCGAACACGAAGAAGTTGTACCCGGCCGCCACGCCGAATGCTTCGTCGACATAGCGTCCGGCGAAACGGATGAATGGCGACGAAATGGGCAGGTACGTCACCATTTCGGCCATGCAGTTCGTCACGCAGAGGATGAATGAACACCTGGGGAATATTGTTAGTGTCAGAGTCAAGGCATGCTGGATGATATGTGGTGCTATGTTTCTTTGGTCCGGCTGAGCAGTGAAGATTGTGGTTCTTCCGAACCAAGCAATTGGTACCAAGGACGCAGTCGCCAAGCGCTGGTTGTCAATGTGAGGCCACGAGCTGCCCGGCGCTTGGCTGTTGGTATTCTTGCTTGTTCTTTTGAGACAAGAGTACGACACTCTGCAGGTGCTTGTTTCTTTCCTTATCCCAGGAGCGTCCAGGAATGAAAAGGAAAGAGAAAAAGGAGATCCGGAGACATACCAGATTGTAAAAGCCAGAAACAGCGACCCGGGACCCCCGTTCAACAAACCACGGCCGATCTGGACATACAAAGCCGTGCCAATGGTTCCCCCAATACCTATGAGCTGGATATGTCTAGGCTTGAGCTTTCGGTGGGTCGAATCGTAGCTGACATTGAAGCTTTCAGTGTCCGAGGGGACTTCGGCCAGTCCGTAGTTGGACTTGAGCGCGGCAACGACCGAGTGTTTGCGAGAACTCTTGGAGCCTCGTCGGATGTCTTCGTCATCGTGCGAGTGCGAGCGGGTATGGATCCCTCGAGCAAGAGGGGTCTCGTCCAAGATGTGGGGAGGGATGTTCTTCTCGCCGTAGTCATGGGCGGAAGACGACATGATGGGAGCCCAAGCGGTGTTATCAAACAGACTTCAATGCAACTGAGGGACAAGACTGAAGAAAGAGCATGGATATACGAGACGAGAGGGGACTATTTCTCCATGACATGACAAGACAAGGGACTTCGATCTCTCATATAAGATACGTGGTTGTCGCAACGGGTCCAATCTCAAGGTACATACGGCCTCGTCGATGACATGGGCCACGGTCCACTCAACCCGCTCGCCGCCAACGCAGGGAAAGGGAAGGAAAGTACATTAACGCCCCGTCCTAGCTGCAGTGAGTAGTGGACATCTCAGACGATCGAATGTGTGGCGCGGCGCAATTTTTTTCTGGAACCGGCCTGGGGGCTTGACTTAGCTGTTTTGAAGCGACTTTTTAGGCCTACCAGTAAAGAACGTTCAAGTTCGGGAGATCCTGGCGAGAGGGTTACATGACCAAGACTCTTGACGGTTGATGCACTGCAGTGTGACGAACCGTGGCCCATGGTGCCATTTTCTGCTTCCGGGATGGGCTTATCTCGACCAAGAACCGAGATGCTGGAAGCTGTTTGGAGGAGCGTGGTCTTAGCCGCGCCGGTCTCTCGAGCGATCAGAGAATAACCTGTTGACGGTGACTGGGCGCATCCAAAAGAACATGCCGCCGCCGTGCCAGGGCCTCGAGTGCTAAGCCGCTGCCAGGGTGGAAGGACGTAGTGGTTAGTGGGCGCCCGGGAGAGTGAATTCAGGCTCGTCAGGCTGGGCTGACGCCACTAGTCCGCCTCGGGGATCTTGGCACTGGTGCCCAGACCGACTACCGCAGGCCGGCCGGGGCGGCGGAGCAAAGAGGGGGGTGAGGGGTTAGGGGGACGGTTCTTACACCTCTTAAGGCCGTCATCATGGCTGCAGATGGATGAGGGATCTGAGTTCTGTGCCGACGTTCAAGTTGGGGGTTGGGGCTGAATTCGCAGTGTGTCCGGAGGTGGCTGTTCTTCTACTGTGGCCACTGTCCAGTACTGTGTACAGGTAGTAGGTAAGTGGTACGTGGAAGACCCAGTTAGGCAACGTGAAGAAGGCTGACGAGGCTAACTTGAGGCATACTGGGAATCATACCCTGCTATCAGCGAGGATCATTTCTACAGAGTACTAGGACTGTGTACTCTGTAACGCTATCTCAATCTGGAGTACTTGTCCTCCTACAGAGATGCCCAGCTTGCCACGTAGACCCTACGTACTCACTACTCTGTAGTATGGCCGTCTCCTTCAAGTTGTCCAGAGTAACATGGCTCCCACAGACACAGATTCGGAGTTGATAGACCGTCAAGACAAGACAAGACAAGGTGACCCAATCGTAAGGCACAGATAGAATCTCCCTATTCGGCTATCGACCAATCTGTCATATGGCTATCGTTGTTATCATCTCCCCCAGTGGAGATAGATAGATTAGCTGTCTCTTCTCGGGATTTGCTACCTTGAATACGGTATTGCAATCCCCTACCAAGAGAAATCGAGAGTCTATCTATGTCTTGATAGTCTTAAGGCACATCGGATCCGAAAGCGCCTCGCGCCATGGCATACTGCTTAGTGCATGCAGATTCAATGCCGCGATATCTATCGCAGCTCTTAAGCACAATTCGGACCCTTCGTTAGTCGAGGCCAAGAGACCCATTGTCTCTTTAGTGTCCCGAATCGCCTTGTGTCTAGACCGACAGGCTCTCGCTGGCACTGAACCCCTGCCACTCACATCGCTCGGTTTACCAACACCTTAACATGAGGTGCAGCTTGGCCAGCTCACTACTACTGGACAGGACATTGCGAGCACACGGATCTCTTATACCATTAATTTATCGGTGCTGCTGATCATTCAATCATGTCGATGTTCTCCTTCCAGGTTTCGCTTTCGCTTTCCTCTACGGTCCTTTTCTTCCTGTGCCCTCACAGCTTGGTGGCCCGAGACATTGTTTTCCCTCCCTCCGCTCCGGTACAAGCCAAGCTCAACTCCGACCATAGCACCTCTCACAACTTGAACCCTGCTGCCAACCCGGGCTACTATCAGACTTATCGGTCTGCCGTGGGCGCCGACAAGGATCATTTGCTAGACTATGATAAGTTCGCAGGACTGACGACCTTTTCCAATCTACCTTGGGTCCACTGCTTATCGCCCGACAACGATGTCGAGAAGTACGACATTGCCTTTCTGGGGGCTCCTTTCGATACTGGAACTACAGGAAGACCTGGAGCGCGGTTTGGCCCCACCGGGATAAGGCTGTAAGTGCAGACAAGGAAAGAGAACCCACGCGTGTATTGCGAGACGAGACTGGCTCGATGTGGCAGGTTCAGTGATGCCAGAGTTGGGTCTGCTGCAATATTTGTCGAGTAAATATTCGACCGTGGTCTCAAAATCCTAACCTTTCAGTTCCGTTCTGGTCTGGCGTGGTATGTACTTGTATACCTAATAACGAACCTTGTCTATTTAGGGGTTCTCGACGAATCGAGGCGCCCGTCGCCTGGAGCCCCTACACCCACGACAACACGTTCCTGTCCTGGGCAAGGATCGTGGACTGCGGCGATGCACCTCTGACGTTCCTCGACAACACCGTAGCCTTGCAGCAGCTCGGGGAGGCGCACAAGATCGTGTCCGGCCGCACGGCCAATACCACCGAGGTGGCAAGCGTGCCTCGGATCATCACCCTGGGTGGTGACCACACCACGACGCTGGCAGCGTTGCGGTCGACGGTCAACCACTGGGGTCCAGTCAGTGTGATTCATTTCGACAGCCACATTGACACCTGGGTATGCTTCGCTCCTTGATGATGTTGATGCGATAAACCATGCTGACCGCAGTGTTTGCCAGGACCCGAAAGTCCTAGGTGGTGGGATTTCCCATTATGCAGGCGTGAATCACGGAACATTCCTGCATATTGCCCATGAGGAGGGCTTGATTCTCAACTCGTCGGCGCACGCGGGCATCCGGGCGCCGACCATGAACAAAAAGTACGACTGGAAGAACGACAAGCGCTGCGGGTTTGAAATCATCACGGCTCGGGACATCGACAAGATCGGTGTTCAGGGCATAATTGAACAGCTGAAGATCCGTGTCGGTGACTCGCACGTGTACATCTCGGTCGACATTGATGTCCTGGATCCTGCCTTTGCACCGGCCACAGGCACGGTTGAAGTCGGCGGATGGACGACCCGAGAGCTCTTGAGCATCCTGGATGGGCTGGAGGGTCTGAAAGTGATCGGAGCAGATGTGGTCGAGGTCGCTCCCGCTTATGATAACGTGGGAGAGACGACTGTCCTTGCCGCGGCTGAAGTGGCTCATTCTCTCATGAGCCTGATGGTGGAGACACCTGTTAAGCCGCTGAAGAGCTGAAGGGTGAAGATACCTATCTTTCGATATTCTGTACAGACCTGCCGTATACTATAGGATACCATAGACAGTCCGCTCGACCATAGAAGAAGGTGTCCATCGCTTGATTGAGCGCAGGAAATGCTGGGTCCTCGTGGCACCGCACGTCTTTGCGTCCCAAGCGAGGTGGAAGGCACCCTCAGGAAATGATTTCCCTAGCATGTACCTGGGTTGACTTCTAATTTCTAACTTCTACTTCTCACGTTCAAGTTCAAGTTGTGATCGCCATATGATCCTGGAAGGCGTTGACCACTGCAGCCTGAGTGCAGTGACAGTTCCCTCGCCGTGGGGGACTGACAGAAGAATTATCGACCTTAATACCTCTAAGATGCCAATGTACTCACCAAGAAGTGTGAAACCCATCCGTCAGACGTGATCTTTTGCATTAAGGCACTAGTACTAGTACTAGTGCCTAGTTTTGCGTCATCCAGACCCGCTAGACCCATTGCAGTGGCCAGCCAATCATGCAAAACGGAACTGAGGGGCATTTATTGTCACTGGCACTGCAACTGGCAGGCAGGCCACGTTCCAGCTATACGTCAGGTACGAGATAGCAGGTAAAACCGCAGCATCGACTCTCTTCTCTTTTCTAGGTTTCCTCCGCCAATACTCTGCCCCGCGATTGATTATTTTATTGATTGAACGATTCCAATAGTTGATTCCCCCCAAACGAGAAGAGCCCTGGCACATCCATCGCCTGATCAGTAAAATCGTTGCATCCCGACCTTCTACCAAGACACCAGAAAAGTATGTGTAATCAAGCCTCCCGCAGCTTTCCACCGCATGCTCCATTTATTGCCAATTCCCATCACTGGGGCAGTGCACAGTTGCCAATTGCAGTCGTCCCGGGCTCCGCCAGCTCAGCACGGCTTCTTGCAAGAATCCCCACGTTGTCCCGGCCGGTTCCTGATCATCTCATCTTCTGGTTCAAGCTTAATTAATACTTACAAGCGAAATCACTTACTCACTTACTCACGGCTCTATCTATCTAGTGTCTGAAATCAAAAGCGCAAACGGCCAAGGTTCGTGTTGGATATACTGCGCACCGCCTTGACTTTCCTTCCTATACCATCACCACCACCATGACGGACGAAACCTCACCGAGTTCCTATACAGAGAACAAGCGATTCGAGCCCAAAGTCAAGGTCGACTTGAACCCGCCGAAAAACGACCAGATCTCGCTGGAAGAGTTGGCTCAATGTGACGGTATGCTTTCCATATCCATCTCCGGGGAAGAATAGACATGGACTTTTCGGTTTGGGAGAACGGAATGGGCTGAGAAGTGCGGATCGCTTTTGGCGCGCCTTGTAGGAACACATCCAGACAAGCCGACGTGGGTCGCGATCAAAGGAACTATATTCGATGTGTCCAAGAACCCGGCATATTCTGAGAAAGGCCAATATCATGGTGCGTGCCAACTGCCAATATCCCCCCCAAAGTGCCTCTTGGCCTCTCAATGTCGCGGCGTTGTCGGGAACAGTGCTGCTGCGCAGGCATGCCGATGCAAGACAAGTCGACACCGAGACCGACACCGAGACCAGGCGCTAACAGCTCGGCCATGGCTATCTGCTACAGTGTTCGCCGGAAAGGATCCCTCTCGGGCGCTCGCCCTGTCCAGCCTGAAACCTGAAGACTGCGTGCCGGAATGGGACGACCTCGATGACAAGTACAAGACCGTGCTGGATGAATGGTATACCTTCTTCAGCAAGCGGTATAATATTGTGGGCAAGGTCAGTGCTAGCGTCTTGTTCCTCCAGAAGCTCTGAATGCTGTGGTGATTCCATCGCACCAGAGTAGTCGACTGCCAGTGTGGTTGGCCGAAAGAGACGGGACAGACATACATACAGCATCAAGCCTGGCGGTGTGATAACCATTGCACGGGGCATCGAGGAACATGCCCTCACCACCCCTATGTATCCTTTGGGACAGCGGCTGACCACTATTCCCGCTACAGGTCGCCGGCGCTCAAAATACAGCAAGCAATTGATTGACTCTCCAAGCGTTCCGACCCTCGGGTGATGACACCCCGGGCAGGTGCATGTATGAGATGTGAAGCGATTTGAGTACAAGCAGATCAAGACATTCTCACTGCCAGGACCGATGCAGCTATATATCTGTGATTTGAGGTTCATGGGAGGTATCAGTACATAAGACCGAAATGTACGTGTGTATGTCATGCATCAACCCTTGCGCGTTTTCCTGGCTTGACGCTTCTTCGCAATGATCCGGTTCCGTTTGGCGACACGGTTCTTCTCCTCGCTGTCCACGGCTTGCGCCGGTTGAGACGCCGGCTCCTCGGCACCCTTGTCGTCCCGCTTGCGCTTCGAGTTCTTGCCTTTGGCACCCTTTTCTCCTTCGCCGGCTTTATTGTCCTTGTCCCGGGGTTTCCACTCCTTCATCTTTTGTTCTCTCTCGCTCCTCCGTTGCACGACCTGCGCGTTTTCAATGGCAAACTCCACAATCAGTCGCTTGCCTCGCTCACCATCGGAGTTCGGGGACTTGACGTAATGGCCATTGAGCCAGCGCAAGCCTGCAAGAGCATTCCGATGCGTCACATACTCGATGAAACCATATCCTCGGCTTCGACCGGCCCCTTCTTTGACTTTGCTGCCCTCTTTGTTCTCGAAGACGACCTTGGCCTGCTTCACAATCCCCTTGCCCGAGAGCTTGCGTTTCCGCTCGGCTTCTCGCATCTCCTCCTCGCCTCGTTTCAATTCTTCTTTGCTGAGCGGCTGTCGAAGACCGTCCTTGACGTCCTTGGTGAATCCCACCACAGCTTCGCGGGCAAGAGCCTTGAGTTCCTTGCTGCCGATCCCCCGCGGGATGTTCCTGACACTCAATCGAGTCAGACTCAGACAGAGATTGGGATTAGTCTTGATCAAGCGTTGCCGTTGTCGAGCGCTGGTCTCGCGGACGTCAATCTCCGCCTTTCCGAGCTGCTCGTACAGTTTCGATGACTTGGAGATGGAGCCCTCGGAAAGCAAGTACAGCCGCCGTTTGTCTCTGTCGCGGATATCCCTCTTCTCGCTGGCTTCACTGGCTTTTTGCTCCGCATCCTGCCTGCTCAGAGCTCTCGAGACCTGCAGGACACGGCCCTCCATCGTGTATTGCCCGGATTGATCCGCAGCCTCGTTCTGCAGAATCGAATGTTTGAGCGTCTCGCCTTTCCGTTTCTTGTTGCCGTCGGCGTTGTCAGCCGGGGCTTCATGCTTGGGCGCATTCTTGACGCAGTTCTTAGCGTCTTCCTGGTTGAAGAAGCATACAAAGGCAGTTCCTCTGGACCGCTCCGTCTCTGGGTCGTAAACCACGCGGGCGTATCGGATCGGTCCGAATTGGGTGAAATGTTCTTTCAGGATTTCGTCATCTGCCGTGAATGGCAGGTTTCTGATGAACACAGTGGTATCGTTCTTCGCAGCCCGGTCTTGGTCGGCTTGACTTGGCTCCTCCAGGTCCGACTCTCCTTCGGACAGGCCATCTAGACCGTTCAGCTTGTCCATTTCATCGTCGTCGGACAGCTCGCTAGAGCTGGTATCGTCTTCGACGTCTTCAGTAGCCTGTAGGTCGTCCTGTGAATCAGCCTCCGAGTTCTTAATGCCGTTCTTTTCAGTGCCGAGTTTGGTGGATCCTTCCGTCTTGTTATTCTCTGCTACAGCGGCTGCATCGTCTGCAGCATGCTGCTGCTCTTCCCAGGTCTGCTTGTCCACCGCCCAGTCGACCGCGAGGGTGCGTCCGTCCACCACCTTTCCATTCACACCTGCAATTGCCTTCTCCGCATTCTTCTTGCCGCGAAGCACGACGATGCCAAACCCGTACTGCACTCTCGGCCCTTTCTTCGGCACGACGGCATGCTTGACCTTGCCATAACTGCGAAACAGCAGGGCGAGGTCGTCCGAAGTCTTGATGCTCCACGGCAGATTCCTGACGATCAGTCTGGGTGGCTGTATTTCTGCTTTGCTCTTTTCTCTCTGCTCCCTAAGTTTTTGGGCGGTCGTGTTTGTCCCGCTCTTGCCTCTGCCTCCGTCTTCTGCATCTCTGTGCCGGGACTCAGCAATCTCCACCTTGATCTTCCGCCCGTCGAGCGTAGAGTTGTTGAACTGCGCCACGGCCGCTTGGGCATCTTCGGCGTCGACGAACGTCACAAAGCCAAATCCTCGCGAGACTTTGGTCTGCGGGTCGACGACCACGGTGGCATGCTTGATGGGGAAGGATTCCGAAAAGTATTCCGTCAGTCGTTCCGTCGTCACGGAGGCGGGCAGGGAGCGGACAAAAAGTGACCGGCGGTGGTCTTTGTCTTTGGCATCGTGGCCCGCCTGTGGTTGCTGCGTGGCCGACTTGGTCCCTGTCGAGACAGCCTCGTAACTCCCGCTGGAGAGTTTTCTCCTTTTAGTGCCCTGCTCTATTGACATTATTGGGACCTTTGGCTTGCTCTAGAAGACAAATCCATGATCAAGGAAAAAAAGTTGAGATTTCCGCATACAGTAGTACTACTGGATTAGTACTAGCCCTTCTATCCGACGCTGGTGCCAAGGAAAACTGAAATCTGCGGCGGCTCCCCTGCTTTAGGAAAGAGGGTGATGCCGCCCTGTACTAACCCTCCTGTTCAGCCAAAGGAAGCTGGTTGAACCTCATTATCTTGAGTGGCAGATGGTAATATGCGGCCATCATCAATACAGAAGCCTGCGAGCTTTCGGTAGTTGCAGGAAGGATATCTGATGCCGCTTAACAACAAAGACTTTGGTTCTACTAGAGCCGAATGTGTTGAATGCTCCGTGTTCGAGGAAGCCTGTACATGCTGTGTACTGTACCTGGCGTTGATATTACGAAGCCGGATAGAAGGCCTCGGCCGGCCTAGGTACTGCAGCTGAAACCTTACCTATAGGTACTCGACGTGGAGTATCGAGATGTAATTGTTTTGGCGCTTCGTGCAAAGAAGTGATTTATCAGTAACACCCAACGTAATATTGTTGGTCGGTGCAGACCTCGCCCAGGTAGAAGTGAAAACCGGCACGGAGCACTCCGAGTCCGTATGCCCAATTTATGACGTAAGGACAACAGTACAATTTATGGGCCACTCAAGGAGATATCATAGGTCGGTGTATCTAGGTACCTATAGGTTGGTTTGAAGGCAGAACGACCTAATGATTACAATATCTCCGGAGACTTAGGTACTGATCGGAGAGAAAGATCTCAGGGACTCGCAAGGCTTTGTGGGACTGACGCTCTGGTGAGTAATCCAGGTTTAACAAATTCGGTACCTTCCAGTCTCGAGGGTTCAATGGGCCGAGGCAGAGCGGAGTTCTTCAGGAAGAGTTGGGCGAATGGGAGTAACTCCCCAGTCCCTGCAGTGGATTGGCCGGTTGGCCGCTACATAGTACCTGTCTTCGCCTCAGAGCGAGGGCGTGTGCGAAAGGATCTGCAACTCCGAAAGGATACAACCAAATCCAGTTCCTCACTCCGAGGATCAAAACGGTCGAGTTGACTTTTGCGCCCGGAGAAAGCACCGCCCCAATCAGCGTCCCGGCATCTCCGAGCTGCCAGACCTGTGTGACGAAAGTTTGACGAACGTCCATGCTTCAACTTGTAAGCTGAAATGAAGTCAGTGTGCACCTCTGGTGCACGGGGATTTGAATGTTAAGCTATATATATATTCCCCTTCTGCCTCCTGGCACTGTACATAAATACGTATCGACAATTTTTTGATTCCTCACATTCACCATGTCTAATTCATCTGATCGTGCTCCGGTTCCGGATCAGGCCGAGGCTGACGCCTTCTTCCCATCACCATTTTCGCTGACGCAATATGTGGCCCCCAAGACCGACTTTGATGGCGCCGACTATCCCAACGCTTATAAAGGGGGCAAGTGGAAGATTCTCATGATTCCAACACAGGAGCGTTATCTGAAGATGGCGGATGGCAAGTTCTTCTCCACCGGCAATCACCCGGTAGAGATGCTCCTGCCACTCCTCCATCTCGACGCCGCCGGGTTTGACATCGATATCGCTACCGTGTCGGGAGATCCAGCCAAGTTGGAAATGTGGGCTTTCCCCAAGGAAGACGACGCAGTTAAAGCCATTTTTGAAAAGTATAAGCAGAAGCTCCGGCAGCCACTGAGTCTGCAAGATGTCTGGAAGGACGGATTCACAAAGGACACGCCATACATCGGCGTCTTTATCCCCGGTGGGCACGGGGCGTTGAACGGCCTGCCATCCTCGCCTACAGTTGGAAAGATCCTGCGATGGGCCGACGCCAATCAGCGATATCTCATCACCCTCTGCCATGGACCGGCTAGCATGTTGGCCGCCAACGTTGGAAAACCCGAGGGCAGCAAGTTCATCTATGAGGGATACAAGATTGATGTCTTCCCTGACTCGCTCGACTCCGGAGCCAATATTGACATCGGCTACATTCCAGGCAAGATGTCCTGGCTCGTTGGGGAGGAACTCCGCAAGCTCGGCGTGATTCCCATCAATGAAGGGATCACTGGCGCAACCCACCAAGATCGCTATGTGCTGACAGGTGACTCGCCACTGGCATCCAACAACCTGGGAAGGCTTGCCGCAAACATCCTTCTCGACGACGTTGCTAAGCGTTCATAAGGGCCTCTCGATGGATTGATAGGCTTGGTTGCAAGTCTCGGTGGATATGATGCAGGGATAGTCTCGATGACTGGATTGGTTTGCGAGGTACTTCTTGCTTCAAGGTTAAAGTACACTCGTCAATGTTGTCATCCTACATGTATATGAGGCTTCCTTCACATAGACTGTATGATAGGCAGGAGATGACAATCAATCTTTCTCCAAGTTTCCTTTAAGGTGGTGAAATTCAGACGCTGTGATGGCTGATGGTTGTAGTGTGAGGGAAAACTGGATAGCCATTCCTCGTTGCCATCGTCTGTCCATAAAACATACCTATGTAGGTATGTACCTAAGGTACGTATGGTAGTCCTACTGCCCGAGGCTAGTACCAAGGAAAACTGAAATCGGTGGCGGCTCACCTTCTTAGGAAGTAGCATGATGCTGCCTTATGCTCGCCCCCAGCCTGCGCGACGACTGTTTAGCTTCGAAGTTGCGCTAATGGCCGGTATTAAAGCAGCACCTGCGCTGGTTAGTTCAGGCTAGTACTAGTGTGTCGCCAGCAATGCCGCTTTGCCCCTTTTCAACAACCTATCGAGTCCTCCTATCCGTCCAGCTGCCTCCGCACTTTAGGTTACTACTACCGACTAAAGCTGCGAGAAAGTCAAAGCCTTATATTGACATCTAACGAGCTTCGGCAGACTCAAGGAAACATCACCCCAGAGCTGTTAGACGATCCTCCTCCGCAACTGCCCTATCCAGTTGCCAAGTCTTCCTGATGATTCTGCATCAGAACAATCTAAGGTAAGGTGCAACGTCTTTTAGTCTTGGCTTTGTCTTGTTCGAGATTGCGCTCGGGACGAACGCGTTCCCAGCGTAAATTCTTGCAGAAGTAGTCAAAGACTCAAATTTCTTCGTTGACAGCTTTCCGGCGGGGCTATCATGCTACGTATCGAAGAACAAGTACTATCCTAAACAGGTGCTAACCGGTTGGCCAGCAAACCAGTCATCCCGCGTATGTGTGGCCCTGTCCCGAACAAGAAGGGTCATCCCAATGCAAGTATCGTCATGATGAGCGAAGACCATTGGGCAATAGGGGGCGGTCTTATCCAAACACATTTGGGAAAAGGTTCCATTGCTGCCCCTCTGACAACATTGATTTGACATTTCCAGCATCGCAACCTCCTCTGCAACCCACCCCCCCCCCTCTCGTGAGCTCGCTTCCAGCACGGAAGAGTCGGTGCGTCTCTCCGCGAGGAGCAGCGAAGCTCTAATCCATGGTTGCCTCGTTGTATGTTGGCAACTTGGTCTTCCTTTCATGCCCCTCGACAGCTTCGACCGGATGGTATTCCTTAACAAACGCAGGCTCGATAATATCCACGACAGGCTGTGTTCGTTGTTGCAGCTCGGTATCTCTGAAGGTTGGCTGAGGTGCTTGCGATGCAATCCACCTCGCGAGCGAGGCAAAAGCATGACAACCACGAAGAAGAGGCTGGCACTCCATATCAGCCACGGTGTCAGACGATAAGAGTTGGGGACTTACGTGACGGCGATGTCCAACCCTCTTTTATGTTCATAGTTGCCCACATGCCTTGTCGTGTAGAGGACGTAATCCCTGTGCATCGCTTCAAATTAGGATATGCCACTGCAAGAGCAGAATCTGCCTGCATAGACGAGGAAAGGAGAGGCCGGGCATGTGTCGCAGAGCTCGGAGCATGAGTAGATTGAGGTTGCACCCGCTGACAGCCACAGGAGAAATAAGACAAAATTGATGATCATTGCCCTGGCATATCTGTGGGACAGGTTGGTGCTCCATCCCAGCAAGGCTGCTCCGCCGAAAGGTCTTTCAAGGAAGATGAGCACGGCGAGGGAAAACGTCGAAATGCAGGCCTTCCCAGTGCGTCAGTGGGTGGTGTTCCATTGGCAGAACATTATCACGACAAACAACTCACACAGGCCAAGTTGTGCTGGAGCTTCACCAAGGTCAGGCATCTCAATCCGTCCACCAGCCTCCGAGCTTCATCCCCAGCGGTACCAATCACGGTGACTGAAAGGAGGAATTGGACCAAGTATGCCCACCAGACGGCCCATAGAAAGTTGCTGAGCGTCAGGAAGCGCGCCATTGAAGCGATGGTATGTATCAAAGTTAAGACTGAGCCAGAAATTAGAGGAATAGTCTTGTTGCTTGCCTCCAGGATGAGCAAAACGAGGGCCTAGGGAGCATCCTTATAGCTGCATCGGCGGTGATGGGCCATTCTTTTCTGCCACCTCGAGTGACGGTGACGCTGCAGAGTTACCTCTCCATGGACCATGTCGTCCAGCTCGGTCTTCCTTCTTCACAAAGGCGCCGATGCTGGGTGAATGGGAATGGCCTGGTAAAGGAAGCCTCTAAGCCTCATGTGGAAGCGACGGTGTACAGTCCCGACGACCATTGGCTGCCGTCGATGAGCTGATGCTGGCCATTGCCCCTGAGGCAGAGATGGGCGCGTTTCATGTGTGAGGGATGAATGACGACAGCCAACACAACCGAGGCCGGTTGCCTTGCAAGGCTGAAAAGAAAAATTGCCAAATAAGCGACGATCTGAAACATGGGGCTGACTGAATACGGAAGAGGTGAGCCTGGACCGGCCTGCTCTACCTGCATGGTTCCTGAAAAGGCAGCCTCTGACGTGATGAGGGTGATTGCGATCTGGCAATGATCTCTCTCCAGGGATTCCTGATGGCGGTCTGCTGCTTTCACGCCACCTCCGGTACCGTTCAAGCAGAGCCATATTCAAACCATGTCGAAAGGTAGAAATACCCCCGTGACTGCTTGCTGTAAATTTTGTTCAACTGATGTTAGGCAGACCAAGCTCATTCTCTACGAAACCTCTGTTTAGCAAGAGAGCACACTCTAATCCCATCATACAATGTCAACACCTACCACCAACTTCGTTCGCACTGGTGCACGGCACCCCTGGCACGACCTCAGTCGAGGCTATTTCAACTGTACGTCTGATACCTGCCGGCAATCACTTGCTAACCCTTGAACAGCATTGCAGTGTCTCGTTACCACGTCTCACTCGTTCGTGTGGACCAGTGCAACCGGTATCACATTGGCCGCGCTGCTCTTCCTGTTTGCCTTTGCTCAATTCTACTGGGTCCTTAGGGGCCTCAACCTCCTTTTCAAATCCCAGACCTTGAAACTTATCTGCGAAACCATGGAGTTATCTCGCGGTGGCCTGAATGCCATCGGAGACCTTTGGAAGTATCACATACGAGGCTATGTACGGCCTGGATCACAAACCACAACAACACGCCCTCGTGGGATATGTGTCAACATAACCGTTGTGCTAATAGCTATTCTTCTGGTCGTGGTCTTTTTTGGCTTCAACATTGGTATGGCTTTCACTTCTAAATTGGCCACCGACACGCTCGGCTTGTCCGATTCACCATTCTGTGATATTTGGCAGCACCCCTCTGGAGTACTCGCACCCGCAGCCCAGGTCTGGGAGGAAGAAGCAGAGAGACGCGCTCGACTCTATGTCTCGACATGCGACGGCAAACCCACTGGCACAGACGGGTGTAACCTGTACTTCAACCAATCAATCCGCTTCCATGTCACCAACACCTCCTGTCCCTTCCAACTGGATACTTGTGATGGCGCTGGGGGGCCGCCTCTCCGGTTTGACACGGACTACTTTGACTCCAGAATACTGGGGCTCAATATCCGAAACAGTCCTCGCCTGCGTCGAGAAACTGTCTGTTCTCCCGTGGTCACCGATGAGAGATATGTCCGCTTCCATACTTCGCCGTACGGGTTGAGAGCAACCGAGTACTATTATGGAAACGGCGGCCCCAACCGAAGATGGAATGGCATAGATTCGGAATTCACCTACAACTCGTCTGTGACCTTTACCAAAGACATACCCTCATACAGCGTTGCTACATTTCGAAGCAAGTCAAGTGGAGACTATGCATATATTCTGCCCGAGTTCCGCGTTCCCAATCATACAACAACCCTGCTGATCATCGAGGATGGGCAGCTCTTCTATCCTGAAAAACGTCAGGATCCTGTTTTTGCAGCACATAACCAGACATCCGACCCGCTGGGTCTTAATTGATGGTACAGCGGTGCGCACCGTGGAGGGGTTCTGATCTGTGCTGATAAATGGGAGATCTGTCCTCGCAGAAAGAACGCTCCATGCTGGAACACCGACAACGCGCCGGCACCGTTTGCTCCTTCGGATACCGTTTCCGAGGAACAGCTTGTCTACGCGCTCCTGTGGCATGCGTTGCTGAACTCCAATACCTGCTCATCCATCCGTCGGAGCCAAAGCTATGGGCTTGACGCACAAATGCATATCAACAACGATCTAGTGACGGGACTGGCGACGCAGAAATGGCAGGTCGAAGCAAGACTGCTCTTCTAAGCGAGTCTAGCTCGTCTACGACAAGACTTACATGATATCCAAAGAGGGGCTGCCAAAGACTTGTCTGGATTCCAACGCACACTGCCGGAAGCCTATCGCGGGATGTGTCACATCTATAAGTTCCGAACGGTGGGTTTGATAAATGTCAGTGTGTCCTGGACTATCGCTTCATTGCTTGGCGGCTTTTGTGTTTGTGTCGGATTGCAGACATACGACGGTCTATACATCTTCGTTTGGGTCATTGTGGGGTTGAAGGTTGTTCTCTGGGATTTGGCCCTAGAGGGCATCAAGTGGCTGGGCGAAGGAGTCAGCAAGCTTTATGAAAAGGTCGCTCGACTGCTTAGCCGGCGACCTTAGCACAACAAAGCAGATTTGATATGGGAAAAAGAGTGAAGAGAAGTGCCGCGGCTACGTCAAGACTCAAGCATACGAAATGAAAGAGCTTTGAAGTCGGGCCATGAATTGAGGGATAAGACGAAGCCAGGTCAAGCTGAGAGATAGTCCTTACTGGTCAGTGGTGCTCAAATGGCTTTTGAGCACAGTGATGCCTTCACCTGTCGTCATTCAATATTCCAATCGTCTCCTCCACGCGCCCCTTCCAAACCGTCGCCGGCTCTGAGAGTTCTCAGGATACCATGTCATCTTTTCTCATTAAGATAGATACATTGATCATGTACAAAGTGAATCCGTCATCATGCACTTTTATCATGGTGTGGTATCACAGGACAGACATTAGGATGGTTCTGTCTGAGTAACAGAGTACTCGGCTGTTACGTACCTATCCCTATGATGTGGGGCAAGAATCAAAACGGGGGCTTTATCTTATCGGGGATGGAAATGTGGACCTAACGGTCCCCTCCGGTTGGTCGAAAGTAAAGCCTAATCGGACACAGCTCCATCGACAGTCATGGGAGAGCTAGATCTACGTACTACCTACACAGTTGGGGATTTTTTTCCGGGCCAAAGAAGACATCGAATCCGCAATATATAAACTCATTTCCCATGCGGGATTGAACAGAGGAGCCTACACTAGCTACACACTTCCCTTTCCAGCTGTCCATCATCTCAACTCCAGGCCAGGACTTCCGGCGGTAGAACATCTGCACACTCCCACTAGCTATTCCCCCTCATCGATTACGTCCAAGGAAAGCTTGAAACGCCCGCCAGCCCAGACTACCGCATTTTACGATGCCTCTCGTCAAAATCGACATGATCAAAGGCGTTCGCAGCCCTGCCGAAGTGCGAAAGGTTGCAGATGTGGTTCAAGATGTCATGCTCAGCACCTTCAACGCTCCTCCGCGCGACCGGTATGTTCCCCGTTTCTCCTCTTTCCTACACTTCAAAATCCATCTCAATGAAGTCTATTCTTGTCTTCTGGGCGGAGACACCCCCCCTGTCTTGTCTGACCATACTCATGAACCATCTACAGTTACCAGATAGTCACGCAACATGAGCCGTACGAGATCATTTGCGAAGACACCAACCTGGGCTTAACGCGGTCGGAGCAATTGATCGTGATTCAAATCTTCCAGCAGGGTCGGTCGACCGAGGTCAAGCAAGCAACGTACAAGGAGCTTGCGAGGAAATTGGAGGAAGAATGCGGCGTCAAGGGAAACGACCTGATCATCAGTGTGGCGCAGAACACCAAGGAGGATTGGAGCTTTGGGATGGGAAGGGCACAATTCTTGACCGGAGAGTTGTAGAGCAAGTCGGAAATTCGGTATGATATGATTCAACCACCATAGCGCACTTTAAGAACTGTCCTCCCCGAAGGAATGAACTATCAAGTGTTGTTCCATCAGTCGTTTCGATTTTGATGAGTCGGATCCAATCCTGGGGGGAAATGTGGACCTATGGGGTCCGACGATATCCTCTCTTTATGAGCCATCCAATCTGCGAGTCGGTACTTCTCTGCTTCCCGCATCCTGGAACGACCAGTAAGAAGGACAGTTCAGACCTCTTGGATCAACTCATTGCGGATTAGCTAGCTGGATGCTGAGTTATGGTGAAACGTTATTGACCTGGAGTGGAACAGTGCTCTGGCTTAAACCAGGTAATGCCGAAATAACATGTAACTCTGTATGTACAATATCTAATATATCGACGTCCTCGATTCACACCTGACCTTCAAACGCCCAGGCCATGATCCTGGGGAATATCTTCTTGCCATCTTCAGCTTTCTGCAAGGCTTTGTGGAGGAGTGCAAGGCCCTCGGGAGTTGGATCCGGCAAATACGCTGGATCTCTGTGGTCAACAAGACCCTGGGCGATGCTCGGCGTCATCTCGGGGTGTCCTTGGAACGTCATGACCTGTCCAGAATCGGACATGGAGATTTCGAAGTTCTCGGCCAGATAATGAACCCCCGGCGGCGGCGTTTGGACCTCTCTTCGATGAAACTTGTAGAGTTGCTTTGAGACACCATCAGTTGCCAGCACCGATCGGTTTTGTTTCCGGAGGTCAACTTACCAACGACTGGTAGCCCTTGAAGAATTGCTGCCCTCGCTCGGTGAGTGGGATCTCTTTGACATCGATCTTTTGACACAGGGAGTCAGTAGAGACGCGCGATATACGAATCCGATAATGGGGAGTCTGGGGTATACCAAAACGCCATCTTTTCTGTATCCTACCGTCCCGCCCAAGGCTCGCGAGATGGCCTGATGGCCCCAACAGATGCCGAGCAGCTTGGTGGTTGGGCTGTTGGCCACCGTATCTCTGATCCAATCCAACAGATTTGCGACCCATGGCTCGGGCTGTGGAAGCGTGAGGTCGGCCGTGCCGCCGGTAAGGATGACGAGATCGAAGGACGGTGCATCAGGGACGTTGCCGCCATCGATGGGCTGGAAATGCTCAATCACGGCATCTGGTTGAGACTGTAATACCAGTTTGCTAAGCGTGTCGAGCGTTTCTCGGCTCCAGTCCCCTTCCCAGTTGTAGTCGCGAATGATCGCAACCCGAGGAGGGCTTGGTGTTTTGGCAATCATCTTGTCATAAGGTGTTGTTAGATTCAATAATCAATCGATACGATCGGGTATGAGCCTCAGTGCTTCTTCTGACTTCAAACTTTGGTAGATGACTCGAAAGAGAAGAGTGAGGAGTGATGAACGACTTTCTTGTTCTTTCTTACCACTCCCCTGATCTGATAAGCCTTGCGCCTAAGTCCGCTTCGAGCACATGCGCTCGTTCAGCGAGGAATCGATCCAATGAAGGGAAAGTGGCTTATCTCCTGTGTATTGTGGTAGAGCCGCTCAACGTTGGATCTCCAGCAAGGCTGAATATGGAAGGAGAGTTGTAGGCATCGAACTCCACCCCATGTCGTTTTAAAAACATGCCAGTCAAGTGAAATTAACAAAAAGCCCAAGCCTTCGTGCCCCGTACAGAGGGAAAGCGGGTACATTTTCCAGACCTTGACGTACGTACAAGCCCGCATTTCCGTCCGTCTGTTACTGTCCTTGTACGGCCTGAGGAGTATCATTTCATCGCGCCCACCAACTTCTCGTAGATCTTGAAGCCGCTACCCATGTTGATTCACTACAAGCCGCCCAAATGGTAGTTATGCCCGGACCGAATGGATAGCCTTGATAATTGGTGAGTGCTGGTCGACTTTCCGGTAGAATATACGGTGGAGCACAAGCGCATTTACGTCAACGCGTTTCGTTCTCCCTCAAGCAGATGCAGCGCATTGTCATGCCATTTTCTGGCCACCGTCTTGCACTTGCCACAGCCTCGAGCTGGTAATGGCGGAAGAGTTCGATGCGGCCGACTATCTAGCGGCAGAGTCAGCAGTGCAACAACCTGCGCAGCCGCAGGGGTCTGGCACTCCTACAACGACCGGCGCACCCAAAGTCGTCCAGCCGCGGCCGCAAGCACTACCGCAGAGACAAGGCCCTTCTGCCATCCTGGTCTCGACTCGACAAAAGGGGAATCCGATCCTGAAGCATGTCACCTCTGTCCCATGGGAATGGGCGGAGATCCCTTGCGACTATGTCCTTGGTGCCACGACCTGCGCACTTTTCCTCTCACTCAAATACCACCGCCTGCACCCCGAGTACATTTACAGTCGCATACGCCAGCTCGGAAAGCTGTACAACCTCCGTGTGCTGCTGACGATGGTGGACATCACGAATCACGAAGAGGCGCTGAAAGAGTTGGCGAAGACGTCCATGATCAACAACCTGACCCTCATTCTGTGTTGGTCGTCCCAGGAAGCAGGCCGCTACTTGGAACTCTACAAGTCCTACGAGCATGCCTCGGCTGCCTCCATCCGAGCCCACCAGGCAGAGACCTACCAAGAGAGTCTGACCGAGTTTGTCACCACGCCCCGCACCATCAACAAGACCGATGCCGCAAGCCTCATATCCAACTTCGGTTCTCTGCGGGCTGCGGTCAACGCGCAACCGGAAGAGCTGGCGCTGGTCCCGGGCTGGGGTGAGAAGAAGATCAAGGCTTGGGTTACGACGGTTCGCGAACCATTCCGTGTGAGAAGAGCTGCGAAATCTAGCGCTGCGCTGTTGCGGCAGGAGAGTACTATGGCGTCTGATGGAGCATCCACTCCGGCTGAGACATCGGGAGGCGCGGCCACTCCCATTGCCATTCCCATTGGCACTGTGCCCAGCCTGAGCAGACAGGCCTCCAGCGCAGTAAATACTCCGCAACATACTGAGGCCGGTCCGAGCCAGAAAAGGCCTCGACTAGAGGAGTTACCGGTTGACGACTTTATGTACGACGAAGAGGCTGCGTTACTGGCGCTCGCCGAAGAAGAGGCCAGGATGACAGACGCCGAGAAGCCCAAGGCCGCCCAAGCAGTGACTAGAAAAGAACCCGAACTCAGCGAGGGTGTCATGGCTGCATTGGCTAAGTTGCGACAAGGGGGTTGAAGGCTCAGTGATTCCTCTTGTTCTGTTCTGGACTCTGAACCAACTGGTTGGATATGAGGTTGCGATATCTTTTTCACCAGCCATTACAATCTTGACGACAAGAGAGCCTGTGTTTCGCGTGTCGTACGGCCTGATCTACCCCGACCCTATTGTCTGTCGGCCACACTACTGTCCAGCCAAATTGACGACAACGGGGTTTGGCTGTCTTGCCCGGAGTCTTCAAACAACCCGGCTTCCTACCCGAAGGCGACCGTCGACACAATCGTCGAGGAGAACTTGTCACTGAATTCAACACTTCTCTCTTCAGGCGCAAGTCTCATTCCGCATCTGAAAGACCAGGCGAGATCATAACGACGCCTTGGATGCCATAGCACATATGTATTGCGCACACTATGCCAAGGACGAGTCTGGGGGGTTCATGTCGGCACAGGAGACCTGGCAGATGACTGTATCTTGCGCGGCCGAGATTGGATCAAGACCAAGTATTCTATAAAGGACCCGCTGCAGCGTGGGAAGACCAGATTCCAGAATCGTCGATGGAGAGTTGGGACACCCGGACCGCAGGGCTGCTGCTGTGAAGAGCCGAGGGAGAATGGGGATTTGTCTTTGTCGGTTTGAAGACTTCAGGGGACGGAGGGACCACGGACGTTCCGTGATGCCGGGTTGCAGTGGATTGGATGGACACCCTGAACATCTTTGGACAGCAATTTCCCTTTTGGCTATCTTGTATGTGATCCGCTTTGGGGGTTTTTGGGGAGTACTACTGGCCTGGTTCTGAGTGTCGAGCTTGGATATGTCCCGACACAGTCAACTTGAAAGGCATGCCGATCTTCTCATGATCCTGGCTGTGGCGAGTGCGCCATTGCAGCATGTTTATTGCCTTGTCCTTCGCAGCGAGGCAGCTGACGGAATGAATGACAGTGATGAAGTCGAGCGAACTGTTTTTACATGGAGAGTGTGAGTCACGAGTTTTCTATCGGTCCGATTGTATTCGATATGCCATTACTCGAACTGCTTAACGCTCGCTTGCCAAATCAATGTACAAGAACATAATATAGACAGCATTAAGAAAAAACTGACGTGGAATTCAGCCCAAGAACAGGTGCCCAAGTGTCTGGGCTGAGTATTCTTCTGACCCGAGGGCACACAACGTCTTTTTGTCAAGTGACTCCTCAAGCGCCGAACACTACGAGCACAAGTCAACTACAAAGACCCCAAGACGCCGCCCATGCCCCAAAGCAATGCATCCGTTCATCAAATCTGGAAGTTTTTGTATCCCTCGACCAACCCATCTCCAGCCTTGGTGATCGCCACCCAGTCAGGCACGTAGTGCAACGCTTCGTCAAAGGCAGGAATCACTCCGACCTGATTCACATCGCTCCAAAGACACACGACCTTGCCGCGCAAAGAGCCGGTCGAATCATCGCTTTTCCCAATCTCATCGCTATCGGGACTGTCCCAGGAGACGTCGACCGTCCAGGCTCGGTCCCAAGTCCTCGACCAAAGCCGGATCTCCCGGCTTCCACCCTCGGGAACCGGAGTAAAGCGTTTGTCTCGCGGTGCCTGGCCCGTGACGTGGAACGCAGTGATGGGTGAGTCAAAGGTGAGCTTGCACGATCTTGTGTTTTTGCCGTAGAGGACGAAGCGTGCTTTGTTGTCGCTATCACTAACGTTGACTCTGGTCACGTTGAAGTTCAGCCAGCCTTTGTATTGTTTCTCAGGCGGGGTTCTTGACGCTGCATTGCCGACATTCGGAGGAATGCCGGACCAAGAACATCTCTCGAGGTTGTCTGCCGGTCCAGTTCTTATGCAAGCCAGCTCCTGCCCACTGGAACTAGGTAGACTGGCAATGGCGCGCCGTACATATGGTGGGACCCCTTGCAGCGACACGGAATTGTTCCCAGCGTCCAGGTCGACCTGCTGCTGGAAGAAGAGCTTCAGACGATTGTCTGACGAGAAAGGGAAAGCCGTCATGTTGTAGATCAGAGTGCCGATCAAGACCAGGAAGAGGAACATCGGCACGTGCCAAGTGAAACGGTGCAAGATCGGGACCACAGGACTAAACAGAAGTATCGTACAAACGGCAATGGTGATGTATACCAAGAACGTGGAGCTTCCATCTTGGCCTGTCTGATGGAGAGCCTCGGTCATCAAGAGCGCCAGCTGGCCGACGAGGATGAAGTTGATGGGCACAATGACGATCAGCTGTATCACCCACAGCCAGCTCCATTGCGACTTGCTCCATTCCTGTTCTTCGAAAATGTCGAATTTCTCGTCCTTGGCCGTCGGTGCAGGGCTCTGCTCCTCAGATCCTGGATGATACCCTTTGAAATTTGAGCGTCCTCGGCTTCGCAACAGACTGGACCTCTCTGTCGGCTCGTCTTCATCATTTTCGTTTTCTTCAACAATATCCTCCTGGCCCGAAGCAGAAGAAGCCTGCGGAGGCCTCGAGTTGCTCCGCGACCGAGATGCCGCTTGGTCCTCTCCAAACTTTCCACGGCAGTACGTTGACTTCTTCGGGAGGGAAAAGAGTTCGAGGTATGACAGTAAGGTGGCGAACCATACTGTGGCTGCGTAAACGAGAACGAAATACGTGCCAACCATATGGAAATGCTCTTCAAACACGGTGGCGACAACCAGGAGGATCCACCAAGCAGCCCACATCCAGGAGAAACCGTACGCACGCGTGAGCGACGAGGGTCGACTGAAGTCTGCGGCGCGGCAGAAGAACCACGCCACGAAGACGAATGAAGAAATCATCATGCTCCACACAGCCCACTGACTACTATGGGCAATATGTTGGTTTTCTTTCACTTGGAGGAATGCAAGAGCGATAGGGGCGGCGCAAGCCATAAGGAAGATCAGCGGGAAGCGAAAGAATCCGCGCCAGCCATAGAGCCGTATCTCTTCATCGCTGTCGAGCATATGGTATGGCCGCGACCCCGACCACAGATAGAATTTGTCGACGCGGTAAAGCAATGCCAGTGTGACGAGCAAGATGATGGGCCCGATAACAAGCAGAGTGACACATAGGGCGAAGAAAGTATGTGCTTTTACGACCGCAAACGTCCGACCAAACACATCGAACCATAGAGCAGAACTGCCGGGCGTCTTCCCTGGCTCTAGGTTTGTGTTCAATGAGGCGGAAGTCAAAGCCTGAGACGTAGAAACGGCAGCCGAAAGCATGTGCCATAGCGAGCTCTTGTGGGTATGTCTCGAGTCATCCTGATCAGTATGGTAGCGTGCCCGGGGCCCGATAAAAGCAACGTCCAGTCCACGATAGCCCAGTTTGCCGTTGAATACAACGTAATCTGTCTGACTGCGAACCAGGCCTCGGTTAAAGCCATCGGCAGAGGCCGATGACCCAAAAGGGTACTTCGAGTGCGCATAAGCCTTCGTTACAGCCTCGTCTGTGCTTCTGAACAGGGCAGCCCGGCCGCCGGCGCCGGCACCTTCCAGGTTCAGAAACGTGCTCACAACTTTGGACATGGGATGTTGGCCGAACACATTAGCTCCATTCAAGAAATCTTCTTCACCATTATTCAAGAGGAGAACAACGCCATTCTGTGGTTTGTTTCCCGGCGTGCTGAAGTATTTCACCAGTTGCAAGACCGAGACCACGCCGACGCCGTCATCGGTCGAGCCGAAGCCCGTAGAGACACTGTCATAATGGGCGTTGACCAAGACCGCATTTCGTTTGGATGGTTTCCTATTGGAATCCAGCCACCAACTCGTTGTATCATCTTCACTACCCGGAATGTAGACTATCAGGTTGGTTCCCTCGAAATAGACGCTGGTACCAAAAGAAGGGGATATTCCACCCGAGGAGAACGTCGAATTGGAGACGGTATCGTCAAAGACGTATGCTGCAGGAGTTGTTTCCGTGGAGGATGAGGTACTGGCAGCATTTTCTTTCAGGATAGACTGAATCCGCTCAAGCAGCCAAGCATGGACTTCGTCGTTCCGGCGACTGTTGTAGGGGTGACGGGAGGAGGTGAGCAACTGGAGATCGAGCCATGCTTCGGTGAGGTTGATTCCATGGATAGGAGTCTCTGATTTGGGAGGAGAAGGGACACCGGTATGTATGACGAGAAGGCTAATGAGGATGGCGATGTAGACGAGACTGGTGAGGATTGTGACAGGCCAACGAGCGAAAGCGAATGGGTTCCAGGACCACGCCATAACAAAGAACAAAACGAGGTATCAAGACATAGGGCGGAGAGGTGAATGTGACAGCAAGGGCAGGCAGAGTCATGAATAGGTAGGGAGCTTGAGTGTCGGGTTCTTGAAATGTCTGTCCCCGCATTGACGAGCTGCAAGATCAAGATCCTCGAAATTGAATGCAGCGCAGTTCGAGCTCGAGCTTCACATGCGAGTCATTCATTGTCCACCAGCCCGATGAGGTATGGAATCCCGCCGTTATTCATGCATCTAATGGGGGTGACGGCGATCGAGGCAGACGCCGCTTTTGTCAACAGGCTCCAGCACAACAATACAGACATGACGTAGCACAAAGTATCCCAGTTGTTCAACCCATTCTCCTTACTGAATGTCGAGCAACACCACCCACACACCTGCACCTTACGCTTACCTCGCTCTCATCAACAACTTAGGGACCCACGGCTCTGAACTACTTTGACCCTGAGAACCATGTCTACAATTGCAACTTTACTGGGTCTACGCTCCAGCACCATGACGCCGGTGCCGTGTCTAGCACCCTATCACGCCATCTTCAACTTCATGTTCGCCTATGTGTTCCTCTCTTCACGCATGCTCAAATCGTCCTATGGAATTGACCACAACGTCAACCCTCGAGAAGATGTGGCTCGGTTTGGAGAGAGGGCCGTCCAAGAAGGCAAAATCACTCGAAAGCAACTCAACTTGCTAAAGCGCAATGAAGCCGCTCATGCCAACGCCATGGAGCACTTTCCTGTGTTCATCGGTAGTATACTCTTTGCGGTCGTCGCAAAAGTCCCTAACGACACCATCAATCGTGCCTGCATGATCTATTCGGTGGCAAGATTAGTCTACGCGATTGCGTATTTGGCCGTGGACAAGGTGCAACTTTCATACATTCGGAGTTTGGCCTGGTGGGCGAGCAATCTCAGTTGCGTGTACTTATTCTGGCAGAGCGGTAGGGCTTTGAACGCTTGAACACAGAAATTGCTCGAACATCTATCTGGAGATGAGTTAGTTGGTCTATTGCTGTGTGGGATCACTCCCGAAGTTGAAGGTGCCGTCCCTGTACGGGTTTGGGGAAAGGCCTTCTACAATCTCTCTACTTGTCTGTCCACTTGCGACAGGGTGCCGCCCCCTGTATACAGCGGTGAGGCCATCCTGAATGGTCAATGCGTTTGATGGCCCTCAAATGGCATGCGTTCAAGATTTTCCTTTGTTCGCCAGTGGAGGGACTAGATAACGTCTACATAGTACTACGTTGTGATGATCATTCTGAAGTTTCAATAGTATCCGATGCCGCTAGCCCATCGGCGCCCAAACGCCGACATACCGACGTGCCGACCTTTTGGCCGTTTCCGGTCTAGCGTGTGGGCTTGGTAAACTGCCTCTTCCGACTTCATCGAAGTTTCTCTCACGCTTCAAGTTGACAACTCCCCATCATACTATTCTGCTATCACTCCATAGCGCGACCAAAGGTGCTTGGACACCTTTCGCCTCAGACCTGGTAAGCCTACGTGGCGGCCCTTCCTACCGTCCTCCGTCTTCTCTATCGCACAGATCGGTACCTGCTCAGTGTGGCGCGTCCATGCACTCTGCATACCTAACTTGCGACGACCCTTGGTCCCGCTCTCGTCTCATTATCACCGCCCTCCGATGCGCATACATTCCAGAGTAGGTGGTCAAGAGCCGTGGAACTACGTACTGCCAAAGTCAAATCCCACTTCACACGCCTTTGCTAGTCGTTGAATACGGCTGAACTATCGGCGGACACCAGGCATAAGTTGCTAGCGATTCACGGCCACCACGCGCTTTGATCTACCCTCGGAGCATGAGGACTTGAAACGCCGATCCTACTGGGAACGTAGAAGGTATATCTACTGAACGGTTTGTCTCCCCCTCTGACTGCCAGGCTTCTCTCTGCCCAAGATCTGTTTGTACCTCGTTACCGCTTCACTACCTGCATTCTGCCGTCGACTGTGGACCTGCGACAGCCCTCCGAACGCAACAAGTCGAGAACGAAAGAAAAATTCTCGGCCGCACCATTAACACAACCATGGCCATCATTACTAGTCACCTTCCTCCCATTTTCTATGCGATTGCCGCTATCCTGATAGGCACCGCTCTCATCACATACATGCTCGAAATCATCAACGTGGACATTACAGCACTCTTCCGCAGCAAGAAAGGAAGACTCGGCCAATCTGCCTATCAACCAATCTGCGAGCGGTTCCTCAAGACTCTCGCCATCTCAGACCCCACCCACCCTCCGTCTATCTCCTCAAGTATCTGTTCGCGTGGTTACCTTGAGACACTCCCTGTACGCTCAGGACCTCGCCCAACTGTGACGGGCATCAGCCAACCTCGGCAAACCACACAGCTACCTTGCTTGGACAAAGAAGCTGAAATACCATCTCGCCTACGAGACGTCATCACAGCCACCTGCGTCCGATATCCGACGACGACCTACCTGGGTAGCTCTACTTTCGAGATCGATGGCCCCGTTACACTCTATGCACGTCAGCGCATTTTCAACGAGACACAATATTACGGCGAGATCCTCCGCGCTGACCGCGCTGGCGGTTTGATCCAGTGCACCTTGCATCCGTGTGATGTGAAGACCGTAATTGAGAAGGGCTGGGGGCAGCGCCATCCACTCACTACGCGTCTGGCATCTTGGTTTGCCATGCACGAAGCCCACATCAGCCATTCACCAGAGTCTAGAGTGGTCCTGTATGCGCCTAGGAGCCAGGCGGAATTGGAAGTCTTGAAACATATTATGCAGGCTGCCGTGTGGGGGGTTGGTGGGATCGATCCTCAGATCGACGACGAAAAGGTGTGAGCGCCACAGTGTGCGCGCAATGGTGTGTCGTCGGCTGTCATCACTTGGATGACTTGTCTCATCCACAGTTAGATTCGCTGCTCGATGGATCACCTTTTGCAGGCGGCACTATCGATTATGTATTGTATATGTGGTGGTACTGCGCGCAAGGATGGTGGACCTTGGAGTCGGCATATGAACGCCGAAGGTTATCACGAAGATACGATATGTGGCAATAGGACTTTTAGACAGCCTGGGAAGTCCCGACGATAGACTTTGCAATGCCAGCATGCTGCAGACGTAGCAGGCCAAAGACACGTCGTCCTCAACTCCAAGTTTTCTTCTTTTCGCTCCATATCAGGTCAGAAAGCCCATCCCTTCCAACATTGGGATACGATGCGTTGTAGTAGCGAAGATCTCCCGCAGTATTGAAATCTCAGATTGAAAACTCCTACTTATCATGGTCAAAGGCTTTTAACCCAAGGCTTCTGGAGTCCAAGATTTGCTCTTGGTGTGGCCAATTGTGATCATGCCAGCGGCAAATCAATCCCCCTAAGGCCTTATTCCAGTCTCATTGTACCTGTTTCTGTTTTCCTCTCAGTTATGCTCGATCCCCACCAAAAGCACACTTCCTGCGTACCCCGAATGGATTCTGATGTCGAAGCCGGCATCTCAATAGTATGTCGCAAACCGTGAGTTCCCGTTCAAGACGTCGACAAAGTTCTGAGCAATGATGCGGTCCGTCTGTTCACTAAAGTTTGAAGACAAGTAGGTAAGCCAATATTCGGTAATTAGTATTTCCCATCCATCTCATAACTCAAAAATGCTCGAACACGGCATCCTCTCGTAGCCTTCAAAGTTCAAACCAGTCCACGTTTTATCAAAGAGACGACTCACCTAGGATGTAACTCGTCGAACCAGAGGAACGCATCCGAATTTGTCCCATTATCCCTCTTGACACATACCGTCTGGTTGAGATCACAATCGTTCTCATAGCCCCAGACGCTCTCGCCGCCGTCCAGCACGCCCGTGCCGTTAAGGTAATTGGAGGGAGCATCGTAGATATCCGAAATCAGGCTGTACATGTCGAACAAGGCGAACCTGGCGCCCGGGTACCGGTGCGCGACGAGGTTCTCAAAGAGTGTCCGGTACTCCAACACGGCGTTGACGGTCGACGTGTACTCGTGCATCGTCTCGGCGATCTGGGTCAGATTCGCCGGTTTCGCAGGCCAGTACTGGTTGGCGCCGACGCCGTGGAGCGAGGCGTTGGCGTACAGCGGGGCCAGATGCAGAGGCGCCGTGTTCATCAGCACGAACATCCGGCCGCCGCTGGCGTACAGCGCGTTGAAGACTTCGTAGACGCACGACGTGTAGTCGCTCAGTACTTTGCCCGGGACCTGCGAGTCGGTCAGGAACGCCCAGACGCCGAGGTCGTTCGTGCCGATCCACAGCGCGTACACGGCTGACGTGGCGGTCAGGGACGGTGTGAAGAATGGTTCGGGGGAGATGAGTTCACGCGCAGAGCGGTCAGGTCGGCTTGGAAGGCGGGGAGTTCGTATTCCAGGACGGAGGGGAACGGTGCGTTGATTGATGAGAACCATCTGTGGTAAATTGATAGGATGGAGTGTTAGATGTGGAAACAACAGATACATATCCATATCAACGAGACAGACAAGACTAAAGTCTCTGGAGGGAAGGGCAGACAGACCAGACAAACGACAGACCCTTGTGGGTGACGGTGCCCGGCCGTGGAAAGATGGGTAGGTGTATTTGTGACGAGAGAGAGGGAGAGAGAGACAGGAACAAACCATCAGCGGGAGATCATGAGAGCTTACTTACCTGGGAGTGATCTGGTTCGAGCATACGGCACCAGACACCGCGTAGTCGTAGAGCGTCGTCTGGGGCATCCATTCGCTTCCGTTGCCGTTGCCGCTGCTGCTTGTATACTGGATCACGTATCGAGGCCAGGTCCGTCCGCCGCTGGCCGTGACGAAATTCTCAGGCGACAAACTCCCCGCCGGCGGAGCTGTGCCGTTGTGATTGATGAACCATCCCAACCGTGACTCGTCCGTGTAGCTGTCGCCGAAGGTGATGAGGGAGTCGAAGTTCGACACAGACCACGGCTGCGTGCTTTCGTGCTGGGACCGAGCGTGCTTGGGTACAGAAGCGCCCGTGGTTGAGGGCACCAGCAGAGCGACGGCGGCGAATGCTATAGCAAGCATTGTCGCGGGGAAAGAGGTGGTATGCCTCATGTCGAGACTGGCTAGTTAGACCGTTGCAACTCGTCTTATATCCAGACTTGATTCCTGGTTCAGAGGTTGACCTGGATGCTCGACTCGACGAGAGATTCAAATCTTTATATTTCCGAACAGGTGCATGACGAACCTACCTTTTTGCCTTTTCCTGGCTGAACTGCAGATCGGCATCAACCGCGTAGGTTCTTGGGTAGACTTACCCCATTACCTAGCCAGGGATGGTGAATTGGTGTAAACCCTCTGGGGCCCAACTATGCACTCCACTGTATGTCGCATAGGAATGCGGAGGATGCTTGTGGTCATCACAAGCTATAAGCTCCAACAAGCAAGTGAAACTGAGCTGGATGGCATCTTTCCACCAGTCGGATGTTTTGTTGTTTCAACCGATCTGGAAGGTCGCTAAAAGGTGTAAGTGTTGACAAGCATCAAGCAAGACATGAATTTAGCCTGAAAAGGAGACCTGTCTTGTCAGGGGTTCATTCACGGTCCCCCGCAATTCATTGTCTGTTCAGCAACGTTGTCCATGCAGCAACCCGCCAGAAGCACCTCCTGTCGACAACTCTGAATCTGATGGCCGAGCCGATCACATCTGGATTTGTATCCTGGTCTCGGCAGGCGTCGTCTTCCCTGTCCAACCGGCCACCACCCACGATGTTCCAGACGGCCATCCTGAAGTCAAATGACTGCACCGCCCTCACTTCCCTTCAACCATCTTGCGAGCCTGCTCCGGCGAGATACGTTGGCCCGTTCTGTCATAGTGCTTGGATGCCATGAGCCGCCATTTCTTCTTGTCGTAAGAATCAGCCCACATCTTCACCCCTGCAGTTTCGCCTGTGGTCTTTGATTTAGATTCGACCTAGATGTGTGGAAGCAGCAGTTAGTATCTTCAATGAAGGCTTTTGAACCTCTAGCTTCGCTAGACATACCTTCTTGTTCTTGTAGGCCTTGCCCGCTGCTTTATCCTTCTTCTCCTGTTGTCTCTTGAGTCCCTCCTCTCGGTTCTTGGCCGCTTTGGCTTCCCTCTCTGGATCTTTGGCCTCGTTTTTGTTGTTCTTGTCTTTCTCCTCGTCGCCCTTGCCCTCAGATTTGGCCTCGAGCTCTTTCTTGAAGTCTGGCAATTTGTCCTTGACTTGACGCCAGCGTGCCTTAAGCTCACTCTCATCGGTGTAGCTGGTGGCCGCGAGGATGTCTTTCCATGGTGTAGTTACGTCTTTGGCCTTCATGCTGAGCATGATCTGATCGTCGGCTTCCGTATCATTGTCGTCTTTCTTTTCGCCATCTGTGGCTTTGCCATCTTTCTCTGCAGCTTTGTCTTCAGCCTTGGCTTCGGGCGTGACCTCGGATTTAGCCTTTGGCGAATGGATCTTTCCACAGCAGGAACACTGAATGCTGTTAGTCATCGCTTGCTTGCTTTCTTCCTCGTGATGAAAGCAGATATGGTGGCATCGTGGCCGCGGAGACTTACCGGCTGCCGTTTCCTCGGCTTAGGGTCAGGAACACCTCGAAAAGCGTCAAAAATGGACACCTTGATGGGCTTAATGGTGCCGTCTTTTCGAGAATGGTACAATGTGAATGACATGATGGGTTCTAGAGACAGCCTGGTAGAGATGTCTGACAAGAGAAACTGTGCTTCCTGCAGTGACGTGATTAGTGTTGACTTGAAAGATGGAGAGATGATGGAAAGTAAAGAATAGTGAGTCAAGATCCGCTGGCGTGCCTGATCAAAGAAGCAGGGTCGCTAGCCAAGCCATGAGGCGCGAAAACCATGCCATATTGAGAGTGCGTAGAATAGTTGCTAGGTCCGGACTTACATGTTGCGGTGACATATTCATTCTTCTTGTGCAGCAGTATAAGGACAATGGGAGTAGATGGTAGACTGGCAGTGCGCATAGTAGAGAGTATGTTCGGAGTATAATACACCCTCTTCTCGCCCAGGTTGAGCAATTGCAAAGCTATCCTCGGGGGCCAACAGGTGCTCATACAAGCTTTCATTGTCCTGTCAGACCCAGCCTGTATTCACAGATTGGTGGCCACAGTGGATAGTCATATTCTCCCATGGTCACAGACTGTGAATGATGAAGACAAGACCGATAAGAGGACTTGATATCGAGTTGTGACAGTCTCAGAGTTGGGTGACTTACTGAGAAGGGTTGCTCTACTCACCAACTCTCGAGGAGAACGATAGAGATTGTCGATAGTACTGCTTCTCTATCATCGCACTTCTCCCCACTCCAACGTGGATGGCAAGCTTGAATTTTTCATGAACCTCTTACCCGATGATCCTGGTCGCCATGAGGGAACTTCAACCACCATCAAATGTCGATCTGTTTAGTAAGGGTTTTGGAGGTCTTTCGTTGCTTCCAACTTCCATGCAGTCTGTCCGTGGCCAACAGTTGACTTATTGAGTAGCATGGAAGAGTATAGAGCACACAGTGTCTCAGGTATGTTGCTTTTGGTTTAACGATGACTACCACTTCTTGGCTGGCCTTGACTGGCCATTGCTCTTGGATGTCGATATCTCGCACTCCAACAAAAGGGAACAAAAAGTGTCCGCAAGGAGCGCCATTGAGAACCACCGTGATGGCAACGTCCGACTCGAGACCTCAAGAAGTGGAAAGACTGACATAAGAGGATGGACGAAGGGAGTTGAGAAAAGGGGTTCGTGGGTGTTAAAGCGGCAAGGCTTGGGATAAAAGGAGTATGGTCTGTGCTCCTCCAACTTGAACTGCAAGGGGCATCAATTGAATTGACTTGAATTGAATTGAACTCAACGCGACGATTGAGACAGACTGCGGACTCAAATTGGTAGCGGAGACTTTCTCTGTGCTATGAATCGCCTCTAACAGTCGAATCCCACGAGAACCACCCTTCCCGATCAGAGAGCCCCCGTACAGCTCTTCTTCGATTCTCCAGCACCACAACCACCGGCAGATTCGAGAGATGCGCTTCGGGGCAGTTGCGGCCTATGCGGCGTTCGCAGGATGGATTGGGGCCGGCCTGGCACACAACATCCAACTCAAAGCGCACACGAGAGAGTGCTTCCACGAAGAGTTGCACAAGGAGGACAAGATGACGGTGACGTTCCAAGTGGGCGACCGAGAGTTTGGAGGATCTGGGAATCTGGACATTGATTTCTACGTATGAGATGTTCCTTCTCCCGCCTGAATTCACACTGATGCGATGATCCATCCAGATCCTCGGCCCTGCCGGATCGTATGAAACACAAATGAACACCGTCTCCTCGGGCGACTATTCGTTCGACGCCCGCATGGACGGGAAATACCTCTACTGCTTCAGCAACGAGCACTGGTCGGCCAACAGCAAGGAAGTGTCGTTCAACGTTCACGGCATCGTATATGTGCCCGAGTCTGAGGCACCGCAAGATCCGCTCGAGCAAGAGGGTAAGTCTCTCATCCACATTCCACTCCACATGTCCCTAACAGCATAAACTGACCATGGTCCTTTGCGCTCACTAGTCCGCAAACTCTCCGAACTTATTGCCCAAGTCAAAGATGAACAAGCCTACATCGTGGTCCGGGAACGAACACATCGAAACACGGCCGAAAGTACGAACTCGCGGGTCAAATGGTGGTCGATCTTCCAGTTGGGCGTGTTGATAGGAGAAGGCATATTCCAGGTGTGGTGGCTGAAGCGGTTCTTCGAGGTGAATAGCCGTCCCCTTCCATAAAAAGAATGTCTTTGGTGATACTGGGATATTCAAGTCTGCATCTTGTGTGGCGGGAGGAGTTCTTTTCTCAGACAGGAAATGAGCTGACCAACTTGTCTGCCATAGGTCAAGCGGGTTGTATGATTAGACATGAACCTTACGATGGTTGAGCACAAAACAAGGAAAAGTTCTGGTGTTGATGTCTCAAATGACCGTTTGCAATATCCTGTTTCCATGCTCCTTGAGCAGTTTCTGTCCGGTCATATGTTTGAATCGAGGGACGTTTGGCATTCTCCTCTATGCTCTCAACGCGGCCGGGCTTATGAAGGTCCTGGATCTGGACCATTGAATGCGGTGCAGGCGGCAGTGTCGCAAGGAACTGCTCATGACAACGAGTAAGACTGTCAAGGGGCATGTACTATGCTCGAGGGATGTTGAGTCGATCCAGATACTCTTCCTCGCAACGCCTGCACCAAAGCTCAAAGGCATCCATCTTGAAGAAAGACTCGTCCACGAAGAGATGTAAGATATTGTTGCCATCCTTGACTGTTCAACGAAGACAAGACAATCCCACAACCCAGAGAAGACCAAAAGACCAATGTTGGTCCCCATAATGGTTTCTCCATCTCCTCCAGCAGATCGGCGGTCTCACCGTGCTTCATGGTCGAGTTGTCACAGCGCTTGTGGGCAAGGGCAGTAAAAGATACTGCCAATGTGCAGGGGATACTGCAAATAAACCACCATTCCATCTGTTTAAGCCAGACCGGACAGCGGCCGAGCAGATACCAGGTCACGATATAGCTGAATCCTGACATCGCCGTTGGTTCATTGAGTAGTTTTGTCGGCTGAGATGGCGTAATTCCTTGCCGCCAGTATCCTCGCTGTGACTTTTGATAGATCCTTCTTCATCCCCCCTCTCTTCTCTCCCTAGTATACCCCCACACAGGTCGCAGATAAGTCCAGTCCTCCCGCTGTCCAGTCTGCAGCTGTTTCATATCTAATTGGTTCACCATCGTCAACGACGGCATTGGTCCAGCAGCATCGGATATTGCACGAATAACATTCCTACCTAACGTACATGAATTTCCCGTTAGAGTACGAATACGAGCATCTTCGATCGGCCCCAACCCTGACACCACCAGGGAAAGATCAGGCCCCAAAACGTAACCCAATCAGGAATAGAATACGAGGTTTCGGGATCCGAGACGAGCTTCCTTGCACTTTTGCCGGCCAGATGCTTTGAGAGCGACTGGTAGTAGGTCGCTTGTTCACCAAGTCATGTCGTTACGAGCGCGGGGGAGGGGAATCAATCAACTACGAGTCCGTTCTGCCACCCATGTTTCCCCCTTCCCTTCCCCTTGTCTTTCAGGTGGCCCCGATGTCCTAAGGATCCCTCCCTCAAACCCAATCATGATGCAGAATAGGCTGGCAGGCCTGTCTGTTGCCTGGATCTCGGCTATGCTTGTGGTACAGCGTTGAAGTTGCGCATGGTCAGTTTCCCATCCTTCTGCAGTCCGGATGAGCTTGATTCCGAAAGAGAGGTCGTACTGGTACTGGCTGTACTTGGCCATGTTCTTTGGTGTTCTGTTTCCATGAAACCTGAAACCTCGCCTGATTTCGCCTTCTCTTTGTGCATTCCAGTTTACTCCTCTGAGCGTGTACTTTGCAGGTGTTGGTTTGTGCTGCGTCACCACATTCCAGTTGGCCCCTGAGGTGTTTGTCTTGCCAGCTGACGTCTAGGCGCACTGCACTCTGTGACATTGAACTGAGGCAAAGGAACAAGCCAACGACCAGAAATTGGGAAGCGCGAGATGAGGTTCCCATGGTCTAAACCAGCGGAGACGGACATATCTGCCGTTCCTCCAACGCCGACTGACGCGGCGTTAGTATCGGCATCCCCAGATCCCAGCCCAAAATCGCCGGCGCAAGACAGCCATCCGGTATTGGTATCAAGCGACATTATTGATTCCGAGAAAATTGAGGTGGAAGCAAATATAACAGCACAACAACAGCAAGACGAACCCGTGAATCCTCTTAATAATAGCAATCCCACGGCCGAGCAGCATCCGACCGAGAAGAGCGACGCGAACCACGACTTGACTCGCACAGTGTCTGCTGCCACCGAAGCCAGCGACGGCGGAGCGCCAGGGGAAGACGATGAATCAAAGTACATCACGGGCTTGCCGCTGCATCTGCTGACGGTTGGGTTGACTCTGTCGACTTTTGTGATTGCTCTGGACAACACCATCATCGCGACAGCCATTCCGAAAATCACCACGGTGTTCAACTCCCTCAACGACGTGGGCTGGTATGGCTCGTCATATCTCCTGACGACTACCTCTCTGCAACCATCGTTCGGCAAAGTGTATACCTACTTCAACGTGAAGTGGACGTACATGCTAGCCCTGGTCATCTTCGAGCTCGGCTCCGTGTTATGTGGCGCCGCGGTCAATTCGACAATGTTGATCGTCGGCCGAGCCGTGGCGGGCGCGGGAGCAGCAGCCCTGTTCTCCGGTGGCATGACGATCGTGGCGTATTCGGTCCCCCTGCGCAAGAGACCGATATATATTGGTCTCCTGAGTTCCATGTTCGGCATCGCCTCTGTCGTGGGACCCATCCTGGGAGGCGCGTTTACTGACCGTAAGTCGAACCAGAAAGTGGAAGAATCTGCTTATTTGTTTCCAACGACTGACACCCCCCTTCTCAGGTGTATCATGGCGATGGTGCTTCTACATCAATCTTCCCATCGGCGCCATTGCCATCGCCGCGGTTTTCTTCTTCTTCAAGAACCCGGAGCGCAAACATAGCAACTTGACGACAAAACAGAAGATAGGCCAGATCGACCTGCTCGGCGCTTTTTTTCTTATCTGCGCCATCGTCTGCCTTCTCCTGGCTCTGCAGTGGGGCGGCACCACCTATGCATGGTCCAACTCCAAAGTCTGGGGCTGCCTGCTGGGGTTTGGCCTGCTCATCCTCGTCTTCACAGGCATCCAGATCCACAAAGGCGAGCTGGCGACGCTGCCGCCCCGCATCATGCTGCGGCAACGGACCGTCTTCGTGTGCGCCTTCTTCTCGGCTTTCCTGGCCATGGGCCTGTACACCCACATCTTCTATCTGCCATTCTACTTCCAAGCCGTCAAGGGCACCACCGCAGAGGGGTCCGGCATCCGCACCATCCCGTACTTGGTCAGCACCACGATCTCGTCGATCGTCGTCGGCGCAAGCATCACCATCCTCGGCCCGTACGTCCCATTCACGTGGGTTGGGTCGGCCGTCTTCGCCATCGGTTCCGGTCTGTTGTACACGCTGAAGGTCGACTCGTCGACGGGCACCTGGATCGGATATCAAATCCTCACCGGGGCCGGCGCGGGTGCATGCGTCCAAGTTCCGTTCATTGCTGTGCAGGTGGTGCTGGGCAAGAAGGACATGCCCGTGGGAAACGCGGTTGCCATCTTCTTCAATTCTCTCGGAGGGGCCATTTCCATCTCCATCGCGCAGAACATCTTCTCCAACGGCCTGGTCAAGCAGATCCCCAAATATACCGATGGCGTGGATCCCCAAGTCATCATCGCCGCGGGCGCCACGCATATCCGCGAAGTCACTCCGCCGTCACAATTGGCCGGCGTGCTGTATGCGTACAACATTGCAGTGACGAACTCGTATATTCTGGCCATAGCATGTGCCGTACTGGCGTTCCTGTTCTCGTTGGGCTTCGAGTGGAAGAGTGTCAAGGGCAAAAAGCTCGAAATGGGCGGCGCGGCATGATTGTTTGCGGGAAGTAGACATGTCGGAGGTATGTACTAGACAGACATATATCATCTCACAAGACACCGGATGAGACAATCTCCTCCTCTGATAGCTCCATGCGTATTTCAAGGTCTTGGATCTCAGTACTGGTAGGACTTTTTTCGTTCCAAAAGGTTGAAAAGTTAAAGTTCAGGACATCGTCAAGCAAATGAGACGCATGTCTCGATCTTTGAGTGTTTGTCCAGGTAATGCTTTGCATTGGGAACCACACATGTTCCACCGGTGCAAGCTCAGTGTACGGCGCCCGGTTGAACAGTAGTGTGTGCGACGCTCCGTTGATACCGCGTCCCAGACCAAAGAGTCTGATGCGGTTCTCCTCCGGAATGTCACTGCAGACAATGGGCTCGTCGACGTCCCGCTCCTCGATCGTAAGAACCACAGATGCAATTGTGCTCAAGAACTGCCCGTCCAGACCGCAATGGTCTAGCATCTCGGTGGCTCGCCTCCGGAAGCTGGCATCACGGTAGCGAGTTGCGACCAGGAACAAGATAGGAATCAGTCTAACGCTGGTATGGGGCATGAGAAGCTGCGCCTTGACCATGAGATACTCCAGGTCTCCGGCATAGATGTCGAAAGCGGATTCCTGCCTGAAGGGAGCACAGCGAGACAGCACGTGGAGGCACACGTGGTACGTCCGCAGGAGATGGAGTTCCGTGCGACTGGCCGAAGCTTGTTCGGGATACATTTGCGCTGCAAACCAGTTGAACTGGTCGAGCCAATCGTTGAGTTGGTCTGTCAGGTGCGGAACTGTATGGAACCTGGTGGCGGGAGGTTGGCCGGCGATGCGCAGAGCGGTACACTGGGACGCGATTCTCTGCAACGACGCGACGGCCTCTTGGATGCTCGTCATTCCTTCCTGTAGCGGGGGTTTTGGAGGGGTCTGCAAGTCGAGTGCTTCGGCCATCCGATGCCTGCCTAGCAGAGGCCAACGAAGGTGTTGTGGTTGCGTCGGTTCGTTGAGTTCCCCTATGACTAAGCCCAACCTTGAGAAGATATGGGCCACCTCATCTACTGTTGCCGACCGACGTATGGATCTGTTGTGGTGACAACATGCCAGGATGCGACGGCCTGCAACGATATGCTGTCTGGCTGCGAACCGGTTTTGTTGGAACTCGTCACACAGGATCAGCAAAAGGCATGCGATGAGAACCACGGCAGGATCGGCGTTTCGGGTCTGAGCCAGCGTTCTCAGGCCTCGGCCATAATGCGACAAAAACACCGGGTCGTCCATGGGCGAGGCTGGTTCAGAGACGCC
This sequence comes from Capronia coronata CBS 617.96, assembly GCF_000585585.1. Lineage (NCBI taxonomy): Eukaryota > Fungi > Ascomycota > Eurotiomycetes > Chaetothyriales > Herpotrichiellaceae > Capronia > Capronia coronata. Next base: position 1,347,726 of record NW_006912899.1, read on the forward strand.
CTGCTTGTGATAGGCAAGACACGAGGCTGCCAAGATGAGGTGTTTGATGCCCTCGTCCGCATGGCCTGCCTGGAGGACAAGCCGGTTCCAGAAGGACTGTCCGCCGTAATTGAGCAGGGATGGTGCGCAGAGCTCAGAGAAGAAATGGAACCTTGTCCGGGCCTCATGATCGCGGTCCAAAGTCGGAGCAGGTACATTCATGACCACGAGCAGCGCGACTGGAGCTGGCTGCTTGGGTGCAGGATAGCCATCACATTTTCGTCCCGTGCTCGAGCAGCGGTTGCATGATGGCCGGCTCTCATCGCATTTGACCCGCCTTATTCTGCAATCCTGGAATTAGTACCGGCTTGTCCCTAATTCATGTCACTGGGTCTTGAGCGTACTTGCAGGTGAAACAGCCTGTGCCACTCCTTCTGCGCTTTTGGGTTGCGATCATCTCGTATGGCCAGTGAGGCGTCGCATCCTAGTCATCCAATTTGTAGTGCCAGATGACTCATGACTGAGCAGGCCATATGTGCTTCTGGGCTTTGTTGCCTTCGTAATGAGGACATTGTGTATATCGTGGATCATATCTACCCGAGTGTGGACCGAGAAGAATATACTGTGTAGATGGCGGACCCTGGGATTGCAGAGTTGAAGTTGAAGTCTGGAGTCGATTCTTAAGACCGAGATCCACGCTCTTAAGTCCACGCACTATGATTGGCCCGCTCGCGAACTATCCGTTAGCTGCAGATGGAAGAGACAACAGACAAACATGTCACTTTCATCCTCCCTTCGTTTGCTTCTCTCTCGAGGGAAGCAATTCGTCTGCTTTTCAGCTCATCATGCACATCTACCGATGTTACTAGCACAGTTGCGGAGCTGAGAGTTTTACATTGCCAGGCTCAGGACCGAGGTTATGGTAAGTCCGTGTTGTCACCAGCACAGCACGTCCATGGTATATAAAGAGGTGTTCTCTCCCAAGATTGACGTACGACATCCATCATCCAACACGCTCTCTGTCTTATCAATATGTCTTCCATTACCCCCGCCCACACTATCGTCCTCATTACGGGCGCCAATCAAGGCCTTGGCTATGAGTGCGTCAAGAAGCTGGCCGCCGAACAGCCCAACTATCACATTATCTTGTGCTCTCGGAACTTTGAGCGAGGCCAGGAGGCCGCAAAGGCTGTTTCCAATCTCGCCCCTGGCACATCAGTCGAGGCACTGGAGCTTGACATCAACAATGACGAACATATCGCAAAGGCCGCCAAGTTCGTCCAGGACACTTACGGTCGCCTTGACGTTCTGTTCAACAATGCCGGTATCGTCAGCGACCCCTCTGCCACCACTGTCCGCGAGAGTTTTCTCAAAGTCATCGAGACCAATGCCGTGAGCGCCATGTGTGTGACCGATGCGTTTCTACCCCTGCTTAAGAAGGCCGAAGTGCCCCGACTTCTCTTCATGTCGTCCAGCCTGGGCTCATTGGCCCTGAACTTGGACAAGTCCTGGCCTTACTATGCCGTGTTCCAGGGGAGGCCTTACATCACGTCCAAGGCCACCATGAATATGATTGCTGTACTTTGCCACGTATACGAGGGAAAGGACGGCATCAAGGTCAATGCGATCAATCCTGGTTACCGAGCCACCAATCTCAACAATTACAACAAAATGGCAGGCAACCCGGCTGATGGAGCCATCGAGGCATGCAGGCTGATCGTCGATACGGACAAAAATGGCCAGACTGGCACATTCACCTCCACGGAAGGCATCGAACCCTGGTAGCAAAGAGGCTCCAGCTTGGGATGAGCAGCCTCCACAAAATAGCTTATTTCAATCGATTCTTTAAGATTGCAGTCTGCCTTTCCACGTAATAGTGGTTGCTATTACCCGATTGAAGCTATTGTGCCATTATCAAAGGGATCTCGCCTAAGCAGGTTGAGCGACCGAAATATCATTCTTCTGCTGCTAGAGTCAACCAGCTTTCTCTCGAAAGGCTACCACAATGCTCTCGTCAGTAGTGAGGGTGATGCCGCTTCTGTAGTCCTCGGTCACGAGGGATAGCAAGTGTTATATACATATATTTGGACGACAAGTAGATTATGAACCTTTGATGGTGAGGTACTAGTAGTAGGAATTATAGCTGTTGAGCCTGAGGCACGGACGAATAATGCCAAGAATGAATGCCAAGACATATTATCCACTTTGGACAAATAGCTTTGTATATTTGACCCGCGCAATTCTTTTCAACAATCAGTGGTTATAACCATTGGTTGTCTATGACACTATGGCCGAGTGGTTAAGGCGTGTGACTAGAATCATCTCGAGATTGATGTGATCACATTCCTTCGGGAGCACAGGTTCAAGTCCTGTTGGTGTCGTCCATTTCATTTTTGATTTTTGTAAATTTTCCAGATCAAAATATCCTCCAAACTAGGTACATGATCCATAAACTACTATTTGTTGTGCTTCAAGGCCTACTAGCTACCGTTTCTTTTTGATAGCCGACGGTAATGAGCACAACGTCTTCTTAAAGAGTCTATTCCATAGTGGTCCTACCGCCAAATATCTGAGTAGAGCTGTGCTTCTAGCATAACAATTCTGGTATATCTACCCAGGTACACACTGATCCTTGCTTGGAAACTTTTGTAGATTCCTAGGACACATACCTACTACTAGGTAGACTGGGAGCTTCTCGCGTGAAGCCTGCAACCTGTGCCTGCAGACGCGCTGGGTGACGTAACGCGTCTGCTGCGTTCAGGCAGGTGCGACCACAACAAAATCGATATGGGTTCCTGCAATCTTAAAACTATACATCTGCACAGAATACATACCTATGTAGGGAAGCTACCGACGCGCTGGAGTATACCTCAGGTAGGAAAATCTATGTAACAAAGATGATGTTCGGCCCCTGAATCGAGGTCTGGTGGGAACCCGGAGTCGAGCATTTACTCAACGAAGCCTGACCTCGTTCCACGACCGCGACAAAACCATAGGTTTCGTTGAAAGACCTACAATCTCGAGCGTGAACTGGCCTCTTTTCGAACAGAGGCTGTGCAACCCAGATCGTTGCACATTGCTGTCCTGTGGCGGTGAGCAAACGTTGGCAAACGCACTTGTTTCTCGTGCAGCCGGCGGGTGATCCGAAGTTTGCTCCAATGGACAGTTGGCCTTTCCACGACACTCAGTCTGTTGCCTACTAGTACTAAGGGACATATTGAAGGGCGGCGTTGGTATTCGAGAACAGCCACGGTTTGATGTCTTGTTTGCCCTATGTCGATCGTTCCTGGTTATACATTGCGACTCGAATTTCTGCTGTTAACTTCGAAATAGAAGCATCAAGCAACCCAGTCACTGGATCGAGTTTTACAGAGCGTTAGGATTACTGCAACACCGAAGCCGTTCTCTTCAACCCAAAAATCGATCGACGTCGCCAGCGTATCCGTCTATCACTGGCCGATGGATTTCTTTCATCCCCGGAATGAGCGAGTCGTGCTACTGCGCAGAGACGGACGACATGTCGATCGAGCGGTCATGCTGCCCGGCCCGCGAGTACGGCTCGCCACGCTTGTCATCTCGGAGCATCAGCCACGGCGACGCCGACGGTATCGGGACTACTATTACAATGACTACTTCGATGACCGTGATTTGTGAGGCGTCAACAGAAGGAGTAAATCTGCGGAGACATGCTAACAGAGGTAGATACCGCTATCCTGGCAGAGATAGAGCTCGGACTCGCAGGAGAGTTGTGCTGAACAACTACGTTTCGGTCTGGTGAACAATATCTGGGAAATAAGGTGGAGGTGTGCTACGAAGCTGGGGTGATTAGATGGGTTCGTTTGCTACGGAGTTGGGTTTGGGAAACATATTCAGGTGTTGAGGGACAGAAGTGTACACCAGATAGACTCTAGGACCTAACAGCACCAACTTACAGAGTTAAGATAGCTAGACTCTAGTTCCGAGACAGTACCGTGTATTTTCGGTCGTTGACAGCTGAAGAATTACCCAACAAAAAGTCAAGACAGCACAACCTTGTTCTCGGCAGGAACGCCCTGCTCATCTCCCTTGACCTGGCGTTGACGTGCTAGCATCCACCGATACACCTCCGGGTTGTTATACGCGGCGGTCCAGCTGTCGTGCATAAGGTCGGGATATCTCGTAAACCGCACTTCAGGGGCGCCTGCCCTCTCGAGCGCCGTCACCATCTTCTGCGACGCCCGCAGGGGAATGATATCGTCGCGATCGCCATGTTGGGCCCTGGCCATGACCATGTTAGATTGCCGACCTCAAACTCCAAACATTTGACTCACCAATGCGGAATATGCTTGATATGGCTTACCCTCAGCTCATCCCCGCCTCCGCAGACGGGCATGAGAGTGGCGAACCGATGTGGCGTGTGTAGGCCCAATTCCCAAGTCCCATAGCCGCCCATACTGAAGCCAGTGACGTGGATCCTGTCCAAGTCGACACGATAACGCTGTACGATCTCATCCAGCAAGGCTGTCAGAATCGATGCATTCCAGCCGTACCCCCAGTCCATATTCAGCGAGGGCGACACGGTAATGAAGTTCTCCGCCAACAAGACACAAACCTCGGCAGGGACAGGGTAGGACGACTGATCGCCCTGTTTGATCTGCTCGGTCTTCCTGAAGCGCTCTGCTGGAGGGATGGAAATCGAAGGCGAGGGGTTTGGATTCGATGGATCGGACTTGAACCTGTTATAGCAGAGAATCACCTTGGGGATGCCATGACGGAGCGACACAAAGGATTCATTGCGGCCCCGTTGCGACTCGCCTGCGCCATGGAGGAAGAGGATCAAGGGCCATTTCTTGTCCGTGTCTTTATCATACTGCGGCGGGACAGATACGAAATGCTCATAACCAAATGGGGCGTTGGAGGTGCGCTGGTCGAAAAACTCGAACTTGATGTTCGTGGTCTGCGCGTAGGGATGGCCGGGCTTTTTAGGTACGCTTTTTTTGTCGGTCGACATCGACATGACTGTCCTAGGAACGTTCTTGGGGCCACGCTTTGCGACATGAAAGTCGTGGAGAGAGTTTGGATTGATTTGAGGATCGTCGCGGACGAGGGCCGAAGTGCGCGTCATATTGACGTTCATCCGCGCAGGGATGGCGCTTCCGGGGCGAATGAGGCTGGCGGCGGCAAGTAGCAGCAATATTCAGGTGCAATTCAACCTTCTGGAGGTGGTGCTGGTATAGTATCTAGCTGTTAGAGCATCAGGTCGGTGTAGGTGGAGGCTGAGTGGTGAGTTGGCAGCCTGTAATGCCGGACTGGGTGGCTATTCGAGCCTGGGAACAGTAGTCATCCCCATAGCTCTTGGTCGCCGATGTGATCTTCGATCTTCCAGAGTATAGGTTCAGTAACTGAAATGAAATATGGAAACCTTTGACAGGCCATTGAATTGTCACCTTGGATATTTCATAGAGGGCAGAGTAGCATTGAACTGGCTGCTACCGTTGTAAGGAATAGAAGACTGTTTGTACTTACGCCTTCCGGTCTGCTACCTCCGAGAGGACCTGAAACGGTTCAGAACATATACCTTCGACCGGGGGACACAAATTTGTGTATACTTTGGGGAGTGGAAGTGAGCAAGATTGCATTTCGTCCATATCGTTGAAAGGTTCAAGTTCATGAGGGAGATCGGTCAACCCCCCAGCTAACCGAGATAGGCAGTTTGACGCCTATTACGTAGTGCCGATGGGCGACGCAGAACCATCACAAACAATCAACACCTACAGGACACTGATACCTTAAGCTCTGGAGGCAACCGAGACTAAGGGACACAGCTTTTTCCAGGCTGGTCCGCGATGCAGCGAAGATGGGAAATACCCAAAGCGCGCGTAAGATATCTGCGCAGGACAAGTGAGTTGCGCCCACCGCCAGAAAACCAATCTGGCCGGGGGACCACACGGCTAACATCTGACCATAGAGCAATCTTGGACATGAAGAACCAACGCGATAAGCTACGACAATACCAGAAACGCATCACAGTCATAACCGCCCGCGAAACCGAGATTGCCCGCGAATGTCTTGCAAAAGGAGACAAAGACAAGGCGCTCCTCGCCCTGCGCCGGAAGAAATACCAGGAATCCCTTCTGTCCAAAACCGACGCGCAACTGGAGCAGCTGGAGAAATTGACCAACAGCGTCGAGTTTGCGCTGGTGCAGAAGGACGTCTTCTTTGGTATCCAGCAAGGCACGCAAGTGTTGAACATGATCCACAAGGAAATGGGAGGGTTGGAAGGCGTGGAGAAGATGATGGCAGATACAGTAGAGGCCCGGCGGTATCAACAGGAAATCAGCGAGGCTTTGGCAGGGCAAATGTCAAACGAAGATGAGGACGAGGTTGAAGACGAACTGGAGGCCATGGAAAGGGAGGTCTCCGGCGTCAACGCATTACCTGACGCGCCCAACAAGACTGTTGTAGGTGAAGGGACTCTACCGGAAGCGCCTAAGACCGAACTAGAGGTGGAACAGCAGAGGATACAAAAACAAAAAGAAAGAGCTCGGCAAAGAAGGATGGCATTGGAGGCTGCTTGAATCTAGACTTGTGTTTTTTTGTCTTTCCTGATGGTGGTACATTGGATGATGGATGCATTTCAGCGTTAGGCATGATGCTGTTTGACGTCCTGTCTACTGTCCCGACATGGACTGGCCGACATTGGTCAAGCCCTGAATCAGCTTATGATCTTGCGGGTTCGCGGCTGCTTCATACAACACACTGACTGGCTCCCGGTTGAGCGCCATGAAGTCGCCCTTGAAGCCCAAATATCCTACTTGAGTGACATCTTCTTCTCCGCCGGAATGGTTGTCTTCGAAGAAAAGCGTGATGGAAGTGGTGCCGTTCCAGAGAGCACGGTTCAGCGGTATGTCCATGACATCGTTGCTCTTGGGTAGATCCAGTGTCTGGGTCGGCTGCAGCTCGGTGGCCATACCGAAATCCATGTCGTCTCGGTTGCGGAAGAGTTTGAGTGTGGACGGTGCGGAATCGGAGTCTGAGGTGCGGATGAGAATAGAGTACAGCTTGCACGACCCTGCGAATGGGACATGCATCAGAAGTTGTTCATCCGCGTCACTTTCGAGAGTGGGTCGCTCATCAAGACGTTCTTCCCAGCTCTTCTGGACAATTGCTGCGCCCGACCCGGGCTCAGCCTCGTTCAGAGTAGTAATGCCTTCAAAGTTGATTTGTTTGTAGAGGTTGGACTGCAGCGCTGGTTCTAGATCGTGGGAGTGGTCGTGATCGTGATCGTGCCCGCCCTCATGGCCGTGGCCGTGATCATGACTATGTCCATGTCCATGATCGTGATGGTGATGAGAAGCCATACTGCGTTTGATACTCGTGAAATAGTATTGGGAAGGGATGTGAGAGATTATTCAACCGCTACTCTGACATTGCATCATTGGTGAGCGTATGGTTCATAAGACCCCGCAGAGGCCGGTGCAATAGAACGATTCTCATGACTTTCACAGTCAATTTGAATGTCTGGTGTTGTGAAACTATAAAATCTTGGGTTGCAGAGGCAAGAGCGATGGACGTTGGACGGTGACTGCCAGTTCAGTGGCTGGCGGGGTTTGTTGCCGTCACGTCTCTCCTGCCGCTTTAAGGAGCATATTCATTCTGTTGGCCTTTCCATTTCTTTTCCTTTCCTTTCCATTTCCCCATTCAAGTTGTTATCTTTTCCTCCTCCTCTGTCTCAACACCATGTGTAGCTTTACCCCTTCCCTCACAAGGGAATGGGGTTTCCTCCAACAAGACCACGCCGGTCCCTGATACTTCCAGCAAGCTGAATTCAAGGGAGAGACTGTGATGTATCTTATACTGACCCTTAAGGGCGAGGCGCCACCGAAATATGGCCTCGTCGGTAGATCTGAGGTGTTGCCATGGCAGAAAAACACCACCATCGGCAGAGGCTCGACCCGACAGACAAAATAAGTATAAACGCCCAGATCTTACCATCACAGGAGTGCCTCTTAATTACCCTCTCATTCTCTATCGAGGAGATAATGTTTGGATGCATTATCCACCGTCTAAAACGACGTTTCCAGCTGTTTTTTCCCCTTTATTTGGAGCCTCAACCGCTCTTCTAGTCTTCACTTCCATTTTCCCTTCACCACAGACAATCAATCAAGTCTCCGGAATCGTGGGTGCGCCGTGGGCCTCATGCACATGGTATCCTCATACGCGCCTGGGCTCTGAGATTGATGCAGTCGCAGGTTGAGGCGGCGGATCTCGTCAGCCATGTGACGAATCTCCACCTCGGAGCGGTTGATGTAGCCCACGGCATCTGTAAGGACATCTACCTTCCGCGTCTTCCGGTTGGCGTCCTCGAGCAGGGGCAACGATGATGAGCCCGTGGCTTTCAAAGTCCTGGACAGCTGTTCAAACTTTCGGTTCAGGTTGTCTCGGTATCGTCTTTCGACAGCGGTGTGCATCATTTTGGCCCGCAAGCCAGGGTCATTCTCGTCATCACTCGACATCGAGGGGCCACTGCGTTTCAAAGTCCGTCGCCTCCTGTGCCGGGGGTTACTGCCATTCAATGCTCCTGTCTCAGAGATGATGGCCATTCTTTGGATCGACTTGGACGATGCAGTTGGGTTGAAAGGTCCGGTGGAGTCAGGCTGTATGGTCTGTTTCCTGTCTAGATCTGATCCAATTGCGGAATCGCCGAGTCGGTATCCCTCCATTCTCATCGAAGACGCGTCCTGCAACCCGTCCCCCACGGAGCTCGGAGTCAGTTCGGAGCCTGAGAGCTGTCCTTTGTGCTGAATGTAATGCAAGGCTCGGGAGGACTGATCTCCCAGAGTAACAGCAGGAGCAAGAGGAGTGTCGGAGTCGAGGTTGGTAAAGATCGAGAAAGGGTCTGCAAACCATGAGAAGGGTTCATTGGTGTCATTCGACATCATCGTGTCGGCGGCGGCGTCTTCATTGTTGATAGCTAACCCATTTGACATGTACCACCCCATGCTGTCCATTATGCTGATATATGGCGTCTCAATCGCAGAACGTGAAGTGTTTGATGTACCCTTGGATCGTTGATGAAGATATATCGAATCAAATCCCAGCTTGATTGCATCCGCACGCAGTTGAAGGTCATCAGTCTAGCAGATTGATGGAGACTGGACTCTTTGATCGGTCACTTGATGGGGAGCAACAAGGCTTACCTTCTTCTCAAGGACTTCGGCGCTTCAAGTCCTGTTTTGGTGTGCCACGGTTCAGGGTGCCACTTCCACGACACGGTTGCTCCTCCTATAGGGCACAGTGGCAAGATACCACAGCAATCAGAGCACATGCAAGGACTCACTAGCTCTCAGGGGAGGATACCTAGCTTAGCCTTCTCGTTTACCGCCATGACACTGGTAGGGAGTGGCCTGATTTCTGATAACAGCCCCTGGCCTGGACCTAGAAGAGAGAAGAAGACAGAGGGCCAGAGGCTGTGCTGGACTGGACTGGACTAGGGTCCGTCATCTTCGTGCGTGTTCCTTGCAAAAAGGCTGAAGCACCGGGTCATTTCACCGTGAATCTCATTGGATTTTCAGGCACGCTTGTCACTCCACCTTCGCAATTACAATTCCGCAACAACAGATCTCACTGTTTCCGCGAGTCGCGATTGGCTCCATCTTCTGAAACTCTGGGGAATCCAGGGAATCTAGGGAATCCAGGGAACACAGAGAACACAGGGGAACACTCGATAGTTATGCCAATAATACAGAGTAGCCTGTCCAAGCGAACCGATGAGACCCTCCCCAGCAAACCTCGGCAGGCTGTTGTTGCGGCATTTGCCGTTGATTCCAACGCCTCTGTCCATCTCCCGTTGGGTACTTTTGGCGCACTATAGACGCCGTTGACGAAAGGGGCGCCCTCAAGAAGAGGGGTGATGCCCACCTTCGCTTTGCCTATGGTAAATACAGAGTCCCATATGGTCAGTGCAGTGCCTTGCCATGGCGGTTTGATAGCACCAAGCCGTGATATACCGAGCGTGAGCACTTGAGACTGTTGGTCGTCGACTTCGCCAGAACCTGCCTGGAACAACGGTGGACACTGAGAACCTGAATCAACAATCCGCGGATATGCCATCCGTGCAAGCTCCAGCCAACACAATATTGAGTGAGAGTAGTGGACATGTCACAGTGCTACTTACTACTGCTCTGTACTATGTAAAGTCGACCACTCACTGTCACTGGCAGGCCAAATGTGTTGTCAGGCCTTGGCTGCGATTGCCGTCCCTGATTGGCTGGTTGCCTCTGCCTGAGAACTCTCTCCTTCTACTGCTCTCTACAGACTAGGTACCAACCTGCGAAGTAAGCTCACACACACACATTCACTCACTCTCTCACTCGCTCACACAAGTACGATAACAGTGGAAGTTATTAGACGTTACGATCCTTGACCCGCTCACAGCGTTGCGAATCATGCAATGTCCACCTGCTACTCCTTTCGAGCCTGCAGTCTCCAGTCTGCAGGCCGAGCCAATACTTTCTGTTCCGAGTTGCGGATTTTCTTTCCGGTCGTCTCGCCTTGCTGGTTTGCCAACACCTTTGGACCCTGCCTGCTGCCTTCTCAGACCACTCCGTCGCGCTTTGGGCACAACCCAATCGATGCTGGGCCTGGGGCTTGGAACTACTACATGATTGATCAGGAACAAAGAAAGGATACCGGGTTTGCAAAGCCGTAACTCGGTATAAATTGGCACATCCGGATTGCCACCTTTGAAAGACGCTGCGCCCCGGCGGTCACGCATTTTGCGGAGAAACTACGTCTGTCGTGCATCATGCATTGGCTACCTGGGTGCCTCCGGTGCTCAGAATGGTGTCTGACTCCTCTCTAAACCCCCAGATAATAGGTAATAGGTGTGGCACCTATCACGGGTGATATTCACTATCACCATGGACATCCGGTAGGTCGCGCTTCGAGTTTGAGATTCCCGACTTTCCCCCCGGTCAACTGAGCCTTGATGGAATAAACAATAGTATAGGCTGGAATGTCCCCCTCCTTCATCGCTTACTGCACTTTCCTAATGACTTCAACTTTGGCTTCTGTGTGGCGTGAGCGGAATCTCGGCGTCGAGGTACGCAAATGGGAGAGACCTCCAGACCTCCAGAACTTCACGAGACGATGCTCTTCCACCCAGTTGCCACAATTGACCATAGAGGGCGCATCCTGGAGTCACACCATATGCCATCATGACCTAAAGGTCTCTATGTAGGCCCGCTTCTGCCTTACTTGAGTGTTTGCTGTGGCCATCACTCTGTCTGTCCCGTGACCTTGAACATATGGTGACGCCTGGTGAGCCGGTTGAGAGCCGGTTGGTACCATATCTACATGTATCTTCAGTCTGTTGGACATAATTTCATCCTGACTCTTATTGTCTCTTGTAACGGAGCAATTGAACATTTGCCGTTGCTTATACTAAACACAGAAGTCCCATGAACGATAGCTCATTCCCCATCAGCGATCGCCGACACTACAGAGCCTGCCACGGGTTCAACTAACAATATGGCATCGATGGAAGAATATCCGCCCAGAGTGCAGCTACCAGAGACTGCGTTGCAATTGGGCAAGAACCTGTATCCTGAGCCTTTACATTTCAAGACCATGGAACGCCTGGTCCAGTTCCGAAGAGCGGCCGACTATATATCCGCTGGTTTGTGATTCATTCTGAACAGACTTGTCTCCGGGCTGACATCCTTCCAGCTATGATATTTCTCCGAGACAATGTTCTTCTTGAACGCGACCTTACTCATGACGACATCAAACACAACATTGGTTGGCCACTGAACTCTTCTCTACCTCGCTCGGGCCATTCTAATAGGAGCAGGCTACTGGGGAATATCTCCAGGCATCACCTTGCTCTACGCGCACCTTAACCTGGTCATTCAGAAGTACGATCAACAAATGATATGCCTGATTGGACCCAATGAAGGTGTTCCTGCTGTTCTGTCGTGTTTGTGGTTAGAGGGCTCTTTGGAACGCTTCTATCCGCAATATAGCAGAGACCGAAAAGGCCTTCATAACCTCATCTCTGGGTTCGGTGTTCCTGGAGGTTTCCCAAGGTAACCAACCACCTACATTGACGAAAGCGCAACATCTCTGATCCCTGTTGCAGGCATCTCAATGCTCAAATCCCCGGCTCCATCCACGAAAATGAGGATCTCGGCCATGTCTTGTCTATGGCATACGGCACCGTCATGGACAAACCTGACTTGATTACCGTTGCCGTCATTGGAGACGGCGAGGCCGAAACAGGTCCAACCGCAACGTATGTGGCACTGCATACATATGAACGCAGTTGCAAATGCTGACTGTCATCTAACAGGGCATGGCATATGTGCCGATATATCGATCCCAAGTCGTCGGGGGCGGTGATACCCGTTCTCTATTTAAATTGTTACAATAGCTATGGCAAGACCATTCTTGGTTCCATGGAGAACTCTGAGCTCTGTTGCCTGTTTTCCGGCTACGGGTATCAGCCCTACATTGTCGATGATATGCAGGATATTGATCGAGAGCTGAGCATGGCCTTGTCCTGGGCCATTGAGACGATCCGAGAGATCCAGCTCGCCGCAAAATCCGGCGACAGGACTCTAAAACCCAGATGGCCCATGATCATCCTCAGAATTCCCAGAGGTTGGGATTATCCTCAGCTCAGTGGAAGTGAGAAGCTCGCCGCTTCCCTCAACGGTCATCGAGCCCTTCTACCGCAAGCCAAGTTCAATGAAACGCAGCTGCGCCATCTTCAAACCTGGCTTGCCTCCTACAAACCTGCTGAGGTCCTTCCTGATGGGACAGTGCCAGAATCCATCGAGCTCATATTTCCAGCCGATGACAAACTCAAATTAGGACAGAACAGAACGACTTGGGATTCAGCACATCGTCTCGACGTGCCCGAGTGGAGACACTTTGCGGCGGCGAAGGGCCAAGACCATAGCTGCTTGGCAGCTGCGACAACCTATCTGGACGCGGCATTAACCCTTAACAAAGATTCGTTGCGCATATTTTCTCCAGACGGTGTGGTGAGTTCCGATCTGCTGGACAGGCTTCCTGACCGAACATTGCGATCCTTCCGCTGGGACGGCGACAACGTGAACCAGAGCGGACAGGTGGTGGAATTCATGTCTGAGCATACTTGCCAAGGTAAGTCTGCTTGAGCAGCCCTTGAGTTGCCGGAAATGTGCTGATGAAATCACGAAGGACTGCTTCAAGGCTACACCATGACAGGCCGAACCGGCATATTCGCCGCGGAAGAGAGCCTGTTTCCGGTGATCGCGACAATGGTGACCCAGTACAGCAAGTTTCTAAGGATGCTGAAAGACACGCGGTGGCGAAAAGATGTCAGCAGCCTGAACTATATCTCGACCGGCACCTGGACACGCCCCGACACGAACGGGCTGTCGCATCAGAATCCAAGCTTCATCGGCACTGTTCTCAACCTGAAATCGGCGATCGGAAGAGTCTATCTGCCACCCGACGCAAACACCTTCCTCTCCACAGTCGCCCATTGCTTACGGTCGAAGAACTATATCAATCTGATCATCTCCTCGGGCCATTCGGCCCCGACCTGGCTCACACCAGACCAAGCTGACATGCACACGCGGGCTGGAGGCGGCGTGTGGAAGTTCGCCAGTACCAACGACGGCATCGACCCCGACGTCGTGCTGGTGGGCGTGGGAGCGGATATGACGTTCGAGGTGATTGCCGCTACCGCTTACTTGCGGCAACTGGTGCCTTCGCTGAGGGTGCGTGTGGTCAATGTCACGGATCTCATGATCCTCGGCCATGAAGGGTCTCATCCGCACGCACTGAGCCAGACCGACTTCGACACACTGTTTACGCCCGACAGGACCATCCACTTCAATTACCACGGATACGCCAACGAGCTGCAGGGACTATTGTTCGGCCGACCCAACCTCGATCGGATCACGATTTCCAGCTTCCAGAATGAATGTACCGCCACAACCGCATTCGGCACTCTCCTGAAGAATGGCTGCAGCCGGTATGATGTCGCGGAGGCGGCCGTCCGAGGAGCCGCCAGATGCAATCCTCATGTTGCTGTTGACATGCAAAAGCTGGTGGCGCACATACGGCATGCAAAGGTCAAAGTGGAACAATTCATCTACAAAAATGGCGTCGATCCGGAAGGAACGTTCAGTGCGCCCAAACTCTCGAGGAGCCACGGTCAACGTTCTTTAGATGGGGGAGAGGATAGGGAATCACACGATCGGATACTGCATCTTCCGAAGGGCAATCTGTTGTAGTAAGGAAACATCTTTGGTTGATAGGCTTTACGACGGAAGTTTTCGGGTGGATAAACTTTGTCGAGGCTGTGGAAAACAAATAGCGCATACGGAAGCACATGTGGGCGTTCGGGCACTGTACGGTATGTCAATTTTAATTTCGAGATGGGAGTCATATGCTGGACAATGACATTTCCTGTTGCTTTACGCCAAAGATGGCCTTGCTCACACCATTGGACTCGGACCAGAAGGACTGAAATGGTGAAATATGAAACAAATCTGACTCACGGTCCCTCGAGGTTTTCTTCACATGACATATCGTCTGCAACAGGATCGAATGTTTTGGGGGTCGTTCTCCGGTGAAGCTCCCTCTCATCAAACGGAGGCGACACATGGGCCTTCCCGCAAGAATAACTGCTGCAGTATCACTACATGTAGTGACGATCAAGATGATTCAATATGCCCAGCTGGTCAACTCGAGTCGTTTCTCACGGGACATGTAGGTAAAGTGACATGCAAACAAACAAGAAGTCCTGTCACGGCTGGAGTCATATGCTCTGGTCGAGCAGGGCCTATTTAATAGTGAGAATCGCAACTCGATCCTATACTCCCTCCACCCTTCATCCTCAGCACCCGAGAAGATTGTGGGAAAACTCATGTTTTGGGATTATCCGGTCTTGCCGTTTTTCGTTGGTACGACGGACCCTTTGCGTATTCAGGGGCTAAAATAAAGGGGGTTCAGCCCTGTCAAAAGCGTCTATAATACTAGTGTCTAAATTGTGGTTAAAGCCCTTGGCGCTGGTCGACAAAAAGGACATCAATCAAATGGCTGGCGACCTTTCTCTCTTTCCTCCATGCAAGACAGCATGTCAACACAGCATGAAGCTTTGAAACCACTGCCCAAAGGCAAATGGCGCCAACTGACTGCAGAGAAGCAGAGGAGCAGCACTGTACAGCTCTCCAGGTCGAGAAAGCTATCAAGCCCCTACTAGAAACCAGGCTGCAGCTTGCAGAAGCAATCGAACAGACAGCGATATAATATGGCTTGAAGAATGACAGAAACTGCAATCGAGTGGACTTTGAAGAGACTGATCACAAACTTTCGGGCTGCTCGTTCACGAGTGGATGTCAAAATCATGGTTTTGTGCGCTCATCACAAAGACTCCTCCAGAAGCCTCGCTCGGAACTGCCATGAAGGTTGGTGAGCAAGAACAAAACGGTAAGTTGTAAGGCGAAGAAGCCTTCTACCATGGACCGATTGTGGCAATATTAATGGTAAGGACCATTGATGTGAAGCTTGACATCTTCATCCAGGATTGTCGGGATCACTGTTGTCCAGAATTTCACATATTGATGGGTTTGTGGATGCGTGGCCTGGAAGAGAAGCTTGTCTTTGAGAGGGATCTTTATATGTCAGAAAGACTGTGTCCCAGGTCTGGATCCCACATGGAAAAAGGCGTGTCCCAAGGACTTGTTCTTCTCTGAAAGGTTCTTACCACTCCCTCCCATGAGACTGCTGGAGCACTGCACGATGGACAGGAGGCATCTGGCCCAATACTGTATCAATAGGCGGTCGACCGGTGTGGTCTTCCATGGCGTTGACTTGATGAGAGGAATGATGGATATATGCTGTCCACAGCTATCGGCTATCGTGCTTAGCCTTACGTCCAGAGCCATCTCCGTTCGACGTCGCACACTCTCCTACGAAGCTGGGTTCGGTCTTTCCAAATGCTCACGACATCTATGCCGGGCGACCGCCCTTCTCAAAGAGAAACTCATCTACATTGGTCTAGCAGCATCGTCTGATCATGAGGAGTCCTCTTCGCCAAGCGCTTGCAAAGATTTCTCCCTGTGTTGGCGTCGACGCGTCAGGATAAGTATCTCGCACTTTTCTCGCGCGCCCTCTTCTAAACCTCTCCCACCACCACCACCTCTACCACTCCCTCTTCTATCCATCTCCCATCAATCCTTCTCATCCACATCCTTCACATTCGTTCGATACCTCCGAGCATTCGTTACCAACCCTTTCTCCTATTCAACTCTCGTTGCCGTTGTCGGCGTGAATCATTATGCTTCACGTCGCCTTCTTCATCCACCTGGTGGTGGCGCTCTTTGCCCTCACCTCTGGTGCTACCGATCTGGCAACCTTTACGGTTACAGAGACGGCTAGCCAGCTTGTTTCTCTTGGTCTTCCTCTCACTGCCACTGTCACTGCTACTGCGGTCACTTCCAACGTCAGCGTCGCCGTCGCCGGCACACTCGTCAGTCCATCTGTCGTCGCCACGCTCACTGAAACTGTCTCTACTGGTTTGACTTCCAACGCGACTGTGACTGATGACACTGCAAATTCCACTGCGGCACACGCATCAGGTATGGAGATTTCGGTCAGGTGAGGTGAAAGTGAGGTGGAAAAACTGACCTCAACCGCAGTTGAAATCTCTACCGGAACGACCACTACTGTGACCAGCACTAGGTCCCTTACTTCCACCATTGGTAAGTCAACATGAAAACGTCTTCGGCAGGTTTTAGTTACAAATGCTAATTGAGACAAACAGTTCTCGGTACCAACTCCTCCACTGCCACTGTTGCCAGTATCTCGACTGCAACTTTTGCCAATACCTCCACTGTGACCATTGCCAACACCTTGACTGCAACTGTGGTCAACGTTTCCACTGTGACTGCTGTGAATACCTCGACTTTTACTGTCGCGAATACTTCAGTCTCCGCACACCCAACTGGTAAGTCTTCTGGTCTTGTGTCGCGCAGCGCAGCCTGTGCCCCGCACAAAGAGAAAGAAGTGCAAGGCTGCGCTGTGCTGCGGTATACAATGAAACGCAGGCTGACAAGACATTTCTTTCCAGCTCCAGTCTCAGTCCCTCTCCCTCTGTTGCCTCCATTTGTCAATACTACATCCACAGTCACAGTGACTGCGAACTGCACCGACAATAATGGCAGCTTTGGCCATACAGTGACCCAGACATCCTATGTCAGCGGTGGGTTGGTCTCGGTGTCTCGTACGACATCTGTTCCTTTCAGCGACCCTGTTTCGGGCCACAATGTGTCGACCATGTTCGACCAGTCCAGCACCGTCAATATTGGCAGTATCATCCCATTGAACGCATCCACTACAGTGGTGCGCACTCTGACCGTCATCCCCCGTCCTGCTGTCACAGCTACCGCTTCATCTGTGTCCGTCTCTGCATCGGTGTCTGGCGCAGTTGCAGTCAGTACTGTCTTGACTAGCAGTACCAGTACTAGCACTGAGATTATGACCATCACTGCCAGCGGTCCTGGTGTTGCAACTAATCATACCTCTTCTGCCGGACTGAGCACCTTGACGACCAGCTTGATGAGCACCCAGACTTTGACTGCAACTGCTAGCATTCCAGCCACTACCACCATTCACACCTCTTCTGCCGGATTGAGCACCTTGACGACCAGCTTGATGAGCACCGAGACTGTGACCATCGTAGCCAGCATCACAGCTACTACTGCGCACCCTGCAACCGCAACTGCAACCACCGAGTCAAGCACTTTGACCACCAGCCTGACAACCACTGTGATTCCTCTGGTATCTACATCAATCCGCACCCTGACCAACACTGATACTGTGTCATTGTCATTATCGATTTTGTCGACCGCAGTCCCTGCCACCACCAGTGTTGTGACCAGCAGCATTACGAGCACCAAGACTGTGACCATTCCGGCCATCAATACTGCTCCTGCTTCTGCTTCTACTGCAGCGACATCAGTTCTCTCCGGTTCCGATGTGACCACCACCCTGACCAAGACCACCATAGTCACGGTGACACCAGCATCTATCAGTATCGCGTCTCTTGCGTCGCCGAGCACTGTCGCGGCTTCTAGTGCGCAAGACTCAGACACCTCTACTACAGTCACGCAGACACAGACCCTGACGATCGTGGCGAGCACTCCTCTTACAACCCAGACTGTGACTGTTGTTGCAAACACCACTGGCGCCGGCACCATTACGCAGTCCGGTCTTGCTGGAAATGCCACCACCTTCGACACCACCATCCAGTCTCTGACCACTATCACCCAGGAGAACGTGACGGTCACTGTGACTGCTGCTGCTACCACTGTTGTCTTTACGACTTTGACCACCTCGGTGTCTGGCAATGCTTCTGTATCTGGATCTGCAGGTACAGCCACATCCACATCTACCATCACCCAGACTTTCAATCAGACTCAGCATACCGGCACAGCCATTGGCACTGGTACTGGAACTGGAACTGGTATAGTCATCGGCACTGGGATTGGTCTTGACACTCAGTCCATCGGCAGCACTACCTTCCACCCCATTCCCGTTCCCGCTCCGATCTCAGCCACCCCGTCCATCTGGCCACCGATCACTCCATCCACAGGCGGAGCCGGTCGCGCAGTCACCCCACCTGGCTTCTTCAAGCGGATTGCTCGTCTAGTCGCCGTTGTCCAAGGAGTCGAGAAAGTCGAGAGCGAGAAAGTTGTTGTCGAATCGAGCGGCGGAAGTGTCACTGCCAATGCCAATGTCTCCACGACCTGCACTACCAGCGGCACCACTGCTATCCAGTCCAACGGCAGCACCACCATTACGGAAGTGCCGACTCCTTCTGTCTCAGCATCTGCATCTACAGGAGCCGTCAACCCAACTTCCACTTCGACAACTACCGTCGTTTCTGCCATCACCACCACTCGCTCCACGACCACCGTGACGGCCTTTGTGACTTCCCACACCACTGTTCCGGTAGTCAATACTACTACAGTTCCACTGTCGGTGTCGGCGCATCAGATCAACGGTACTACTACTACTCAGATTACTGGCACTGCCAATGCCACGATTAATGCCACGACTGGTACTACGGCGACGATTACTACCATTTCACACAATGGTACTTCTACCGGCTCAAGCACTAGCACTGGTACCGGCACCGGTACTGGCAACCATACTGCTACCACTACGGCTACCATGACAGCTACTGGTCTTCCTCTCAGTGAAAACAACGGGACTCTCGTCCTGAATACCGTCTCCGCCACCACCAATGCCATCAGCAATGCTACCAGCACCACCAACGCTACCAATGCCTCCTTGAACGCCTTTGGCAATCTAGCTCCGTTCCCGACTCTGCCTAGCACCGCTGATCTTACTCCTACTCCGGCTGTGACGGTCCACGAGAGTGCGAGTGATAGCAGCAGCGTCGCAACCACTACCACCCATACGAGCACCTACACTCCATCGACAACCATGACTGCCACCGGTTCTGGTTCCGGTTTTGGCTTTACTACTTCGTCGGGTTCGAGTCTGGCTCACGCCAATCCGCTGACCAAGTCGTCGATCATTGTTGGTGGCTTTATGCTCGGCGCTGTTGCGGCATGGCTGGTTGTCATCTGAGTTGTGTTCACTTACTCACTCGGTCCAGTCCACTGGTCAGTCGGCCAACTAGTAGCCACGAGCAGCTACACTCCACTTGCTTCATGGTGCAACAGAAAAAGAAATCCTCCAGAGCTTTTCACCGGAGGTTCACATGCAGAACAAGGAATGTCGACCATCACCCATTGACTCTTGCACAGAGAGGGCCAATCAGGCTTGAAGGCCATGCCTGACATTGCCTCGACGTTCCAATCGGAAACGTCACGTCGTCAACGACGCAAGAAAATCCAAGAAAAGGTTTCATACCAATGTTTCTCTTGTTCTGTATCCTGCTGCTTTCTGTCGCTAACACTACCACCTGCTTCTCAAACCAATGCTTCGTCTCCCAATCACTGTTGACTACTGACCCATCGTCTCATCCACATATGTGCAACTGTCGGAACTCGACGACGAGCCTGATTAACCCTGTTTCACCTTCTTCGCCTCCTCCCTATCTCACCCATTCTTGCCAGTGTCTTCGATCTTTTCGATTAGCCCTTTTGCAGTTTCCTCTTCTCCAGGCTGGACTTCATCGTCGGCCGCAGTTTCGCGTTGATTGTCAAACTTCATTTCCCCACTGCCTTGTCTGTCCTTCGATCGCCGAGGTTCACCTCCTTCGGTCATTTGCTGCAGATTCACATCACTCTTCAGTGCAGATAGACTGCCAACACAATCCCTGTACATGGCCGTCCAGGGCAAACTGTCAAGCTGTGGTGCCTCTGACCGGCCAGAAACAAGGGGCTCCTCAGGTGGCTCACTAGGCTGCTGAGACCGCCCACCCACGGATCCATTTGCCCCCGGACCCCAGCGAAATGGTCGAGAGTCGTGACTACCGTCATGGCCTGCAATGATCTCCAGCTCCGGATATTCGACACTGGCACTCATACTGATACTGCTTCTATGTCCATAGGTCTGCGTATACGCTCTAAGGTCAGAGCTGCTGTTGCGATAAATCCTCTTCCACTTCCCTACCAAACCCCTCCCGTTCTTCTTGGTCCGCAAATCCGCCGATCGCTGTTCGTTGATACTATTGCGCAGAATGTCCAGGCTCCTGCTTTTACGCTTGTCAATATTTGTCTTTCCGAACGGCAGTCGTCTCCATGATGGTGGCGTGCGTAAGCTCATGGACAACGTCGATCGATTCCAAGATGCCTGAGGCGTTGGGTAGGTTGTTGCATTCTCGTCAGTACATTCCACAGCAAAGTCTCGAACAGCAACCCCGTCGCTGGCACCTGCTGGACCACTCCTGGCTTCTCTCGTGTAACTGGGAAAGCGTGCCCACAGACCCAGGAGATCCCTGAAGGGAGTGTTGGACCCTTGACGTTTATCATCAGGAGTGGCTCCAACGATGGTGAATCTCCTGCCCAAATCCAAGATACTCTTTTTTTTTGGAGCTTTCCTCTGCAATTCTTCCCCTGCTTTAAATATTGGGGCGCTTCGTCGTGCACCAAGTCTGGGAGTTCGCTCCGATGTGTCTGAGCTACGCCGGATAGTAGGCTTCTGATCGTTTCGAGTCTTGTAGAGAAGGCCAGGCTGCAATCCGCTCATGTCGGGGCCATGGATTGACTCTCCAGTGACGACTTCCCGGTCGGAATTGGCTGCGCTTTGACTTGAGGCCGAACTTTTTCGCCTTCCATTACGGTCAAATCTGGGGGCGGTAAGAAACCCACCCGCCAGTCCATGTTGAGGCTCTTCGATCGCTCGCTTGAAGGTTCGGCGCCACATATCGGTGGTTGTCTCTTGACATCTGCTTGTAGAATCATGGAGGCGATATGCGTCCTGGTCAGACTCCATCCGTCGACGTCCATTGCCAGGGAAAAGATCAGAGCTGGCAAAAGACAATCTTTCAGATGACCGAGAGGATGGATCAAGCTCGATCTCACAATGAGTGGACCTCTTGGAACCCGATATGGTGTCTGGCTCAATATCACTCATCCTTTCGTTGAAAGCATCGTGGACCGCTTGCGTGCTGACTTCTGTAAGTTGTTCTCTTCTGGAGTCTTGTATCTGCTCTGCACTGATCTCACTCATGGTCTCATAATATTCTGTTGAACCTTGGTCATGCCTCCGCTGGGAAGCGTTTACCTGCAAGTACCCAATCTTGTCTCCTGTCGGCATGCTCGCGCTTCGCTGTCGTTGAATATGTGGGTCGACCTCACCGACTCCTTCGACCTCCTGTCGGGTTTGCAAGGACCTGCGGCCGAACCAAGCGCTCTCCCCTGCAATCGATGCGTGGCTTATACTACCACTCGATGACCCAACGGGTAAGCTGATGGACTCTGATCTTCCACCGACTGCGATACTGTTCGGATTGCGTCTGGGCTTTCTGAACATGCTATTTCCAGCCATGCCGATATCACCTTCATTCCAGTGTGATGATGATGCGGGATCATCATTTGCATTTCCTCTGCCGGGCATCGAGTCGACTGCAGTTCCGGTCGAGACCACATTTTTCAACTGTGATTTTGACTTCCCCAAGGGCATAGCGTTCTCGAAGAGGCGCCGTGTCTGGGGATCCGATGGTCGCCTGTTGTGCTCAATTGCGATCCAGCTGGGGTGACTCCCAGTCAGGGACAGTCTCCCGAGAGCTGGCCACCCATCTATATGCTCACTTTTGGCCTGATCGATACTGGTGCGACTTGTCTCTGGTCTGGATCCGGTCGCAGTGATGGAAGGACTTGCAAGTTGTTGGGAGATCCTCATGTTGTAGAGATGTACAGAGCTTCGGTCAGAGTCCGCAATTGATTTCATGTCTCTACTCAAGGCATCCGAGCCTCCCGGTATCGATGTTTTGAATGAGTCTTCATCAGTGCTTTCCTCCGTTGGCGGTATTTTACCCCCATCAGGGATGTCTTCGTAAGATGATTCAGTGGGAGCGCTTCTTGGGCTATGCTCAGCAAACTTTGAAATGAAGTCAATGAGATTTGGGTTCAGATTTGAGAATAAACTGTCTCGGTTGTTCTCCGCAGTAGAGGCAAGGCTCTCCGTTTCAACGGCAGCAACAGTAGCACTAAGCCTTCGCAATGCTTTTTCAAACTCGAGGTCAATTTCTCGTCCGTGGGGGTTGAGTGAGTTATTTCTCTCGTTTTGCGGCGGTGAGTGAGTCATCCTCATTAAGCAAGCCGCATCGGGCAGCTTGATGGTTCCACTTGATAGGCCGTCGCTGAGTCTCTGCAAGACCTCTGTAGGTGACCCTTTATTCTCCAGCAACACGAGCTTGGTGAAGGATGTCTTCGACGGTGTCGAAGGCATCGAGACACCAGTGTCAGCCTGCTGAAAGCCTGGGGGGTTCTTGCCCGTGCTCTGAGATGTCAGCACGTCTTCATTAGCGGACAAATGGACGTCGACCGTCCTGAACACATCTGCCGCCGTGGTAGGGCTCGGTCTCGTGGTGCTCTCTGTATCATTCAACATTGCCGTCTGAATACTCTTGGCATCACTGTCGTATCCTCCCTCGCTGCCTCCCCGGGACATTAGAAGCTCAAGCAGACCGGTGGAGCGTTGGCTCAGAGCAGCCTCAGGGATGTCTACTGCCAGCCGCTGCAGGGACATCCCAGTTGAGTCGTGAGCGACGTCATCTGAAGTGTGATGCTTGGAGCTACTCTTGCTCAATCTCGACTCCGAAATCTTTTGCCTAATATGGCTGCCCAATTGCTCCAGCCGGCCGGGCTGTTTCCGTTCTTTACCTGGCTGCCCGAATCGAAAGTCAACATCAAGAGACTCTTGTCTTCTGGCAGGCAGGGCCGAGGATTGGGACGCTGTGCGGTAGCCACGCACAGACGAGGAGGAACGGAAGATTTGGCGCAAGGCATGTGTGTCCGCAACATTGGAAGGAGATTGGCCGACGGCGTGAGGGACAGTCGAGGCAGGTAGTGGTATCGACAGAGCAGATGCAGGATTCTGCAGGTTTGAGAGATCTGAGGGAGGGTCTCTATCAGAAGAACGAAAGCCAATGCAACATAGCAGGGGTGAAAAGGCCTGTCTGATCCCATGCATTTTCGGTCACTCGAGAGGTTGATTGAGGATGACAAGGAATGGTATGAAGAGTAGAACAAATGTACACTGGTAAGCTCTGCGTCGGCACAAACCTTTTGCGTCTTGAAAGGGCAGCCCCTACGAGTCGACGCATAGAAGTCACTTGGCTTGATGCACAGGCAGACCAGCTGAAAACTCGTCCAGCAGTGTCCATGGTATGAAAGGTGAAAATGGAAAGGGCAGAACGCAGCAACTGAGGGAAGGAGCAGAACGCCAAACAGCAGCACAGCGGCACAACTTGCGTATATCACAGGATATCATGCAGTCCAGTTAGTGCTTTGCTACCACTCTCAGAATTCTTCGAACTTCAGGTCCATTGGTATGGTGGTTGCATCCCCAGTAAGCCGGATAGGGATATACCACCCACTGCCATCTGATGAGCAATACAGTGCACCACCCATTTCGCACCAAAATGTACCTGTATGCTCAGCTGTCATGATCAAAGCGATTGGGAGACTTAGTCACATGCGGTATTCCGAAACATCCTACCTGATAGATACCTGGAATCTATTCATCTGGGGACTAAACTTGTCTGAGGCAGAACTTGAAGATTGCTTCGAGGTTGGATACAGGATCTGCTATGCGGCACAAATACTCTGCCGGAGTTCTACGGCGGAGGGAATCTTCACATTCATCATTTCTCTCATGACGTCGATTCCTCCTCTGGCTTATGGCCATCATGAGGTGATAGCAACTCCATGTTTTTCAGATATGGAGATCGAGGAACTGGCCGCTGATGGCCGGCCAAAAGCCATCTTCAGTCTGGATATCCCGGCTGGGAAACTGCGAATATCCAGTCCACCCACGGTTACATCCCCTCAAACAGGCTTTTCATGGCTTAACAGATGTCTAAGCCCTTTCCTCCCAGCAGGATATCCTTCAACGGTCACCCCAGACTATACGCCGTACCAGATCTATAATTCACTGCAGGCCTTCGCTTCCACCATCGCAGGTTTACTGGCATCAAGAGCAGTCTTTGTCGGAATGGGCGTGGGATCGGAAGATGCCTCTCTTGTCACCACTATGTTGTTACACATCGCCCAAGAGACCATTGGTCGCGTTGCCACCATTGTGTTCGCCCATCGATTTTCCCAACGTATCGAGGCCGAGGTCAAATTCTACCGGTTCTTCGCCGACATCGTCAATGACACAGCATTCATGCTCGACTGCATGAGCCCTGCTATGTCCACCCTGGGTCGTGTCATCACTCTGTGCGTCAGTAATGCCTGTCGCGCTGTATGCGGAGTGGCTGGTGGAAGCAGCAAAGCCATCTTGTGCTCACACTTTGCCAAAGCGGGTAACATAGGGGAGCTCAGTGCCAAAGGTGGTAGTCAAGAGACCATGGTCAGTCTAATGGGCATGTGGGTGGGAGGCGTCCTTGTTAGCAAAGTCCACGGCACTGTTGCGACCTGGTCATGTCTGATTCCTTTACTAGTATTTCATTTATGGGCCAATTGGAAAGCTGTGAGAAGCGTGTGCCTAAGCTCTCTCAACACTGACCGCGCCTTGATATTCTTCCGCGGCGTTCTTGAAGGTCAGGTCAAAGACGCGCAACAGGTTGGGGCGGAAGAGACTATATTGGGTCGGCGCACTGTATCATGTGGGCTTCGTGGGCTCTATCTCACCCGCTTCCGCGTTGGCGTTGGTGTAAACGACTTGGTGGCATGCATGTATGGTCGTGCCGACCACGAGTCTCGCAATTTGCACGACCTGATAGACTTGTTCCACATCTTTGGCGAGGAAGAATACGTGCTTTGGTTCGATGTGGACAAGAGAGAGGCACTGATCTTGCTGAAGGACACCGCCACAGGGCCTACACAGGCCCGGAGTATCTGTCATCTGCTTCGATGTCTCAGAACACAGGCAACCACAGCATCCGCCGCAGAGGCTCACGGCAGAGAACAAGGGAGCAGGCCCATCAAGAGAGCCATCGAACCCTCCGAGAGGCTGCACGATAGTCAACAAAGGCTGTCGATGTCCACGGACGGGTATCATCGAAGCATCCAGTTACTCCTCGACACCCTCCATGAAAACCGTGAGCAATGGAGTCGCATCCGGGATCAGGCCGAAGAAGTTGGCTGGGACCTTGGTCTGACCGATTTGGTGAAAGGACAAGGCGCTCGCATTCGATTGAATGATGAGGAAGTCAAGAAGGTCCAATAACGTAAACAGATCCATCAACAGTGCATCCTTGCTGCAAAGTTTGCAGAAGACAGGATTTGAGCGCCGCAGTTGCAGTGTCTTTGATCCGCATCCATCAATGGCTTGCACAATGGGTGGAGATTGCTCAGGACGATTGCAACCTTGGTGGAAGATCGTATCGGTCGTTAGGTCATGAGATCTGCTTCACGCACGCATGTAATTAGCAGAGCAACCTGATCGTCCCTTCAAGGGATAAGGCATCCGGGCGGACATGGGCCGGAGCCTTGTTCCAAGCAAGTTCCGACCCGTCAGATTGAGGTTTCCTCGGATACTAGTACGGCGAACAAGCGCTGAGACCAGATTGCCAATCTGGGCAACATTCTAGAAGGGCGGAAGAATGTGTCTCGGATCTGTGGCTGGTCAGTGGGTTTTTCTGTCAGGATTTGTCTGGTGGCGGCGGGCACAGGAGACAGGGATGCGTCAACAAGTAGGCCACAAGATATTTGTTGCTGCGTGTCTGTACACAGTACGTAGTATCGGTGACAAGTGTGGCGTCCATCCACGGAGCTGAGCGCCAACATGCCAATTTCGTGTTTCAGCGCCCGGAACCCGGAAACCGTTGTCGAAACGGCCAGTCATGGTTGATTGGGCATCGTCAGGAAACAATATTCGACACACCGTTGGCGACAACCTTCTGGCAGAGACCTCTTGGAGGGCGAGCTCACTGTTATTGCATGATTCAAGCGCTCGAACAGGATCTCTCGAGGAGACATGTCATAAGGGATTCGGATATAGGCACAAGGGGCACCCAGTAGCATCTAGAGACATATTCGTTGCCGCCACCTGCCATGGACCGACCACGTTGCAGCTGACACGATGATTCAGCGCTGATGATGAATTCCCAGTGATGGCTCCAGTATCCCTCTTTTTTCCTGTGTTGGTTGAAAAGTCTGAGGGACAAAGGGGTCGGATGGGCCCTGACAGATGTAGTCGTTCAGCAGGAAGTCTGGATAATTTTCCATAGGTATCGGAAGACAGGGACGCATTCTTGTCCAGGAATAACTTCCCTGCAACAGGCTGTGGATTAACGGCGGAGGCGAACGGCTGCGGAACAGCTGTGTGGACATTGGTGACGAGCGTCTTGTCTCATTGAACGATGTGATGAGAAGGGCGTGGTAACGTCGTGGCCGACCGGGGGTCAGCGCACGCCGCAAAGGTGCGTACCTCCATTGTGTGGAGATGCTGTGGTGCCAATACGTGATGGTGGGATCTGGAAGAAGCGGAAATTCAACTTCTGTTTTGATCCCTGTTGCGAGTTGGGGACGCTGTGCAGTGGTTCTAATGATGGCGAGGGTGTACGGGGGTGATCAAACGGTGTCTACGACAAGGACGTTTAGAATAAGCGCCACGATCAGAGTGAAAGACGGCCGTACTCTACTCTGTATCATGACTTCTGGAAGACGCGTGGAAACCAAGGGCAGTGCCCGCTAGAAAGCGTAGAAGACCTGGTGGAAGCCTGGGAGAACTACTACTGTGTTACTAGAAGCCCCAGGAGCCCCAGCTAGAACACTGTTAGGTGGATATCGCAGCCTAGGGGCCTACTAGGTGGTGCCTAGAGTGAAGGACATTCGTCACAACTGACTGGGGTGATGGCCCGTGGTGCCTGATGGGATGACATGAGAAATCGTGGTTGGATCGTACAAGTCGCAGTTGTATGTTTGCCAATTTCATACAGTGGTTGATTACCTGATATCTTCACAGAACCTGAGGCTCTTCAAGGAGTATGCCGCAGTGCCTTGAGATAGGTAACATCAATATGGAGACCTTCAGTCGTCAGGGTGGTCCACGATCCCACCACGGACAGAGTAGAATGGTCCCGATCTTGCTTTGCGTTAATACCACTAGCACACTACGATTCTCCTCTTTCTGGGACTTGAATCTGATCAACATCATAGGTGGCTCCCCCCATCTGCGGTGCACCCAATCTTAACCAATATTGACCCTCGGAGCCGCCATTAGTTCAGTCCCTAGCCTTGCTTTAGGCATGGCTAACAGGGACTAATGCCTGACGTTGCACTGCGCACTTGGCTCATCCTTCGGCCTTCTCGAACCATTTCCTGCCCTGTGCGTAATATTGTGCTCCTTGTGCCTGTGCCTGCGCCTGCGCCTGCGCCCTAGCATTTCCTCCTACTTCCTGCGTTTCCTGGGTATCCCACCGCCTTGCAAACGGCACGCAACAAGAAGAGAAGAACACAGACATCTTTTTCTTAGTGAATCACACGGTTCACCATCCTCGTGTCGAGCCTGTCGAGACCGCCGTAGCCCCCAAGGGCCCGATCATAGCCCATACGTTTTTTGGAGGTCAGCGGGTGCCTCTACTCATCCAACCCTCCCGCTATCGACGTTCTCACACATACGAAACTCTCCACACGCCTCCTCCTCCTTTCCTCCCTGACACTGTGGCCGTTGCTCACCACTGCTACTGTTGCCTCCGCCGGGCGCCTACCTGTCCTGAAAACGACCCAGATCCATCAGTTTGGCCGACCAAGCATGACTCTTAACTAAACTCTCTCCATACCTACTGGCTCCTACTACTCGATCGGTGTTAAGACCATCCACTTGTCGGGTATTTGTGGTTACCTAGCCTCCACCACTTCAATCAGGCTCCTTCTGCCATGACTGTGCTCAGGCCTTGATCTCACTAAGCCCAGAAGTCGGAACAAACCTAGGGCTCCTCAAGAGGCGATTCCTCCAACTACTTCATCCATACAATTGTGATCACCTAAATTCAATGTCTGTGCTGGACTTGTTTTGCGGTCATCATTTCCTCGCCAGCACCCAGTCGCTCCTTTGAACCACCTACACACGATCTGCAAGCCCGATCGATCGCAACGGCGGAAAGCTGTGGCTATCCTTAGACGCGATCTTCTGGCCAACGCCCATCTGCATCTGAGCCAACTTCTGCCTCCGTCATCGACTCCAGCCACGCTGTTGACGGCTTTGAGAGCAAGCATTGGAAGGTCGCACGACAGCCTGTCTGCACCTCAATTGTACCGACGTTGAACCTGTCACGAATCCAGATCGCCCTTCACACCTTGAAATTGGTTACAGAACTAATTCGTCGTTGCACAACATCCTTCTGTGACACGAAACGAAGCTTTCCCACGGCAAGACTCTCGGCTACTCACACCCGCACACCCCTCCTCACACGGCCCCTCGGACGCGCAGTCGTGACGCTTAAGTGTTGAGAAAAGCAAGAAGAGAGGCTTCGGAGCAGCAAACGAAACACTCCGAGTTCTCCCTTTGCGCCAAACCCCAGCTACCGAGCAAGCTGGGAACACCCTTTCTGTTGAGGTTCGGTCTTGAATAAAAGGGCGACTAAGGGCGAAAGTTCAGCGCAATGATTAAAAGGAGGTCTACGAAAAGAGTCTGGCCATACACACCTGAACCTTCGCCCCGTCTGGAACCCTCTATCTACTCGTTGGAAGAGGTACCGGAGGTCTGCGAGATGCCTAGTGACGAAGTCCCTCGGGCTCGACCCATCAGTGTAGTGGGCCGAAGAGAGGGCCTCATGTCCCCAGCGAGACCGACGCTGGACGATGTACTTGCCAACAAAGCACCATCTCCATACACGCTTGCTGCGTTTACCGCTTTTCTTTCACAACAACACTGTTTAGAGACGCTTGAATTCACCACGGAGGCTAAAAAGTACGCCGACAAATTCGATGAAGCATCAGCAAGCCTTGCAGGAATGCCGATCACGGTGGACGCACAGGAGGGCTGGGAACTGATCCAAGACTGGACTCGCATTCTTGATATCTACGTGAAGCCTGGTGCGCCTCGAGAGATCAATTTACCAGCGGAGGAGCGGGACGATCTGCTTGAGCAAGCCTACGAATTGCGACCGCCGCCTCCTGAAGCATTGGATGCCGCCGTAAAACGCATGTATGATTTGATGTCGGAATCCATCTTCATCCCCTTCTGCAACAGCCTTCAACAATTACCCTACGCCCAAACATACGACGCCCTCTCGGATTATGGCCATCTGAGTGGCCTTGATCCACCGCGGCTCACCTACGACGATCGAGGCATGCACCGGCAGATGATATCCGCTCGAAGACGCCGGTCTCCCCCCAACACATCAGCTGCATCGTTTGAGACCTCCCGAACACTTGCATCGCCACACCGATCGGCCCCTTCCTCGTCACTGTCATCGGCATTGGGTCGCCAAAGCGGGACGCGATTAACCCACCATATTTCTCCATCGTCGGTAGTCTCGGAAAGTGCGTTGACCGATAGTAGTGGAGGGCCCGACAGTCCTCCGGCTGGCGAACCGGACACCGTCGTGATGACTCCCCCGACAACCCCGCCCACCAGTGATGTTGGCATGAGCGGTATGGGCCAGGTCAGTGGAGCGGCTTCGGTACACGCTGCTAAAATCCACCGAAGCGAGAGTGGTGGGTGGAAGAAGGCGATGAAACTATTTGGAGGCAGCAAGAAGAAGAACGAGGGCTCTGACGGATAACATGAGGTTGATTTCAACATCAACCGGTGACTAATTGTTTCAAAGCATTGAGGTTTTCTGGAAGCAGAGCATGGTCGTTATGGGATTCAGGCATGACACGGGCGTTGATTGGATTACAAAAACCTGCAGCACAGCATTTTGGTCACGGACTGTCAGGTTGAATCAGGATTCACGACGCGGTATGAGATACGAATGGGCATACGGCGTTGGGTGGCCTCGCAGACGTATCTGCAAGCAGGCCTTTTCTTTCTTTACGCAGTCTCGGGGATTGGCCTGGACTACTGCCCCGGCATGGTAACCCCTTTTCCAGGGTGAACAGGCTCGGAATTGCACAAGGGGCCTTGAAGCTCTCCTTGGGGTTAAGGATGGGCCTCCTCCGCATTGCCACAAACAACCTTGCGGTGTAATTTGTGCAGCCAGGAGGGTCACGACGAGCATATGGTACGATAATACAAGTAGGCAATATCAAGAATAGTACTGCCATACCATGCTAGTCCCATGGCTACGTGCCATCGAATATCAAATCTCGGTCAATCACCTACTACTAGGTAGTAGTATGACATAGGATTGTTCACAACATACCTAGGTATCCTACAGTACATCGTCTCGCTTCCGTACTTTCCATCAGGGTCTTGACGAAAACTGATAGAGAACGTCATGCCGCTACTAGTCCTACTAATGTTGGTGCATCGGAGGAGTCAATGATTGTCAACGCCCTGACTCGCCGCTGGGAGGCACACGGACTCTAGAAAGGTCAGTGTCGAGCTGGTGAATCGGACCCTCGAGGTCGGAAAGGACCCTTGAACAACGACGTCCATAGTGAAGTCCATCCGATGAGGGAGATACTGATAGCAGCGATGGCTGTGCTCTTATCCAATCATCAAGACAGACAATCTTAGGATAAACACCCAGGCAAGAGAGTCGCAGGGAGACTACAAAGTATTCAAACCACAGCACAATCACGATGGTGGCTGATGAAATCATACATGACTCCCAAGAGACATCACGTGCCTAATAGATCGAGTCATGTGTCTGATTCTCATCCAAATTTGTTCGTTGCTGCTTCTCGTTGTCTTCTCATTTACCTTGCCGTTCACTCAGCTCCTCTATCCTCGTATTCTGTGCCGTGTGGACAAGGCTCCTTTGGTTGCTTGAATGCAAGCTGGGGTTTTAAGTTCCTTGGGACACGGCTCGACTACCCAGGTACCAAACTGTTACTGAAGCTGACACAAATGACCAGCCATCGATTTTGCCAACGCCTTGCTATATCCTCTGCCTGTCTCCTTCGATGACAGGCTTGCTTGTGGCAGGTAGCCCATACGTACCTAGTACAAGAGTATCTGAAGCTCCATGCTAAAAAGCAAGCTCGCTACAAGTCACCGGTCCATCCTCCGGCGTCTGGCGAATCCTGTGGCACGTCGCAAGGTCGATGATTCATCATCCCTATCAGCCACAGCGGGATATTTGTCCCTCCAAAAATAGAGACGAGCACGATACCTTTATACTACTATTACTAGTACTTCAACACCGTCCCTATCTACCCACTTAGGCAGGCAGAGACGACCATCTCTTCGTAACGACGGCCGGAGATGATGTTGGTGGAAGGTCTTCACTGCCCCGGAATTTCCTTCCCCTGATCACTTTGCTCTACCCTTCTGTCGGTTCAGCTCTGGGCTTTATCCAGTGCCGTGAGTCGTTCAGCCCGGCTTTGACAGGTGGGTCTCCCACCTGGGGTTGTCAGATCCTGCCCATCGATTGGCCTCAACCGAGAGGCTGGAATGCTGATGACAGTGAACACACCTTCTCCTCTCGACGCTCATCACCAGCTACTATCCCTGTGTACACAGAACTCCTCGATGGCGTCCGACCTTATCTTATGATCCTTTGACCGACCTCAGGGCACACATCGACATGGCAACCACCTCTTTCTTTCTGGCAGATCCCTCACAGCGCCCTATCAAGCGGTTGTGGCTGAGGCAAACCACCACTGAGATGCCACCTTCGAGATTTTGACATAAAAGGCAAACCAACATGCTGACGTTCTCACCAGGGTAATTACAGCATTGGCCTTGTCATTCTGCCGGATGCTGCAATATACATACCTTATTTTCTTTCTTCCCGTCTGGTACCATTTCCAACTCTTTTGGTTGACTATGATTCCCTTCATCCAATGCCGGGAAAGTACTCTCACAGCGTCGCCTTGGCTGACTATTCCAACCGTGGGCTCGACTATCTACCCGATGATCTATACTTAGATCATCCACGGTCCCTCCGAAGTCCTTCGCCTGTCAATGGGCCACAGACCGTGAGCCCGATCTCTCCTGTGACACCTGGGGTAGGCCCAGGTGCAACCTTATCATCTGCCTCGAGGTCGTACTTTCCCCATGGACAGGGTTCTTCCAGAAATACCAAAAGACAGTCCATCAATGGTGATATGCCCGGTCGGAGGCAGGATCACGCTCGGATACCACCGCCACGACGACTGGTTCTGGACTGGGAGGAGGGAACCCATGGCTCTGCCACAAACATCAAGGAATCTCAGTGTGTTCGATCAACTTCAGTGCAGCCTCGCCTCTCAACGAATCTCCGCGCATCCACGTCATTCGATGCCTACACTGAGAAGGAGGTGTATCATCCTCAATTAGCATCGCGGGTTTCAAACGACGATGCTGCCAGACAGACAATGCTCTCCAAACCGGTAGAGAGTGCATCTCGACCTAGAAACCGGAAGTATCAACCCAGAGACGATGTCGAAAACTTCCAACTGTTCAAGGATCGGGGCATCCCTCTTTCACCAGCCCTTAGCCATCATGGGGAACCTCTTCTCTCTGTTCAAGAGTTCCTCAATGCTTCCTCCATGGCGAGAGAAGCGAATGGGACATCCAAACAAGGTCAATTCGTATCGAGTTCTCCCACCTCCTATAGAGGCAGACAGTTGCCTCAAAGCCCTTCGTTGCAAGGGAAGGGAGGCAACAGAAGCCTCGCATCGTTGAAGAGGCCCTCGATCCGTTCACTAAGGCATGACGGTGGGATCAGTTTTGAGGGGTCATCAGACGAAGATGATGATGTGGCACAGACCACACCGGCCATCACAACATGGAAATTGAGCCCGAATCCTACAATCTGGGCAGACGAAAGTTTCCGGAGACGAAAGATCATGGATCTTACGCAGGAGCTCCATATTCTATCTACGCAAGGCGCTCGAAAATCCGGGCCAGAACAGAAGTCACGTCAACAGCGAACCGAAACTAGGGGCAGACAACCGCGAATCAAGCACACCACCACCATGTCGGATTTTGAGGACAGCGAACTCAGCGAGCTTGACGGACTCGAAATACGTCCTACTCAAAGGTTTCCGAGCCTCTCCAGGCGTCGTTCGACGGATCGTGATGGGACGTCGCGGGAACAGGAATATATCCCTACCCGGTCAGACGGTCCACTGAGCCCTGTCACTCCTCATTCAGCACGGTCCTTTGATCCTACAGTACAGGACATACATGTCTCAAAAGCCAAGGCAAATGCTCCCAGTTTCTCCTACAATGGGCATTCCGATAGAGACTACTTTTCTGGAACCTCACCCAGGAAGTCGCATACGCCCGGACGACCCTATCGCAACGTTGGCGAAGACAGCCGGAAGCATGAACCACGGGGAAATGGAGCGCTAAATTCGTCTCTGACCAGCGGTACGACGATGATGGCTAGTCAGGGGTACCACGGACGAAGCAACAGCATGTCGGCTGCCGATGCCCTTGGAGGACGCTCTCAAGGTCTACATACGATACCCTCGCAGCACCGTCGACAAACTCTCGCATTGAGACCTTCGATCTCGACGGCAGTGGCCTCTGATATAGGGACCAGACCACGACCTGGTCAAGGAACATCGGCATCATCATCGGCTGCAAGACGTGGTAGTTCCACCCCAGCCTTCGGTGTACCGAGTATCGTGCGCAATCCCGAGAAGATAGCCGCAATCAACGCAGAGACACGCAGACGCTCGGGCGCCCAACCCCGAACAAACACGACGTCTATTGCACCGTCGCAATTCCCTGGAAATGCTCCCTCGCTCCAAGAACGGCAGAGAAGTCGCCATAGTCTATCGCTGGTAAGGGGCAGACACGCCAGTTTATCGGATCTGGCAGGAAGCTGGGGCCGTGACATGAAGAGCCGCTTCGATGCTAGATTGGCGAAAGAGCGACCGCCTACAGAAGCGAAGCCAAATATAGAGGATGCAGAGACAGCAAATAGGACTGCGGCGACAAAGGCCGAACAACCCCAACAAACGACTTCCAGACTGTCGCGCCCTCAGACGTCCAAGCCGGCCCGTATCCGATCGGCCAGTTTGAGTGCTCAGTCCTTTGGACACTCATCGATGGACCCACCAAACCCTCGCGCTCGTCTCGCCCCTGAGGGGGATCATATGTTCGACCTCGCTGCGAGTCCCCCGGACACTTGGACTGGAGGGGACTTCGGCGTACCAGCGGAAACAATTGAATCGCATGCACCAGGTCGGACGCTCAGTCTTCATCAAGGCATGGTCGAAAGCAAGATCTTCTATCCAGACGACAACGACATCGTATTCAGAAGACATGAACGGAATAATGACGATAACGATAACGACAACGACAATGATATCGACGACGACGATATACTAAATCATAACGCAGCGCTTCCTCCACCGGATATCTCGCGCTACCGTGCCCCCTCTTCCACCAGGCTGAGAAGGAGTCTTGAAGAGGAGGAAGACCGAGTCATGACGATTTTCCGCGTCCTACAGGACGGTCCGGATCCGTACATTTCCAGGCGTGCCGAGCGAGGCAAAGTTGAAACGGAATCGCAAACCGAGAAAGGAGGGGATCAACCTCACATCAGACCCCAGATGTCGATGACCTACAAGACAGGCCGGGGCAGCATAAGCAGGAGCAGCAATATGAGCGGAACCGGGAGCGGGCACGGAGGGAGACGGAAAAGCTTCCTCGGAAGGATCATGGGGCGAAGGGCGTTTTCTGGGACACAGGTGGACGCTGTCTATTGAATGAGCGGAGGTTTCGTATCAGCTTGAGGATGAGGAAACTTGTGCTTGTGGCTTTTATCAGAAAACTTGTGACTGTAGTGGGAGGCTGTAGTGCTGCGAGGGCGTTGAGTTGCATGTATCATACATGTGCTTTTGACTTCACAAAGCCACAGAGTTCAGGTAGCTCACGACGTCGTCTCTATCATGACATGCTGTTTAGGTTTAAAAATAGTTGTTGAAAGGCCCAGTCGATTTGGAGGAGTTGTGGTCTGTCTCCCCTTTCGAGTTGGTTTGTAGATAGGAGACATCTCGCAGATACGATACTCCTTTTCGGTCATTGGTCCGAACAGTCATTGACAAGTCCAAACTGTAGACTCTGTCTCGACGGACCGATAGGCACCAGGGGATGCTACGGTCTCCGTCTCTTGCATGGAAGGTCAACGCAACGAACACTGTCAAGGAGATTTATTGTCTAAGGTCACGTTGATTGTGGAAGGTATGTTATGTACGTACATCTTGGGGGGAACCAGATATGGATGGATCTTGCTGTGCCATACAATGCATGCCATCAGCAGTCCTTGCTTGTGTGAGCCATATGGAACATAGCAGGCATGACATGTGCGATGTCCCATTCCATCACAAAGCTCCCGCGACTGGGCGGCGTCGCAACCCGGTCCTTGACCGTCAGAGAGGAACACGGCAGTTCCCAAGTCGCCAGTATCTCATCTGATGTCCTCCGCAAGATGTGAAAAGTGTTGAACATGCAAGAGACCCAAAAAGCAAAACAACAAAAACCAGCTCGCTCATGCCCGCCCCTTTTAAAATGCTGCAGACTGAACGCCGACTTCTTTCACCCGAGCTCCTTTTAAAACGTTGCTTTTTCTATTCCCTCTCACGCGAATAACCCGGCGCCGCCGCTGTTGACGGCCTCAATCTCCTCTTCCGTCCACTGAGGGCGCCAAAACCTCTTGGGCAGTTCATTTCTGTCAAAGTACTCGCCTTCTCGGGGCTCGACTGGCCCAAGAGCCTGTCCGGGAGTGCCGCCGATGCGTCCGTACGTCATCACCCCCGAGGTAGGTGCTTGGTAGGGCGAGGCATGCCCCTGGCCGTTGCCGTTGCCGTGCTGGCTTCCTAAAGGACCATGTTGCTGTGCCTTGGAGCGGTAGGTAATGAAACTGTCGGGGAGAGAATGGGTCGGCGAGGCAGGATGAGGGTGAGGAGCGTGATCGATTGACTCTGCACATTGTTAGTTAGCACCGGTCTGGATGTCCACCAGGAAAGACAGCTTCTTGGAAACACTTACTCGGTGGGGTGTGCTTTCCGATGAACTTGATCAGGGGAGTCCGGTGCTGAGCTGCCCGGAGAAGGAGGGAGGGACGCATTGTTGTCTTTTACAGTATGGTGTAAGCTGTTAAGCAGGAAGGGTTGTTCGACCTGGCGACGGCGGCGACGGCGGAGTCGGGAGCTGGTGAGAAGAAGACGGGTGGGAGTAGACAGATTCAGAGTACGACTGGTTTAGATATAGCCTGGATACTGGCTTCGATTCACAGTCCAGCGCTAGGAGGGACGGGCTATTCCTGCTCCGCGAAGCTTCGAATGGTTCTGTGTGTCTGTAGGTAGGTATCTCTCTCTGGCATGCGCCCTGGCACTCGGTACCTAGTCCGGGACGGTTCGGCCGAGGCAGTAGTGGTGGTGGAGCTCCACGGCCGGTGGTGGGAGCAATGGGAGATGGTATGGGGAGGAAGGAATAGAAGGCGGGCGAAGGTGAAGTCGCTAGAATAGCTTAGGTAGCTAGAGACGACTGTGTGTGGTAGATAATATGGTAAAATAGGTAAAGGGCCTCGCTATAGATTTCACCTGTGAGCTGCCAGACGCCGGAGTAGCAGCTGCTCTACAGAGTAACCGGCCGGTGGAGATTTTGGTGGGATGGATACAGACGCAGCTTCAGGTTGCTCGCCCTTCAAGTTGTCGGAGCTCGCCGCTGCAACCGGGTTCAAGTTTGCTTCTGGCTAGGCGGAATGGCATCATTTCTATATGTACTTTTTCTCTCACGCGTCTCC
The DNA here is from genome assembly GCF_000585585.1 of Capronia coronata CBS 617.96. Lineage (NCBI taxonomy): Eukaryota > Fungi > Ascomycota > Eurotiomycetes > Chaetothyriales > Herpotrichiellaceae > Capronia > Capronia coronata. Next base: position 1,385,134 of record NW_006912899.1, read on the forward strand.
GCCGTCGGCGATACGCCCTCCAACACCACTCACTGACTATACTACATGTTGCTCCAGGTACTATGCCCGACCTTAACAGTGGTCTGACCGTTGACTACGACCAACTACCAACTACCTAGGTACCTGCACCACTGATCGATGGTCTTTCTCCTGCCTGGAAATTTCTAGTCCATGACTTTTGTGTCTGACTGCGCGCCGTCACTCTCACCCGCCCTTATCGATCACGCCCTTCTACTAGCCCGCGTTTCCCCGTCTTGTTAATCAACCATTATTGACACCTCCTCGATTTCGATTGTCGTCCATCTCGCAGATGATGTGTCTCGTGACTGTCGACGCCCTACTGATCCACCAACCTGACCGTCGGCATAATTACTACGCCTGGTAAGGTGCAGGCCGGCTACCGTACATCGGCTACCCAGCTACCGGCTACCGGCTGACCACAACGGGCAACCGAGAAGCACTGCCTAATCTGGTTCCAATGCACGAATTCGCCCTCTACGGCCAAGTGTCGCGAGATGACCACCATCGGACGCTGCAGCAATTAGCTGGCTATACACGCATGCAGCCGCAGGAGACGGTCGAGATCCACCTTGTCTTCAAGCCTCGCACACCCGCCGGTTTGGACCACCTCCCTTCTGCTGGTGGGTCTCAAGGGGTTATGCAGCAGGATGTTCAGAAGCTGAAGACTATGCTTAATGCTGGGCTATTCTACCTGCAACTTGTTGGCGAGGTCGTGCCAGACAAGCCCAAAGGCACAGAAAACGATGAAGATGTCGCCATGTCGAATGGGGACGGTGATCATGCTGAGTCCGACAGGTCAGCGGACGAGAAATCGGCCGTAAGGTGGTCGCTCGATTTCAAAGATACTCCCGAACCGGGCAAACAACCTGTTAGCACCCGGCTGGTTTCCCGCATATCCATGACCGATGGAGACTTTGTCAGATTTCTCGATAACTTTGGCTACGAGTAAGTGGTATGGCTTTTGGTCCTTGACGACCATGCTGACGTTGGTCGCGTTTAGGTATGTTTCTCGTTACATTGTCGTTGGCTCCAAGTTCTATGACCATGACACCACTCTATTTGTGCACAAGGTTTTGAGACTCTCCCAAATATCTGCAGACGAGGCAGTGCGTGACACCTCGTTTCTTCCAAACATTACCGAACTGCCGGAATTGGATGGCTCGGGCGGATACACCATCCAGGCATCTATTGATGTGGTTGATGGCAACAATCCCGAACTCAAAGAACGTGCAACTCGGCAGCTGCTGGCGCTGAAAGAAGCATTGAAGCAGGCAGTTGACCTCACTCCGGGAGATCGTCTATCTCTGGACACACGCGTCCCCGTAACTTCTACTAGAACTCAATGATAGCACACTGCAGCGAAACACAGCCTTGCTACTACGTACACTGCTCGTCAGGCTGCACATGGATTGATGACTAAGCGTTGATGACTAAGCGATCACGTGCTGCTCTGGGTGCCTAGAAATGACGTCTTTCCCCAACGCGTCTGTCGCGTTGTCTTTCGAAAATCGACAACTTGACAACTTCAACCTCGTGTGTCTCATGCAGACACTCAACCAAACTTGAATACCGTATCACTTTCTTTCTCGGCGTCTGATTGGACCTGGCTTCTCGCGTATGGCTTGCTGCACCAATTCGCCAGTCTCTTTTCCTGGATCTCGTTTGTTTTCGCGGCCGTGATGGGACCCTCGTAACCAGACCGTTCGCCATGAAAAGATCGGCTCCCCAACCAGACCGTCCCATCTCCCCACCACCGGTCAAGCGGAAACTCGAATCCACCACTACCAGTAGGTTGGAGGAGGGGTCTGTCAGTAATTGATACTGACCAGAGGTAGACAAAGCGGTTGCGAGCTTTTTCAAACCTGCCTCGCAGAAGGAACCCGAAAAGTTGACATGGCGGACCGTCGAAAAGACCCTCATCGTGGGTCGGTATGATGCATCTAATGTCCCGCCTCAGACTCGTACATTACCGGTCAAAATCGCTGCTTTCGACCTGGACGACACCCTGATCGTTCCGAACACTGGGAACAGATGGGCGCGGACACCGACCAGTTGGAGATGGTGGGACCAATCAATCCCTGGCCGGTTGAGGTCACTCTACAATGAGGGCTACCTCATCATCGTCCTCAGCAACCAGGGCAACGTCAGCCTCAAAGACAACCCGAAAACCCTTCAGAAGGATACGGCCAGCCTCGCCAATCTGAAAGCCCAGGTCTCCACCATTTTCCGTCAGTTGGATGTGCCCCTCAGTATCTACGCTGCAACCGGTCAAGACCGATACCGAAAACCTCGGACTGGTATGTGGGAAGAAATGCTCCAAAACTATGATCTGCACATGGAAGGTGCCGTCGATATGGCCGCTTCATTCTATGTTGGCGATGCTGCAGGCAGAGCAAAGACCGATAAAAGACGAAAAGACCATTCGACCTCGGACAGGTAGGCATCTTTCTTCCCGGCTGCCTTGGTTGAGATCTCATGCATGTAGGGACCTGGCGGCGAACATTGGCATCAACTTCTACACCCCTGAAGAATTCTTCCTCAACGCCACTGCAGAGCAGTATGACCATGTCTTCGAACCAACGAGGTATATCGAGAATCGACAGTCCTCACAACTTCCATCGGCTGGTCAGCAAACCGCTACGGTATCTGCTCCATTTACCAAAAACAGCCCCCAAGAGCTGGTCATCTCCTGTGGCTCGCCAGGCGCTGGGAAAAGTACCTTCTATTGGGACGTTCTGCAGCCACTGGGATATGAAAGAGTGAACCAAGACATTCTCAAGACAGTACGTGCGCCTCACCCAAACTTTGTCATATGCCAGTGAATCGTGCATTCCCCGCCCCTTGTCCTACCCTCTGGACTATCAAACAACGCTGGCCGGCTCCTGCATGACGGTACTTTAGAGACCTTGTTTCAGGCTAAGACATTGTTGTGCAAACAGCGCGAGAAATGTATCAAGAAGGCAAAGGAGCTACTGGATGCTGGCTTGTCTGTGGCTATCGGTATGTATGACATTTCCTGACCACCTCTCGCATTTCCCATGTTCGAACTTCCTCCCCTACTAGATTCCAATACCCCCTTGGCCCCACCTATCTGCTTTTGTGACACCTTTCATTTGACATTTCGCGTGGTACACGCATGACATCTGTGTATGCCTGATTGCGTGCCATGCTTCATGCATGATCCCTGTCGTTCTCCGTTTCTCTCAGCATGTCGACGTTGCACGACATTGCACTGCACGGACTTTGTGATGGCTGGTCTTCCCCGCAAAAATCCCATACACGGAGACCATGATTGCATGGGCAGGACTTTCTCTCTGCAAGGCAGATTCCAATCCAATCTGCCCATTTCCTCTCCGCTACTGTCTGTTCTACTCATCTGGTTACGATGCGCCTCTGGGACATGTCCCCCTCCATCGAAGACTCCTGACTTGGTTGGCCGCGTGCGCTTACTCGACATGTAACAGACAACACCAATGCCGACGTCGAGACTCGAGCACACTGGGTCAGGCTTGCACGTGAATACAACGTGCCTATCCGATGTGTTCATTTCACAGCTCCCACCCGTCTAGCTGAGCATAACGATGCAGTTAGAGCCATGAATCCCGATACGGTACGTCCATGCTACCTCTGTTCAACCAGGCGCTCCTTCCTGCTGTCGTGGTAAGAAGGCTTCGAGATCTCTTTGCTGCCTCGAAAGATATGCCTGACGGCTAGCATGTTGGTGTTGATGGAATATTGGTATTCTTTCCCTCGCTTGGAACGGCGACTGACTTGCCCTAACCACAGATGAACCCTGAGAAGCGGACGCTTCTTCCCGGTATTGCATTCGCTTCGTTTGTCAAGCGGTATCAAGAGCCCACATTGGCAGAGGGATTTCAAGATATCTACAAGGTCGATTTCGAGGTATGTGCTGTGCTGTCTACTCCGGCCTTTTCACACCGGAATACAGTATCTCCTTCAATGCTTGCAGCATTTAAATGCAGACTCGACAAGTTTGAGCTCCCTACTGACAGTTCCTCAATGGAATATAGTTCAAGGGCACCGAAGAGCAAAAGAAACTCTGGTCGCGATACTGGGTTTCCAAGTTTTCCACTTAAAGCGGCGGCGTCGGAGTCTTCATACTCTGTGGACAAGGCCTCGACTGGCGCTCGCTTGCTGGTACCCAGGCCAAGCTGTCTGCTACTCGAGCAATCCGAGCCTGCAAAGCTGCCGGGCACGACCGCACATGAGAACTCCCTTACGATAACCCTGACCATCGCGGGGACACCTACCGAATAAGAGAAAAAGAAGTCGTACTACGACGTTTTACTCCGTCTTCACAGCCGCGGTCGTTGAAGAATCGAAGACATTTTCAAGGAAGATACTTGCTGTTGGCGTGTTCACGAACGCCGAGCGAGACTCACCCTGGCAAAACATCGAGGAGGTTAATCAAACATGCAAGCTTGCTACCTACTACAGCCGCATATCTCGCCTCGACCTTAACTTAAGCCTGGACGCTGTTCGCTAACCCGGACTCCACTCCTCTCTTAAAGCCTCTGATAGTCATCGCCTGCCGTCTCATGAGCTAAACGATTCAGCACTTGCGGCTCGGAATTTCGGAGGTCAACTCAATTCCACCCGGCAGCACATCTTGCCTCAGGGCGAAGAGAGTCAAGACATGGGTTTATGGGTAGAGCATGTCAAGGGGACGCCGTTCCAGGCCTGCCTGGGGAAAGAGCAGGTAGACAACGAACTTGGCCACAACCCGGCACAAGGAGAACCTCTTAACCGAGCACCTGGCCTGGCATGAAAGAGAAGAAGGATGAAAGGAAGAGGAAGACCAGCGGGGGAGCAGAGAAGACGACCTTACTTAATTCCACAGAACGTGTATCTTCGAAACAACTCATCGAGCAGCTTCTCCAAGGGAACGACGGCTCTATGAGAGATTACTACTACTCTCTTCTCTCATTTAGCAACTACTAGTGCAGTTCTCCACGAAGACCGATGCAGTTGTGTCTCGCATGAGGCCCGAGGCTCCCGGTTCTCAAGCGATAGGCGAGCTTCGCACAGTATTGATACTAACAACTGTACTGGACAAGCTCCCCACCACCAGCTTCCTATCTGGACATACACACCACCTTCATACGGGGCCCTCGGTCTCCGCTACTGGACTGTGCCTGGGAAATGGGAAACTGGATCTGATATCATGTTCTGCGCAGTCATCGATGGGGTCCAGCAACACCCACAGTCGACGCACTGTGAACTACAGGTCAAAAGTCCGCGGTGGCCTGACCGACCAGGGAGCGCCCACATAGTGTATCCCAGGAGCTCCGCGGACAATGTCCATAGCTGGGGTGCGGGAATGGTCGCCCTTCGGGAACATAGCTGGCGACGGTCGTTCGGAACCCGAGCTACGTCGCGAGCGGAGGTCACGCAATGTCTCTGGAGAATTGGCATGTTCCCGCGAGGATGGCAGATTCGACGATGCAGGACACTCACTCACTCACTAGTACGTACATTCTCGGCTGATGATACCCCCTTTCGAGTCTGAATGGGCAATGTAATAGTTTCCCTAAAAGCCGTGCGTCGCAGTCGACCTCTTTCTCATGACTTAGTTCTCAGGTGCCATGATTTTCTAGGACTCCTCTCAAGGAAAAAGGACGTTCATGGATGATACCGACCCTGATGTTGCGTCGCTGTAGTGCATGTGTCGAAAGTCCGGTCTCGGAATCTCCGTTGTCTAGGTATCTAGAATCCATGAGAGCATACCCACCCAGGTTCAGCAAGCACCTTAGGTACATACCTCACATTACCTCACCTTACGATAGTATCGGTTGGCACCGGAAATCTGCTACCTATCTACCATGTACCTCTCCATGAGGGTTTTCCCAGGTAAGGCAGGTAGGTAGGTAGGTAGATGGATAGATAGGTAAATAGGTAACCGCTTGACCTAGAACGGCCTGGTTCGCCGGATCTCGTCCGGGGCCACGCGAGTTGAGCTGAGCACGGGATGTCTTCATGTCTGTGCCCGAAACCCTGGTACCGAAGTGCACTGACCAAGCTGAGTGGCTCCCGAACCATCGAGGCCTCACAGCCATCGATTTTCATGGGATCAAGGGACCAGCATCCACCTGAGAAGCCCCCAAGAACCAAAACAATACCCGAAGTAGGCAAAGGGTCTTTCAGAAGAAGCCACAGTGGGAAAAGACTTTCTCGAGAAAAGTTATGGGTATATCCCATCCTCGACGAGATATGATTGGATTTTCCAAGTTCAGGGTTCGCTCTGAACGTGGGGGATGGGTAAAAGAAACGCCTCTTGCGGCCACTTGCAATTGCGACAGCAACAGCAACAGCAACAGCAAGGGCATTTGCGCATGCGACCGGGGTAAAGGGGGTCAAGTGCCAGACTTTCACTCACTGCTGGATAGAATAGTGTCGTAGCTGCGTCGGCTGGGGCTCACGTTGAGAGCACGTGAGTTCCTCTCGAGTTGGTCCATAGCTGGCCTTGTGGTATCTTCATGTTCGGTGGTTTTGGGAAAGCTGCGGTTCCTGAGTGGAGAGTTTTGTTCCCACGAACACAAGTCTCAGTAATGTCTCGGTTGCTGCCGTTGCGTGGATGGTCGCCTTTTCACGCCGAGCGCACTGGGTAGGGTAGTGGTGCTAGCCAGAGCAGTGCTCAGAACTTCCGCCAAGTGTACCTACATATGCTATCGACGACATGCGCCGCAGCAGCTTGCGCCGGGCGCGCTGGCATCAGAAAGGTGGTGGCAGTGGTTGATCATTGTACGCACTTCGTATTGTAGAGCCGTAGACGAGGTTTCATGCCGCCCTTGCAGGACTATCGATTGAGGCGTCACCATCATCCTGCAAAGCCTTGGTCCAACATCCAGGGTTCCAAGGTGTTGATAAGCTGGCAGAAGGATGAGCCTGCATTACGGAGCGGACGTTGCTGCACCTAGGGCTTGCACAGTCCTGCGGTTCATTGCTGTTCTTCTCTTGCGTGTTCCTGTTCCAGGGTGTCAGAGAAATGGCAGTGGAATTCGGCAAAACGAAACAAAAAGTCCGTAGTAGCCCGCAAAAGGGTTGAAGTCGCCTATCTAGCAGGGGGATACATCTTCCGTTGGGTATACCAGACAAGCGCGACGGCTCCCATGGAATGCGCCATCGTCGCAATAACACGACTTCTCTATGGTAGACAACTTCGATGGTGAGGTGGGCTGACGGAGGAAAAGGCACGAAAGAAGCGTCGCCGATAGCTTGAGTAAAACCAGGTCCCGATTGGAGGCCACCACAGTCGCGGACACTACACCTCGAAGCTGAAAAGTGCCGAGTCTCTCGCTACTTTGAGTTTGTCAAGGATGTAACAAGAGCCAGACACCATTTTCCCAGCCACCCACATTTCTCCATCACCCCAAGGTTTGTCGAGACATGTTTGAGAAAGCGCCAATTTCGTCATTCATGGAAACACTGACATATGTCTCCAGGGTGCGTCGCTGCTCCAAACCATGTATCTGGCTGGAAACATCGGCCATTGGTGTTTGAGCGCAGTGGCAATATGAACTTTCTAGACGAGCGTGGGAGAAAATTCTTTGGTAGCTTTGACCGTTGGGCCGAGCACGTTGAGGACTAAGGTTTTCCGTTCGGCGTTGTATGCAAGGAGGGCGGCTTGCTAGGATGCCATGTGCGAAGGAGCCGCTAGGTCAACGACGTAATTCTTGGAAAACATACCAGACGAGCAGAGTAAAATAAGTGCCGCGCCGGTCGCTGGGGATGTTCGGAAGAAGTGGCCTTTGGGGAAGGTCGATAACAATTGCCGAAGAGAAGGGCGGTCTAGTTTGCAACCTGGGTATATCTGATACCGTTCCTGCATGGCTGGCTGGCAGTCTGGCATCAATTCCCCTTGGGTCCCTTGCATACAGTCGGTTGTCAGTGGTGACTAGCTTTCAAAGACGGGCGGAAGCATCAAGGCGGCACGGCTGGCTGCTATAGCGTCGTACCACGGCGCTGCTAGACGTTGCCACACAGCAGCGTCGGACTGGAAATGTGTCCAGTCCACCACTTATATACTGGCAACCGACTGCGACAACCCGGGTATTGTGCTGGCCTCTGCCTAGAGCAGCAGAGAGAGAGAATTAGCTTCGGAAACGTACAGGCGCAAGCCCTCCAAAGCCCTGCGGTGGCATTATTCTTCGTGCTCTTTGACGGCCGTGACAGCGAGCCACCCGTACGATCCAGCAGGGGGAGGCTGCAGGAGGGCGGACGGAGGACGACAAAGCAAGCCACAACGGTCATAAAAATGCTGACGTCTGATGTTGGCTTGCCCAGGATTCAGACCTGACTGATAGAAGGGCAACCGAAGCTCTCACACAAGCCCAAACCATTGTCGCAAACGGAGCCAGCTGTCTTGCATACCTTGGTGGTCAGTTCTAAATATTGTGCGGCCGTATTTCTTCCCAAACCAGTCGGTTCTTGGTATTTCCTTAGGTTGAGACCATCCACTATCGACTTGATGCCGGCACACGTTTATTGGCATTTTATTACTCTGTACTTTCAGCCAGCCTGAACGATAGCATCGGGTGTGGTTGATTTGGGGGCCATTTGTCGAGGGATTCCGGCCATAGACCAACCCCAGAAGGCCAGAAGCCTAGAAGGGGTGACGGGTCCGATCCGATCGGGGTCTTAAGTGACAATAGAATAGTGGAGAAAGAAGGTAAAGGAACCGTGATTCTGTCTCGACTGGCGTCCGGCGAGGGGACTTTGAAATGCTAGCGGGCGAGTAGTTCGGCTGGTCCTGAGTGTTTTCTGTTCTGTTGTTCACTGTCCACTGTCAATCTCCAGTCCTTTGCACCAGGTTCGTCAGGTTTAGCCGTTGGGCGGAGGCGGCCATGATGTTAATCCACCGCATTATTGCACCCAGATCAAAAGGCCGGTAGGAGGCTAAAGGAGAGAGGATCCAGCAGGGTTGAACCCTGTCGACCGTGTCGCTGAGCTGGTTGGACGGACAGGGGAGAGATGGAGAATGGAGAATGGAGAGAGAGAGAAAAGAGAGAGAGACGGTGGAGGCAGCTAAGAGAAAAAGTTCGAACCAGGCGAAAGCGCAGCCAGCTCCACGGCACACAACTTTTCTCTTGGTGTGTCTTGCCTGCGCCAGTGGCTGCACCGACTGCAACCACTGCAAACTGCTGTCTCCCCACGTTCAGAAGCTGCTTTATGACTTGTCAAAACACCTCCCACCTTGCACCTCGTCTTCTCTTCGACTCTGGCGCTCCTTGATTGCATTCCTTCTCTCTCTACCTTGTACACATGGCACTCGACTGATGGCACACTGGCAAACAGGCTCAACCACCAAGCAACCTCGGCCAAACGTGACTGGTTCCATCACGGCTTGACCGACCGCAGACTCCAACACCAACACCAACACACCACACGAAACCTGGACCAACTTCTCGCCTGCGTCGTGTTTGTCACCAGCAAGCTCAGGCCTCGTCGAACACGTTGTCACTGCTATACAAACAAACAGCTCACATCGACTCGACTCGACTCGCGTACACTGCACCATTCTCGCAACGACCGACTACCAGCCATCATGCGCGTAGCTGTCCGACTGTGACCCAGACCAGTCGACGATTCCCCTGTTCCCTTCGCTTCTTCGCATACTTCTACTTGGGTCTTCCCACACACTCGTTCACATCTACGAATAATACGTATTGTCCGATCAACCTCGGACCAGATCACCATGGATAATCATAATCCATACCCTTCTGCTGCGAATGCGCACGCCGCTCATTCTTCGACATCCTCAGTCAATCTATCCTCACCCACCACATCAATGTTCTCCAAGGGTCACTCGTCACGCGGCTCCAACTCGTCGATTGCCTCGTCCCCAATACCACGAGAATCGCTTGACATCTACGGGGGCCCGAAAAGGTTGGAAGATGTGACGGAGGAACCTCATGAGAGAGAGGAGTTCGAAGGGTACACTTTGGTCAGCGACAGAACGTATGACTGGAGTGACTGCGACAAGGCTTTCGCTACTCACCACGTCCACTCTTCCCCACCAAGCTCCCCTGGACGACAACACGATTGGAGCTTGGAAGAAGGCGACGAGTGGTATGCGCAGGCCTCTGGGCTGGGTATATTCAAACGACGGAAATCATTAGAACAGCCCGTGGCCGTCAATCGTCACCGTTTCAGCAGTAAGTTCGGCTCGATCTCACGACGTTGGAAGAATCGATCTGCTCCAGGACCGCAACTGTCCATCGCCACCCACATCGACTCTCCCGTGTCTCGGTCCGGATCTTTCAAATCGTCGCAAGTTCGCAGTCCGGTCCTGAGTGTCATATCGAAGCACGAGAGCTTGGTCTGTTCGTCTCCAGTGATCCCGGAAACAAGTGAACTCTGGTTGGAAGCGGAAGCGGAAACCCGCGCCATCGACATCGAACAAAAGCCTGCAGAGGAGGAAGAAGAGCCATGTCAAGCGACCACGCCATTATTACCCCCCATTCTGACCGAGCTTGAGAAGAAAGAGGCCCCGGTCCAGTCTCCTCTTCAATCACCTGCCATCGCACCCACATCTTCCATGATGAGCTCGAGGACGTCCGTGGAAGGCTCGCTGTCATGCATTCCGTCACCGTCTCTCTCAACTAAGCCGTCGATGGTCTCGATGCACAACCGGTCTCGCACAAACACCATGACCAGCGCGCCTTTTGGTGACATCCCGGCCATGCAACTCCAGGATGATTTTTCCGACCCGTGGGCTGTTCGATTGGGTCATGCCAACTTCACCATCTACCCCGAGCCATATGTTCCGGAAGTCATTGACTTGGAATCATACACCGAATTTCGCAACAACTGGGACCAAGCTCGCACCAACTATGCCAGGCACATCACCCGGACCGCCGAACACTATGGATCGACTTCCAAAGTGTACAAACTTACCGAGGAGAAGTGGGCAGCTGTTGACGAAGCCTGGAAGAAACAACACACGCTGATGCGGACGGCTCTCGCTCCTGTTCTGACTCGCTTGAGCGATGGCGAGTTGGATGTGCCAGACTCGGCCGCGTCAAGTTCGGTTCTCGAGAAGCCCGCCAACAAGGTTGTTCTACCGGTCATCGACGACAAGAGCGGCAAGTTTCCAAGACTCGGGGATGGAGAGATTGTTGGACCCATGACGGTAGCGCGACCTCGCGCATTGACCGTCCCCGGCAGAGGCGTGGAGTCAGGGAGTTCTCCTCTACTACCGCACAAGCGTAACCTCATCAAAATCCTGACTGACATTTTCCGCTCTTGAATGTACAACTACCCGTCGTGCCGACCTTGTACAAACATTTTTCTTTGGCTGTACAAATCTTCAAGGTCTTTTCAGATTGGCGGCGCTATGGGACGACTACATGGCTTCTCTCACAGGCCTGATCGAGAAGATGTTACCGATACCATTAGACACGACTTCCGATTCAAAAGCTCTTTGTCGCAATTGGGAGCCAGTCCCGTTTCAACGATCTGATACTTGATATATCAGATGTCTAATGGACGAGTCAGCTCGGCGTCAAATCATTGCAATTTGTTCTCTGTTTTTTGTTTATGTCACGACTAACGACACGACGCTCCCTTTGAGGAAACACGATAGCAGCAACGACTTGCGACATGCAGCAACTTCAGCACATTGAAGTATATGACGACACTCATTTGAAAGGGCGGAAAGAAAAAATGAAAATGAAATCCAGATGGAGTTTTCGGATTCTTGAAAAGACCAAACTGAATCGCTGTTGATTCGGGCCCGAATCAGAAATGATTTTACTTTTGCTCACATGGCGGCTAGATCATCTGCATTGACCTCTCCCAACTGAGGTGGAGAGGGATCGATGTATCTAGCGCAGTCGATGTTCACCCAGGATATTCCATATAGAGCTGGCGTGAGCAGTTGCAAAGAGCAGACAGCAGATAGAGAGGGGAGGAGTGTGAAGAGAGACTGTCTAGACTGTCAAGTCTAGTGTTGAGAAGAGAACCAATGAAGAAAAAACATCAAAACCTAGCATATGATCGGATTTGTTTTTCTGCTTTGTCTTGTTTCTAGTGAACAAGATCCAAATCGTCGTACTGTAGATGAGGAACTTGAACTACTATGATACTGGAATACTAGTAGCCGAAATGTCAAAAGCAGAAACCCACAACCAGGCGACGACCGATCTCCTTCCTACCTACCACTTAAGCCTGTTATGCACTTTTATCTTCCATCTGTTTTTACACACGCTGTTCTGTTCGGGGATGGGATGTTCATCTTAGAGATAGGAGGCAGGAGGCAGGAGGTAGTAGATACTAGGTAGTTAGGCAGCGAGCAGTTGGGCAGCATAGCAGCCTCCCTAGTATCCGATCATGGAAATATGTATCCCCATATTCCATATCCCCTGAAGTCTTGACAGCCTTGCTTACCTAAGTCAGGTCCACCAGGTGTGGACCATCCAACCATTACTACCAGCAACACTATTACTACTATCTCTTGTCTCTTGTCTTTTGTCACTCTATTCAATAAGACTTAATAACTACTTACTTTAGGCGATTGCATGGTTCCTTTTGATTTCATGTTTCAGTCTTTCAGAGATATAAGTATTGTAGGTGAAAATCTAGCTTTAAGAGCCCGGAAGTTATGTCAAGACACTAAACACTAAACACCGATCGCTCAATAATGAACCATCAAAACATTCTATCTCTAAGTGTCCACGAGGGCACTTTGCATTCTATATATGTGAGTGAGAGTAATAGTGAGAGTGAGAGTAGGAGTAGGAGCAAGAGTAAGAGTAAAACAGTAAGAGGAAGAGAGGGAGAAAAAGAAAAGGGACATCCTCAGTTCCTAGCTTACCCCCCCATACACTCTCTTCCCATTTATCAACTTCTCATATCACAGTCCCCGTCCCCGTCCCCCTTTCTCCTTTTTTCTTCCTTTTCCTCCCCTAATATCCCCCATAACCTCAGTGAACAACTGGGCAAAGAACATCCTCGTCTCCCAAACGGGCAGGATCACCGAAATCAACGCGGATCCAAACACCCACAGGAAACTGATCACGATCCACGCGGTGAAGAAGTGTTCCGAGAAGATATAGTGGCTGAGGAACATGGGGATCGGGATCAGAAAGTCCATGATAAAAGGCAGCACGAAGGACGAGATACACGCGAGCTTGAACGCCGAGCGGAGCGCCGGTGACGACGGGTCGTCTTCGAGCGCCGCGTCGATGGACATTTGGCGTTCCTCGTCGGTGCGGATCACCGAGGATCGACGACGGGCGGGGGAGGTGGTGGAACTGCGGCGTCGATAACCGTGACCTCTGTCGTCTTTGGTCACGACGTGTTTCTCGTCTGGAACAGAGGCGGGAGGAGTCGATGAAGCTATTTGTGTCTGTGTCTGTGTCTGTGTCTGTGGTGTTTCTCCGCCAGATTTGACCGCTTCATCGGGGGTGCTGGACCGACTGGACTCGTCGGCGACGACCTCTTCCGCGTCAAACGTGTGTGCGTGTTCCAGATTGATGGCGCGCGTGGCGGTCCAGTCGTAGTTATCCGGTTTGATGAGAGAGACTGAGACAGAAACGATCAGCCCGGTCATGATGGCGGCCAGGTTGCCAGCTAAAGTGGCGTAATTGGAGCCCGTAGACGCGAGCGTCAGTTCGCCGTAGTAGACTTGCGCCTCGGCCAGCCAGGCAGCCAGGCCGACGGCGAGACCGGAGACCGCGCCGGCCACGGCTCCTGCGCGCGTCTGGCCTTTCCACGTTATGGCGAACGCCACAGGGAAGACAGCGCCGCCTATCAACAAACCCATCACCAGGAACAGCCAGCCGAGGTCGATACCGATCACGTTCCAGATAATAGCGAAGACGGCCATGGTTAGGCCGAAGACAGCGACGTTGACGTGAGCCATAAAGATCAGGTTCTGCGGTGTCGCGGTGGGCTTGATATATGCTTTGTAGACGTCGAATGTGAGGATCGAGGATACGGCGATCAGCTCGGCCGACGCGCAGGATGTGACGGCCATGAAGAGCGTGATTAGGAGCGCCACGGCGCCGGACTTGCCGAGCAGAGCACTGGCCGAAAAGGCTGGAGCGAGGCCGGCGGAGATCTGACTCGGCGAGGGCGCGTTGGGATATGTTGGGAACGCTGGGTTGTCTGTCAACGCGACGGCCGCGAGACCCAATGTCGTGGCGAAGCCGAAGGGGATCGCAAACCACGCGAGACCGCCGAGGATATAGGCGCGCACCGCGGTCGTAGGGCGAGATGCGATTGCTCGTTGCCAGTAAGCCTGGTCTAGAAAGACGGTGCCGCTGCCGGAACAGAGCTGGATCACACCGAATATGAGAGCGTTGTTTGATTTCAGGGTCAGGTAAGACCCGTGTTGGTTCCCGTCCACGGGGCGAAGGTTGGCAGCTTTCTTGAGCAGCTCGTACATTCGCGCAGGCGACCCGATCAGGTCGTCGGACACGTACACCTCGAACATGAAGTAGAGGATGATGACCATCAGAATCAAAGTGTGTGAGTAGTCGCCTGATAATCAGCCTTGTTAGTGAGGTGTTGTACGCCAGACACAAGAACGGTGGTTTTGTTTTCTACTCACAGAGGAAAGTGGCTCGAAGGCCGCCCATGAGCACATACGCCACGACGCCAAGTGGGATCAGGAAAATCGCTGCATAGACGTTCATGCCGGTCAGGGTCGTAACGACAGCAGATCCGCCTAGCAAGAGTTGCGACCCGACCAGGACATTGGTGACGAGAGCAAAGAAGATGAAGACACAGTGGGCCAGCGTGCCATAGCGTACTTGGATGATCTCAAGGTATGTGTGGCACCGAGGAGCATTCATCTTGGTCTTGCAGGCGAGGATGGAGAACATCAGGATCTGGACCGTGGCACCGGCGGCGTACTGGAGACTGGTTAGCTAGGTGGTGTAGAAGAAGACAGATGTATGGAAGATATGCTTGCCCAGAACGGTCCTGCTACACCGTAAGTGTAGGCGACAGTGCTACTCTGGAGGAGGGTAGCTGCCCAAGTCCATGCAGACACTATACCAGCCGCAATCAGACCAGGCTTGACGCTTCGACTGGCGGTGTTGAACTCTTCTGTAGATCTTGTACTGAAATTTGTGTATCGGTTCTGAATGATTCAGCAAGTACTCTTTCGGGAGGATATCTATGATCCTACCTGCAACGCAGAGATACCGATCATCACCACAGTAAAGAAGAAGCCGACGCCCACAACGACGCCATAGCCAACGCCTTGCGGCAGAACGGTCGACACAGTGTCCGACATGGTAAGATACGATCACAGACAGAACCGAGCACGACTGATAACGAACAACAAGAAATCTGGACCAGGGAGAAGGATGAGCTCATATAGGAACGACTTGACCCTTGGATGTAATCACTTCTGATAGATAGATAGATTTATGATAACGACTGACAAGGCCGGTGGCTGGAGCCGGCCAATCGTTTGCAGGGTCCAAGATAGAGACTGCATCTGACCTTGTACCATGGGTAACAGGAACTGATCGCGTCAGGAGGCAATCCTGCCATGGCGATAAAAGACCTAGCATGATTCGATGAGGCCTTCGTATCAAGGGCTGACTGGCCTCGCCTAGACGATAGCCTCACAAACCGTTGCGATATCGTGGATCTCCGGCGCCATACTAGGACTAGTATCATTTCTGACCCGCCTGGGTGAGATTCCGGAGAAATTTCTTTCCTGGAGAGCGGAGGTGAAAGGTGGTCGCGGTGATCTGCGAGGCTGCCACTCAGGACGATCAAATGGTTGCCAAGGGGTGAATCGATCAGGGGTATGGGCAAGTCTAGGTCGAATAAGGAAGCTCGCAACACCATCACGTGTAAAACGTTGAATGGATGAATGATTCTCCGCTGCTAGTGGAAGGCGAGTTATCAAGTAGCGTCAGAGTGGTTTGTTGACATGATCTGGGAAGATATCCGCGGCTTACACCCGGAGAGAGTTTGGCGCTTGTCAACTGCTGGGAAAATGATGACAGAATGAAAAGAGCTCGAGTGGACGGTGGCGTTTCAGGAAGGTCGATATGTTGTCAAAGCGCATCCAAACCTTGTGGATTCGGCCATGGTGAATCTGGCACTAGTTCGATAAGCCGCTGTTCGAAGTCGAACGGGACAGCCCCGGTATTGTGATCCGAGCCAGGTTGAACTCGTCTGTTGCAGGACTCGATCTGGCCAGTACGGCTCGATGCTCGGCTCACCAGCCGTCCGCCTTCCTCACACGCAATGACAACCCGCCTTGGGGTTTGGTGACAATGCCAAAGTTCAGCTTGATATCCTCTGCGGTGTCTGGCGGTTGATCGACAAGTGCCCATTCAAATGTCCCAATGAGTCCTGCCAACAAGGTTGCAAACTCGCCTCTGGCAAATCGTTCACCAATACAACTCCTGACACCAGCTCCGAAGGGGATGAAGCTGTAGGCCGCTTCTTCCCCATGCAGACTACCATGGGCATCAAATCTCATCTTTCCATCTTGTCCATATTGTAGAAACCGATCGGGTCGGAAGTCCTTCACATCGGCACCCCACACGGCTTTCGCGCGGTGGGTGCCCCAGACGCTGGCTGCCACGATCGTCCCAATTGGTAGGAGTTGTCCCAGAATGACAGTGCCAGGCTTGACAACTTCTCTTCGAATGATCGGTGCAGGAGGATACAGCCGGAGTGTCTCGTTGCTGACAGCAGCTAAGTATGGAAGAGATTCAATGAGTGCCGCGTCGACTGGCTCGTCCGAATCAGGCGCTGGGAGGTGACCATGGATTTCTGCACGTAAGATGGACTGTACTTGTGGATGGCGTGCTAGGAGGTATAACGCCCATGTCGTCGCAACGGAAGTCGTATCTTGACCGGCTGCTAAGAGTGTTGCTGACTGGGCCACTAGTTCTGTGTCCGAGAGAGGCTGTGGGAATCGAAGAAGAGTGGAAATGACGTCCGTCTCGGCAAACTCTTCAATTTTGGAGGGAGACTTTTCCACGTCGGCGCTGACGAGAAGCGTTTGCTTCTCTGCAACCGCGGCTCTTCGGGATTTGATGAGTGGCAAAACGGCATCGTTGAGGGCTTTGTTGATGCGGTCAATTTCGTACCGTCTTGCCATGGGCATGCGAAAATACAGCCACTGAGGAAGCAGGAACGCCAGCAGTCGGAAAAAGGAGGCGCGGGGGTCAGTCGAGTTGGCCAGAGGGGTGGCTCTGGCGAGCTCGCCGTCGGGATTCTGGATGGCGTTGACATTGACCCCGAATCCAGTGGCAGCTATAATGTCGAGGGTGGCACGCATCATCCAGCGATCGACATCAATTGTAGCAAATGAAGACAGATTACCATCCTTGTGGAGGTCTTTCTCTAAGGAATTGACCAATTGTGTGGTGTGATACCAAAACCTTGGGAAGAGGTTCTTGATGTACTTGAACTTGAAGGCCGGGTTCAGGGACTTCCGTTGACGCTGTCCAGCAGTGTAAGCAAGCAAGCCAACCGTATTAGTGACAAGGGATCTCCATACCTTATGTTCCTCCTGATCAACGACAACGAGTCCCCGGCCTGTGATGTGTCCAATGAGCTTTTTGGCGACAGCGACCTTGTTGAAGTTGTAAGCATGCAGAAGAGTCATCTCCTTAACACCTTGGGGTTTAGTGATCAGCAGTCGTTCGCCATGGAAAACACCAAAGTAACGGATAAGCCCATCATTGGGAGTTTCGTTGATGAAGCGCTCCAGGTCAACGGGTAGGGGTTCGAGTAGGAACGTCTTCCACCATGGACCTTGGGCCGCCAGGGGAAGTTTCCGAAGAGGACTTAAGCGCGGTGATAGCCAAATCAGGCAGACTAGAAGTAGAAAGAGGTGCAGAAATGCCGCAAGGCATATGAATGTTGCTGGAGTCTGGGTGAAGTAGATACCGAGAGCATATCTCACGATGGAGACTGCGCCTAGGAGCGTAGTGAGAAAAGTAACATTCATGTTGAGTACCGAGGAGGGTTTTTCTGGAAGGTCGTTGGCCTACCCAGAGGTACGACTCCCAGTGCGCTTCATATATACCGGAATACTGATGGCGGTCAAGGCCAACCATCCACCTACCGTAAGCATGAAGGTGGTGATATCAGACATACCGATGATTACGCGCCTGCAAAAGCACCAGCGCTCTGAGGTATTACTCAGCTGACAGGCAATTCAGAGGTGTAGAAGCCTGCAACGAGGGCAGGAGGCCGCATCTCTACCGGATGCCGTGGGAGCAGCAGATTACCTCCATCCACTGCAGACTCTGCCGCGGCGGACAGGCCTTTGGAGGGAGCCTGATTGTCAATGGGGTCCTAAGCAGTGACGTCGGAGAAACAACCCACTCTGGAGGCGGCAGGATCGTATCTTGTTGATTGAGTCGTCGTGTTCAGATATACCTACCATTCAGAAATCCGTATGTGCTTTATGCTAAATTGTCGACGAACTGTGATATGCAGTGCCAGTGGTTGAGATGAGACGAAGTGGAAGAAGCTTGAAGTTGAGGTCGAACTTGACGCGAGGCTTATCCGTTATCGATAAACTATTAAGCTCATCACGTGCTGATAAGAGCCTCTAATGCCATGACGGAGGGACAGAGCGATAAACGTCTTTCTTTTCTCCTCGTCGTGCCTCATCTTCTGCCTTGTAGGATGTGCAGGATGTGTCTCCTCGACAAGGAACAAGGGCAAGAGTTGAGTGGCAGGAGGAAGCCCATGCCAAGTTCATTCCAAGCAACAGCATCAGACGAGACACAAATACAGGAACACACGACATCCATCACATTACAGTAGAATCCATCAAACCACGAACTATATATTCCATGGGGAGAACGGAAGGCCAGTCAGCAGCGTCATACACTCATCGGTCCGGCAATCAATCAATATCCCTGTCGTCCACCTGTGGGACCTCTTCTCTTCTCTTCCTCACTGCAACCCGCTGTGAGCTCCTAACCAGTACATCATCTGCAGATGCAATGTTTGCTTGCTTCGACAGCATGTCGCCCCAGGGAAACGCCCTGACGAACAGAGACATACATACCTACCCATCGATCATGGAAACATCTCCTCCAGGATCATCGGCGTGATCTTCTTCTTCCCCAACTTCTTCCAGCGTTTTGTTTGGTGGAGCCGATCATCTCCGAAGACTAAAAGAAGCCAGAATCCGCGGCCCGCTACAAAGTCCGATCGTTTATACGATAAAATACGAAGAAGCCATCACATCTTCTCAACATCTCCCTAATATCTTTTGTCTTTCTTCCACTACTCCCACCGTTCCTTTTCCTTTACACTCCTCCTCGAGGGAAAATCTGTCTGTGCCGGGGGATGGTGGACGAAAAGACAGCTCGACAAGAGCCAGCATGGTCGACCGTCAACCCCACCGATGACGCGCTCGCGGTCGACGGGGATGAGAAGAGGTCCATCTCACTCTCCGGATCCAAGACCGGGGCAAAATGGACCACCAGAACAATCAACACGCTCACTTGGATGCCGCCATGGTGTCGATACAACCCACAGAAACCTCCAGTCTTTTCCGTCTGGCATAACGTCCTCTTCGCGTTCGCCGGCGCCTTCACCGTCGGCAATCTCTACTACAACCATCCGATCCTGAATATTTTGGCCAGGGACTTTGACGTGCCGTATGTGACGGTATCACGCATCCCGACGTTGATGCAGGCCGGCTATGCGACGGGCTTGCTGTTTGTGTGTCCGTTGGGGGATCTTCTGAAACGCCGGCCCTTGACGTTGGTGTTGATCTTCTTCACGGCGACTATGTGGTACGCGCGACACATTCCGTTCATGGCCAGTAGTACTACCTACCAACCGCAGTCTGGATTCTACTCCTACTCCTATTCCCAGCCCCAGTCCCAATCCTACTCCCAGTTCCCACCCCTTCTCAAGCCAACCTCCAACCAAAAAGACAGAGATCCTTCTCGCCTTATACTCATCTAATACTCACATTGTCTTTTCTTTTTACAGGATCGGTCTCTGCCTCACCCGTTCCTTCACAGCCTTCTGCGCCATCTCATACATGTGTGCCATCACGACCGTCATCCCACAGGTGATGCTCCCACTAGTCGCGGAGCTCGCGCCGCCACACAAACGCGCCCTCTCCCTCAGCATCGTGACGTCGGGCAATCTTCTGGGGATCGTGATCGCACGCATCCTCTCCGGGGTGGTGACGCAATACACGTCGTGGCGGGACGTGTACTGGATCGCGCTGGGCCTGCAATTCCTGATCCTGAGCGCCCTGTGGCTCTTCATGCCGGACTACCCGTCGACCAACCCGGACGGACTGAACTACGTGAAGATGATCGGCGGGATTGTGCTCCTGTACAAGAAACACGCCGTGCTGGTGCAAACGGGCATCATCAGCTTCTGCATCTCGGCCGCCTTCACGAGCTACTGGACGACTCTCACATTTCTCCTGGCCGACCCGCCCTACAGCTACAGTCCCGTGGTGATCGGGCTGTTCGCGCTGATCGGCGTCGCGGGCATCCTGCTGGGCCCGCTGTACGCGAAATACCTGATCCAGCCGTTCGCACCCATGTTCTCGTGTCTGGTGGGGCTGGTGGCCAATCTCGTCGGTGTGGTCGTCGGCACCTACAGTGGCAAACATACCGTCGCCGGACCCATCATCCAGGCCTTCACCCTGGACATGGGCCTGCAGATCACCCAGGTGGCCAATCGCAGTGCCATTGCCGCCATCGAGCCGAACGGCCGCAATCGCGTCAATACCGCTTTCATGCTCATGACCTTTACCGGCCAGCTGACGGGCACGAGTGCCGGTGCGAAGCTGTATGAGCGCGGTGGCTGGGTCGCCAGTGGGAGTCTCAGTGTTGCCCTGGTCGGGTTGACCTTTCTCGTTTGTCTGGCCAGGGGGCCGTATGAGGACGGCTGGGTCGGTTGGGGCGGCGGATGGGATATCAGGAAGAAGAATCTGGCTGAGGCTACGAGCGGGCCTGTTCCGGTGGCGGTTGCGGGTGTGGAGCCAGCCGACGACGAAGAGAAGAATCTTTCGCCCGTGAGGGTTAGGCTCCGCAATAGTGACGAGGAGAATCAGCGTCAGTCTGTCGCCAATGCCGACCCGATACATGTGAGTGTGGGGGCGAGGCAGGATAGGTAGGAGTGGCAGCGGATGTCAAAAGCGTCGAGGAGAGACTGAGATAGGAACTGGCTTTGAGATAGACTTAGACATATCTAGAGACTCTAAGAAACTAATGCAATAATGAGTAATGATGACTAGCAGACAGTACGGACTGTGTACGATATGACCACTGATCAAGACGACAAAGACTGAGAAGATGTCCTCCATCTAATATCTAGAGCTGAACCATGGACGAGATTGAAACAAGCAGTCGGCACGTTGTTGAGAAGAAGCTCTCCTCAATCAGAGTACTGCATGCGTCTCAATCAGGAAGCCCGTTTGACCGTCATCCCAATCGAGCCAGAGATATGTGCATGTTGAGTCCTATATGTCCTATGTAGTTCAAGAGACAGATATGAACAGGTGAAACCGGCGCCCGTCCCTGAATCTTACCATCCTTTCACGATAAATCCAGACTCTGTGTGACTCGGTTCACTTCTTGTCCACACAATCCATTTCAAGTAGTGGATATCATATCGCCACGACAGCGTGAGCATCGATACAGGCTCAAGCACGCATTGAGAACCTGCTTGCACCTCGTGATTTTGTGCAGAAGAACCGCGTCAGGACTTCTTCGTATGGCCCCAGTCCATGCCCTGTAATATGGTAAGCAAGTCATCATGGTCAGCGCGTATAATCAAATTTATCTTGATAGTCGGAGTCGCCAACTGCCAACGCCGGGAGAAGATAACAAAGAGAAAACGAACACGAAGCTGTATACGAGGGAACAAAAGTATAGTCGAGACTCACCAATCCAAGAATGGCCTGCCCCTCACTCAACGCGCGACTATTCTTCTCCCCTAGCCACTGTGGTTCCAGACGGTTCAGCCCTTCTTCGATGTCGACGGCCTCCCCACCCGCCACGAAAAGCGCCTTGCCATGTGTGCGTGGGTCGGCCCCGACCTGGATGATATACTTTGCCACGTCGCTGGGCTTGTTGAGTGGCAGGTTGTTATCGACCCACGCTTGATGGACGCCGGAGAAGATTTGGGTGTCTGTTGCCCAGGGACCTATAGTAACGAAATTGGAGAATGAAGTTAGCAAGGCCCATGTATAGCAAGGAGTTGAATCGAGCGGGTGGTGTGGAATATGTCTAGTAGAGCAAGGATTCTTCACGCAGGGGATATCAAAGGAGGTGGATGGTTGGTGTTGTAGCCACGGAATGAGAGAGCGCTCAGAACCGGTTCCCAATCCATTGCGGCTCCATGTGAAGTCTGGGACAAAGGAAGAGAACAAGTGAGCAACAGCAGCATTGCCACGATCTATATGGCACGAAGTATAAGGAAACAAACGCACATATAGCATTGACCCTCAACCCGTACACTGGTGGAGCAAAAGGTCTTAGTGATCGCATGAGTCCCATAATACCATGTTTTGCCGCCGAATAGGCGAACAGGCCAGGCGACTCTTTGAACCCGGCCAAGGAGGAGACCAGGGTGATGGCTTTCGAGGAGACAATGGATTCGGGAGTGCTACTTTCTGGGTCGAATGTGTGGTTTTCTTTCAGGTATGCCACTGCCAGTCGGGTGAAGTACATTGTGCCGTTGAGGTTGATGTCGAGTACGTCGGTGATTCCAGTCGGTGGCTATGATACAACAAAGTTGTCACTGGGTTAGTAAAGTATCATGTCTCGAAGTCCTCAGTGAAGAACAAAGGTAATGATTTTAAGGAAGATCGATGAAATGAGGTACTGTATCAGGTAGGAGGGCGTTCTGGAGCTAAGAAGGTCTAATCTCATGCTGGATCTGATAGACTTACCTCTCTCACGCTCTGTAAGTTCAACTTATCTGGCTCCCAATATCCCGGTCGCTCCGCCACTGCTGCACAGCTGATGGCCACATCGATCTGTTTGTACTTGTTGTACGCCGCGTCGAAGAGCGAGAGGAGTGACTGATAGTCTCGCACATTGACCTTGAGATACGTCACGCTGCCCTCTGATGAAGGAGAGGAGCTGCGTAGCTGCTCTGCAAGCTGCGAGCCATGCGCCTCGCTCCAGTCGCCGAAGAAGACATGCGCTCCGGAGTGGTAGAGCTCGGTGACGGTTGCTGCACCGATGCCCTGAGCGCCGCCTGATTGATATTCAGTACAAGCGTGAGAATAGCCAGGAGTATGATGAAGGCGTTACAAAGATCGATAAGTTCAGTGATTCAGCGTAGTGTTAGACGGGACTTACCTGTAATAACCACTACTTTGCCTTTGACTGAATCAAGGGTCGCCTGGTCGACCACAACTTGAGCCATGATGTAGATTGAAACTTGGGCCGGGTAGTGACGATAGCGACCTCAGGGATTGAATGTTTATGCAGAAGAGTCGCTGGCAGACTCTCACGTCTTGAGATAGATGCGATGTCTGCTTCTTCAGAATGACAAGACCAATCCGCAAGGTTCGGCAAACAGAATGGTACAGATTGAATCCTTCATGCCCGTCATCGTACTTTTCCTAGGTACTTGTGAGGGGACCGGGTCACCGCAACTCGTCCACACCTTTGAGACTAGTGTGCCGGCCCCATCGGATGTCGCTTTGGTCCATGACTTCTCGAGCGGCTCTGATCCCGAATGGCGGAATTGGGGGGAAGAGACAAAACGAAAGCCGGTTGTCAAGGCTGTGGTTGAACCTTGCTATACCCCACATGGGGAAATGCCCCAATTCCCCGGACTGACTGTTGGGGCATTCCCGAACGGTTGTCTACTCTTGCTCGACGTTCTCGATGCCTACTTGTTCATGTTTCAAGGGCAACGAGAACAAAGATCCCCAGCCGATAGACTGACAGAAGCCGCTGCACTACATCTGGACGACTCATTCTTCACGAGAAATAGATAAGAGACCGAGTTGGCGGGTTAGAACGGCCGTGGAGCCTTGCAACATCTAAGCGCCAGTTGCTGCGATTGGAAGACGTACCAGATGGCGGTCCAGAAGAAAAGCGTGATCGTGACTGGTGAGTGATGAGTCGGTCTAATACCAGAAGTTGTTGAAGACCAAAAGATATACGTTGCTCAATGTTTAAACAGGAGGTGCGTCTGGCATCGGACTTGCGATGACCCGACATTTTGCTGGGCAGGGAGCACACGTCTCTGTGCTGGATGTCAACCCGGACGGCGCGAGTATTGTCCAGCAGCTCTCATCGGAGTTTCCAGAGGCGGGATTCGTGTTCAAGAAGGCCGACATTCTTCAATGGGACGAGCTGGCTCGTGTCTTTGAGCAGGTATATCAAGAACAAGGACGGATCGATGTAGTCATGGCCAACGCCGGCATTTCCCGGGAAGGCACGCTCATCGTTGATGAAGAGAAACCGTCCAAACCTATCCTTAAGACTCTCGATGTCAACCTGACAGGGACCATATACAGTGAGTGAGCAAGCTTCGACCGAGGTAATGCACGTATGCTGACCATGGTCGGTAGCTGTGAAATTGGCAATCCACTATATCAAGAAGAACGCTGTCACTGGCAGCGGTGCGACGGCATCGAAAGGTACTATCGTCTGCACAGCTTCCAACGCCGGCCTGTATCCATTCGCCGTCGCGCCGCTCTATGCCGCCTCCAAGTTTGGCGTGATCGGCTTCGTCCGGTCACTGGCACGGTCATTATTGAAAGAATCGATTCAGATCAATGCTCTGGCGCCTGCTGTTCTTGGTGAGTGTGCTCTTTTTGGTTTTGACAAATAGAACTGATTTGCTCCTCTTTGCAGAAACAAATATTGCTCCCAGCAAAGAATTGTTCAAGCCGATGATCATCACACCAATGTCGACCCTGACGAGAGGCGTCCAACAGCTTGTGTCCGATCCTTCGTTGACCGGGCAGATTGCCGAGATCCATGGACAAAACGTGACGTTGAGAGAGCCGTTGCCCTACATTGACGAAGATACTGGCAAGAATATCGAAACATTCTGGTCTCTCGGATATGCTTGAAGGGGATTCTCTGGGACGGGAGATCAGGTTGGCTTGGGCCGACGGAGGATCGAGGACGACTTGAACAAGGCGGCAATGCCATGCCGGCTTTATAGTCAGCTTGGACGATACCGATGGGGATGGCATGGATGCTGAGCCTACAAGGACTCCAGGGATACTAGTAGGTCGTACGCAGGACCAGCAACCGAGGGAGCAAGAGAGAGAGAAAACAAAAATCCGGTTGTTCGGCGAATCAGAGCAGCAGCATTAGTTATGCTCCTTGGGCAGCCTGCGCCCCTAGAGCTTCCCCTCGCTTGCCTAGGTAGGTAGGTAGGGGACTTCTAACCTGCTTAAGCTTCCCCATTATCAAAGTGACTCGATCTTCCCCGCGCTGGGCGAGTCTCGGGCGGAGAGAGCACTGCATAGATGAGCCGCGGCGAAGATAGAATGACGGACTCGGACAGTGCTGAAACAATTCCATTGAACTAATAATAAGAAGCCAGGTAAAACACCAGAGATACCATCTTGAGGATAACACCTCATACCTCTCTATGTACCTTGCCCGACATATCATCTCCTTTTTGACCCCTGTCCCTGGTGCTCTCTCACTCCCCAACGGCACTGGAACCGGACGACCTCCGCAAAACATCCCTCGTCCTCATCTCCACCCCCAAACTGCATCCTGTTCTGGAATCATGTCCTCTCCCAAAACTCGGCTGAGCAATTTGGCCAACCACTTCCTTCATCCCGGCTCGAGCTCGCAACAACAAAACAAGAGCATCGACGATCTGACCATTGATGGCCACACCGTGGGCACCCCGTCATGGTTTAACAACCACGCCCTCTCCCCGGCCTTCTTTCTTCCCCGCGCCGCAGCCATCGAACCCAACGCTCCCGCCATCTACCACCGAACAGCCAACGACAAGATCCTTCGTCGAACGTACATTGAATTCGCCGACCGAGCTCGCGGGTTTGCTTACTACATCAAGAAGAAAGGGTATAAGCGAGTGGGCATCCTATGCACCAACACTCCGGCCTTCCTCGAGGCCGTCTTTGGTATTGGCGCCGCTGGGGCTATCAACATCGCCATCAACTATCGGCTGAAGAAGGATGACATTGCATATATCTTCGACCATGCGGACGCAGATGCCATTGTCGTCGATGCCGAATTCGTCGACCTGCTTGACGACTACAAGGTAAACCACCCCAATGTACCTTTGATCGTCGACACCGACACCGATGCCATTCAAGGCCAATTGTGCGGTCCTTTCGACGAAGCCGTGCTTGAGGGCTTGCAGTATGACACATCGAGAGGGTCTCATGGGTGGGACGCGCTCGAAACCCAGGCTGCGGATGAACTCGCCGTTACCGCGTTGGCCTACACATCAGGCACCACCGCTCGTCCCAAGGGCGTCGAATATACTCACCGAGGCGGATATCTAGCGGCATTGGCCAATGTCATCGAGTCCGGTCTCTCGTATCATGATGGTGAACGTTGCAAGTACCTGTGGACGCTACCAATGTTCCATGCCATGGGATGGACGTATCCATGGGCCGTGACCGCGGTGAGAGGGACACATTACTGCCTCCGCAAAATCGATTACCCCGAGATCTGGCGCTTGCTGAAAGATGAAGGCATCACCCATTATTGCTCCGCTCCGACAGTCAACACGCTTCTCTGCGCAGACTCAAATGCTGTCAGACTGCCCAAGCCTGTCCGGGTGACGGTGGCTGCCAGTCCTCCGACGGCACATTTGTTTGAACAGATGACCAATCTCAACCTGCACCCTGTGCATGTTTATGGCTTGACCGAGACATATGGGCCCATCACAAAGGGTTATATCTTGCCGGAATGGAACGATTTCGCCAACGTCAAGGACAAATATGCCAAAATGGCCCGCCAGGGTCACGGCATCGTCACTTCTCTGCCAGTCAGGGTCATTAAGACCGACCTACCGGAAGGGACGATTCTGGATGTTGAAAAGAACGGCAAGGAGATTGGCGAGATTGCCTTCGCCGGTAACATTTGTGCTAGGGGATATTACAAGGATGAAGCTGCCACCAGAAAGTTATTCGCTGGTGGTGTGCTGCACTCGGGCGATCTGGCCGTGTGGCATCCAGACGGAGCGATCCAAATTCTTGATCGTGCGAAGGACATCATTATCTCTGGTGAGCCATACGTCTTCTTATATTGTGTGTTTGCTGAATTGACCATCCTATCAGGAGGCGAAAACATTTCTTCGGTCGCTCTCGAGTCCATATTTGTCACGCATCCGGAAATTCTCGAATGCGGTGTCGCCGCTGTCAGCGATAGTCATTGGGGGGAAAGACCCAAGGCATTCATCACTGTGAAGCCCGGATCCAGTGTGACTGGAGACGACGTGATCAAGTGGGCAAAAGATCATCCAGGTATCAGTAGGTTTATGGTGCCTCGGGAAGTCGAGATCGTACCCGAGCTGCCCAAGACAAGCACTGGGAAGATCAGAAAGAACGTCCTGCGGGACTGGGCCAAAGGGAAACGAGAAGAAGAGTAGACACTTACAAGACAGTGTTTTTACGATTCTGGGTTTTGGTATGCGACATATTTCTTGATCTCAAACTTGAACATCCATATGCACCACGCGCTGTGTGAGACTGACGACACGACCGATCTGGTGGACACAATGTCGAAGTATTGCGAATTGGTAGTCCCCATCTCTGAGCATGTTGCTCTCGCAAGTGTGTCCCGAAACACATGAGGACAAGCAGTTCATCGCTTGTAGTTGGCCCCTGATGATACCCGGGCTCAATGCCTGACAGGATCGATTGGAAAGCTTTGTCCCGGGAGGGCTGGGTAAGCAACTCGAGACGGGGACTCTTTGGCACAGGCCGGGCTGGACCCTGGAGCACCATCTCCCGCAATGGTTCTATTGTGGTACCCGAGGCATAAGTTGGGGAGCCCCAAAAATCACTATTGATTAGGTATTGAAGGGTGACCTCCGCCGAAAGAGTGGGTATATGCCTGTACAAACACTGTAAAACCTAGGTACGCTGGAACAGCACCTTTTTGTCTGAACTTGTGACACCACAACCTTTTCTTATTCTGTCGCCGGGTCGTCGGCCATCCGATGTTGGGATTGACAGGACGAGGGGGAATGGGACTTGATGGATGACGACTTCCAGGTTCGTAATTGTGTAGTGGTGTAGTAGTACTAGTAGTAGATACTTCACCTACCGTGTTGGCGAGATGCCAAATGCAGCTTAACGAGCCTAATACTGCAGATTGTCGGCGACCCGGAGGTTGAAAGCACCGCTCCGTTGAGTTCCACACGTCATTGCTTTCAATAACCTGCCAGTGCGCGGCCTCGATAGTAATGAGAAGGGCGGAAGACGCTTGAACAATATATCAGAAAGCGGAGGCGTGAGTTCTCTTGTTCTTTCGAGACACAGCAGATATCGAAGCCATGCAAGCCATGAGTTGTGCATGCGGTAACCATAACTCTGGTCAAGCCGAGAGAACCCACATCCTTATGAACAGCATGGGTCATCGTTGTAGGCAACCTGCTACCCGTGGCGAGTAGCATGGTCCAGGCGTTAGAGCCGCTGCTCGAGCGTCGGTAGCCGTTGTTTAGCAGACCGTCTATCGTTGGTGAAGCAGAACATGGTGTATTATGGTCCGTCTCTTGGTCCATCATTCGACTCATTATTCGATGCCGATTCGAATGAGATAAAGGACGTGCATCTGCCGTTGAGCAAGCTCAGTGGGTCAACCTGTTGATCATATAGCCATCTCGGTGTCTCTTGTCACTAGAAAAGCAGTAGCCTTATAGGTATGGCCGTCATTTTCCATCGCTCCTCGGGGCAGCATCATTAGTTGCAGCTAAGCACGTCTCGGTAACGGAGGAAGGGGTCCGGGGAGGATCGTAGTGCATCATGATCGGGTGTATCTCTTCAACATGGTTATTGCAGCTCTTCGAACAAGCATTTGTATGTGAAGCAAGAAGTAAAGAATAGATCGATCAATGAGTTTTGTATTGGTCAACAGTGGAGAAGATTAATAAGAGGTGGTGAAGAGGTAGTAAATAAGTACCTAGGTATGTAGTGAGGCGATACTAGGTGGACTCGTAGTTTGTCATCAGTGTCAACAATCCTTAACAGTTGATGGCGGTGGGAACCTTAGGGCGCCTCTGGAGAGGTTGACGTAGGTGTTGGGCGCAGGACTTAGGGACCCCAGCCCCCGGAGGATACGCCTAAGACGCTTCGTCTGTCGCTCAAAGTGCCCAAGGCATGCAACTGCGCTCCAACTGCACTGGTCACATCACAAATCGCATCGCTGCAGTTACTTGCCCTCCATTACTACTGCACCACTGCACCATCGACAACATTCCGCCCTCTACCACGTCCTTTCCTCCTATCTCTCATGTTACAAACCCTCGGCCGCCTGCACCTTCTGAGACAGTCCAATCTATCCTGACCTGCAGTTGATATCCTCGGAGCATCTGTTCTCAGTCTCATCCTGCGTCCTGCTCTCCTAATACCCTGACGAAAACATCACGTCGGCCGCCATCCTGCCTGCCAGTGCCACGCAGCCTCCTGTCACCGCCGTCGACCTCCTGGCCTCATTCCTCCTTCACTCTGGCCCCCTTCAACCGCATTCTCATTGCCCTCCTCTCCATGCCGAACGTCTCCAACGTCTCTACATAATACAGTTGTCGCCTAGAGAAATGCACGTAACAAACCTGTTTGCGTCCTTCTGAGTCACCGGCATCATTGTCTCTGTCCACCGCAACCGGATCTGCTGAAGACCAACGAACACAAACACAGACACGACAGATCGACAACCCACTTCCCACGAGCGATGAGCATCCTTGTCTACACATACGCGTTCATAGGTATCCTGTGAAGAAGGTGGACTCTATGCAATACCAAGAAAAACCTAGCCCGCCGACACGACATACACATACCTGAACCTACCTCTCCTCACGACGCCTGGTATTGGAATCATGGCTGACGAACTGCGCTCTCGATTGTCGCCCCTTCACACTCGAAATATCAGCACTACCACCGCCGATTCAGATAGCTCGGACACCACCCCCGGCCCTTGTGACGATGAAGATACCGACTACTTCATGGCGCATGCCAATGACTCGCAATCCTCGCTTGGAGCCGTCACCGCCACTCGCGATTGTGACGACGACGTTGACATTGAACAGGTCCATCGCCTCTCTCCGATTTCCAAACTGCCTCCAGAGATCCTGATTGCCATTCTTTCAAAGTTGACGACTACCGCCGACCTTCGCAATTGCATGCTGGTATCATATCCATGGGCATTATACACCGTTGGCATTTTGTGGCATCGACCCCTCTGCAACAAGTGGTCGAACCTGCTCAATGTCGTGGCGGCCCTGGGAAAGGGCGAAAAGAGTTATTTCCCATACCATGAAATGGTCAAGAGATTGAATCTATCGGCAATTGCGGACAAGATCAACGACGGGACAGTACAACCTTTCATGAGCTGCAAGGGCATTGAGCGACTTACCTTGACCAATTGCTCCAAACTGACGGATTTTGGCGTCGCCGGACTGGTTGACGGTTGCAGAAAACTACAGGCGTTGGATGTGACGGACCTGGATGCCTTGACAGACCGTACATTGCATGTTGTTGCCGCCAACTGCGCCAAACTTCAAGGTCTCAACATCACCAACTGTTCGAGCGTCACAGATGAATCACTGGTCGACATTGCCCAGCATTGCATGCAACTCAAACGACTCAAGCTCAATGGCGTGGTACGAGCAACAGACGCGTCAATCACCGCAGTTGCAAGAAACTGCCGCTCGATCCTGGAGATCGACTTGGCTGGCTGCCATTCCATCACTTCGGAATCTGTCACTGCTCTTTTAACGAACCTGACACACCTTCGCGAGCTCCGCCTGGCACATTGCATCGACATCAGTGATGCGGCTTTTACCAACCTACCTCCACGACTGACATTCGATGCGCTTCGGATTCTGGATCTTACGGCGTGTGAGCAAGTCCGAGATGAGGCCATTGCGAGGATGATCCCGGCTGCTCCCCGATTACGAAACCTCGTGCTGGCTAAGTGCAGACATATTACCGACCGGGCGGTTACGTCCATCTGCAAGCTGGGCAAGAATTTGCATTACATCCACCTGGGGCACTGTGTCAATCTGACTGATACCGCGGTCATTCAGCTGGTCCGAGCCTGCAACCGCATCAGATACATCGACTTGGCCTGCTGTTCGAGGTTGACAGATGCCAGCGTACGCCATCTGGCACAACTCCCCAAACTTCGTAGGATCGGCCTGGTGAAATGCCAGAACTTGACGGATGCCAGTATTATGGCTCTGGCCCATGGACCAATTCTGTTCAGTCCGACTGGCAAGCTCGGAGTGCCGTCGCAATTCGTGTCACTAGAAAGAGTCCACCTCAGCTACTGTGTCAATTTGACTCTCAAGGTATGATAGATTTGCCCTTGCAGCTTGGAACCACCACTTACAAACGACTAGGGAATCACTGCGCTCCTCCACAATTGCCCTAGACTGACACACCTGTCTTTGACTGGAGTTCAAGCCTTTCTTCGAGAGGATCTGACCCGGTTCTGTCGCGATGCTCCGCCCGAATTCACTCACCCACAACGAGATGTGTTTTGCGTCTTTTCGGGCGAGGGAGTCTCACGCCTTCGGGAATATCTTATGCGACTCGCCATGGAAGAAGCGCAACGAGAGAATCGTGAGGCGATTGACGATAGTTTGCTTGACGGGGTCGATAGTCCCGGCGCTGACACCATGTCCGACGACGGTACTTTGGATGGAAACAATGATCACCTCATGGATCCGGTGTTGAACCCCCATCGACACGGGGTATCTTTTGCGAGCACCCCCCGTTCCCGACCTCGACCGCGAAGTCTACATGAGCTGCCCAGCTATCACGTCGAAATGCCACTGTTGCCTTTTGACCAGGTTCAGCATATCGGTCCGTGGACGCCGGGAGTGCCATTCACTCCTGAGGCTCGCGCCGCCCTTGCATCACCACATCTTAATTTGATCAATTCCGGACTCCAGTATCAATATGATGGGTTCGAGCCTCGATCACGGAGCCCCGCCTTCGATGTGAGTGGAGAGTATGTTGGCGAACGACCTGGGAGCTCGTCGCGTACTCCTTCACGGAGGCACACTATGGAAGCTGGGTCAAGCATTTTTGGTCCTCCACCAGTCCCGGTGCATGGTTTTGCAGAGAGCAGTTCGAGACCTGTCGAGCTCGGCCATTATTCGCACGATCCCAGAGCTAACTATTTCGGGATTGACGACATTCGACGGTTTGCACCATGGGGAAACGCCAGCGCATTCGCAGCAGACCCTCTAAGAAGACCCTTGGCCGGCATAGCTTTACGGACTCCTGCGGAAATACGACAGTCTTATCTCAGACCCGAACCTGATTTCAGCACATTTGATGCGAATCACGAAGCCATCATGGCCACAATCCCTGGCAGTAGTTCTGGTAGTCGGCATCCTTCCAGATCCAACAGCCCCCATGTGACCAGAGTCGACAGCCGGACTCGTTTGAGTAGTCTGTTAGCGCCACAGACTCGGAGCTATTCCTCGACGCCTCTCAGTCAAGCAGAAGGTGCTAGACGGAGCAGCCGAGACGGTCGGAGCCGAGAAAGACTGCGGATGGAAGAAGAGGGGCACCGACTAGCCATGCTACAAGCTCTTGCAGAAGCGGATGCCTCACAGCAATTACGGCCCGACTTAGCGCCTCTCGAGTCTGACTCCCATATTGACCTGCCGTTTCTACCACCAGAGTTGATGGAGCGGGTGGTTAGGCAACCCGGGAGCCAATCTGAAGGGGTGTCAGAAGCGCGCCCTGAGACGAGGCCTCCGACGCAAACCCGGGATCCTGACCATGACGTTACCATGACACAGTAGAAGACGAGCATGCACATGATTCACGTCGCTAGATGACATGTTGAATGAAGCGAAATCCCACTGCAGGGAAATTACAAGATAAGGCTTGTCCAGGGGGACATATTGTTTTATCATTCCTCAGCAGGCTCGCACCGTTGCGGGATATCAAGCATTTTCCAACGCCATCAGACGGCATTTTTCTCGAGCAAGCGAGGAGTTCGGTGTTACAGTGGCATAAGGTTAGCGGGTGGAAGGGTTTGGGCATGTTCTCCCGTCGACGCGAATGATGAGATTAAGACAAGCGAGCAGGCACGCGAGCAATGCATGAGCACTTTCGTTCAGGCGTTGAGAGGTCCACAAGCTGGCCGGAGTGAGATGCCAGAGTGGAAGGCGGCGAGACAAGACAGCGTTCTCCGTATCCCATTCAGTCAGAGTTAACATGGACATGACACATACCTTAGCTCCCTACCTAGTACCTTCCTAGATACCTCCGAGGTGGATATTGTTCTATCGTACAGTTCAGTTCAGTTCAGTCCGTTCCATGCAGCTAGCTCACTGTATAATGATCATTCTCGCCAATTTGAGCATCAAAGGAAATCTAGTTGGACTGAAAGAACTTAGCCAGCATGCTCACGGGATTCGGTGTAGACTTCTCTTTGGTTATCAGCAGTAAAGGAACAAATGTGACAGTGTAGAACGTTCTGTCAGGTGGTATTATACATTAATTGCGAGTATCTTCTATCAATCATAGGAGAAGCCATCTAATATGACAGCTTCTCCGTCTAGATCTCGAGTAGCCAGTCAAGGCTCGCTTCCGATCTTCTTTCTTCTCTTCTTCTCCTTTTTTCTTCTCAATCTCCCTAACCAATGCGAGACTAACATCCGATCCGACCAGGAACGAATGCAGTAAGTCTCTGGGAGCGAGGAATTGCCGACGTCTCAAGCCCCCGTCCGGTTCAGGCAGTGGCAGATGTTTGCCACCTCCGCTTTTTTCTTTGGTATTCAAAAACGCCGAAAAAACGCCGTCGCGCCAGGCTGAGGATCCACAAATAACAACAACCCGAAAAGGAGAAATGAGGACACCAAAACGTGCTTAAATAATGGGGACTGTATGCATGTGAGAGGGCAGAGGGTGTCCATGCATGTCGCATGGTCGCGTCCCCTAGTCTCTGTCGACTCGACGGATTTTGGATATGATGATAAATCCGGCGCTAGAGGGGCGAGCAGTCTGAGGATAGAGCGCCAAACGACGCATCATGAACCTGGGTCGTCAAGGGAGTCGGGCATGGAGATGGAGCATGTTGCTCGACACCAGCGTGTTTTGATGACTCTGTAGAGACTCTTTTGAGGGGTTCTTGTCGCATTTGTAGAGAATCGATCAGTCGTGTTTCTCTTGGGCCAAGGGTGAACCTCGATGATTGATTGATTGAGAGTGAATGCTCTTTGATTTAGTCACTCTTGGAAGAAACATGCGGGGTTGTTTTTGTTTGGTGCACATCTCTCGCGCTGCTTAGTCTTTGTTGAGCTTGGCCCGGACACGAGCTCCAAAGAAGTAGAACCCGAATGGAATGAAAACCATGCCGACGCCGATGAAGGCAAGGAGCCACGAGGCCCACTGCAGACCGAGAGTGTTGTACATCTGGGTGGTGAACAAGGGGAAAGCGGCACCACCGCCGGACCGCAAAAAGACCTTGGCGGCCAAAGCGGAGGCGGCGTATTTCTGGTACGAGTCGATGATGTAGTTGTTGACCGAGTAGTAGCAGAGAACCATGCCAAACCCGAAAGCGATTCCAGACGAGGCCTGGCCGACCCAGATAATGTGCTTGTAGGAGGTGGCGCCGAGAATGAACAGCGCGATCGGGATGAAGGGAGCGCCCCACATGGCACCGATCAGACGGTCTTCCGGAGTCGGGGCGCGCGCGAGACAGATCCTCCGGAACTGCTTCTCGAGGGTGGGCGTGGCCACCAGGGCGAAGGCGGCGCCGATCAAAATGGGAATGAACATCAGCCCGATCTGGCCGTCGTTGTAGTGGTGCAGCTTGGTGAAGATGACCGGGTAGGCGAAGAAGAAGGCGTACAGCATGGCGTAGATGAGCACAATGTACATGCACATCAGGTCCAACACGGGCTCGGTCAGGATCATGGTGATGGGTCGAATCAGACTGGTGCGGATGATTTCCTTCAGCGTCAGCTTGACCTTTTCCTGCTCGGTGATGATGTTCGGGTCGCCGGTCTCCTTCCTCAGCTTCTTGGCGCGGCGCTTCAGGATCACCGGCGCGTACGTTTCGGGCACCAGGGCAACGAGGACGGTGACGGCGCCCGCGAAGGCCAGGTTGGTCCAGAAAAACAGGTCGAGGCGCCCGCTGCCGACGTTGATCCAGCCGCACACGATGGGCCCGATGACGGGGCCACAGTAGGGCGCGGCCGCGAAGTAGGCAATGGCCATGCCGCGCTCCTCGAGGTTCCAGATATCAGCGATCGTGCCGCCCGCCAGAGCGAGACCCGAACTGGAGAAGACGCCGCAGATGAAGCGCGAGGCGAGAAGACCGCCAATGTTGGGCGACAGTGCGCAGGGGATGTTGAGGATGGTGTACATGCCCAGCGAGATGATGTAGACCGGCCGTCGGCCGATGATCTCGGATAGCGGCGACCACAGCAGAGGGCCGACGGCGAACCCGCAGACCATGATGGAGCAGGTCAGGATCGCCACTTCCAGCGATACGTTGTACTTGTCCTCGATCAGGCCCAGACCGCCCGTGACTATGGACGAGCCGTAAGCGATGCACACCACGAGCAGAGACGCAACCATGGTGATGTACCATCGGAAAGCGCGCGACCAGTTGTGCGGATTCTCAGGATCGCCGATCTTGAACGTCACAAACTCCTCGTCTTTCTCCGCGTGCTTTTCCAAATCGCCTTCCGACACATAGCTGAGTCGTCGTCCCAGTCGCGAAGGCACTGTCGATACTCTGGACCGGACCTGTTCTAATGTTCTGGCTGGCACGAGACCGGTCGCGGTTTCGAGCGTGTACTCTTCAGGGAACACCGGGTTTTCTGCCCGACCAAGTTCGGGGTAGTTGACGTCAGGCGCCGGCGGTGTCTCTGATACGCCCAATTCTTGTAGCGTCTCACGAGTCTCTGTTCGTTGGAGTCGCAAGTTATTGAAATCTTGATGTCCAGCTGTCCGCTCCCGGCTCGAAGCCCGGGAGGAGCCTGACGATGATATCGACTCTGGCATTGTTGTTGTTGTGATGATGATGATGATGATGGATGGATGGATGTCAGAAAGGGGAGAGATGGGTGTCTGTGATGTAGAGACAGTAATGCACGCTCAGCGAGTGTGAGCAGCAGTATATATGAATTTGTGTAAATAGGTGTAATATGTTCGAGTCTGAAGACTTCGACTTGCAGAGGGAAACGACAGCCAGAGAACAGTGCATGGTCCTTGTATTAATATATTGGATTTGGCTTTGGGTTTTCTTGTCACTCGCTTGCAACAAGGCTGACGGCCCCTGCACGGCGAGCCATCATTGGTCTAGGCCTGGCTGGCCGACCTTTCTCCGACACCGACCTCTGGCCGCGTGAATTCCTGTGCTGGCTCCACCGACCGTGTTACAGGGCGGTTTGGAACGTCAAATGTTAGGTCAGCGTCGCTAGTCCTCGTTGATCCAATGATAGACAGGCCAGAAGCGTCGGAGGTTTTCCCGGCCAAGCCACCACCTTGCAATGTTTATCCGGATCCTTTAGCCATTGGTCTGTATGCTATTGATATTCGACTTAGTGAGCCCTTCACTGAATCCAGCGTCGAGGGTTTGTCGAGTTATGTCCGATGCAATATCTGTGAGAAGAAAAGACTAGACCAGGATAAACGCCGAGTAATAAGCGAGAAGGAAGTAAGCGAGGCTATCACCGCCAGCTTGATATTGATGCAGAAGCTAGGAGAGGTGATCGTGATCGTGTCTGTCATTATTGCATCAGTATTCGGTCAGGTTGCGAGGATGAAAAGAAACGGCGTCGACTGGAGGGACACTGCATTGCACTGCGATACCTGATGTGCAATGGCTCTTCATCATGGCCTTTGTCGATCGTCTTGGCCGTCGCATGTTGAACGACAATCGACCGACCGAATCGAGGTCTGGAAGCATGTCGGTGGCCTGAGAGAGATTAGAGAATGAGAGAGATGAGGGAGATGGAAGCAGAGAGAAAATGATCAACGGGAATCAAAGCCGAGCTGGAGAAGCGCCTGATCCTTATGTAAGCAGCAGGCAGCTGATCATGTGACTTTACGGTGAGTGGTAAACTATGTAATGCAGTCTGCTTGCTCCGCCGTTTTCTGTATATCGTATTCATTTTCATCACCCTCATTCATCAATGTAAGCGCCCGGCTTTTACAACCTTTTCCACGTCTCTCCACTGTCCAGCCCCATCTACAAATGACAATCCAGACCAGGCCAGCAATACAAAAATACTCCCGCCTAACCAAAGCGCTTACTGGTCAATACCTGGATTGCTAATTATATCGAGCCGTATCTGGACTCTGCTCTCATGTCAACCTCCAACTATTGCAAGGTAGGTCGGTAATGTGCTGGTGATGGTTGCCTCCCTCAGTTAGAGATGCACATAAACCTTCGTCTGTCTCGGCTCGTGGGCATGATCGAAAGGATGGCCATCTCTTCTCGCTACGGGTGTCACTGTGCTCAGCACAATGTTGTCGTTGTTGGGTCGCGGTGATATTCGCCATAATTTGCTGCTGGTAGTGTGTCTAGCAACCTCCTACCTAGCCCAGGATGTCTCTTCGCAACTGGTTGGATGTGATGTTCTCGGATGTCAGAATGGCTGCCATTTGGGGAATGTCACCACCTCGTTTATCGGCACCACGTTCTTCAACACCACTGTATCGCCGGATGCGCCTCTTACATGGACCGTGGGAGCATCGACCCAGGAGAGCTCCAGCAATTCGACAGAGCTGGAGTTCGTCAAGAACTTCTACCTTGGGTATCCATCCTCGGCGAAAATTGCCAGCACATCGGAAATTGTGGGTTGTGCATTGTTCTTTGAAG
Source organism: Capronia coronata CBS 617.96 (assembly GCF_000585585.1). Taxonomy (NCBI): domain Eukaryota; kingdom Fungi; phylum Ascomycota; class Eurotiomycetes; order Chaetothyriales; family Herpotrichiellaceae; genus Capronia; species Capronia coronata. The sequence continues at coordinate 1,423,140 of NW_006912899.1, forward strand.
GCATCGCAAAGAGCATTACACTCAACGGCACTCTTGAATACGGCCCCGTCACTTGCGGCCAGACACTTGGGGATGATTGTGTCAATGATCTTGTGTCGCAAGCCCAGCGACAGGTCAAGAGTCTTAGCGACCCCAGCGACAGCAACACCGCTTCCGTCTGCTTCACTTTACAGGCCAGACTGGAGGCACAACCGCCGGCCTCGTGTCGGTCTACGGCCACAGTGACCTGGGGGAATGTTGTCGCAAAAGGTAACCGTTGACAACAACTCGCCATTGATGTCCCTTGACTGATTTATTACCACAGAGATCTCTGGTGCCGGTGTGAGACTTGATCCGATCAAGCAAACAAGCTGTCATCCCTCCACTGGCGGCTCTGATTATGATATTGCTCTCGTTGAAGTGCAGACGGTTACATCAGAGGATGTGTCGAGTGACAACGCGCCATTCGCCTTCAGCATGACGCCTGTGCTGACCGTCTTTTTCAATTCATCCGGAGCAAATCCGGGATCCTCGGCCTTACCCGAAGCACATCTTTCCTGCCTCAAGGTCGTCCAGGATTCCTCCCTAACCCAGTCCACTACGAATACCGCCGCATCGTCGGTACCACGTTTGCCTTGTCTCATGGCGATGTCAGTACTTGCAATGAGTGCTGTTGCATTCGTCTGAACATGGGATACAAGTGTACCCAGACACAATCTGCGATTCGAAGGCCTCCCTCCACCAAGCACATGGCCCGGAACCGAAGGTTGAGGAGTCAACAACTGATCAAGATCCTGCTGTTGGCTGTCTGTGCACTTCATGTTCCAAATCCGGAAGTACACTCATCCAGACGGAGCAGACAACTCAGTGGTGACGTGGTAGCTGGAAGCCATGACTGCGGATGGATGGAGGATGTTCTCTGTGAGATCGGTGTCAAGGACTCGTTGATTGACACAAGCACTCTTGATCCCTGGTCAACTTGACACGAGGTAGACTCGACTCCGCCTCTCATGACTTACAAGATGGCAGTATATAGGTATATGAGTGCACCGCCAAGCCAGCTCTCCTGCAGATGCACCGAGGGTTGTCTGGCCGTAGTAAATAGCATTCTGACCACGCTCCAAGTGACGAGAACTCAGCGTTAAATGCTTGAAGGTTCCACCGTATATATTTGCATGTCTCCTCTCTATACTTCGCCGTTGATTTCTCCGAGCATCTGAGGTGCCATATGCGCTCGATGCATATCAGACCCCGACGACGTTCTCATCTGTCGATCAGCATAAGAGCCAATCCATCTATTCCTCGTCCGCTTGGGCGTGACGCGAACAGGAAGCGGACGTCACAATGTCGAGAACAACTCCTTCCGCCCTGTTCACCCGTCGAACGCTGAGAAGCCTCTGTCGGAACCCTACGATCGACTTCTTCTATTCCAAATCCCCGCCATCGAGACCCTTCACGCACAAGCCTTCTCTTTTACTCGTCGCCCGACCGTTCTCACGCCCGCAACTACCATTCCTCCATCCCATCTCCCGCACGAATATAGCACAGACCCAACTCGGCCGATTCATTTCGACGGAGCGAAAACAGCGGTGGAAAGCTCAACTATGGAGCCAACTCCGGTTTCACGCCTACCTGTGGCCATCGGTGCTACTAGCCGCCATTCTCTTGCTTGGAGTCCAACATACGAAACTGGAGAGGGACTACCCTACGCCTCGGGAATGGACGTTCTGGAGTCGTTGGATACTGCGGGATGCGAAATACACCGAGTTCGGCGAGCATTTGTTGACGGATTGGGAGAAGGCGGGCTACTTATACACGGAAGTCATCAGACGGCTTGAAAGCGAGAAATATGACGGGCAGAACTTGATCGAGGGTGAAGCGAGCATTCGAGGCTCGTTCGCGAATGCCGGGTTCGACATCAGCGCGAAGAGCGAGCCGTGGCGGCGCGGGTACTATGAAGCTTTGATGGGCGCTGGTCGTGCGGCGGAACATCTGGATGGGATGTGTAAGAGGAAAGGCCAGGTCAGGGGACGAGTGTATCCGCGTGAAAGTATTCCAGGCCCGGACAACCCACGACCGAAACCGCTTCCGTTTGACAAAAACAGAGGACATGAAAATGTGCCCACGGCGGACGAAGTCGAGGATGCTTTCCCGCCGCCCGAGAAATTCTATCTCAAGGTTCTCACCACGAACGGCTTCGATACCCGGCAGCGACTTGAAGCTGCAATGGCATATGCCGACTGGTGCGACTTCAAGGGTCTGACCGAGACCGCGGAAGAGACGTATCGCTGGGCCGTCGATATCGCCCAGGCAGGAGTGCCTGGTAGTGCAGCAGATGTTGTCGATATGAAGACTGGGGTCATCCACAAAGACAAAGAGGATGTCGTGACGGAGAACATCCTTAAAGTGTGTACCGCGCTGGGCGTGCACCATGCCAAAACGGGAGACGTCAAGCAGGCTCTCCCGATATTCCTGAGTGTGCTACGGGCCAGGAAGAGTCTGCCTCCTCCACCCTCATCAGGGCCACTGGACCCAACGGTGAGCGGCAGCACGAACACCCCCAAAGGTCAGGAACAGAAAGATCAAGGAATCTGGCCATACGTGCATGCCTTGAAAGACCTGATCATCGAACGACCCTACCCTCCGGCCCCCTCGAGCGGCAACGAACGACCGTTTCACACTCTGAAGGAGGCATGCGAAGAGGTCGGCTTAATGACCTATATCGGCGAGATCCTCTTCGCCACCAGCGACAGCGAGCGGGAAAAGGGGCTCAGCTGGACCCGCGACAGCGTCGAAGCCGCCGAGGCCGTCATGTGGGTCATGGACGAACGCAAGGAAGACGACGGCAAGGAACGGTGTCGCGAGTGTCTCGAGACCGGCCTGCAGAACTGGAAGGCCATGGCTCGTCAGATGAGTCGACTCGCTGCCCAGAAGGAACACGAGCTTGCAGATGCCTCTGGCGGGTCTGGAAGCGGAAGCGGACTGTTGGGGTCGTTGGGTTTCGGATGGGGACTAGGGCTAGGCAAGGCGAAACAATTGGAACAGCTGCGTCAGGAGAAACAGAGGTGGGAGGAGGAGAACATGCAGATCGAGTTGCGCAAGGAGAAGACTTTGCCTCTGACGCAGCCCCTCAAGCCGGTGTCGAGAGGCTGGATGGCCACTTCTTGGTGAAACTGAAGAGCAGGGCACGGTGAGAATGGAATGGCTGAAAATAAGATGCTTGAATTCTGCTGGTGGTTCACCATTCATGAATGACATGGTGCCGCCTACCGCGAGCATCATGAACATGAACAAATCGTTGGCGTGTTTGTGGATCTGGATCTGGTATTTCATGAGCGGAAAAGCTTGCTCTTCTCATGTGTTGTTGTAACGATGATTGATTTCGGAGAATACTATATGCCTGTTCTTCGACATCAACAAGGCTGTTCCCGGAACGGCATCTTCTTGCCCTGTGCGGAATGAACGAAGCGCACAAATGATATATCTATTCTCTCATCTTGAAGCAATTTTGAGGGAGTAAAACCAGACTCTGCTGAGCCAAAATGAATATATCAATATCAATATCAATCCAAGGTTCCTGTCGGTCAGTACTTTAGTTATCCTTGATAAAACATTGTGATATCCAAGATTCCATTGATGTACCCTAGATACCTAATTAGTAAGGCCATCATCTCCTGGTTGGCTTCTCCATCTCCATATCCATCCATCTCACCTTCGACTTATATTCTCCTCGTGTGGCATCTTCGAATATTTTCTCGAATATATCCCTGGATATACCATCCCAATCACAATAACAAAGGATGAAACCGGTTCGGTGTTTACTACTCAAAGATCTCATTCACGACAAGAGCCGAGCAGGCCAATATAGAGAGATATAACACTCATCCCCCGACGCCCACATGGAGAGTTGGACTGGACTCTTGTCTGCTCCTGTCCAGTCTTTCCCAGCCTCAGTAACGAGCTTTCTCTTTTCTCTTTTCTCTTTTCTCTTTTCCCTTTTCCCTTTTCCCTTTTCCCTTCCTTCCCTTTCTTTTTTCTCTCTTTTAGCCTAGAGATTCCATCCTTTCCAGCTTCGACACTGGCCGCGTAACCCTCCACCGACTTGCCCCAAACTCGGTCGATGTATTGTATTTGGGGGTATTCCCCTTATGGTCCAAAGAGAGTTCTTTCTCCTTCTGTTCGTTGTCTTTCCTTTCCAGGCCACCGGTAATGAAAATCCTGTCTCAAGTCTTATATCGGTGGTAGAGACGACGGGTGGACCTGATGTTGGAACTTGACGTTCAGGTTGACCGGTACATTGGAGCAGGGCTGCAGGGGTAAAGGACGCTTGAGCCGGGGTTCAGTTTGGGTTCAATGGACGTCGTAAACTAATGACTGTAAGGATTGACCCCATGACTGTAAGAATTGATCCCATGACTGAAGGCGTTTGGGGGATGTGTGTAGGAAGGAAAAGGAACTGGCACTTGGTCTGTATCGAGGAGGTAAGGATGGTAGGGTAGGGTAGGATAGATATGGTTAGTAGATTCGATAGACAGATGGAGAGGTTGGCAAGTATAGGTATCTATAGAGGTCCCAATGTCCGATGCAGAGTCTGCATCATCAATGAAGTTGTGTTTGATTCTTTGCTCCAAGACGGATTCTGTATGTGCTACTTTTCAAGGCCTCCATAGATGGATTCCGATCTTTCCAGCTTCGACACTCGCACGTAACCTGACTGGAATGGCTGATTGACTCGGGATCAGGAATCAGGATCACTGCTCACCCGACCAGAGTCCATGCCGGATGTTGGCCTCGGTTTCTTTAGATCTCTCCGAGCTGGCGAATGGAGGATACGCAAAACGCAAACCGCAAACCGCGGAATACCTTGACAAGATCATCGAGGTCTCCTTGGGCTCATCATGTCTGTTCGATCAAAGAGGTAGTTCCAAACTTGGAAAATAGACATAGACGGGACGTGAATTGTGGAGCGTGGAACGTGGCACAAACAACTCAATTGTCTGTAACTCGTGTCAAGCTCAAGCTTAAGCTCAAGCTTTTCTCTTCAAAGCCACCCCCGCTGCACTGATTCTAGCCCAGACCAACAAGAAGGCGGTGATGAAAATGGCGACGCCGCTGAACAGCTGCACGCCCAACCAACTGCCGGTGTTGTTCAAGATGGCGCCCGAGACCGGGGTGCCGACCAACAACCCAAAAGCGCTAATGAAGAAACACTGGCCCATGCGGGTACCCAGCTTGCGCATGTCTTTGGTCAAGGAGACGACAGCGACAGGCGGCATGGACACAATGGCGCCAGAAGAGAGACCATAGACAATGACAAAGACGACGATGCCGGCGAGACTGTGGACGGCCATCCAGACAATAGCCAGCATGGCGGTGACGACAGTACAGGGGATCAAGACGTTCAACGGGCCGGCCAGGTCGGCGATGTAATTCGGCACGATGCGGCCGGGGATACTGGCGGCGTTGAGGATCGGAAGAAGGTAAAAGCCCAGATCGACGGAGGTGATGCGCTTCTGGATGGCGTACTGCTGGATATAGTACACGGGTCCGTAGAAGCCGATGAAGGCGAAGAACATGGCGACGCAGAACAGCGTGTACGGCAGTTCCTTGAAGGCCGCGAAGTCGGTCAGATGGCGTTTGTGCGTGGGCGTGGCGCGCGGCCGCATCACCAGCACCGAGAACCAGACCGTGGCCAGCGACAGGAAGCCCAGGATGCGCGTCGCCCAGCCGAACCCCAGCTGCTGCTCGACGCGGCGGAACACGATCGGGAAGATGACGCCGCCGAAGGACGAGCCTGAGGCTGCAATCCCGCTGGCCAGCGCCTTCTTGCTCGAGAAGTACTGCGGCAGGATCGCCACTGATGGGATGAACAGACATCCGTTGCCCAGTCCGATGCAGAACGCCTGCGCCAGCATCGTCTGCCAGTACTCTTTGGCGAGGGAGGTCATCATGAACCCGAATGGGATCAGCGTCGCGCCGGAGATGATCAGGGCCCGGAAATACCCTGCGTCGTAGGCCGGGCCAGTCACGACCCCGATCATCAGGAGGAGAAACGCCTGAATGGATCCGATCCACGAAATGTTGCTGGGCGTCTGGTGCCAGAGCGGGTTGTTCTCGTAGTATGTCTGAAACACGCCGAATGCGTTGACGGTTCCCCTACAGGTGAGGAGAGGGTGAGTTTAGTTTGGAGGGAAAGACGTCGAGATGTAACAATGCTTACCAGCTGTTGAAGAAGAGAAAGAATGACCCCAGGACTTGGAGCCAGGCTCGAAATCCTCCGTCGGGAGGAGCCCCGGGGTCGTCGTGTGCATTTGCGGCCTCGTCAGTGGGAAAGGAAGGCTCTTTGTCGGCGTCAATGTCGATGTTGGCTTCGGCGTCCAGAGCTTGATCGAGAGAAGACTGCGTCCGTACGGGCACCAGTCTGGTTGCGGGAGAGTTGCGGTTGACTTGGACTTCCTTCTCGGTGTCGTCCTCGACGATCGTGGACGAACTCATGGCTGATGGCCGGGAGAGGCGCGGTCAATGAGCGAGCGCGTTGGAGATGACCTCTGTTAGATATCCGACTGTATTTCCCACAGAACACGACCAGGCTGGGTGTTGTGTGGTTGGAGGCGCGTCTCTCTCCCCCCCAATTCTGGTCTAGCCGTCAAGAGATCTTGCAGTCGGATGCGGAGAGCATGTCAGTCAGTCGCCAGCATTGAGATCACACAGAAAAATGAGGAGAGACTGAAACAGAAATAGAAATAGAAATAAAATTGTCGTCGTGCATGGACCGGCAATATGACTACGTAGTCTGTCATGGGGAGGAAGGAGAGAACAGGAGGTAGATGGATATTTAACGAGAATCTCGTACTTGACCGTTGTTCGACACAATCCAAATGGTATGATGGATTCGTACACAAAGAGGAGAAAATGGAGAATGGAGGCCTGGATTGACTGGACTGACTGGACAGAGGACGGACGGATCCCTTGAATCTCTGATGCTTGTCTGTGCCGAATATCCGGGGAAGTTGGTGGAGTTCATTCTGACAGCGACACCGGCCGTTCTCCTGAAAGATAAGATGGGAAGAGTGATTGAATATCTCTGGTAAGATGTCTTGTCAAAGGAGAGAAGGTCATTTGGTTGTACGATGATGATAGATTCATATTGTATATATATGTGTGGTCCCCCAGCTAGACGGCCAGTGTCTTGTATACGTCGTGTTGTATCCAATTGGTAGACTGTCTGTTCTAACGCACCAGATACCGACGCATTACTCCTTCAACCTATAATCTGTCAGTCTGTCAGCTGCCGCTCTCTCAGCTAGAGTTCTCTAGATCTACATTTCCGACCAATGTCTCCCGTCTCTCTTGTTGATGCTCACGGTATCTTCGACACCCGGGACAACTCAGTATATTGTGTGTTCTCGGCGGCGGGTTCTCGGGCATTGCATTAATGGCCTCCAACATCCACACCAAACGTTCTAGGGTCATGGCAGCAGGAATGCCGTCGGGAAAGAACTGATCAAACGACATCTGAACCGGCTCATGCTCCAAGTCGGCCAGAGCGACGGTAGGATCGGAGTCAAACACGTATCTGGAGTGGAGGGTGATCATCCAATTGATATCTTTGATTTGTCGGCGGGTGAAGTTGCGCTGCGTGCCAAAGACGGCGTTACGCTGCAGATCGTGGATTCCAGTGCGATACATGGGGATGACAGCGGTGGCGTAGTAGTCACACCAATAGTAGAGCTGGGTGCGTCGGAGCTGTGCTGCAGTCTTAGCTGACAGGGCTTCCAGACGAAAGTTCAGCCACGTGTGCCATTTGTTCTCGTCGCTCATGATGAACGAGTCCGAGTCCCAATTGAGCCCGAAGTCGGTGTGCGAGCGGGCCAGTCTGGGCAGCTGTTCCATCAGGCCTTGCAAGGCTGGGCCGGCTGCTGCGAGACCGAGAGCGCCGACTTCACGAGGCAGTTCGACGGCCAGGGAACGAGCGTGGCGTATGCGGCGGAACGGCATCATCAACACCATCAGGTCACCCTCCTGGAAACTCAGCGCGTAGATGTTGTCTCGGTTACGGGACAGTAGATGGTCGGCCCGCGGCCCATGGATGCTATGCTGGAATCCTTTTCTGTCTCCGGGGCCGGTGCATGTCCATCCTGATCCGGCGAACCGAAGATGCACATGCGGTAAGTTGAGGCTGGTGTTGCATCGGGCAGGGAAGATGTCGTGTGGTCCTCGAGGCACCGCTCCACGTTCGGCCCATTGGGGTAGCAGCCAATCCAGAAACCGAGTGACTTGTTGGTATCCCTGGATTAGCTGCCCTGGGTCTCCGGCGTCGGGACAGTGGACGTTGATGTGGATGGCCTTGAATCGTTCAAAAGGGATCGCTGGTGTCTCGTCCAAGTCTCGAGCATGATGAGAACGAAGGTCGATAGATGTGATATGTGTGGAATCCGACCCTCCTGACGACGACGACCCGTGTACAGACACCGCAGGCATCTCGGGGCCGACATTCAGATCAAAGATCAGCACATAGTCTTCGTATTGGTAGTGGTCGAGTTCGTGGTGGATGGCACGACTGGCACGAGTCAGCGCTGGAGCAGAGCGTTGTCTCACACACTCTTGGTATATCTTTTCTCGGAGCTCACCTGACAATCGTCCCAAGTCTCCCCATGGAGTAGAAGCCGTAGAGGGATCCATCTGTCTGTCGTGCACGCTGTGCAGGAGATTTGTTGTTGTGGAGGTGATGGTGAAGATGGGCGACGAAGGGATGAACACAGATGGAGAAGATATAAGATAGATATATTCTTTCAGGGAAGATGTACAAGGCCCTGAGGACTGTACGAGCGACTTGAGTGTCCAGACAATGGATATTGTCTCTCCATAGCCCAGTTGTTCTTGGGCAGTGGGAGTAACAATGGCATTCTGCTACCGTCTTTGTGGCCAGGACACCACAAAGGGAGATCGGAGACATACCTTTGTGTATACCAAGACAGACAGGACAAGACAATGACTGCCAGTGCTCTGACCTTGTTTGTCTTTCTTGAGATCTTTGTGACATGTTTGTTCATCTTCCTTCAGCTTGACCAACAACCTGACAGCTTTTGAATGAAATGGATCTACACAGATATGACTGAATATCAACAGCGACTGACCAGACAGATCCTACCTCAAGAAGAAACAACGACAGCAGCATCAATGAATGCATATGATATGATATATGACAATCTTCGAAAACCCAATAAATTCCCCCAGAATAGAATCGGCCATAAACACCGCCCGCCGAAGTTCGATTAACCCACAAGTTCCCAATCGTTCAAGAGTTTCCTAGTTCAAGTGTCTCTCTCACCAGACCTCCGACAGCTGTTTAAACAGCATTAGGATGAACTACAAGAACATTGCGTCAGCATATTGAGTCATCGAAAGAGTCATAGACAGGGGGGCGATGAGAGGGAAAGAGATTCATCAAGCCTTACCTTCAACGATGGCAGGTCCGAACAAGACGGACGTGGCGGCCAGGGTCTTCTCGTTGTCGGCGCTGGTGATGAAGACATACGACTGACCCTGGGCGATGGCCGGGATGGTGACGGTGATGCTGTCGCCATTGATCTCGCCCTGGACACTGACGACGTCGAGGCCGGACAGGAAGGTGACGTACGAGCCGGCCGGAATGGACCCGGCGGCGGTCAGCACGATCGAAGCTCCAGCCGCCGGTGGCGCGCAGTCCTCATACGGCGACGGGGTGGGGGTCGCGGTGCTTTCGGTGTATGTGTGGGTTGGGTTGGAGGTCTCGTGGGCGGCATCCGTTGTCTTGGTGACCATCTCGGTACCAGATCCGGAGCCTGAGCCAGAGCCTGAGCCGGAACCTGCGCCGGAGCCGGAGCCGGAGCCCGATCCTGAACCTGATCCTGAGCCCGATCCTGAGCCCGAGCCCGAGACTGCGGAGCATGAAGCTGATGCTTCACCGGCGCCATGAGCACCCTCACCTCCCTCGGACTCGGAGCCCCAGTTGGCCCAAGACTCGGATCGACGTTTGATGGCCGCGCTCGGAGAACAATCCGGGCCCTCGCAGGTGCAGCTCGCCGTCGCATTGTAGGCCAAGGCGGGGAATGGCACGAAGGGCAACGCCGGGTTCTCCGGTGGGCAGGAAGTGATGAAGCCCGCGGCCAGAGTAAACACCGAGGTGGGGTCCAGAGGCTGTTCCGCCCCGGTTAGTCACAAGCTTCATGGGGATAGCCATCTTCCCTGGTTCAATCTTACAGTTCCATATGGGTTTGCCATGGGGACCTCGCCGATGGCAGCGCGCTGATACGAGGTATGCAGGGCTTCGGTCACCAGAATGGAGCCGGCGACGGTGAGGTAACCCTTGTCCGTGATCAACGGGGCGCCCGCAAGGTAGGCCGATGTTCCGACACCCTCAATGACCGAGGACAGAGTGATGAAGGAGCGCCTAGGGATCGAATCAGCCATCACCGGTTCGAACCGTCCATCGTGAAAGATCAATAAATGCTTACACATCCGTGTACGGAAAGCTGTACTGGCAAGGGACGACGGGTGTAACGCCTGCGGCAGAGAGAGCGCCCGAGAGGAGCGTGACGTGCGATTGCTCATCGGAGGCGATGTACTTAAGGTTGTCGTAATAAGTCTCCGAGTAGCCAGCCTCCTCGAAGTCGTGCAAGCTGAACTTTTCGAGGACACCCTTGTAGAATGCGTTCTCAAGATGCTCGAGCTATACATAGCAAGTCTGTCAGTGACTGCGTTTCCACAACCAGGTCGATGGATTCAATTCGTACCGTCAATGCAAACTGCAGGATGGTAGGATCAATATTGGTCGACTGCCTTGGTGTAAGGAACGCCGGCATGGCGGCGACGCTGGCTGCCCAAAGACTGCTTGCCATGATTGAGTGCCTCATCTTGACGGTCGAGAGGATCTGATGACAGAGTACTAGTAGGTGTGCTGTGTGTGGAAGGGAGTGGACAGAGACTCTATGTAGAGCTCCAGATACAATGAAGGCAAACGAGCGTCGGATATTGAAAGAGAGACTGACTGCTGCTGTGCTTGCTGTTTCTACCTCCTGGGGCCGGGCGGGCTGCGACCAGTTTATATATCTCACCCATCGACCTTTGAGCGTGCATCAGCCAAGTTGAGCATCGTGATGACAATTTGGACTGACCATTGTCTCAAGACGGGAAAGACAGATCTGAACGTTATGCCAATCCCCCGGCTGTCTGCTTCCTACGGGGACTGACCTATCATGCTCCGCACAAGCGTGAGGCTTGGCCGATCGAGGTCGCCATTGGAGCGCACATGGCCTCTTTCAGCACGGGTGGGGAATTGTTCCCAATTTGGCGTGATGGACTTGAAGCATTCGTCGACGAGGGTTTTCAGAAAGGGCAGAGAACAACAAACTCGACCCAAAGCAGCGGTGAAGGCCATCAATTGTGTCATGACTCTGAACTCGGACGAAGATTCCAAGGGCGCAAATTGTCACCCGCGGGTCGTTTTTGCGCTGAGAGCCATCATGTGCCCGTGCCCCGGGGGTTGAGCAATGGGATTTTCGGGACTCGAAGGCTCGAAGCCATAACGTTAGGCATTCCTGACCGTTGATCCCCCGCATCGGCGCATAGACACTCGCGCACTAAGATTGTTGACAGAAATCGATCTGTCGTGCAGGTGCCAGTCGCTAGTCTGAATCTCCAATGATGGAATTTGCGCCTCCCCCCTTGCTCTGACACTCTGCTACTTCCCCCGCAACAGTTCATTCTCGTTCGTCGTGGAAGTGACGTCTCCTGATTTGCCAAAAGGCAGAGGAGTGATGGAAGGCTTGCTGTGGAAGCAGGGAACAAACACAGGATGCGGACTCGGAGCGAGGGCGCACCTCCAACTTGCCAGTCATGCAGTGGGTTTCAGTAGGTAGGAGGTGTTCCGAATTAACAGGTTTGGCGCGTATCGAGGACATCAAAAGTGACAATGCCACGGCGGGTGTCAAGATCTGTGATGACTTTGCCCCCGATTGGGAGCAAGATGACGCCGCCTTATGCTGTGGCAGGCAGCACTACTAGTAGCGAGTATAGATTACTAAAGGTGGTTAGTGTCTAGTGAATTACTAGTATGAGGCTGGAGCCGGGATCCAACCAACGCCGCCGCTCCAACCAGACTAAGAAAAGTTCGCTACTAGTAATAGCAGCCGCCCTCCTCCTCCTCCTCCCCCAACTTGAAGGACAAGGACTATCTACCAACCAGCTTGTGTCGAACTTTCGAGCCTTGCGCTCTCTTCCAACCATCCATTGGCTCTCAATGCACGACTGCATTGTATGCAGTTTGCCGCGAAAGACAGAAATAGAGTCATACTCCTTGACTGAACACCCTCTGCTCGTCCCCGACCACCGATCAGCGTCCCCGGCCTGGTCCTCGGCCTTCAGCGTCGGCCGTTCATGAACAATGTACTGGATGAAGACGACTCTCTCGTTCTCTGAGCGGCTGGCTTGGTCGTGGTCAAGCAGGCTCTGTCTGTGGCATCTGCCGCTGACCGCTGACCGGTGAACGTCGACCGATGTTGTGAGCCTTCCAAACTGGCATCAAAGCACGGTAACGAAGGGGTTGTACGTCAGAAAATGCCCGATCTCGAGACCGAAAACATACATACCTACATACATAGGTAAAGGCAAGGTAGGTTGTGGACAAGAGAGAAAACTCTACTGAAATCTTTCTTGAATAATTGTGCTCTTGTTGTCTTTCTTTTCCCTCATCCTCGTTCCTATCATCCCATCATCCCTTCCTCTATCTTGACGGTGGTCGTGTTGGTTTCTTTTACTTGTATTAATCTTCTGGATTCATCTCACCGCGCTGGTCGCTGGTCGCCCTTCGTCGATCCTTCTCGTCTCCAACCAAACCACTGGACCCAACGACTCTGATCAACTCCTCAGCTCAGCTCAGCTCAGAGCCAACTGCTGAGAATCGAATACTTCGTCTCCTACCGAATTCAACCATCATTCTCATATCTGCCTGTCCAATGTCGCCCACAATGAAAATCACCACCCGCCGAGTCACGACGGGCGAGATCTTCCCCATCTCCCAGCCTCAATCTCAATCTCAATCTCAGTCTCAACGACAAGACCAACCGTCCAAACCCTATCGTCCACAAAGCCCGGCCTTACATCGCCTCTCCAAGTTCCGCACCATCGTCTTCCCCATGCTCATTGTGCTCGTCTTCACCAGCCTCGTCCTCGGCGCCATCTACGCGTACTGCGTGGCCAATCCGCACACCGAGATCGCCGACCGTCTGGCGCAGAACAGCACAGCCGAAATCGAGGGGTCACTGTTTGGAAAACGACGACCATCGATGTTGTCGCCAGTGAGCATCTCCTCCGGCATAATAACACCTCGTTCAGCATCCACCGATGACGATTCACAATCCACTGAACCGGCAGCAACAATAACAGCAACAACAGATTCAACTTCAGCAACAACAGGAGGCTCTTCTTCTTCTTCTTCTTCTTCTTCTTCACCTTCAAGTCTAGCATTACTCTTCTACACATTCACCACTCCCGGAATAAGTCTCTTCCATCTATCCATGGAAATCCTCATCCACCATCACACACCGCACCACCTGACCCTACGAAGAACATACCTCGCCATCATGACCCTCTCTTCATTTCTCGTGGCAGGCTGGATCACCACCCTTGGATTCTGGATGCACTGCGAACTAGGGCCTACGTTGCATAATCAACATGATTCCGGTCCTACTTCCAGCTCCACGTTCAGACATATCCAAGCCCAGGCTGCAATCTGTCCCGTCCAGGTTCGCGGGCATTTCATGTACGGGATCCACGAAGTGAGTATTTCCAAAGCCGTGGTCGGCGGGATCATTGTGCTGGTCTACGTGTGTCATGTCGTGCTATTGGGTATGGGATTCAAAGCTCAGCGCCGGGTGTGGAGACTGGTTGGTATTGGTGGCGGAGGAGGGTTGGAGCATGGAGAGGCTAGTGAGATTGTGATTCGGGTTGAAGAAGATGAAGAAGAAGATGGACAAGGACATGGACGTGAGTATGAGTATGGAGAGATGATAAAGTCGTAAAGACTCGGGAGATATCTTTGGAGATCAGAGAAGGAGGAAATGCTTCTCAGCAAGACCTGAGCAGGGGGTGAGTGAGTGAGTGAGTGAGTGAGAACATGGACTTTGTATGGCTACACTACCGTCCATTTTGAGCTGGATCTACCGCAAGGCCGGAGCTTGCTTGACATGAACATGTTCTATTAGATGATGTGGATTGGATGCGGAAGAAAAGGGAAGGGATCAATCAGCCTAATGCTCATATCAGGTTGTGGATGGGGGACTACCTACCTGGGTAGATGGAGTAGGTATGATTATATGATATGACAGATTGAAAACGATAAGGCTTTTTGTATCCTCTGTGGAGGGGGATGTAGACCAGCTCTGGCTCTGGCTCTTTGCACAAGACAGATTGGGGCCCTTTCGAGCTTGAAAAGGGGGGAGAGGGGATGGGCAGGTTGAAGGCGATATCATAACCCGGCCACGACAACGGCGGGTGTCTCATCAAGCGAGAGATCGGCATATACACTGGCATGATATAATACATCACACAACGACCTTGACTTGAATTTCCTTCGGGGCTCTGGTATTGTATCTCTAAATCATTCCATTCCAAAAGTCCAAGTGTGTTCTTGTTCTTCAATTCGCTTCAAGTGGGACGAACTCTCATGCTCATGAGAGATGCATGCCCCCATCGGTCTAGTCAACCGACAAGTAACCACAGTGCCACATCCTCTGTTGTCCTTCAAACACTGTAATTGATTGATGATACATACCACCATTTCTCCCTCCATAGCAAACCATCTCCACAATTCAGGCCTTGACCTTCTTGCCCTCTTCTTTGGCTGCCGGTTGAATCCGAGCCATCATCTCCTCGCGTTGCATGAGATGGCCGACGCGCTCCAGGAGCCCCAGGAGTCCTCTCATGCTGGATCCCCATTCATCCAAGATCTCCTCGGGGCCGCGCTTCACCTCGAAACTGACCACTCTCGCGGGCCGGTCAATACGTGCGTAGACCGTCTTCTTGGTCACCAGGTCGGAGATATATTTCTCGGTTTCGTCTTCAGACAGGTCCAAAAGTTCGGTGAGACGGGGGAAGGTGATGCGGGTGTAGTATTTGGCGATGACTCGAACGTTGTGTTCGATCACGCGGTGGCGGAGGGCGTCGTAGCGTGTCTGCGCTTTAGGATCGCTCGGGTCGGCGGTCTTGGAAAATATATCGGTCGAGCAGAGGTGCTCGCCGTACTGTTGCTCGATCATAGGCCAGCGCATCAATTCGGGGATGGTGAATTGTTTGAGCAGCGCCGCGTCTTTCGGCACTTCGGCGTTACGGCTGTCTTGTGCAATCCGGTGGAGGAGATCGGATTGTTCATTGTCGTAAGGGGCCAGAAGGACGAAATAGATGACTCTCTGCAGAACGGCACGCAGTTGGTCGGGGTTGTTCTCGACGGATTCTGTATCCAGGACCTGTCGGTAATGTTTGCAGACTTCGAGGTATTTGTCTTCATGTTTCGCCAGCGTGATTTGTTGTTCGTAGAAGCGCAGTTTGAGGTCGGTCACGTCGTCTTCCTTCTCCGGCGGAGGCTCGTCGGCAGACCTGGTCTTCTCCTTTTCTTCCCGCGCCTTCTTGTCCTTCTCCAACTGTTCCGGTGTCTTCTTGGGTTTCCGGGCGAAATACCTCGTGCTGATCTTTCGGCTGAGAATGCTCGCTTGTGTCCAGTCGCCGTTTTGTATACATAGGTCCACCTGCTCGAGGATGAATTCCGTCTTTTCTCTCCGCGTCATCGACCCAAAAGTCTCGACTTGAAGTTCGCAGAGGATGTCACACGCCGATTTGATGTCGCCTTGCTCCTTCTTGATGTTGGACAGTATCCGGGTGATTCTAGCACGCTCGACTTCGACGAAGATCTAGTCCCTGGTCAATAGGGCGTTGCCAGAAGAATGGAATTCACGAACCTTGCCCTCAGTCACCGTCCGTAAGGCCTCAATGACGGTGAGTTTGATATCCAAGTTTGGCGTGTCGTCAAGGAATCCCATGACAACCTGCACCATATTGGTAATCGCTTGTTTGAGCTGTCCATGTTTCTTGGATAGCAGTTGGACTTGCTCGTTGAGTAGACTCCAATCTCCAGCCTCTTTACATAATGTAACGATTGTAACTAAGCATCGAGATGTCGTGGCGAGATCTGATGACTGTGGTGTTGGTTAGTGAGACTGTCGAAGCGCATCATTGGGAGAGGTGGCATACCTGTCTGGCTTGTTTTTCGAGAGGGATGATCTTGTCAATCGCCTTCTGCAGATCTTTCTACACACGAGTCAGCGGCGAGGTCCTTGAGAGAGAGAGAGAGCACCTTGTACCTTTGCTAGAGCCTCCGCCTCTGGCAGCACCTTGTCCGCCTCTTTCGTGAAGTCCTTCTCCGCCTTGAACAGAGTGCCGTCCGACATGATGGCGGTAGTACAATCGACGGCTGAAGGAGTGGCAGTTGAATTACAGGAGAGAAGGCAACAATTCTGGAGGGAGCAAGGAGGTTGGAGTTGGCCCGATGAGAATGTTTGAAGGAGTTAGACGTCGATGGTTCATTAATTACAAGTTGTCCGCTGTCCTGATGATGAGCTCAAACGGCGCAGGCGTTGGAGATGCAGTGCAGCGACTTGACGCGTTGCTTGGCGCCTGATGCACTGCAGTCCGTAATAAAGATCCCTACATCCCCTACTCCTATTTGCCAGCCTCGCGCAGAGACTCCTATAGACGGCACAGTATACTCCACGATATATACCACACCAGGCATCTGCACACATCCTCTGTGCCTTTTACGGCCATCTTCCCCGGCATAGATTTTATTCAGACCAAAAATTATCGGCTCGTAACTCCAGCAAATATTCCCATTCTTTCAGCCACCGATAGCCAACCATCCGAGATCTATCCAGCCTTGCCTGCACTCATCATGTGTCCTCTGATCAACACAATGGAGCTCTGTTTACACGCTACCCAAGAACCCCTGGGATTCCAGCATCAGGACGATCTCGTGCACGATACTTCGCACAGTCTGCTTCTCACAGTCGACAGTCAGGTCCGCATCCTTAGGAGCCTCGTACGGGTCATTAACACCGGTGAAGTTCTTGATCGAGTTCCTCCGGGCTCGCGCATAGACACCACGCTTATCCGTCTTCTCGCAGTATTCGAGGCTGGTGGCGACATGGACCAAGAAGAAACTGCCGTATTTCTGCACTGTTTCCCGGGCGTCCTTTCGAGCCGCATCAAACGGTGCAATTGGCGCAGCAATGACGGCTGCACCAGCCTTGGTCAGCTCAGCGGCGACAAAGGCGATACGGGCAATGTTAGTGTCCCGATCTTCCCGCGTGAAACCCAGCTCGGACGACAGCTCGTGCCTGACAGTTTCACCCAGTAGCAGTGATACAGGGCGACCACCCTGTTCGTTGAATGTGACCTGCAGCGCTCGAGCGACAGCATCCTTGCCGGAGTTCTGGTAACCCGTCAGGAAAATCGTGAATCCCTGTTTGGCACGGGGAGGATGCGCCTCTCTCAGCACCCTGACGACTTCTGCGTACGAGAACCATTCTGGGATGGGTGCGCCAACCCGGAGACGTCGTCGAAGCTCGGTACCGGAGATATCCAGGGTCTTGACACCAGCAGCGACCTCATCCTTGGGCTTGTATTCGTCGGTGTCAGGGAGATAGGTCATCATCTGAAACTCGACGACTTCAATGCCCAGCTCGTCACGGTATTTCTCCACCGCATATTGAGCATCATATGGACCGTAGAAGTCCTTGCCGGCGCTGTTCTTGCCAGGGCCGGCATGATCTCGTCCAATGATGAAATGAGTGGCACCGTGGTTCTTTCGAATGATTGCGTGCCAGATGGCTTCACGAGGACCACCCATACGCATGGCCAACCCAAGCAACCCTAGCACGGCCATCCCGTTAGGATATCTCGGCATGAGCGCCTCGTAGACACGGACACGGGTGAAGTGATCAATATCACCAGGCTTGGTCAAGCCCACCACAGGGTGAATGAGAACATTGGCCTGGCGGGCACGAGCTGCACGCACTGTCAGCTCACGGTGAGCCCTGTGCATGGGGTTCCGGGTCTGGAAAGCCACCACCCGGGCCCATCCAAGCTTCTCAAAGTGTAACCGCAGTTCTGCGGGGGTGTATCGTAGAGCAACATAATCGTAGTGGTTGAGTCGGTTGACGGCCTCGACCTTGCCTCCAATGTAGAACTCCGCGGTGCTCTCCATAAGATATTTAATGGCTGGGTGCTCCGGGTCCCCACCAAACACCTCTTGCGCCTCCTTCTGCTTGTCAGGTCGGTAAACATCGTCCACTGTCAGGATCGCAAGGTTACGGTCGTCTCTGAAGTCTCGTAGAGTGAGCCGGGAGCCTGGCTTGATCTTCAAGCTCTCCACGCTCTCTCCAGAGGCATCCAAGCAGATAGGCATGCTGAAAAGCGCTCCACTAGCCAGTCTGAGGTTCTCGACAACTCCATTGTAATCCTTCTCGTTCATGAAACCCTCCAGTGGGGAGAAGCCACCGTTCATAATGAGTTCGAGATCGCACAATTGGCGCTCGTTGAGGATGATCGCGGGAAGCCGGTCGGATTCCTCGACCAGCTGAGCATGACGAGGGGCATCTCGAGCAATGAGATCCTTCAGGATTCCGCCATGAGGTGGGTTGGCCATGGTGGTGGTATATTAGGTGAGTTGTGGGAGGCTCCAATGGTATCGGTTGGTATGCGGAGACCAGGTCTAAGAAAGATGCGGGCAGTGTGAAGGAAGCAGTATAGAAAAAGGGACAGGGAGAAAAGGACCCGCCCGAGCAGAAGTCAGAACCCAGGGTATATATGCACCAAGAGCCTTGAGGAAGATCAAGGCCACGTCAGGCCTACAAGAACACTAGTACTCTGAATGATGGTCGCACGTAGCAATCAATTCCCGCCGCGAGGCGTGGCAGTGGCAGCGGCAGCTGGGCAGGAGAACAAATTTTCGCCTGCGTCGCAGCGTAGAAAATTTGTTTAATGTGCCGCCCGCGGTCACGGTGGGCACTGCATGGCATGTCATGGCATGTCCGCTCAACCCCCTACTGTCACCTATCCCACCGCTGTCAGCCCCCTTGTCGAGTCTCTCCGGTTGGCTCACGGGAACTGACAGGGGCTCACCCCGGGCATAGTCCAAGATCGCCGGGCCCTGGCAGAAGTGCCCGCCGTCTATGTGCACCAGTATAGGTGGACATTTGGCCGCTACAGAGGTCAAAGGAAAGTCTAGGGAGCCCCCAACCTCTCAGGGGTCGGTCTATGCCTTACAAATGTCGAGAAGCGAGCAGTAATCCGTTGCTGACGATGGCGATCTTCCATCTCTCCGCCGTCCCTCGGTCTCTCGGCACAGATATGAAGCACTACACTGCTTGTTAGCCACAAGAGAATGTAAAATTGGCACTCAAGAGGTGATACAGGTAAGCAGGCGGTGCACTTTGCACGACGACACTCTTGTCTGAAATAGACAAGCGGTCAATTACAGGTAGAATACAACAGAGGACGCCTGGATGTTGGGTACGGCATAAGCCATTCAATTTCGTCTTATCGTCTATTGGATTTCTAGACAACAGCCCCTTGAATAGAGCCACTCCATAATTCAATTTTTGATCTTCCTCTGATGCCTAGAGGTGCAAGATACGTGTCGCAAGATCCTTCATGTCGTCCATAATGCTGTGCAGTGTATTGCTGCAGGATTTCTCCAAGCCATCGCTGATGCAGGTCCCTTTTCCCCGAACGCCGACGCTATACTGAAATAGAACAAGAGCAATAATCAATCTCCAACTCGAACATCATTCATGTTTCGATGCGGACCTTCTGCAACGCCTGATCCAAGGCTTCCTGTTCCCTTTTCTTCTCCTGTTCCATCAGGAACTGTGCGTACTTTGATCGCGGGTTGTGAATGCCACATTCGCTCTTCGGTTTGCCCTTCCACCGACCGGCGCGCTCGTCTTCACCTTCCCTGACGGGTTGGGTCGAGTGCCAGTCGCCGACACTCTTGTACCCCTGATCCAGAAGGGCGTTGTAAGGGACTTCATTCTCTTTCATGTATTGTTGGACCTGTTGGAAGCTCCAGTTGGCCAAGGGGTTGATCTTGATCAGGCCAGCCTCGTCAACCTCGATGATGTCCAGTGATCCTCGGGCACCACCTTGGCTTCTTCTCCTGCCGGTCAGGACAGCATAGGCTTGCAGTTCCCGGTATGCACGCTCGGCCGGCTCCACCTTGGCCAAGTAGTCATACCTCTCCTCATCAGTCTCCCACAGCTTGTCTCCATACTTGGCTGCAAACTCTTCTGCGGTCTCGGCACCTTCTGGCTTGAATGTGTGGATGTTGACGAGAGGGTACTTGGCCCGGACCTTTTCTACCAATTCCAAGGTCTCGGAAAAATGGTGGAGGGTGTCGATGAAGATCAGGTCAACCATCTGAGGGCGAGGGATCTTCAACTTGGAGAGCATGTCCAACTGGACGAGGCCTGTCAGACCAAACGCCGTGGTCTGGTAGAGATGTGGAAGGGTGGTGATACACCATCGAATGATCTCGGGAGGTTCGAGGAATTGCAATTGTCGGTTGAGGAATTTCAGGTGAGGCTTGGTGAAGTATACCTCAGGCAGTCCCAGCTCACTGTTGTTGCCGCTGGCATATCCTGAGTCGGCCCCCCTCAAAGAAGGGCTGCTGTCGCTGCTCCCACTGGGAGACTGGGTTCTGGAAGACATGTTGAATGGACGAGGACTGTGTGGCAAGCAATACTTTGGTACTGGGGGGAGATGAGGTAAATGGGACAAAACTTGAAGGAGCAGACAGCTTGAAAAGAGATCAAGTCGGACCAGGCAAAAGAGAGATGATGAAAGAGCTGGAACCCTCCCCCTACCTACCGTATTTTTACAAATCAACGCGCGCAATAGTAATATCATCGTCGAGCACGCAATTCTGTCTGTGGATCAGCTTCCGGATGTCGAGAGCCTCGCCGGGCACCGACTGCCGGTGCGATGATGGAAAATAAGAAAAAAAGTCGAGATCGGGCGGTCACGTGCAATCACGCCATCGATGGCAAACTTGGGTGATGAGAGCTCGCGCCTTTTCATTGGGCCATCGCCAACCTCAGCAATGTCATTCCTGTCGCCTTGCTTCGATCGAGATGGGTCAACTGGGACATTGCATCGTTTAGACTCCATCCAGAACCTGGCTGGAATGGTGCTAACATTAGGCCCGTCTGTCCGGGCGAAGCAGCTTCGGCAGTCGGTGACAAGCGCAGGCAGACTCGGAGGTGACCAAACCGCTTGCTCAGCCGTTTGTCTATGAGCACCTCATCTAGCCAAGATTGACGAATTTCCGGACGCGGTGGATGGTAGGAAGATGCCTCTGCCAAATGCCAGAGCTGAGTCGTTGGCAATGAGATGTCGTCAGGGTTGATGTCGTGATCAGAGGCATTTCAAAAAGATCATGATGCCTGGGGATGCCGCGGGGATATCTGTCAGCGAGTCACGTGCTCAGGGTCCACGTGAGCTCGGGCACGTGTTCATCATCACGTGTATTCTCGCGTCCTCAATCGTGGGGGGCATTCGCCTCTATCAGCTATCTACAAGAGCAAAAGTCGGTTGAAATGTCAAGGAAAGAGAGTATCGGTAGATCCCTGACCATCCAGCCAAATATGAAGTGCACAACTATCATTTCTATGGCATAGAAGTCAGTTTAGGCGTTGAGATCCAGGGTCTTTTAGGTCAACATGGCACCGCGTCTGCGACCGGGCGGCGGGACGCTGATACTATCTTCTAGGAAGAGCTTTAACACCATCTATGAGGAATCCTGAGTGTGCACTACTATACGAAGAGCAGGAATGCTGGCGTCCGTCAACCCGTCTGTTGATGGTTCTTGCCCTCGACTCTTCATCTGTTTATGCTTTGGGTTCCTGCATTGGTCTGGCCGATGACGTCGCCGTGCAGCTGACAGCCTGCGCCTGGCTTTTTCCCTTTTTTCCCTTTCTCAATCAGCCGCAATTGTCAACTGCACGCGTCTGTCCTTCGCGAACACGCACACGAATACCCACCAGAGCAGACGCAGACGCAAACCCGCATCACTGCAGGGGTCAGCGCCTGTGGACAAGCATGGCGTCTCCTCCTCCTCCGCGCTCCAGGAATCTCAGCCTGGCGAAAGAGACTCTAGCAGGTAGCTCCTATCTTGACGATCATCTCGAGTACAAGTCGCATCAGTCAGGACCCTCAACGAGCATCGATGGCATCCTCGACCAGCCTGACAGAAGTCTTCGGAATACCTTGTCAAGCACCTCGCTCGTGTCGAGAAGATCCATCAGTGCAATCAGTCCATCGCCTATAATGACTCAAGATAGCGGGACTGTCTATACAATTTCTCATACCAACTGCGTCCGGGAGCCTGGCGATGCTGCCAGACTGGTCGCCACGATATACTACAATTCAGCCTCTCCCAGACACCCACATATCCATCCCGACCAGTCTCCTCCTGTGCGACCAACGGACCCATACCCAATGCCTGAAATAGCAGAGGGTTCAGCACCGACCACAAGCTTCTCTGAGTATCCGCTGGAACCGCCTGCTCCAGAACCCGAACCGCTCGACCATCTCTACGGAGCTTACATCTCTCAACTGTGTTTGACTCACTTCCTTGCCACCCTCGACAGTCTTCTGATACACAACAAATCCGAGGAACGACGACTCATCACTTCCCATCGATGTCTTGCGCCTGACCCGGTCAAGCCTAGGGTCGTGGAAGTGACCTTTTCGCCTCCTCCAAACCCCGAATACCTTCCCTCTTCACTCATCTCGAAACACGAGTCGATCTACAAGTTTGAGCGAGAATGGAATTGCGAGATTGTGTTGCAGCCGTCGACCGTGTATCGTCGTCACAAACGCCTGTGTGTGTTCGACATGGATTCCACCCTGATTCAACAAGAGGTGATTGATGAAATCGCCGCTTTTATTGGCGTGAAAGAGGCCGTGGCGGCCATCACTGAGCGTGCCATGAATGGCGAGCTGGATTTCGCCGCTTCGCTTAAGGAAAGGGTAGCCTTACTGAAAGGTGTCCCTAGCCATGTCTTTGAGCATCTCAAGCCAAAACTCGTCATCACCCCAGGCGCAAGAGAGTTATGCAAATGTCTGAAACGGCTCGGTTTTACTCTGGCTGTCCTGAGTGGCGGGTTCCAGCCTCTTGCCGAGTGGCTCGCAGGTCAACTCGGGCTGGACCACGCTTTTGCCAATCATCTGGTCGTCGACCCTGAAACCGAGACGCTGACTGGCGAACTCGACCCGGCTCATCCGATTGTTGATTCCCAGCATAAGCGGAACTTGCTGATCAGCCTGGCCGCCGGAAGGGATATCCCATTGGCGCAGACCATGGCTGTCGGTGATGGAGCTAACGACATTCCCATGCTCCAGACCGCAGGGTTGGGCGTGGCATGGAGGGCAAAGTCTAAGGTCCAAATGGAAGCTCCTGCGAGATTAAACATTGGGGAAAGCATGCTCGATTTGATCTATTTGCTGGGCCTGACCAAGGAGGAGGTCGACGAGCTTCTGAAAGATTGAAATTGATTGAAGCGAAGCGGGGTCAGTTGAGTGGATGATATATTCACTCGCGCTACATCAAGCCCTTGACAGGTCCAGAGTGCTGCGAGACACGAGTACAACGGAGGTATGATTATGGCAGACATTGCATGGAAATCCCCCAGTGCAGCTGTATCTCTACCGTCGGACAGAAGTATGAAACATCGGAGCTGCCATACAGCTGTCATCCAAATGAGCATGCATCATGTTTTGGCCGCGATCTCCGTATTTTAACTCTTTCTCGTGAGGACGATATTGTCACATGAGCAGCGAGGTCAAGAAGCAGAACCACCTGGGCTGGCTCGGCCTCCTCACCGGATCACTGCAGCTTCCAAATATCCAACGACAGACTGGCAAACCTCACAAATGATACTGTTGCGGGTTATTGACCTTGATTCCCGATCTCTCCCAAAAGCCCTCGACTGCCATATCCTCTTGGCCACTAGACGCCCATGTCAGCTTTGTGTCTAAACATAGGGTGGATTGGATCAGTCAAAACTTACTCCTGCTTCTCCACGATTGTGGGCTCCGTTTGACCTTCGGCCTCGTTGGGATTGCGGAAGATGACATTATATTTCTGGCGTATTGGTCAGCAGCATATCTTGGGTAGCCCACGAGAGCGACTCGGAGAGTGATGTCTTGAACCTACCATGCCCAACGTCATATGGATGGCCGCGGGATTCTTGACATAAGTCTCCGTGGGTTCCTTTCCATCGATCAACGCCCTGACATTCTTCGCCACAACCGCAGCCTGGCCCATGCCGGGCCTTGCGGCCTTTTGCACGCCCGTATCAGCGATATCACCGAGCGCAAAGATATGCGGGTACTTCGGATCGAGGAGCTGCAGGGTCGGGCGGACACGAACGAATCCGTTCTCCGGGTTTATCAACGAGCCGGGACTCGAGGGTTCCAGACCGGCCACCAAGCCGTTGTTAGGTCTCTGGCCGGTCGCCAGGATCACCAGCTCCGTCGGCACGGTGGTGCCGTTAGTCAATTGGACATCGAACGGCTTGGCCGCGTCGGTCGGGAACCCCGTCGGCGGGACGACGACGCGCGTGCCCGTGATCAGCGTGATGCCCAGCTCGGCGAAGCGCTTGGCGATCAGCTCGTGGAATTTCTCGTGGAACTGCGGCATCACGCGCGCCCGCGACTGCACCACCGTCACCTTCTTGTCCGGGTAGTATTCCTTCAGGTCGGTCGCCATTTGCACGCCGACCGCGCCGCCGCCGGCAATCAGGATCGACTTGGCGCGCTTGACCGCGTCCTGGTGCCTCTGCAGGTACTGCACGGCCGCGGCCTTCTCGTCGTGCTTCATCCCGGCCGGCTCCGCCAGAGTCGTCCCCGTCGCGAGCGCAAGGTACTCGTACGGAAGCTGCTTCGACCCTTGCCATTCGCGGTCCAGGTCGAGGTGGCGCGGGTGCACGGTCACCACGCGCGCCTGGATCACGGCGTGGTTGGCCGCGTTGGGCAGGCCTGAGAAGAGCCCGCTGTAGGGGATGAATGCCTTGTGTTCCTGGCCTGGGACGATGGCGAACCGAGGCTGAGAAGAGATATCGTCATGTCAGATCTGCGAGTTCTGGACTTTGGGGATTCTGGACTTCTGCACTGAAGTCGATTGGAGACTTACAAACGTGAAGAGATGGTGGAAATGGCTATGCGGCTCGATCAGAAGGACCTGTAGAACACATTTGGCTCAGTATGATATGACAGGACAACTGACAAAAGGAGTGAACAGAAACAACATATAAGAAGAAGCTTCCCTCACAGAAAGAGGAGCAGCAACAACTCGTTCATCAGGTACATGTAGGTACTCACTCTGTGTGTCGAAGGTATTGTCTGTGCAAGCTCCTTTGCTGCAGCCTAAATACATACGTCCGAATTAGCTTTTTGACTTCCATAATAGCCCTCCTGGAAGAGGGAAAAAGGGGAGGGGGTTTGGTATCATACCCGTCCAACATAGGACCCTCCGACGACCACGACATTTTTGAGAACAGTAGTCATATTTCTGTATTCCGTCGTATTATACTGGCTTTCCCAGAAAAGAGAAAGTATGCTCCGGGCTGTATGTTCAACCTTCCTGGCTGGATGACCGAAGCTTGTTAAACAGCTTTTTACCTCTGCCTCTTGGTCATCGGGCACAAATCGAATTCGGGATTTGGATATTTTTTCTTTCAGGACAGGAGAGAATGAACCAACAGTAGTAGCAAAGGAACTCAAACCAACAACTAGGAAGATCAAGTGTAGTATAAGTAAAAACAAACCGGCTTTCCACATCAATCGATATAGTCTATACCAATACAACTACTAATAGCACCATCACTTTCAATCAGATTTGTATCCTCCACGACCCCGATATACGGGCCTTATTAAGATACGTCGTACCGTTAGTTGCTCGCGCCACGCTGCCCGCGGAAACCGTTCCGCCGCAATGATTGGCCACGATGGATCTGATTAGATAACTTGTTCGGCGTTAAGCCCTTTTTGCTCCAGTTTTCTTCGGCCGAGGATTGCCGGCCCGCGCCACCAGATAGATACAGAGTAGATCAGGTAGATAGACACAGAGTAGATAGATAGATACTTTAGGTAGATAAGACAGATCAGATATACCGTACCTAAATGTTATGACTAGGTTGAACGACCTACGTACATGGATGGTACTCTGTATACCTTAGCTTAGTGTGAGTGGGTGTCGCAACCACGACGGGGCTCAACTGAAGCCGATGTTTATGGCCGAGATTTATGGACGATCGGACCTAAAATCGCAAAGTAGGGTACCTTGGACGTACCTACCTAGGTATACTCCGGCATCGGTGAAGGAGTACTGTACGAATTCTTGTTTACATTGTCCTTCGGTCTCATATTCTCCGGCGCTCATTGATGCTGGGTACCTATACTAGTACCTTACGGTAAATGCAATAATTCAAGACCGAGCAGTTGACAAGGACCAGGCCATAGCCCCGAACCCGGTCGCCTACGGACGCTTTGCATCGAATCCTCGGGCTTGCCTAGTACCGGCGACGGCGACGGCGATGGCATAGTCAATCACATCAATCCACCGCTCGGGAAGCGGATCCGGTGTATCCTCGAGAGGCGTGCGGCAACGCAGGGCGTATCACGCATATATTTATCACGTCAGCTTCCCCGGGCTTTCATAGCTACAACAAATGGACAGAAGCTTGTTTCTTTCAATGCGTTGCAAAAGCTGGTAATATTGGTTTGAGCTCGCTCGCCAAGGTCGCATCTCATACAGGACAGGATAGAGCAAAAGAGAGAAGAAAAAGAGGGAAGAAGCAAAAACACATGCATGCTTGTCCGATGACACAAGAACGAGCAATGCCAACACCAATGTGATCCCAGGCCATACCATGCCACGCCACGCCTCGCTTTGTCCTTGTAACTCCAGCTCTTTAGTGGATATCCAGCTTCGATACAAAATGACATGTAGCCAAGGGTATCCATCCGTTCGCCTCAGCAGCCATTCAAGCCAGGCTCATTACCATCAAAGCTGACCAAGATAGAGACAATGTCGTCTCTGCACCAACACCCTTTGGATGCAAATCCTCGCTTTTCCTCTTCGAACTCGTCCCTCGGATTAATCTGATGTGCCGCCCACAACCTGGCCATTACCGTTGGTGATGCTGAATGCTTCAAAGTCCGCAATAAGGTGAAGATTGCCGGAGCCAACGTCGACTGTGGAGTTGGAACTGCCATTCGTCTGGGAGGCGAAAAACGCTTCCATTCGTTGCTGCGCGTCGATAGCCACGCTGATGGTGCGGGATTGCTGCAGGACATACAGAACCACAACTCTGGCAAAGTCAAGCTCTTTGCCACTCGCAGTCGTTGGCAAGCCTGCATCAGAACCACTGCTGTCTCCAGCTGCGCCAGTGGACCCTGGGCCTGCGCTTGACTCGGTCGGCGAAGGGCCCGAGCCTGCTGCCCCAGTCACGCTGGTCACAACTGCGACGCCTGCGGCGCTCGATGTGCTGGCACTTGGTCCAGGAACCGCACTTGAGGACGTGGCTTGAAAGACAATTCCGTTGGATGTGCCGACTGTTACGCTGCCCTGTCTCCTCTCCATGCGCATCTCTTCATGAACTCGAGCAGGCATGGTGACTTCGGGAGCAAAGGACATTTCAGGAAGCACCGCAACTCGGTCATTCGGGAGAGGTTCCAGACCAGGCACGATGATAAACCGTCTCGTTTTCGTTCCTTCACCAACAGCGCTGGTGTTGAAGTCGACCAGAGAGTTCTCACTCGTGCATGAGAGATTGTTGGAGGAAAAGACCGAAAGAATCGTGGACACGTTCAAAGGTATGTCGAACCGAGTCTGGCCATCAGAAAGAGGAGGTAATATGGATTGACCAAGAGTTGCATTCTTGTATTCGATCGATCCGTCTTGCATGGTCTTGATCACGCAGTCGTCGGTGCTTCCAGGATCGTCACACTGACTACCGGTGAAGCCATTCGAGCAGATGCAAAGGCAGGTGTTGCCATTCAAGATGCTGCTGCCCCCGTTGTGACAGGGGTGGCTGCTGGCACAACCGCTGTCTTTGTGGTGCTCTTTGGGTACAAGAATTAGAAAGACGGGGACTAGTACAGCAGCGGCAATCAGAATGATGACAAGGACAACCAGAGAGAAAAATAAGGGCAGTGTTAGACCACAACACTTCCGTCTCTGCTTGTGGGTGGCTTGAGATTTGGACAAATCCGTGGTTGAGGCATAAGCGCCGTCTTTTTCGCCCAGAGGCCATTCTGTGTCTCGTCGGGTTGTAGGAGTTCCTCCCATTGCTGGCGCCGGGAAAGCTGAAATCATATCCGACATGGTGGAATGCCGGTTGGTAGCATCCAGCCTGTCACTACTGCCGAACATGTCCAACATGCCCAACCGACTGGCTGTCTTGCCTCTGTCCAAGTTTGCAGCCAGTCGCGTCGCTCGTTTGATCAGATCCGCCAGGCTTGTCGTACTCCCCCGGTTTTCAGATTCTTTTACCGCATCCATGTCCAGCCTGGGAGGCCGTCGGCCAGGAGGAATCTTGCTGCTCATTGATTGTTGTTCGATGCCCAGTCCAAGCAGGTGATTGGTGGACTTGCGAGAATGTCCCGAGGCCGGGGGTTGCTCCAACATGTTTGTGGATGCTATTGTCTGAGGAGACTTTGGGGTCTGAAGAAATTCCGTGTCTGCAGAAGGCGAACCTGGAGGGGAAGTATCAAAGGGCATCCGCACAGGTGTGTAGCTTCGCGATCCAGAGGTGGCAGATCTGCTTTCGGTAGGTCGACCGTTGATGCCCGCAGCCACAGCCGCACTGATGGCATTCATCGTCGCGGTTCTGCTCGTCTGGATCGGCACAGACGGATTCTCCGGTACCTCCTGCTCTAGATGACTGGCACTATTCTTGATGGTGGTCATGGCAGGTTTCGCTCGCTTCCCAAGACTTGCCTGACGCACAATCTGTGGACTTTGTTCTGGAGAACTCGGTCGACTGTGCTCAGGACTTGGCCCAAGGCGATCTTCAGGTCCAAGAACCTCGCTCTCCGCATAGACTGATCCAGAATACGCTCTTGGAGTTGGGAAACCTCGCGATCTCGATGCGGGGGTCGTCCCTGCGCTGGGAAACCCATCCGCTACCGATGACATGTACGAATCGTGCATGTTGTATCTGCGACCAGGAGATTGCCAGGGTTCTTGCTTGGCTCTGCTCGACCGAGATGCAGGAATAGGAGGCGCCGTGGGGAATATGAAGTCTTGGATTAGCATGCCACTCGCCGCAGGCCTCTGCTGTTGACGTTGCTGGCCGCCATATCTGACTGGCGGCGGCGCCACACCGACACCGGCTGGAACCTGCCTAGCATTGAGCTTGACATTGGGCGCAGGTCTAACCGAAGGGTGAGGAGGGAAGTCTTGGTGTTGCTGGTATTGTTGATATTGCGACGGTTGAGAATATTCGTAGATCGGCTCAGGATGCTTGTAGTTGGGATAAGCAAAGTTCGTCTGGGTCCCCTTGGGCCGAGGATGATCCATGGTCGCAGTGAGGAATTATGGTAGAGGTAGAGGGCTTTGAGAGTTGTCGCGACAGCTTCAGCCTTGTTGTAACAGTGGTAGGTCACAACTGCGGACAAAGGGTATCACAGAAGGTCGGGCATGTTCCTGGCATGCGACCGATCGGCAGTGTGAAGGACTGCGCTCGACAGTCAGCCATTGATACCATCAACACATTCACTCCACGTGTCCAGTAAGGTTTACTCAAGCTTCACTTGAGCACCTTCTTGCTGTCAGTCCCCGAGGTGGGATTGCATACCTTTCCGTGTGCAATATTCGTCCGACAGTCCTCTCTCTCAATTACTGATTGCAGCAATTCAAGTAATAGTAGTCATTATCACGCAGCTGCGCCGTTTCTGAAAAACCGGTCGACTAGTCGCCTGCGAGGATTGTGGATGGAGAAACGGCCGAAGCGAGCCGTGAGACTGAATGCGCGTGAGGTGGGTATGAAGGGATAGAGACGGTGAAGGTGGCTATCAATTCGACTTCGACGTAACGGTGTTAGGTCAGATCGACAGTCGGTGAGAAGTAAAGAGAAACGAAGTCGGCTTTGTGAAGTATGAACGAGCGACTCTTGCGCTGCAATCGCCGGAATGTACCCACGGGGTAGAAATGTCGTATCCAACGAGAGTTCTCGGCAATTGAGACCGAAAGAGAAGAGGATGATCAAGATATGGGTGAGGCACTGAAAGGAAACGGTGAGAAGGGAACGACGAGCGAAGCGAATGATGAGTGAACTTGAAGTGATCGAAGGTGAGTAGTAGAGAAGTAGTAGTAGACACTGCAGTAGACACTGCAGTAGACAGTAGACAGAAGGTAGATTGGTGTAACGGCGACAGCAGCAAAGAGTCACAGCAGCTGGACGAAAGCGTGTCAGGAGTCCAAATCATGTCTCCATGTCCATGTTTCCCTCCAGCCTGGTTCCTGGTTCCTGGTTCCTTCATCCTTACCATCAACAATCCCTCCAATCGATCACTACCGGCCTCGGGTTCTCACAGCGGCGTGTCCATGCAGCCATGCTCAATCCTCCAGGGTCCCTGGCCGTGGACTTCTTTAGTTTGCACGCATGCCCGCTTCATTGGCTCGGTCCCCTGTCAAACCACGGCTCGATGAGCCCTTGACACGTTCGCGTGCTCAAGAAGCGGCCCTCTGTTAGCTTCACCTCCACCACCAAACACCGCTAGACATGGGCCAGCTTCCATTCTGAAACAAGAGCCTCCTAAACCATTCCTCCCTCTCGCCTCCTACGCCCGCCGATGCCGAGTCTTGAGAAACACGTTCAGCTGCAGCCATCCTTGGCTCGCTATCGAGTCACAAGAGCAAAGACGCGAATACAGGGAAAAGGGGTATAATGATGATGGGTTAACATTCAAGAGTTGGTCTTTACGGCAATGCGGCAACGTCGGAACTAAAAAGAAAAAGATACATTCTCGCACGGACAGAGGGTCTCCCATCTACCCCAGAAGTGCCAGTGATCGGACCATCTGGAGCATTGACAGGCGGCCGCGGCCACGAGAGGGACCAAGCGTCCACCAGGTTTACTTGTTCTTAAACAGACAGCACACACAATGCAACTCATCTCGACCTGATGTCGTTCTTCGATACCGTCAATCAATTCAATGACAAAAAATACCACTGCCTGCCTAGAGCCTTCAATCATGACCGAGACACGACGCGTCTTGCGCAAACGAACAAACAAACCCGGTGACTTGCCGAAGGACCTGTGGTGGATCACTAGTTGGATCATGAGATGGTCATCCTTATCACGTTTGTTTGACCCGTGTCCACCTCGCTTCCACCGGCCCCAACCGGCCTGATCCTCTGGAGCCTCGAGGCGCTTTACACTCCACCGTCCACAACTTTATCAAGATCATTTCATCTCATCTCATCTGGCCGATCGCAGTTTAAGTGTCCGCCACGGCACGTTTTCAAGATTACGTCTAGGGCCCGTTTTCAACGTCAAAAGTCCACAAGCGATGTAAGCATGTGCTTGAGCTCAATGCTGGTGTTCGCTTCTGTGGGCTGTTGCAGTGAAAAGGGACAATTGCCTCTTCATGTTAAGATCGACGCGCTATCATGCTGATATCGGTCGCATGCATTCTTCCTTGGGGAAAGATGGGTGTCCGTCCGCTGCGTGTTGCAGCCCACTCATCGATCAACTTTTGCTCGATAAAGTCTTATCAACCGTCAATTACTGAGTGCTACTGCGCTGATTTCAGAGCTCGAGATCGTCCCAGATGCAAGAGATGCGTAACGATTGATGTCAGAACAGTCACATAGGGCCGCCATCTACATGCTCTACGGGGTTATAATCCAACGCCGCCAGACATTTGAAGGTAGGGGCGATGAGATATGTTCTGCAGATGTGTTTGTTCCGGCGAGCCATCGATAAAGGCCGTATCATGGCAAGTGTCGGCAGATTGACCTGCCACAGTAAGTCGAACCTGCCACAATCCACCTCACACATGGCTTGATTTGTACAGTTTGCCATCATTGGACTTGCCATGTTTGGCGGTCTCATGGACTGTCCTGCTCCGGTTCCTCCTCTTGCATTCTTCCCAACCAATTCATCGCTCGTTGCTGTCTGCGCTTTGGCCGTAGACGTCCGTTCTTTGCCCCAGAGGTACGCCCAGTCGTCAAATACAATCTCGTTTGACCCTACATACGTTTACATCGACCGAACCAGCAGCATGGAATATTCTCCTGGCTCGATCCCCTCGACCAACTCTTCTAGCGAGTCGGCACAATCGTACCTTCTACCTGGGACTCCAAAGCGTACGTTGTTGGGCTCAATCCCGTGTTACTTCGCTTCCAGAAGCAAAGGGAGCCTGCATACTAATTGGGAGACCATGCAGCACCGTTCGACCCTCCTCGAAGACGTTCTTCCTTGTTCTTCACAAAGGTTTTACAGCATACGCACTCTCCCAAAACTCCCGGAGCCAAATCTTCAAACTCCTCCGGAATCCCACAGGCTGAAAGTGGACCTACGAAGTCCAACATTGGCCGTAAGAGATTGGCTTCCCCCTTAACAAGATCAATCGTCATGCCAGGTCATGTTGCACAGATGCAAAGACTTTTCCAAACAGCAAAAGCATCCCTGCGACTTGACGTTCGATATGCCGTCTCACCAAACGGTGCTATTGACTCCAGGCTCCCCTCAACTCCCGAAGAGGGTAGTACTGAGAGGATCGATCTTTCGGTCACGTCCAAGGAGCAGGGTTCAGAGACCCCTTCTCAGGAATGGAGATATTCCCGGGCTCCAAGGTTGCTTGCTGAGTCAGATGTGGATGTTAGGGAGCCTTTCCCAGATGCATCTCCCCAGTTACCGGCCATACACTTCCTCAACGAGGATCAGAATAGCATGTCAGTTGCTGAACCACCAAGCAGCGGCTTTACTTCGCATGTGGACCATACAGCCATTTCTTGCCGGGAGACGGATGAGGACTTTCTGCCCTCCTCACCGCAGCAGCTGAGTACGAGTGACCATATTGATGGACAAGATGATTCCTCATCCGCGGCTGCGCTTGAGGGACCTCTGACGGAACTACGAGTAACCGGCGATGATGATATGGACGTTGACCTTGCAGATGAGTCGCCTCTTGTCAATCATCTCAATCGCCGGTCCCGAAATACAGTTGTTGATCCACAGCCATCTCCCGGGAAAGAGCGGATGATCATGTTATCTGCTCCGGCAAAAGCAGCGGCGGACTCGGCAAGGGTCAAGCGAGGGATGTTAAGCGGTCTGTTTCCCAAGCCTCCAACGCGCAATGAAGGTGATGCGCCCCTGTCGTCTCCAAGATCGCAGCAGTCCCGCGAGCGTGCCGCTACGCCATGTCCAGATCCTCTGCTTCATGAACGAGGACCTGTGGTCCTTTGCCCAGATCCAGGATTGCACTATGGGTCGTGTACGCCGAGCACATTCGGTTACAGTAACGTGACCCCAAGTCCTAACATGCAGTCTCATCACAGCCATCGGCACGATCCCCATCAAGGCATTCCCCAAACTTTGCTGCCCTTCAACCGGGCCACAGCAACTGGTAGTCCGGTGCCAATGTTGAAGGTCAAGTCACCCCCACCTTCGCCTGGACAGATAAGGCCTCATCATCGCGATGCTCATGATGCATGGCACAGTGCTCCACATGGCAGCCATGGTCAACAGCCGCATCGCCACCGCGACCTGTTGAACAGAGACCGCCCACGTACCGCTGCCGAAAACTTTCGACCAGGTTGGTACTATGCAAGAGATAACGCACAAACGTCCATGCCACCAGGCCCGGCAATGTATTCCTTCTCAACAGCTGCTGCCAAAGTAGACGGACAAGACCCAGCGCCTGATTCGAGGATCCGGGACTCATACAGGACTGATACTCTGACCCCGCTGGCTAGGCCTCCTACCCGTTTTCGAAAGAACGGAATGGTCGCCCTGGCCAGTGCTCGCGGTGTTGGCAAATACTACGGAACACCTGCTTACGGACCCAGACCGCCCAGTCGATCCCACCACCCAAGGCCAGTGCAACTACATGGTTCCCAGATGTTCCGAAGCAGTCCTCCGAGATCGTCCCCAGACTCTATTCCACATCCGCATTTAAGAAAACGCTCGCGGGAGGTCGAATCGCCCACAATCGAGATTTTGGAGGACGAGCCCCTGGACCCGAAGCTAAGACTGGAAGAAGGGGATGAGGTAATTGAGGTCGATGACGAGACAAGAGCTGCCGTCCGCATGAGTCTGTATGGTGCCCCTGCTCCAATTACGCCCAGTGAGGCTGGGAGAGGCTTCAAGGAGCTGAGTCCAAACGTCGTGGCCTGGAGGAAAGGCACCCGCCCTCCAGGAAGCAGAAAGAAGAGACGGCCAAGCTATTGGGATGGTGATCTCGAAGAAGTCGTGCGAAGTCCAGCAGCAAGACATGTCGTCAGTTCGCCCGTCAAGAAGGATGACGTGAAGTCTCAGCAGGCAGAGGTGGAATTCCACGAGGACTCGCCAACCAAGGAGATGATAATAGATGACGAACCGGATGCCTTCCCAAGAATGGCAGACGAAGGTGCGGTCCTGCGGGACAACGTGCAGATGGTGAGTTAGCTACTAAGCTCAACTCGCACGCATGTGTTCCAGCACAGAAGGACAGAAGATTGCCTATGGATCATGCGATAGTACTCGATATCGGTAGTTTACCATTCGTCAAACGTTACGATAGTGCGGTATTGTAGTATACCCGCCCTCACGGCACCAGAAGCCATCAAGATGTGCTCTCGCACCTGTAGAAATGGGAGGATTCACAAGTTCAGACTCTGGCTGACTTGAAGCGTACATCAGATAGTATTTGCCTCTGTATCACCGCTTTCAGGCCTCTCCGTCAGGTCAGGCTAGGAGGCCTTGCCAGATGGTCTACAAATCAATCCAGCTTCAACACTCTCGACCGTGGTTCGGGGGCCGCAGCTGAAGGGGACAATAGAGACTGTCTCCTCGTGGATGTCTTGGGGCTACGTTTGGTGTTGGAGGTGGAGGTGGAGGTGCCATGGCCCTTTCTAGGTTGACGCACATCTTCTTCATCCGGAGCTCCCATGACTGTCGTGATGTCTTCGTCGCCGTGGTTGTTATTGACGTCTTCAGGATCCTCGTACATGCCATGTACACCCAATTCGCGCCGGAGCCGCCAAATCTCCCGCTCTAGACTGTCAAGTGCAGACATTGTAGATACGAGGTCTGGGATGGTCGAGGATACGGAGGTGTGGAAATGGCTTTGGCACTGGCGTAGGGCTGGGGCCACGAGGATGCCGTACCATCTTACAGGGTCTTTGGATTCTTTCTGTTTGGTGTTGGTGTTGGTGTTCGGCGATGGTTTGGACTCAGACGAAGTGCTAGATGTCGAGATATTTTGTGCAGATGTGGTGGGAACGGTCGTCTTCTCGTCGGACGAGGGGGTTGACTCAGGTGAAGGCGCGTCCTTCTTCTCGCGCCCGCTTGTCAATGTGGAGGTGGTGGAGTACGAGTTGTAAGAGAGGGTGTTGGCAACGCTCGGAGCACCCGAATGTTCGATTCCACAGGCAGCGTGCTTGGAGCTTGAGGGTGATGAAGACTGGCCGTTGTGCCAGAGTCGGGATCGCCGTTCGGCGTCTGCATCTGCACCTTCGCCTGCATCTGCATCTGCGCCTTCTTGTTCTTGGCTCAGACCTTGCCCAGCAGTTGGGGGAACCGAGGCGGTCGGCGGTGTATAAACTCCTTGCAGCCTTGTGTCTCCTTCAGCTCCTGACCCCTGGTATACGTTTCGCTCCGCGGAGCCTCCGTTTCCTGCGGATTCGTAGCCAACCTGGGCTACCTCTTTGCTGTTTGCATCTGACCCGGTGCACCTCCCGTCTTCTCCCGCTGTTGAGGTTTCACTGCTTGTTCCGCCACCCTTGCTCTTGCTTTGGCTCTGCACAATGTGCACCCTCTTCAAGGCTTTCATGCGCTTGTCATAACCTTCTTCTCCATATCGTCTGCCTGGACCAAGTATTGAGTTTCGGTTGGCCTGCGCCAGTGCGAAGAACCCTGCAGAGAAGTCCTGGGATAGCTGCTCGCGGAGCCGGGTGTAGGTGTCTAGCATGTCCAGGTAGGATTCAAGAAGTGTATCAAGTCTGTCTGAGAGCTGTTCCGTTCCCGTGTCATTTTTGACTCCAGTCTCTTGCAGCGGCGGGTCTAATGTTCCGTCCTCCTCCTTTTCTGATACTGGTATGGAGTCTTCCTTTGGCTCAAGACTCGGTGACTGACTCGAGGGAGGAGACGGGAGCGAGGACGCCATGTTCGCGGAAGATCAGTTGATGCTGCTCCTGCTGCTGCTGTTTAGAGACAGTACTGGTAGTACATCAATCGCGACAAAGTAGAGCCTTCATTCTGCGAAATGAAAAGGGGCCTCGTATACTTGTTTGCTTGACCATCAACAACACTGTCGCGCATTACTGAATTGCCATTGTAGTGTAAATGTCGAGTTGCGGACACTCGGTCGTATCGGCGATTCCAGGCCGTTGCGCCGACGGCAGACATTGACGCAATAGCAGCAGCAGCGAATAATCGCCGCTCCGAATATTGTTTCCAAAGGTGCCAGGCTGCTGTAGTCATTCTTCCGAGTTCTTTTCCAGTTTGTACTTTGTACTTGTTACAATCCATATACGCCCAAGTCTCGGGTTTGAAGTCACAAGTCAAGGTTTTTAGGAACTACGGATCTACGGGACAAATTGACTCCCCGGTGGCCGTCTTTTCGCATCTGCACCGCGACCCCACGAAATCAGCTGTTCCCATCTCTTCAAGTCTTCTTATATATCACGCCACTCCGCCGATTCAATACCATAGCGATACAATCCAGATCGCAGCGGGCACTCCACGCACCTCTGTCCCTGTCGCGCTCTCTCCACGCATCGCTTGACTCCGCACCGAGCCTTTCCGACATCCCCGGTTCCCCGTCTGCCAGGCATGGCCTCCGCGGTCCTGACCACCGCGGCCGACACGTCTGCGTCTACGGTGCGGTCACTGTATCGGTCGCTCTTGCGCACCTCGAACCAATTTGCGAATTACAACTTCAGAAAATATGCTAGGCGGAGGACGAGAGATGCTTTCCATGAGCATCAGCACGAACAGGACGCCAGACGGGTACAAGAGTTGGTGCAGAAGGGGTTGAAAGAGCTGCAATCGATGAAGGTGAGTCGACTGCGCATGGCGTCAATCGACGGGTCTTTCCAGGATGGGAATGGCACAGAACGACATCCCCAATCCTCGGGCCCTGTTGCAAGCAAGCACTCGATGATTCTTGAACCCACGAAAACATATGTTACACGGTGCATTCGGGAGCTGACTTTGGGTCTTCTAGCGGCAAACCGTGATCTCTCAGATGTACCAATTCGACAAGCTCGTGGTGGAAGGCGGCGCATCGGTATGTTTCCCCAACTGTTGAGGTTGCTTTGCTCAAGTGACTTTCCTGCGCTTGGAGCATGTTCTAATATCTCTGCAGGGCAAGGAAACAGGAGGCCATGGTGGTATCATGCGACAGAAAGACACAGGGTATGGTTTCCAACTCCCGGCCTTGAGATCCCGGTTGCTAACTCTCGCAGGTGGGACTGATGTCTGATGCATGCTGTTCCTTTTGTCAACAGTTTGTGTATAATATTCGTTGTTTGCGCTTAGATGGACACTTCTGTCGACATGGCATAGTACAGACAACTCTTGTGATACCAACAAGACTCTATTTCTCTGCTCCCTCCTTCCTCTCTTCCTGTCTTTCTGTTCTGGTAGAGCATCTCGCCTGGTCTTTGCAGCTTTGTGTGTGTCTTGTCCTGTTCACACTCTCCAGTATTTATTTAGGTATGTTTTGAGTTGTGGTATTGCAAACTGTAGTCATCCTCATCTCCCTCATACCTTCCCCCCTTCCCTCCTCCCTCCTCCTGTCTGATGTCTCTTGACTGGTCGGGCCCCGTCTTCACTGCCCTGTGACTGGCTCATCGGTGAAATGTTGATCCAGCCCGACCGGCTACTCCCGTTCTTAGCGTCTTGCTTTTGCTTGGCTTCTTCGGTAAACCTTCCCTTTGTATGCCTGCATCTGTTAATATCATTTCTCCAGACGCGTAGAGAGTAGATTCCTCTTTGTAACTTCATCAACAACCATCACTTTCATCCACAGATCGACAGGACAGAACCTGTATCTTCCCTTCAATATCATATCGCAGACTATCTCACAGACAAACAGACCTCTGAGACACAACCAGAGAGCATTCCCAAAGGAAGGGAGAGGAGTTCATCGTCATGGGTCCGGTACGTTCTGTCTCCAAAGATCGGCTGGATGCCGTTGCAAAAGCCACAAAGTCTACGTTTCTTCGTCGCCTTCCCAGCCGCGATATCCTTGGAGTCACATGTTGTCATCGTCGTCGCGGTTGTGGCTGTGGCTGCGGCTGCGAGGGGCTCGAAATCACATGGCGTCGTCGACCCCCGGAACCGCCAGCGCAGCTCACTTCAACCTCAAAGCCACAACATTCGCTACCAGATTTTACTTTCACTTTTCCTTTTACTTCTACACCAAACCCAACCACACCACCAGAAGCAACGGCAACAGCAATAGCAACGACGATATGGCTGGACGTGGAGTCGGACCACGCGAAGGGGGCTCACGCCCTGATTCGTTCGAGTGTGCCGGCTGCGGGAGGGACTTCACGTTGAAGAGAACCCTCTATCGACACTACCGAGACCAGCATCCCGCCCTTGCTGGAGATCAAAAACACGATCCCAGCTGGATCGTTCCGATCCAGGGAGGGAACGGCGGCGCGGCGAACGCACAGACTGCTCCGGCGTCTGTTGCTACTACCCAACCTGCCGTTCCAGTCGGGGCTGGTCAAGGTGGTGTCGTGTTGGGGGCTTCTCTGCCGGGAAGTATCCCTTCTGCAGGCGGCAGCGGCGTTGCCGCAGCTCCTCACTCGTCTGGTCCGCTCTCTCGGCCTCCAGATCTTCCTGCTTTTGCTTTCTCCCCTTCTCCTTTTGCCGTCCCTTCCTCCTCGGGTCCTCCGGCTGCTGGCTTTTCCTTCTCCCGCCCTTCTTTTCTCTTCTCCTCCGGTCCTTCGTTTTCGGCTGGCCCTCCCTCTCCTCCGCCTCAAGCTGCTCCTCCTTCTCCCCCTCCGGAAGTTCGTGTCAATTTCCCCCCTGTATGTCCTGAGCTGGCCTCAACCTCCATCAGGCCCGGCAACTGCCAATTGAAGACTGTTACTAACGGAAGATAGCTTCGGTCCTCGCGCTCGACGAGGAACCAGGAACACAACGCGGCCGCCCGGAACCGTGCTGGGGGCATCGACTTCGACCCCACCGAGGGCTTGCCAGTGCGCAAGTGGGAGAGGGCCACGGTCCGAATCAACCAAGATGCCCCTGCCGATCCCACCCAAGGCAACGGCCAGGGTGCACAGAATAACAGCAATTACCCATGGGAAGAGCTTCCGATGCCTTCTTGGGCCAATTCATTAGCTCCAGAAGCACGGGTAAGCACCGCAATCTCAGCATTTGCACGATCCCAGCACTTTCTCCTACCTGTTCTCGGACAAGTCTGTCTGGACGATTGGCCGTTGACGGCCGTCATTGCTGCTTTCCACAAAGAACCTCCTAAACAACGTTGATTTGATCACATGCTGACATGTATCCCGCCATTAGGAACGCCTTCGCAGATCCCGCATGGGCAACACCAATGCCACGATGTCCGAATGGGACCGAAAGACCGAAGAATGGATACCAGCCAGAGAGATCGAGGCCAGAAATGCCCGTCTCAAAGCACAGCATACCTCCGGCGTTCCAGAGTCACCAAACTCGCATGAAGAGGATGACAACGAAGATGACAATGACGACCTGTTCGATGCCGACGGCATGCCCACGAAGCGGAGAAGAACAAACCTCGGTCCGCCAGAAAGAGTTTTGGAAATCAAGAAATGGACACCCATTGATCCAGCCATTGCCGAAACTCTACCCGAACCAAAATACCTTGCTGATCGTCGACCTGGCATGGAAAGCCTCTACGGAGGAGCATACAAAGCCACAAATGGTTTTGGAACGTTGGGAATCAACGCTGGCATCATGTCGGCTGCTGTCGGCTTTGACTTGGGAGACGGCTCAGGCTTAGGAAATGCTTCAGGCGTACTAGGCTCTACAAGCACGGCACCTGAACCTGCACCTGCCCCCGTCCGACGGAACATGCCTCCGAGGCGCAAGAAGAAGAAGCTCGGCGGTCCAGGACGAAGAAAGGCCAATCCGACACCTGCTGGAGAGAACAACCCTGCCATAGCAACAGGAGATATCACGATGACTCATACATCTGAGGGAGACAACACTCAGTCGGCTACACACACTGGTGAAACAGACACACATTCACAAGGGGAAGCGGATGGATCAGGAAGCGAGAGCGAAGGCGAGGGCAGCGAGGAAGGCGAAATTGAGGATGCTGCAAAAGCACATTCTGATGCCACCGCACACACTGCAGATCTGCAAGCAGACATTCAAGCAGCACAAACCGGAACTACAGGCACTGCAGCACACTCAGATGTTACGGCACCAAGCACAGCAGACACCGAGATGCACGAGGCCACATCTGCTGATTTATCTTCAACTCTCGAAACCAGTCAAGCACCGACCGCTAGACAACAAGCGGCGGAGGATGTGGCGATGTCTGAGTACACTCACATCAAACCACAGCCAGACTCAGCAGAGCCCTCGACAGTCAACGCTGCAGAAACAGAGACCGCATTTTCGGGTCTAACTGTCTCGGATGTAGTTCAAGCAGATGCAAATGCAAATGCAAACGCACCAAACAATCCAGCAACGACTGTTGAACCTCAACTTGAACCCGAACTTGAGGCACCAGCACTGGACCAGAATCCGCAGGCCACAGCGGTTGCACAATCTACCAGCAATGGAGAAGCACCAACTCTCGAACAGAACCCGCAGGCCACAGCGGTTAGCGAACCAACCACTGAAGACGTCAAAACTGAAGACGAGGTTGCCGCCACGTTCGAACAGGTCGATGAGCAGACAACAGCTCAAGACCAGAATCAAACCGAACCCACTGAGTCAGTCATAGTCACAGGCACAGATACTGATATGAACGATGCTCAGCCCACGGGTCCGGCACAGCCAGAGCAGGAAGCAGCACAAGCTCCAGCACCAACACCAATGCAGGTTCAGACGCAACCAGGCGAAGAACAAGAGCACCCACAGCAAGATGCTGATGCTGATGCTGCACCAGAGCAAGCACAGGATACTGCTGGAGAGGTTGATCTGCTTGGGGGTTTGGAAGCTGCTGTCGAGAAGGAGCACAGAGCGTTGTAGAGACCATCGATGGATGGCGGACTGGGAGCGTGGATTGATGCTGACCAAGTCAAGGCGGATGATCGGGGGATGATCGGAGGATGAAGGATGCTGGAGATGTTTTTGCTGGAGCTGAGCTCACACCAGAATTCTTGCAGTTTGCTCACAAAAGGAGTTCAAACGTTCACAGATGGAGTCGAGCTGAATGGAGCCGGAGCCAGGAAGGCTGGCGCAGATGTTGTACGGTATTATTACCCGAGATCCGGGCTGCCTTGCTTTCGCAAAATGTGTTGCTTTTTTCTTTACCAGCTGCATGGAACGGAGGTCAGGCAGGGGCTTGATACCAGCTGAGCTACAGCACCTTCAGAGCTTTGCGAGTCTGAAACCAGACAGATGTTACATGACAGACATTGTACAATTACCAACAAAAGTTCACAAACAAATCAGTGCACAGCATGATTCTCCATTTGGGTTCATTCTCAGAGATACCATTGTAGCCTATGGCGCGTGAACTCCTGATGAACTAGGTCGGCAAGTCCATGCATAAGCAAGGACACCACCATACCTCGACCATATTGAAGGGGTTTTTATGGATACAAAGATGAGTTTGGAATCCCCCGTTTCCAACTCCCGTGCTCTCGATGTACTCTTTTTCCATCAGCACCATTCTTCCCCGGTTCGCTCTTCAGCTGCACAACAACCT
Source organism: Capronia coronata CBS 617.96 (assembly GCF_000585585.1). NCBI lineage: Eukaryota > Fungi > Ascomycota > Eurotiomycetes > Chaetothyriales > Herpotrichiellaceae > Capronia > Capronia coronata. Next base: position 1,465,314 of record NW_006912899.1, read on the forward strand.
CCCATTATCACACGCTTTGTGGTTCCAGGCATGTTGGATGACGACTGATCTAGTCGAATGGGTTGGTGCGAGTGCCCCAGTAGGTGAGGAACACGCTGAGGCCAACAGTTTCCAGGAGACGAGAGAGAACGCCCACGGCAACAGTGTCAATGGGTCGGTTCTCGACGACAAGAGCGGAGATGAGCTGAAATCAAAGTTAGTCTGAGTTCCTGAGGTATTGGAGCAAGTGGGAAGTTAGCACATACCGAAGGGCTGTACGAAGCTGCGAAGACCAAGCCTCCCAAATAGGCCGCACCCTTGTAGCTCAGTGTGCCGGTGGCATTGATCAGAGCAGCAACACCGTAGGTCTGAACAGCAGAACCCAGGATGGAGCTTCCCCAGCTAGCAGCAGCGGTGGCAGTCTCCTTCGACTTGAAGAACTCTTCTTTGCTGTCGGCAGCCTTGGCACGCTGGTAGACATCGCCGAACAGAGGGGCCAACACTCCAGCGCCGGAGATTTGGTTGAAGACGACGCCCAGGGCGATCGCAGAAGGCTTGACAGGAGGGAGATCTATGAGGAAAGAGATGTTAGCTTCATGACTTCTTTGAAAGAGTGCTCCTTCGAATCCAAAAAAGTGAGGTACAGTTTGAGCTTCGAGGTGACGTAGCAAGAAATGGACGGGGCAGTCCGGAATCAAGGGAACAGAACGTACAGTGTAGAGTGGCCATTGTGGAGAAGTTGTTTGTGAGGTTGATGAAAAGGGTTTGCGATTGAAAGATCTGAAGGTGATGGATTCAGTTGTTTGGTACTGGAAGTGCAGGTGTGTGATGGAAGAGAAGGAGAGTTGAAGACGTGGATTCCAAGCTGCAGGTTATATGCGGGAAGAAAGACAGCGTGTGGTTCCCAAAGTGGCTTTGCAACTCGATGGTGGCAGCAGTTGACTTGGTGAAAGCTGGCCAACGACGCAAACAATGACGACACGTGGGGAGCGCGGGGGTAATGACTGGAAATTACTGCCTCTCTCAACAGAGTGAAGACGGATACTGTGTGTTTTGAAATGTAATGACACCTTCTTTAGCGACACCGCCGATGATGTCAGTGCCGAGGGCTGGCAATTGAGCATCTGACGTTGTTGGAGCAGGAACCTTCTCGTTCCCGATCGGGTTCAGTCGATTTCGCAATTTCGTTTGTGGGTTGCAACTGATGATGCTGGTCATTATGTTGACCAGATCCACTGCATTGTCTGTCCTGGATTCCAGTTCATGGTTTCTACGACCTCATACTTCGATACACCTACTTGAAGATCACAAGTCTGGCGCCGTCTCTTTAGCTAGAATCTAAGGCTACCCCGGACTCCGTATCCGCAAAGCTTTCGACCAATCATCTCTTTCACAGCAGCAGCCTCTTCCAACTGCGTCTTTCCAAGTTCCCATGTTCGAGGAGTCACAGTAGTGAGTGTTCTTTGTGATGTTCACCTATAATAGACCATGTGCTACTCAAAGTTGAGAGTTCTTATGATCGATCTGATTGATTGAACTGCGAGATGTGATTGCGCGTTGTTGTTTAATCAATCGCACAAATGAGCCTGAACGCCAGTGTGAGGTGAAAATTGATACATACCACCAACTCCAGTGACGAGAATCCAACAACAATGCCGTCCTCACGCTCTCCGTCTCCTGAAAACGATCTCTTTTCTATATCCACCACACTTGTCCCTGAGCGGGAGAACAAACCCGCCACCACCACCGGTCTCACTTTCGACGATCTGCTTCCCAGCAACACTCCTCTCCTCCTACATGAAGACCTTCGAGAAGGATGTGGCGGGCAGTTGTGGCCTGCTGGAATGGTGCTGGCGAAATACATGCTTACATATCACAAGACGGGTTCTCTGCTGGGAAAGTCGATCATTGAGATTGGCGCAGGCGGAGGCCTGGTCGGGCTAGCTGTAGCTCTGGGCTGTGATATCGACACCAAGATATGGATTACAGATCAACTACCAATGTTTGCGTTGATGCAAAGGAATATTGCCTTTAATAAGCTTGACGCGAGGGTTGGTGCAGAAATATACGACTGGGGCACGCCTCCGCCTTCAAGCATCCTTCGCAACGGAACCGAGCATCCTGAAATCGTTCTTGCCGCTGACTGCGTGTATTTCGAGCCCGCCTTTCCTCTTCTATTACAAACCCTGAAAGACCTCATCGGCCCTTCGACGACATGCTACTTTTGCTTCAAGAAGCGCCGGAAAGCTGATATGCGCTTCATAAGGGATATGGTAAAGACATTCAACGTGGAACCCGTCACCTATGCAGGGCGAGACGCAGATCAACGAGAAGGAATATATTTGTATCAGGTTCGAAGAAAGGAGAGGGCGAATCCCTGACGTGAGACTGGTCAGTTTCACCAAAAAAACATTCAATCAATTCTTGCAATGGGTATCTCATTGGTATCTCTCATCATGCCAATCATCCAAATCCCTCTCCCTACAAGAGTTGACCAATGCACTCAACATGAGGCATATCGGTGGTCTTCCGCGCTCGAGGAATCAACCATTCAAAACAGATTAGCCAATGATGCATATCGCTCTCTGTGTCTTCAGTGAGACCGCAACAATCCCACACATGTCCGATATCTCAATCGAGATTCGGGCTGGGTCAGGCCACTAGTAATATCTTCTGGTTCCCCTCCCATCGGTCCCGTGCATGCGCCTGCTTCCCGCTGCCTTTTGTCCGGAGCGACTAGTCAATGTGCCGCGGAGCTTGAGCATGGCGCCTGAGACCTTGTCGCTTATACTTGTCTTGCGTCGCGGCGTGGCAGTCACTGGAGCGCGGTTTGTCCGAGTCCCGCCAAATCGACTTCTCCGAGCTGGTTGGGGGGTGGTGGCTGTCGCGCGAGGCGTTGTTCTGCCGCGAAGACGTTGCATGAGCGTTTGCTTGATGCCCACGGCTCTGCCTCTTGCAGTCGCACCTGTCGAGCCCGGATGGTGAGTTGTTGTAGTGGTAGTGGTGACTGTTGTACCACCTGGGTGATGCCGAGTCTTTCTTCCGAGGACCATTTTGGCGACTGTTTGTCTCTTGATAGGATTCTGTTAATGTATCTTCTTTCAACTTAGAGATGTGAAGTTGCTTCCGTAGTGAGTCATGGGGTAAAGCCTCCAGCGAGTAGGCCTACGCTTTTATGAACATGTCTTTGTTTCGACCGAGCTGGGTTACTTTCTTGATCGTCCAACAATATGACGAGAGACGTCATGTTTCCGGAGTCCAGGGTGGCTGGTCTGGCCAACTCGCCGGGGTGCTATCAGGCATCCTGGCCCTAGTATGATTGTAGGAGGCTGTATGGTGTTGGAGAAAGCAGGTTTTGCTCCACGCCTGCGCATTTGGAGTATGGGATCGACTCGATAGACCCACGATGATGATGGATACAACTACAGTATACTAGTAAGCTGCGTTCCTTTTCCCAGTCTCCAACCTTGGCTGACGCAGGGCAGGATTCGTTTCGGAGACAGTCTGGGATACTCGTCGCAGCACCAATGTCATAATTGGGTGCCACAATCTCATGTCGATCTCCGTGGGAAGCGAGCCGCGTGGGAGAATCGTCCCTGTGGCGGTGCTCTCTGTTCACCACAGTCGCTACTCCTGGACACTGGTCGCGATGGCCTGTACCAGGTAGGGTGTGGGTAGAGCAACAAGTCGCACTGCAGGAGATCCTGTCAAAGGGTGTAGAGCAGTTCAAGCTCACAGCGACCAACCCGTTGCAAACATCAAGGCCATGATATTGGACGATTAGATTGACAGAGCTTACGAAAAGCACTATGGATAGATCGTCTTGCCCGGGGGAGCTTTCATGTTGTGTCCTTCAATGGCAAGAGATAGTGTAGAAAGTAGTGCAGGAGAATCAGCATCTGCACTGCAGTGGGCTGCAGTTCTAATCTTCTCACCGCACGCAACTTGAACGCCCTCACACCCACCTACCTGACGCAGACAACCCATCTGCGGCCCATCACTCGCATACGATTGTTCAAGCCTTGACTTCCTGCATCATGGCTTCTATCGGTCGTAGACCTTGGGCTGTCTCGGACAAGACGACGTTCCTTCGCTCTCGTGAAACCGGAAACCACACTGTGAGCCTTGAACCGACCACCATCCCAGCGAAACATCGTTCACGACAAGGCCGTGAGTCCGGTAGTCGGGCTACAACTCGAGTTTCCAAACCACGAGAGAGCATAGTCAAAAGCCAAGATCCTTGCGCAATACTCGCAGATAGATTCTCAGGCATGACACATAAGGTCCGAGCATGATCTGAAACTAACTTCCCACAGCAAGCCTTGAGCAGTACCGAGAGACCGTCCACGAGGAGGTGACCAAGGACTTGAAAGATGTACAGCAAGACTTAACTTCCAGCATTGATGATCTTACAGTCAAGGTCGAAGAACACTTCAGAAGCCTCAACAGTATCGAAGAGCCATTGCAAAGACCGTTTTTCGCAGAGGTTTTGAATGTACAAACCAAGCCGAACATCGCAACTGGCGAGGGACATCAAGAGAGGCAAGAAGTCCTTCTCAGTGACCGGGTCGCAGCGTTTCGCAAACTGCGGAAAGATAAGGAGCTTACATTATGCAAACTCTGGGAAGACTGGGAAGAAGTCCAATTCGAACTGATCGGCCTGGCAGCAGAAGTCTTTGGCCCAGAATCAATGACATTCGCGCAATCCCGGGAAGAGGATATGAAACCAGGTCAAAAGGAGAAGCTGCAGAAAGCTCTTCAGCCTGTTCAAGGTGCGCACCAACAGGCAAAGGAGTCATCCGGATCTTTGGAGGAAGACCTTCGACATTTTGAAGCGAGCATGCTTTCAATCGCTTCCAAGACCAAAAAGACAATGACGGATATGCAGCAGGTATGTGTGCTTGGGGGCGCGGTCGATGGCCACTGTATTCTGACTCTGCTTGCAGCAATACAACATCCAAAAGAACAAGATTTTCCAGGGCCTTCGACGGCACATCGAATTACTGGCAGCCCTATGAGTAGCTTTCACAGATTGACCGGGTCGTCTGAGAGGGAAAGGGACAATGCTGCCATCGTAAGTCCCTTTGTTGAACGGGTAATAGGGTCAACCTCGTCCAGCATGGATGGTGAGACCACCCCAAGTGAAACGGCTGACCCGGAGTAGCAGGTCCCTACGAGAGAAGAAGTTGATCGAACCGAAAGCTTGAAAAGGGGGACAAAGAATGAGATGCTGTGCCGGATATACAGTATCTTGCGGTTATCCCAGGCTTGTCCGATAAAAACCGTGAATAGCCGGGATTTGATCCAAAGCCACCCTTCGAGCCGGCTTCCGAGCGGGAGCGTCGAACATTTTTCTTCTCTGGACAGAGCCTTGCCTGTGCATCGGCCTATGAACCAATGCCTGCACGCGACGCGTTGCTAGGCACTGCATCTCTTATCTGCGGCGAGGCATAAAACTGTTTTGCAGAACATATTTTTGACCGCAGAAATGCTTCCAGTCCACGTCATATCTGCGAAATTCTGCTACGTCGTATCTAGCCGCGCTCTGCATCAGTTGCGATGGATCTCCTGATAGGGTCGTGTACTTGCAAAGGCGCACATCTTTCAGAGGCGACCCTTAGCGACGACCATGGATGGGTCTACACCAACCCTTCAAGCAATACTTCTGGGCCCTGAAGGCGGATCCAAGCCTTGTCCCGCCCTGTTGATGCAGATTTCAAGATGGACATCTCCATCAGCGGCCGTTGACAGATATCCACAACAAACCGATATCCGTTGCCCCAGATGCTCCAGATATATATGAGTCACGGTACAAGCCCAGGTTTGTTGTAACTCCTTATATTTCTTGCAATCCATCCTTTCACTTCCACTGCTCCTCGTGTTACCACTGTTGCCTCTGATATACTAGCCTTGATACCGCTATTGCCGCACGCAATGGCTCCCGTTGCCATCACTCCCATCTCTCCCCCTTCGCCCACCTTGGACGACACATCCAAGTTGACCAAGGCCGGGACGCAAACCATCTTGTCCGAGACCGTCTCCAACAGCTCACCTGCCGTTGCTGATCTCGATGCCTCGAAACTGATCTTCACCCCGAACCTGAACCCCAAGAGCGTTCCTGCACCGAATTCGCCGGAAGTATGGTCTCAAAACTACACCACCGACCATATGCTCACTGCTCGCTGGACCGAGCAATCGGGATGGGAGGCTCCTGAAATCCGACCATATGGACCTCTTTCAATCATGCCTACAGCCTCCGTCCTGCACTATGCAACCGAGTGTTTCGAAGGACTCAAAGCATACCGAGGTGCCGATGGCAAGGCCCGTCTATTCCGACCCGATCGAAATGCTCGACGATTCCTCCAATCAGCCACTCGCATCTCCCTCCCAGGCTTCCCGCCTGAGGAGTTCCTGAAACTCCTCAAGAAGTTCGTTGGCACTGAGGCTCCCAAGTGGATCCCAGAACCCGGCCAGTTCATCTACATCCGGCCGACGATGATCGCCACGGCACCGGCCCTAGGCGTACAGAAACCGCGTGAAGCACTCCTCTATATCATGATGGTTCTCTTCCCACCCCTGGACGAGCCTTCTCCTGCTGCTGCCGTCCCCAAAAGTCTACCCGCACCATCCACGCAGACACCGACACAAGAAACGAAACGTCCTGCAGCGGGCATGCGCCTCCTCGCCTCGAGTCACGACATGATCCGCGCCTGGCCCGGCGGCTTTGGCAACGCCAAAGTCGGCGCCAACTACGGCCCCTCATTGGTGGCCCAAGGCGAAGCCCGATCCCGCGGCTACGACCAGATCCTGTGGCTGTTCGGTGACGAATGTTTCGTGACGGAAGCCGGAGGCAGCAACTTCTTTGTTCTATGGAAGACCCCTGAGGGCCGCCTTGAACTCGTGACCGCGCCGCTCGGCGATGGCGTCATCCTGGAGGGCGTCACTCGTGCTAGTGTCCTCGACCTGGTCCGCCGCACGAGGCCAGACATCGATGTCGTGGAGCGCAAATTCACCATGCAGGAGCTCCTGAAGGCCGCCGATGAGGGTCGCTTGCTGGAGGCGTTTGGTGCAGGCACGGCGTTCTTCATTGCGCCTTGTTCGGATATTCATTTCCGTGGAGTCGACCTTGTGCTGCCTCTTGGGAAGGGGGTCCTTGCTGATTTCGCCATGGGGATCAAGAAGACTCTGAAGGACATCATGTATGGAAATGAGCAGCATGAATGGGGAGTTGTTGTGGAGGAGGAAAAGCTTTGATTGCTTCATGCTAGTCTTTTACTTAAGTACGGGAAAAAGGAGTCTGTTTCAGATAGAAGATATGATTTAGTCGAGAAGTCTGGGAATGGACTCTGGATGATCGACCATGACCAGGATGTCTTATTTCATTGATTCATTCGGAAAGGCTCTGCTGCCACTGTACTCGTACATCTTTTTGCACATATAAAGGTAGTGGGATCCAGAGACTAGAGATCCCTTCATCTTGCTCGGAAAAGGACATGCCTGGCCCAAGGGGATAACTCAAGATGGTGCAAGATAGAGCCCCGATATTACGGACCGGAACATAGTGGCGGCTGCTTTTCATAAAGCAAAACTCTGTAAATGTGGCATGTGTACAAAGGAGATATCCTTCATGAGCTCTCCCCCTTCGCATCTTTCGACCTTCCACCAGTGCTTTGTTCCGTCGTCTCGCGGGCCTCTTCGGCCTTCTGGCCCTCGACGTCCTCGTGCTCGGGCTCGGCGTCGTCTTCCACTATGACTTTCTTTGCCGAGAGAAGGTCCGCCAGACTGCCGTCCTTGTGCATATTGATCAAGATGTCGCAGCCGCCAACGAATTCGCCGTCGACGTACAACTGAGGAATCGTTGGCCAGTCGGAGTATTCTTTGATGCCTATATGGGAAGGATGTTGGTTAGTCAAGGTGATCATGCCGCGCATCGATGCCTGGGGCTTTATAGAGCAGTACGGGTTTTGTAGGGGAGACCAGCAATGCCGACGGCCCATGTAAACGTCAGGGTTGGACACATACCACTTCTCAGCTCTTCGTCTTCCAGGACATTAAAAGCTGTGAACTTCCGCGGGTCTACGCCTTGCAGACCCAGAATCTGGATCGATGTCCGACTGAACCCACACTGCGGTGTCTCCGGCGTGCCTTTCATGAACAATACCACCGGCGCCGACGCTACAGCCCTGTCTATCGCCTTTCGTACTTCATTAGAGAGTAGTCTCGTTTGCGACAGCGAGGCGCCGATTCGTGGGAGGAGGCTGTATGAGGTGGAGGTCGGCCGCAGGGCGGCGAGGGCTCCGCGCAGGGCCTGTTTCAAGAGCAATTAGCATTCTCGACTTCGAAGCCTGGACATCGGTTTCTCAAGACGTACGGGTGCCCGGAGTGATCGCTGGAACATTTTGGTTTCTGTGATCTGGAGGATAGAACTGATAGAATGAATCGAATCGAATGCAACAAGACTGGAATTCAAGTTGCGGACTCGACGAGAGGCGAGTGAGTTTCGGTTGGAGCAAAATAATCATCGCCATCGTTAATAAATGGATGATGTCAAATGTTGACAAATTGACCGTCGCCGTTTCGCTTAGATATTGCTACAACACTTACTACGAGCAAGGTATCTATCTATCTGCCTGCCTATCTGGTATGTTGGCATTATATCCCTCATGATAGTGCTGCAAGCCTACAAATCCTTGGATGAACGTCGCAGAATGTCTTCTGCCGATGAACTCAAGTTGTAAGTCTTTTGGATAGTGTCGAGGGCTTTTGCAGCGCCCACCTTGCAAGCTGAGTGTTCCAGCTGAAAGCAGTATACACCAAGCGTATCATGCCTTCGACAGAGAGATTCTCTGCAGCTGCCTACGCCGATGACGGCAAACACCACATTCTTCTCGCAGCCAGCGGTTCAGTCGCAACAATCAAGATACCCCAGATCGCAGCAGCCCTCTCGCGCCACGGGAACGTGTCCATCCGCATCGTCCTCACCCATGCCGCCGAACAATTCCTGCAAGGCCAGTCGCACGAACAACCACAGCTTAAGTCCCTACTAGATCTACCGAATATCGACGGCATACACCATGATGACGAGGAATGGTCTAAGCCGTGGGTGCGCGGTGACAAGATTCTACATATCGAACTGAGACGGTGGGCGCATGTCCTCCTGGTGGCCCCCCTCTCCGCCAACTCTCTGGCGAAAATGGTCAACGGAATCAGCGATGGTCTCTTACTCAGCGTCATCCGGGCTTGGGATACTACTGGACTCGTGGACATGCGCAAAAAGAGGATCTTCGTCGCGCCGGCCATGAACACGGCTATGTGGAGACACCCGATCACCAGGAAACAGATCAAAGTCCTCGAACAGGAGTGGGGGGTTGGCGACGAGGGATGGATCACGGTCTTGCGGCCTATGGAGAAAGAGCTGGCTTGCGGAGATGTGGGAGATGGAGCCATGATGGATTGGAAACTGATTGTCGAATACATCGAGGTTCATTTGGGGCTTGATTCACAAGACGTTCCGGCGACGGTGCAGAAGACACCAGCCACGTTGAACGGAGGAGAGTGATGGTACAGTTCTGACACGTTCATGCCGCAATGGGTTGTACAGTGCCCTTCGACTCCTCTTTCGACCGGCGGTACAGGTAGTCACCGAGCAAGCCGACTGACATTGCTCCACCTGTGAGCCATGCTCCGTTCTTAAACCACCACCAACAATCCCTCACGTCTTTCAGGTTCACCCGCCGGATCATGGTGCCCAGCGTCAATGCCGCACCTCCGCAGCTCCCGATGAAGAAGATAGGTCCGGCTGCCGCGAAATATCCCGCTGTCGCGAGAAGGCCGACCTGGACGGTCGAGAAGACGGAAAGGGCGGCCTTTGCGTTATGCTCGTGCGCTTGGGCGATTGATTTGATGCCTGCTTTGGCGTCGTCTTTGATGTCCATGTAGGCATATACCATGTCGTACGTGAGCGTCCATGCCACACAGCTGGAATACAGGGCCGCCGCGGCTGCCAGGGCGGATGGATCGGACAAGAGATCAATCCCCAGAGCGGGAAAGCCCATGATGGCACCCCAGGAGAAAGTCAGGCCGAGAACAAATTGGGGATAGTGTGTCACCCGCTTGGCCAGAGGATAGGTGGCGACCAGGAGAAGACTCGGCACGCCATAGTACAAACAAGGCAGGGGGAATTGTAACAGAAGAGTCAAGCCAGTAAGAAGTTGGGCACCCAGATAAACAACCGCCTTTTCCACAGATATCGCTTTTCGTGCAATCGGTCGTAGCTGTGTCCGTTCGACGTGAGGATCCAGATTCCGGTCCCACAGATCATTGATGGTACAGCCGGCTCCACGCATGATCACGGCGCCGGCGAAGAATAATGCCGTCGTAGACAGCACTTCAAGTGGTGTCGCCATGGGCACTGCCATGGGTGCAGCCAGAAGGGTGGAAAACAGGCATGGATAGAAGAGATAGTAGGTTCCGGCTGGCTTGTCAAGGCGGATCAGCTCGGCGTACGGGATCCATGATGATGGGAGTTTGGAGATGATCCCGGTACTGGGTGGTTTGTAGACGGTAGGTAGGCCCTGCTGTGGAAGGTCTGGTGCTGGTGTGGTTGATGCCGAGGTCGATGATCGCCTCGACTGAGCTGTAGGGTACAATGTTGTCCATGAGCCGCGCGAAGTCTGGCACGACCAGTTGAATCTGGAGGTCTGGAGATATATGTGACTTGGGGCTGATATATTCTGAGAACGGCAGTACGCTGCTAGGTGACCGTACCTCGGAGTACATCTACTCCATAGAGCCCGGGCAAGCAGCACCATCTTTGTGAAACAAGTGTAAAAGCTGACGCGGGATATAATGTACTAGTAGTTGGAGATGGCGAGGCTGAAGCTGGTCAGGAGTATCTGGGATACATCATCGGTACACTGGCGACGACGGCACCAACTTGTGCTCGAGGTTTGGAGTCCAGGAGCTCACGTAGCAGACAAGCAGCGCCTGAGGTCGATATCTAGATCTTTTGCTTCAATAAACCTTTCTTGAGTCCACGAAGACGTTGATCCTGTTTCATCTGTGAAGGAACTATTTTTCCCCAGCTCGATATTTCCTTTTTGGGACTAGCGCCGTTCTGGCCGACTGAGAGTCGCGTCGCGCAACTTGAATTTCATTTCATGTCGAGTTGCGATTCAACTTCTTTGCGCCTTCACCCGACTCTCTGCCATTTGTTCCATCAGTACCTTGGACTCGCCTCCCGCACTTCACCGCGAAGTCACCTCCCTCTGTCTGCGACTCAGTCCACTTCACTGTTCGCAATCGCCTCACGAAACCTCTTCCAAGCCACCCCGCATCCTTTCATACTTTTGTTTCGGTGAAACTTTCTTGAAGGATGAAAAATATCTCGCGCACTTTCATCAGGAAGAGAAGACTGTTCAAGGAGTGATCTGGTGAGGACTGGTTGGTCCATATCTCACACCATGCCGTCGACACGACCTCAGGCGGCCTTTGAGCCTATCTCCCCCGACTTCGACGTGAAAGGCTTGGTCGAATCCACGCCGAACTTCGAGTGGGTGGTACGTATCCACTGCGACATGATTGACCATCAAGGGATGGAGAATTTTGAGAAGTTGGACTTGATTCATGTGATCCTCGGCGGCAAACCTCTTGTCATCGAAGGGTATGAATCCCGCCTGGACAGATGGACATTTGCGCTTCAGTGGCTACGGGACAATTGTGGCTCCAAAGGTGACGTCGCACGGGGAGATGGAGAGTGCCTAGCTGACTGGTGGTTGCAGTGGAAAACGCCCGAGATCTCACCAAGAAGGCCAACGTCCCCCTGTCAATCGGTCACTATCTCAATAACATGGCCCTTCTCACCAACCAGTGGACTCCTGAAAACTACAAAGATCCTCAACGCCAGCGTATGTACCTGAAAGACATTGATTGCCCGCAGTTATGGCACGACAAACTGTCGGAAATCATTCCTCCAGCTTTGTTCTACCTGAACGAGTCGACCGGGGACGTAGGTGGATTTGGAGCCGTCGACGAGAATGACCCAATCAGACCCGGGGTGAGGAAAGGAAGGGGAATTGCCAAAGCTGGTGATCTGATGAGCAGCCTACCGAAAGAAATGCGAGCCGAAAACCTGATGTGCTACATTGGCCACGAAGGCACGTACACTCCCGCGCATCGTGAAATGTGCGCCAGTCTTGGTCAGAACATCATGGTGGAAGCATCGACTGGCATGGTTGAAGACGGAAAGATCACCAAGCCCGGCTCTTCGGTCTGGTTCATGACGGAAAGCAAAGAGAGAGAAGTTGTTTCTGAATACTGGCTCTCAAAATTGGGCCACGACATCGAACTCGAGAATCATTTCGCACAGATCAACGCATGGAAGAACGCGCCTTTCAAGACCTACATCGTCGAACAGAAGCCTGGCGATTTCATCCTCATTCCTCCATTGGCTCCCCATCAGGTCTGGAACCGAGGTACTCGCACCATGAAGGTTGCCTGGAACCGGACAACGGTGGAAACCCTTGAGTTGGCGCTACATGAAGCACTACCCCGGGCCAGGCTGGTCTGTCGCGACGAGCAGTACAAAAACAAAGCGATTGTCTACTACACCATGCAGAAATACTCCAAGCTGCTTCGGACGGCGGAGAAGGTCAGACAGAAATCCGGGGGGTCCAAACACAAGACGCCTAGTGATGCCAAAGTGCGACAGCTGGAGAAGGACTTTCGACGGCTGCACCACCTGTATACGGAGATCCTGGTGTCGGAGAGTTTCCTGCCTGATCGGCCAGAGAAGAATGTCGAGAGGCTCACCTACGACAGCAACATCACCTGTTCATATTGTCGCTGCAACATCTTCAACCGGTTTCTGACATGCCCTACTTGCGTGGAGGAATTACCCAACGGCGAAGAGGACACGTACGATGTCTGTTTGGAGTGTTACGCCATGGGCCGGAGTTGTGCATGCATCTCTCATCTGAGGTGGGTCGAACAATGGTCCTGGGGAGACCTGGTCCAGAAACACGAACAATGGCGCCGTCAGATCCTCCAATATGAAGGTAAAGTGACTGACCGCTCCCCAGTCTCCCTCAAGACGGAGCTCGATCGACTGGGGAACAAGCGAACTTTGGCACAGATTTGTCAGTTGGAGCTGGCTCGTCGACCTTTCCATAACATCAAGCACCCGGAGCCTCCTGTCGCGGAGGAAAAGCGGTTTGAACATTTTGTGGATGCCAAAGGCCAAACACGGAAGAGGATGCGACGATCCGAGAAGTTCGAACGCGAGCATGCCAGGTGTCACATCGACTTCCATTTTGAACCTAGGTGGAAACAAGCCTCCTGCTCCAAGTGTGGCAAAAACTACTGTTATGGGACGCTATTCCGAGCGTATGATATGATGCCGCAAGACGTTCTGGCCGATCCAGATTGGCAGTGTCCCAGTTGTCAGAACATCTGTTCCTGTCGGCCGTGCCGCACGAAAGCCGGTTACAAGTACCAACCTTACACTCCATCCTCGACTTTCGTCGGGCACAACACGAAAGCGGTCGCCGATCCCAGGTCGGTGGAGAGCTTGGTCGACTTTAGTTATTCCAACTTAGGCTGGATCCAGAAGGCGGGTGATGACAATGGTGCCGATACTCGTCGTTTGAACCAACGCCGGAGAGAAGCCGACGCTGCCAAAGGCAATGATCCCGAACTGGGTGACGATTATGTCGATGGTGACGTGGGCATGAATGACGGTATCGAAGATGGCATCCTCCGCCTGGCACAGCATAAAGGCATTCCAGTCGACCCAGCTTTGGCGAATGGTGCTGCCGTACCCAATGGCTCCCCTGGTGATGAGGATGAAGAAGACGAGTACGACGAAAATCCAGAAGGAGCGAAGAACATGGATGTTACGATGCCGGCCGACGCTTACGCACCACAATTTGCGGTCCCGGAAGGCGGTATCCTTCGAAATATGGAACATGCGTACGATCCCACCGAAGCCATCACGTACGACTATCCGGATCCCGAAAATGATCGTCTTGTTGCAGTTCCCCTCGAAGAAGAGGCACCTTCACCGTCGGGCTATTACCCGGCCGTGGCCGAGGACAATGGGGAAATAGAAATGGTTGAGAGAAAACGGAAACGGACCAAGGTTGACGAAGGGGATCGTCCATATGGCTATAAGAAAGCCAACCCAGCCAAGGCCAAGAAGGAGCGAAGATCTCTGATCGTCAAGCTGCGCGTAAACCCCGAAAAATTAGGCGAGCTTGAGAAGCTGGCAATGATGGCGCGGCAGGCTTTGGATGGATTTGGAGCCCCTGCGCCAGTCATTGGTTCCGACTTACAAGCTCTCAATGCTTCGGCAGAAGGGCATCCTGGGGCCATGCCAAGGAGAAGTCGAGAGGTTGAACCTATTGAAGTCGACCAAGACGATGATTTTACACCGGGTCGTTATCGCGACCGTCGGAAGCGTACCGACGGGGCTGCTCTTCCTCCTCCCGATGCCGACATCACTCGACGTCAGACTCGATTACAAAATGTCCATTACGAAGAGCCCTCGGAGGAAGAATTCAGCGAGGTACTTCCAGAACCGTCGAAACAAGTAAGCAAAGAGACCCATGTCGTCCGATTGGATGATGCGGAATTCGACTTTGGCTCGGACTTGGTGTCAGCGGATGGTGGTGAAGGGGAAGAAGAGGATGCCGCATCAAGCCCACGGGTGGAGATAGGGCATGATCCTGCATTAGAGCCGGCACGACCTCCTACCGCCAAACTGACAGTTGCGCAGAAGATTGTGTCCCCTCGACGAGATTCCACGAGCGGGAAGAGCCAGAGCCCAGTTTCAGTGTCATCCTCAGTTCCTCCGCCGCCGAGCCGCGAGGCGACAAGACCTGCCCAGAAGACCTCTGCTGCGCCCTCCAAGTCTCTTTCTGAGGCTGCGGCGAACAGAAAAGCCAAGAGGGCCTCAATCGAATGGATGCAGAATGACAGCGAGGATCTGGACGATGTATGGTCTCAGGATTCGTTCATGGAGGACGACGGGCCTGCCTCGCCACCTAAAGAACCCTCTCCGCCTCCCAAGCCAGCGCCCCGGCCTGTCGTGTCGATCAGCCGGAAGAAACAGCTTCCCTTGGACAAACGACCGACTTCCAAACCTCCTCCAGTCACAGTCTCGGTCGACGCCTGGGTGGACAGTGATGATTCGGACGACGAGCCCCCGGCTAGAAAAGGACCCTCCTGGCCTTCTGTTAATGACAAAAGCGTCAGTCGTGTGGCACTGGCGAAGGGACCTCCGGCAAAGAAACGAGGCAGACCGCGCAAGTACGGTATCTAAGAACGAGGCTTTGTACTCGATCTGATAATGAGGCTTTGCACCCTCGATCGGGGTCGAGGCCCGAGGTTAGCTGTCTGCGTTAGCGTGATGCATGCATGCATGCATGCATGGATTCAGAAACAATGGGGGTTGGAGAGCGTTTGAGCATGATTATGATGATGATGAGCATGTCAGGGACGAGCGCTACCTTCGAACTCGAGCTTGAGATACTTTTCCTGGCAGTGGCTGCCCGCTGAGACAATTACATATCTCCCATGCCTCCTGTATTGGATGATAATCCTGATGTGAAGCAACTACCCAGTCTGTATGCTCTGTTCTCGTACTGTATCTGTCATTAGCAGCCGTAGACGGTGAGAGATGAAAGGACTTTGTTCCTGAGCAAGTAGTTGTTTTGTTGCATCCGTAGTAGTCTCGACACTACATAGTAGGATTTACCCCTTTTCGGGATCTTGCACAAGGCTGTGACTGTCTTGATGTATAAAAGCCGGAGATTTCGGGACCATAAACTCCGACCAGCCGATGACATAATATTGTACTACGTACCACAGTACGTACTAGTTTGTGCAGTGTGGCATCACGTCGCAGGTCGCAGCGCAGCCTGGCGTGCACTGGCAGTGTGGAATCGAATGCTGTCGAAATACTTTACTTGCCTTGACCTGGCGTTCACAGTTCACCAACTCTGCACGAACTTGAATACAACCTTCTACTAGAGGCCAGCTACATACAGCTCTGCAGTGTGTTTCTTCACTTGCATTAATTATATCCCGTTGTCATTGTCGTCCCACGAAGCTAGCCTCCTAAGCCTGCCGGTGGTTTCAATTTCGATTTCGTCCTTGGTGCTGGCCCTCCTCCTCCGCGACAACAATGAAGGGAATACGGTCCATGCCGGCGCAGAACGCCCATGTTCTGGAGCAACTCTTCCAGACCCGTCCTGCCCTCCGCCGAGCATTGCAGCAACTCCAACGACCCGGGCCGTCGCAACAGGTCTCTTCCTTCCGAACGGGCACGAGAGCAAGACAACAAATATCGCAGCAGCAACAGCGCGCATTAACGACGCGATCATACATCCATTCGCAACGACATTCTACCAAAACTCTCCGTTCTCAGAAGAGACCTTTGTCTTCTACAAATCCAATCTGGCAAGCGTTCCGCAGGCGCACCGGCACCGGCCGACGGACCTATTCCTCCAACACCACCGGAGCAGGAACAGAAGAGAAACTAAGCCTCTCACAACGGCTGAAGAAACTGTCCCGCGAATACGGCTGGTCCGCTCTAGGCGTATATCTCCTCCTCACGGCGCTCGATTTCCCGTTCTGTTTCCTCGCCGTGCGTCTGCTGGGCACAGACCGCATCGGACACTGGGAACATGTCGCCGTGTCGTACATCAAGGGCGTGCTGAAGTGGCCTGTCTCCAACCAACAGGCTGAGGAGGAGATCAAGAGTGCCACGGAGGAGCTGCAGAGGGCGGAAAAGGTCGGTGTCGAACAGGGTGCGAGTAAGAGGATCTTGGAGGAGGAGAGTCGTGAAGTGTCCAAGGAGGAGGATGAGGATGGTGTGAGTGATCATGGATACAAGGAGGCGGAGAAGGCCAATTCGGGTGCGAATGCTAGTATGTATTCCCTGCCTTCCTGTCCTGTCTTGTTTTGTTTTGTCTTGTCTAGTTTTGTCTGCCCTTGCTTCTACTATGCTCTGTTTTGTCATGTCTTGTTTTCGTCCAGCCCTTTGCTGGTACGATGGTGTTACAGCGCACAGTCTGATGTATCTGCTTCACCATATGTCCCGTCTCTGGGTCTGGGATATTTGGTTTCTCCTCCTTGAACTGGACATGCCCTGTCTCATCTCTACGTCCGTCTGGTTGACCAGCCGCTAACCTTCGTCTCTTGCAGGTATATGGACCCAACTTGCCCTCGCTTACGCCATTCACAAATCCTTCATTTTCGTGCGCGTCCCTCTCACAGCCGCCATAACCCCCAAAGTGGTCAAGACATTAAGATCTTGGGGCTGGAATATCGGCAAGGTCCCGAAGACGGCTGGCAGCAGCAGCAGCAGCAGTTCCGTGGCTGCCAGTCAATCCAGCAAGACGGGAGTCAACACCAAGGGATCGGGAGTCAAGCCAGACGATTGAGCTAGGGTGATAAAATACCGGCATTGGCTTTGGCGTTGACATTGATATTGACATTGGACCATAGGAGGTGTATTGACGGGTGCAACAAAATATTGGGTGGCAAGAAGCAGGTAGATACAAAAGTGAACCGAAGCGAAATGGGAGAAGAAAAGAAAAGTACGGATAGTTTCCTCACCACTCCATTATGTCTAATTGTGGCAAGTCATGTCTTGTTCACGGCCTTTTCTCATTTCTTTTCATGGAGGGAGAGGAGATAATGTAATAAGTTGTCAGACAACAGAGCCTATTTTATTAATATGGACACACCGTTGGCCTTGCTGTTCAAAGGCTTCGAATACAGCATGCATGCTTGCTCGTGCAATATATGCAGCGATCAGTGTAAGTGTACAAGTACAAGTACATGGGCTTTTGGATTCATTCCATATCCGCCATAACAACAGGGAGCAATACTTCGACTATGTGATGCTCATATCACTCCTGGGTGTCGTATGCCTCTCCTGCTGATTCTTTCTCCTTATACTTTCGCAGTCTCAATTTCCTTCAACTCCTTCCTTCTCCATCCAAGTTTTTTCCTACATCTCTCCTCACCTCTCTTAGCCTTTCTTTTTTTTTGACACTCTCAGAAAGAAATTGAAAGAGCAGAAAAGTATCCTGGTTCTGGTTCTGGTTCTGGTTCTGGCTCTGTCACACTATCATATCTTCGCTCCCGCCATGGGATCATTCGACGAATCCAATAAATGCAACACCTTCCCGTCCCTAGTTTTCAGACTCCACTCCAACGTCTCAAAGAAGGCATCACTTCTCTTCCGAATCGACACGAACTTGACCAGGGCCTGGTCCTTCTTCCCCTTCACCCAGAACGAGATATCGATCGTGCCCTGCATCGGCGCCAACTCGCCGCGGATCCAAGGGATGCGACTTGCGAAATAAATCTCGTCGCCGAGCAGTTCGCGCGCCTGTTCGTTGGTGCGCAGCGCATACAGGATCGCGTTGACGGTCGAACTGCTGGATTTCTGGTAGTTGAAGATGGCCAGGCTAGCGACGCCGATCAGCAGCGCGAACAGCGGGAGGGTTGTCGTCCAGGCGCCTCGGCGAGGGAGGTCGGGGAGGGCGCGGTCGGGTCGGCGGGACAGGAGAGGGCCGCTGCCTGCTTTGGGCGGAGGGACTAGAGGATGGATGATTTGCGAGTTGGGACTTGAAGAAGAGTTGATGGGGGAGGTGGAAGTGGATGTGTTTCGTTTTGAGAATGTCGTTGGTAGTGGTTTTGATAGTCTAGCTGTCCTCGTTGAGTATCGGGCGCTGCTGTGTGATGGTGATAGCGGTGTACGGGTACATGGACGGGTTGTTGTACATCTGGGCATAGATGTAGGGGTAGATGCTGGTATGCGGAAGATGCTGGTTCGTGTGCTTCTGTTCATGTTTGTGATGGTGCTGAGGCTGGCGCAGCTCTCAGCTGGGGTGTGTCGTTGCGTGGTGCGTAGGATGGAATGGCGTAGCGAGAGAGGCAAGCTGCGAAGAGCCAGTGGGTTTCGTGCCTTCATCGGCGTGACTGTGAAGCTCTTTCGAGCTTAGCAGTCTGGTTGGTACTGTTATGAGGCGAGAGGAGTGGATGATCTTGAAGGCAGGGATTTGGATACTGCAGTGCTGTAGGTATGCGACACAGGGGAAGAGGAGTTCCAAGTGGGATTCGAATGTTCTGTGTTAACTAGTACTTGTACAGTTGATTCCTGTGCAGACTCGAAGATGAAAGTTGCATTCAATTGAACTCCGAATCCGCAGGAGACTGCCAAGGCTCTGGATATTGTATTATGTCAGCACGCAAGGCTGAGAAACAGGGGCACAGCCTCGTGGCCTGATTGCTAAGGGGAGTTTTACCTGTTTAAGTGAGTACATGAGTCTGACTCCCAGTTGAAGCAAGGCAATGATTAACTCGTCGCTACTTGTAGACTCTTCAGATGTGCTCCTCAGACTTCACAGCTAGATATCAGGACATTCGACGGCGCAGGAAGATAGATCCACCGCTCATGTCAAGATATTTGCACTGACAAACGGGCCATCAGTATGTAGAATTATCACACATGAAAGTAAGTACAAACCTGACACTTCTTCTACAGATGGCAATATTATATTATCTTCTTGTACTTTTGTTTCCTCCAGATCTAAATCGAGAAGTCCACCGGGACGAGTTTTGACCACCATTGGTAGAATTCAGGCGTCTTGCGACCCTGGATCAGATCGTCGATGGCACTACCATACTTGATCAAAGTAGGCTCGCTCCAGGCCGTGCCGATCAGGGCCAGACCCACGGGTATACTATGCGCATTGTGCCCGACCGGCATGGTGACCATGGGATAGCCCGCGACGGCCGGAACACTGGTGGCACCACCGTTGGAAGGGACCAAGAGGGCATCGAGCTTGATGGATGTGCCGTTGGGGTAGGTGTACGACAAGGCAGCGTCGATGCCTTCTTCACGAGACACCCTATTGAGGTAGTCCAGACACTCGTAGTACGAAGAGTTCATTTCGCCCTTGGTGGCGGCGCTGGCGAGGAACCCGTCCTGGCCGGACTTGAACCCCGCGACGGTGCCGGGGATGCCGCCCTCGACGCCGGTGAATTCGATGTTGTAGGCGATGATGTCTTCGATGCCGCGCAGGTTGGTGTTGTTCAGTTCTGCCAGGTAGTCGCGGATGTTGTTGTAGAAGTCGACGTTGACGCGATACAGCTCGTTCAACAGCGGCGACGGCCCTACCGACCAGTCCCAGTCGTCCGGCGACAGGATTTCCCGGTAGTGGGGGAACTCGGTGCCGTTGATGATGGTCGCCCCCGCGGCTTCGAGGCGCTTGACCGCATCCAACAGCTGGGCCAGGTTGGCACTGTTGGCTGTTTGATTCCACAGCGAGAACCAAGGCAGACCGAAGACGGCGCCTTTCAGGGCGTCCTTGGTGGCCAGGAATTGCGTGTAGTTGCCGTCCGAAGGGCCCTGCTGGGCAGACGTGTAGTTGTCGCGGGTGTCGACGCCGACAATGGCCTCGAGGGCGTAGATGGCGTCTTTGAACGTTCGACCGAACGAACCCACCGTGTCCTGGTGCACGGATTCAGGGACAACGCCGTTCCGCGACGTCAGGCCAACAGTGGGCTTGAAACCGATGATGCCGGCTCGTTGGGCGGGCGCGATGACGCTGCCGTCGGTCTCGGTCCCGAACGCGATGGGGATCATGTTGGATGTCACGGCTTGCGCGGATCCAGAGGAAGACCCTCCAGTGGCGGCGGAGAGATTGAAGGCGTTGCGAGACTGCCCTCCGCGCGCCGAGTAGCCGGATGACTTGGAGTTGGATCTCATCGAGGCCCATTCGTCCAGAGTGCTCTTCCCCAGCAGCACAGCACCTTTCTGCCGGAGCAGCTTGACCACGTGGGCGTCTCGCGACACAATGGACCCCAGAAGAGAATATGACCCGGCAGTGGTCTCCATTTTGTCTTTGGAAGCGATGTTGTCCTGGTGGAGCGTGAGCGAGCATGGTCGAGGTTTAGAAACAAGAAATATCAGGTGCATACCTTGACCACAAATGGGATGCCGTGCAGCGGACCACGGACAGTGCCATTGGCACGCTCAGCGTCTCGCTCGTCGGCAATGGCGAGAACGTCCGGGTTGACTTCCATGATAGCACTGGGCACCAATTAGTACACGATTCCTCGCAGTTCCTTTCATACACGCAGAAGGCTAGCTGTCACTTACTTCACGTAGTCATTCAACTGGAGGATTCGACCCAAGTAGCACAGAGTCAACTGTCGAGATGTCAAGTTTCCGCTGCTCATCCATGCTTGCATCTGGTCGATGGTAGCCTCTTCCAATGGCACACCGTAGCACTTGGCCATTGGGAAGGGGTTGGCATCGCCCGAGATCCTCGAGTGAACGGTGCTGTTGGGATTGACCCAAGCGCCGGCATCTGCACTGGGGAAGTAGCTGCTGTCATTGGTGAGGTATGGTGTATCAAAGGACAGTGTGGAATTCAACCCTCTCACGACTGAGAAGGCATTTGCTGTGTGCAGTGTGGTCAAAATCCCGTAGAAGGCAGCTGTCACTTTCCCCATAGCTTTTTGGTGTCTGATGTCTGATGTCCGATGTTAAGGTCTACACCGCTCAGCCACGTCCGCTGGAGACATAGTCAAGCTCTTTATAGCCCGGCGAGACGGCCTCTAGTCCTGCATCCGTACCATGCACGCAGCTGGAGTCGATCTGGGGTAGACCGGCATGGTTGACTCCACCATCAAGGCTTAGAAAGCTTCCGGTCGTCGAGCTATTGAAACCTTGCCTTGGGCCAGTTCGGTCCGCCTGGCCCGAGTCGACAACGGACCCAGATGGCCTACCGAAAAAAAGGTGCCGAGGGCCCCGTACTGAGAACGTCCTTGGTTAGGCTGAAGCGGTGTATATGTCAGCCTACCTTTTGAGAAGTGGAAGATGAATATCGTCCAGAGTACGTATTTTGCCAAAAGTGTGGATTCTCCTATCGTGGGCGGCGCGGTAAGCCGACGAGGCTTTTGGTATCCATCCCAATCCAGTAACCGGTGTCCGTTATCAAGTGGGTCCCCAGTGGGCCCTATGGTCATTTCGGACCCAGCGATTCGGGCGGTCGAGGGATAGATGAGATATAGCAGCACTTAGCCGGCCTCCGACTGTCAGTCTATCTCTGTTGGCCAGCTGGGCTAGCCTGAGTAGAACGTCATCAGGAACCTGGAAGAAGACAGGCTGCCAGGTGGACCAGCTACTTCTCAAGACAGCAACTGGAAGAGTCGTTGTGGCCTGCACACTTCCTGACCTCTCGAATCCTAGCCTATAAAGTCGGCCGATTGAGGGATTCCTATTCCTCCATAGTCTGGATCTCTCCGACCCATCCTGTGAGCTACCACGAAAAGCGACCTGCTGTGGCCTGAAAGGCTTCATCACTAGTCTTTCCCTCGGGAAGCTTGCTGCAGCCGCTCTGCAAAATCATCCGTGTACCCACTATCCAAATACTCGACGACTTCATCGATCAGATCTCCGTCTTGGCTCATCGTCAAGATGAAGAAATACTCGTTCTCATAAGGGCCGGCGTCCGTGTCAGCATGACTTTTCAGATGCAGCACGACCTTCCGCTTTTTGACGTCAATCACGGTCTCCGCCTCGTCGATGTTGCTCAGTGTCAACTCTCGATAGACGGACAGGAGAGGCTTCAAGAATCGCGCGAACTCGACATTGTTCTTTGGCTTTCTGGCTCTTGATGCCGGCAACGTCCGGTGAATGCATCCAGAGCTACGCACCGATAAGATCGAGGCAATGGTCCATTCGTTGTATGCGCGGATGAACTTGTCGCTGGTTGAGAGGAGCTGCGCGCGAGTGGGCGCCATATATATAGATAGAAAACGGTAAGTCGATCAAGATGTCAAGTCTGAGCTTCTGCTGCTCGTCCATGAATGTGTTTACCAAGTTCCCAAATATGCTGCGATTACTGTAGATCGTGGTGAGAAGAGACCGATACGATGCTTCTGATAGATGTCAGGGCTGGCCTGCCCTGACATCATACATATATACAAGCATTCTACATTCTACAGAGGCACCCAAGTCGAAGGGTGTAGAATGGGATTGAGAGGTACGTACTAGTAGCGAGCTGGGTACATGCCTCCCCAACGACAGGACCTTTTGCTTCCAAGAACCAATATCTCGTCTCCTACTGGACCAATCCAAACCCAATGCCTATCCATACACCAGCCCCTGCGGCGAATATACTCGCCCACCCCGGCCCACGCAGCCTCCAAATCTCATAGATATCAACGACACACAAGACCAATCCGCTGAGAATGACCGATCCCATGGTCCGTGGGTTCTCTTGGTAGTCCAGCCAGGCGAGTGCAATCCCGATGCTGAGATCACGGGCCCCAAGGAGGAGCATCGATGTCGAGACGGCGGCGGCGTGGTTGTCTCTATCAGTCGGCAAGCTGGAATTTTTGCTGGTTTCTGTGCCTCTGCCTTTATGGCGGTCTGGTGTAGTTGCTGTGTGTGAAATCCCCGAACTGCCGTCACTGCTGTCTGGATATATGCCGAAGCATTTGGCCGCGAGGTCTGGGCATGTGATGGCGAATGTGCCCAAGCCAATGTAGCTTGTAGCCACTGACAAGCCGAGGACACGCCAGGTGGATGGTGAGAGATCCATTCTGATTGAGGATGGAGGATGGATAACGGACCTAATTACGAGTCAATGGTTGAGACGCAAAGAGCTGTTCTCAGGAGTGATGTTCCCTTGATGTTAGTAGCGGGAGACGTTGGAATTTGATAGTAACAAGCCTACCAGCGAAAAGCAGAGAACATAACGTCTTGGGACAGGCAACAGCTCTAGATACCCGGGTGTCGGGGTGTCTGTGTGAGCGATTTAGAATCCCACAGAATACGAATACGATGCGTGACATGTCGACGAAGTTTGGGACAACCTGTATGGCTCAAAGCCTTGGTGGTCCGCGAGACTCGAACACCAATACAGCCAAGGAAATGGTACAAGCAAATGGTATATCGCGGCACGTTTTATGTAGCCGAGGATGGATCTGCCCTGAACCTCTATGATTCCCATCGCTCAAAGACGAGGCGTCGGTTTGATCAAATCCCAAATAGCCCTTGAATTGCTCTATTAAGCAAATTGCATCGGGAAGATTGATATTTCGACGAGGACGACAAAGTGTGGTGCATTCCATTGCATGAGCAATGACGCGCGTAGCCTGTGTCAGACTGCAGACCCTTTCCTTTTTCTCTGGAACATTCTGCAGCTATGGAGGAACTCTTTCCATATGTCTGCTTTCCTTGGCCGCAGGCAGAACGACTGTAGAAGTCGCAAGCGGCACCATTTCCGTCCCCACCTGCTCATGTCCATCAAGTAACCGCCTCTCAAGCGAATGCTTCTCCGACACAATGTTCGACAAGCGAAAGTCCCGATATCTCTCCATGAAGAGCAAGAAAGCGAAGCTAGTATGTGGCATCTTCGGGCATCTCAAGTTTCGTGCGTCACGCTCATGACATATCTCACGCCATCTTGCCCCAAGGCACTCACCACAAACTGACTTGCCATATCGTCGTCCTGAGCGGCCACAGGTGCCTCACTGTACTCTTGGTACCAGTCCTGCCTGTGCTCACCACTCACTAGTTCATGCCTCGCAGCAGACACAGCCGCCTGCTTGGAGAGATATATTCCCCTGATCTCCGTATGGACCGAACCCGAGCGGCTCTGGATTGTGCGTAGCAAGTAGAACAAATTGTCCCAGACTCTGCCGTCGAAAGGCTTAGACCGGACCCCAAGTGAATTCGGTGTGGACTGTATCTCGACGTCATGAATCTCGTCCCCCTTGCGAGCGTGCACAAGGACATTCTGGCCATATCGCCACGATGAGGACAGCGGGCTGGTGAGATCGTTCTCGGCGTACTCGTTCAGTACGGATCGAGGATAACCTTCGTCTTCGAGTCGGTGCAACCCAGCCGTTTGGGCCGAATCCAAGTCGGTATAGGTTCCGCAGATTTCCGTGTGGATGGACGGCGGAGAGTTAGTCACAATGGTCCGCTTGACGTGGAAAAGATCAGGGACTAGAGATGTTCGGCGCGGCATGATGGACATGATTGCAATCGTGACTGTTTTAAGGGGGGCGGAGATGAGCTATTCAAACTTGACCATGAACCTTCTCACCACGATAGACAGAGAAAGCTTCGAGGGAATGGACGCAGCATTCTCTGCACCACAGCCCCTCTTTTGCAGTTTTTCTCTCTACATCTTCTTGTTGCTTGCACGGATCACGAAGGAGGGGGTTGCGCGAAGATGATAAGCCCGTCAGCATGAAACTTATTCGACTGCACTCCTGGTCGGGCAGCTCTCGGAAGCTTTAGACCAAACGTTGATAAGCATGGAAGAAACCCCGCATGCTTTGCTGAACCGTATTTGTCTCTTCCGTCATACAAAGTCGCACAAGGTTGAGAACAGAAGGGATGAGGGGGTAGCCGTAAGGTGGTCTGTAGAGAAGATAGAGCAACGCATTTTTGTTGGATGCCGCTGATTCGCAGATACGTACAATCAGGAGACGAATCCGGCGACGGCGATTGAGTTTGGGCTCTGAAGGGGGCGACAGGAGCATTGCATGGCAGGCTCGGTCATATCTGTTGGACAGGAGACGCTGCCAGAAGTAGCAGCATGTGTTCCGTCCACATCTGGAAGCGAAGACACGAGGCTGGATCAGAGTGACATGACATGAACTGAGGAAGAACATGGACCTGAAGAAGCATGTCGTCGCAGGCAGGTGGAAGCTGTGGTAAGCAGGATGACTAATATCTTAGTCATCCGGCTGCGCTGCCAAGTCGCGATATTTCCATTCGCCTGCCATTCAAGTTCAAGAGTTGAACAGCAAGCAGCTCGAGTCCAACGACACCCTTCGAACTCGGACCTAGCGAAAAGATTCTTCGATCAGACGTTGCGCGCGTCTCCGAAGATGCCTCCGACTCCCAGCAACCTCCTAGCCGTCCCTTTACCTCCTCCTTTCCTCCTCCCTCGCTCTCTTCTCCGAAAACCTCTCGCCGGCTGCTCACAGAAACGGACGTTTGGCATCAAATCAATAGAACCGCAACCTAAACACAACCCTTACAATGTGGTGTCCGGCATTAAGCCGCTCCTATCATCGCAAGCTGCAGCCTACGAGCGCAGAATAAAATCCGACACGCTTCCCTTACGAACCGGAGCTCTAGCCATCAAAAAGGGCATGACCGCAATATATGACGTTGAGACGGGGAAGAGGATACCTTGTACCGTTCTACAATTAGACCGGAACGAGGTGGTGAGCCACAAGACGCGGAAACAGCATGGCTACTATGCTGTCTGTGTGGGCAGTGGGTCGGTCAATCCCAAAAACGTGGCCAAGCCAATGCTGGGCCATTTTTCCGTGCAAGGCGTCAGCCCGAAACGGCATCTGCAGGAGTTTCGTGTCAGAGGTCGGGATGGTCTCTTACCTGTTGGCGAGGAGATCCGGGCGAATTGGTTTATGGAGGGCCAATTCGTGGACACCCGCTCGAACTGCAAAGGAAAGGGTTTCGCAGGCCCCATGAAGCGATGGGGGTTCCACGGTCAGGATCGAAGTCACGGTCAATCCCTCAGTCACCGATCCCATGGTTCGCTGGGTCAAGGACAGGGTGGTGGTAGTCGTGTGTATCCTGGTAAGAAGATGGCGGGGAATATGGGAGGTCAGCGGAATACGGTGCAGAACCTGAAAGTACTGCAGACCGATCCTGAGAACGGCATTGTGGTTGTCAATGGTAAGTTAGCCTTCGGTGTGCCTCTATGATTTGTGGCCAGGACTGACTGTGGTGATATTAGGTGCCGTGAGTGGTCCCAAGGGCTGTGTGGTCCTGATTCAAGATGCTCTGAAGAAACCCTGGCCTCAAGTGCCGGATGCTCCGAAACCATCGGAAGTCAATGCAGAGCTGTGAAATGCGGTGTACGCAAAGACTGAAGCATAAACACTGCCGCGGCTTTGTTGGACCATCAATGTATCATCAGCCGGAAGGGATTGGCCTGGATCAGCTCGGACAAGAGTAATCTTCACGCTCTATACCGTCAGGACACGGAGAATACAAGCCATATTTGTGTTATAGCCCGGTTCTTCGAACGAGGAGCTGAAGCTGTCACATCTGTCCGTTCTCCTGGCACCTGTGAGATAATTCTGACCTCGTTCATTCATGTCCAAGATCCTATATAGCTGGCAAGGCGGAGGAGAATCTTTCGCCTCTATAATCGGGTGTGTGTTGTTCTATGACCGAGCCTCCTGGCGCGAACATTGATTAAAGTGTTTAGCAATGGAATTAGTGCGGGGCGAGAGGTACACTGTTGACCTGATAGCGCGAACAATTTTTCAGTGGGAGGTATGGTGTACCTCAGGTCACTTTCGAGGAAACATTTCTACTTGCAGGTGTGAGCAGAGAATTGATACTGTGAAAGTAGTCTGATCTGCCCTGGTCTTTGTCCATGGAATCCAGTGGTATAGGCGCAATGCTAAGTGGTGTCTCGTCTTGCTTTGTCTTGCTTTGTCTTGCTTGATAGTACAGCCTCTCATCTACTTGGTCAAGCGTTCACTCCTCTCAATACTATGGGGTTATGTCCCGGTGCTCTATAGCCCACACTTTTGTCTTAAAGACACATTTCAGTTTGTTCCCTCGCGCATTTGTGGAGGTATATAAACCCATCCATTCGCATTCAAAAATTCACTCCAAATCATTCTATGCTCCCTTATAGTCATACCTCAAAGCCTGTAACTGACTCAACCCGGTCTGGATCTCGCCCATACTCCTCTTTGCCATGTAAACCATGGCGAAAATGACAGGCGGCAACAGCAGAAAAAGCCACAGGCCTTCAGGGACGTCCGGCCTTGTTTTCGCATTTGAATTCGAATTCGAACTCGAATTGGAGCGATACACCATCGCAGCCAGGAACAAGAGAGCACTGATCGCCGCGTTGAGCAGGGGCAGATATCGCGTGATAGGACTCCCAGCACTGTCTGAGAGAAGTAAAGTCGGAAGGCGCCGGCGCTGTGTAATGGGACCGCCGGATGTTGGCGCGAATATCGACGATGGAGATCTCTGTGAGGGACCCGAGGCGCCACCGCCGACATTAGGCTTGGAGTTGGAGCTGAATCCGGCATCAATGTCAGTGATGGGGACGAAGTACATGATATAAGCGCTCGCCATGAGCGACGTGATGCTCAAAAGACAAAGCGTGGCCATGGATGCCGTGGTCGATAGTGTCAAGTACCGCAAGAACGGGAAAATGACGATGAGTGGCAGACCGGTCAGGACCAGGGTGTATTGTCTGTTGGAGGCCGACTCGGAGGCTTGGAGGTTGGTGAGGAGGTGTTCTTGTTCTGTGGGAACACAGAATGTCAGGGATCGGTGTCATGATTGAGAGATAAGAGTTGATTACCGCCGTATATCGACGAGTATTTCAGGGGGAAGTAAGGAGTTTGAGGCAAGAGATATCTTTTCAGGATGTAGGAAGGGCAACTGAATATGTAGGGAGCAGAGGGTATGTGACAGCAATGCAGATGTTGCAGCCATCTTCGGTCAGGAGTTTGAAGCAACTCATTCCATCTCCATCTTCATTGCTGCGTCTTTTATCCATTGCAGAGGGATTCTAAGTATCAAAGGATGGGGAATCAGAAAAACAAGTCAGATACATACACACCTTCTTCATCCATTTCTTCAGGTGAGAGATCAGTCCCGTCATCTTCGTCGCTGGAGTACCTGAATGCTCGTCGGAGGCGAGCTGCCGCACGAGCATTTCCTGTTTCCATGATGTCTTGATCCTCGGGTTCAGGGTAGCATGCTCTGAGTCGCCGGTGGACTATTGCACATCTAGTTGGTATTTACCTCGCCCAGGTGAGTCGCAGCAGGTTGAATGGAGGTCTGACCGTCGCCCTGGCTAAAACTGTGAGCGATATAGTGACATAGGAGGCCTCTTGGGAGAACCCTGAGATGTCTGTGTGACAAGTGAGATGGCCCAAGTAATATATTGCTTGGGCTTGTAAAGCAACGAAGTGAATATCCTCAATTTGAATAGCGGTCTTTTGCCTACGCCTCCGCGCTGCCTCTTTATCTTTAGTACTAAATCACTCGACTTAGTGCTACTAGACACTTTAGTCCTTTTTTCTACTAGACCAGCTCCGAGTTTAGTCTATTGCGAACTACCAGCGGAAGGTATGGCGAGTGCATATTCGACCACCTTCTACTCTGTATGTGCACAGCTCGTCCACTATGAGGACTCCTACATTCGCATGACATTCACCATATCAAACTCGCAAGACAAATCTGTTGGGTCTCACATATCAATTCGCCTTTATCGGGTGAAAGGGTCTGGGAGTATATGAACTTTTTTCTATCTCGTCCCTGTGGGTATCAGTACAGTTGGTCTCTTCCTTTCCAGAACACTGTAGACCTGGTATGAAATGTGAAAGAATATTGCTGCAATGATGTCCGTCTACACTGGAGTCGCGAGGTGAAAATCATACTTCGCCACCTATCTGCTCTCTTTCATGACCGAGACCATGTACCAGGCTCAACAGGAAACGCCGGATAGAACAAGAACAAGGAGAAATCTTTTGTTTTGTCAAGTCGAGGGAAAGACAGAAACCATCCATTCCACTAGGATATGGGAACTTGGATTGCATCCGTTGGTCCTCGATGTTAACCGGCCTCACGACCAGACCAGTACCGCGAGGTGTTTTCCGGTCAGCAGCGGCGCATTTGTTTGCTTAGCCTGCTTTAGGCGTCCATTCCGTTGGAAATATATCACATGTCGACCGTCTCGTTGAAGCGCAAAATCCCATTCGGCTTCATGATTCCATTGACACCTTCCGGCATCATCGTCCATCCTGTCGCAGGCTGAGAAGGAGGAGCCTGAACAAACTGATTATGCTGCTGTCGTCCAGTGCCAGATGTAGTGGTCGTAGCAGAAGCAGCAGCGGTTTCCGAAGCGTCCGAGACCAACACGAGCCCTGCTTCTCGAATGGTCTCGATCAACGAGGGCACCATTTGTAGAATCCGCGACGAGCACGTCATGCCCATGAAGTTGTTCATCTGCGCGAGACGGGCGGATTCTTTAATCGAGGTGCCGTGGCTGTGGCCACCAATGGCGTTCGTACCGTCAGCGGTGACATGAATGTCTCTGCTCGCATTGCCAATACCTCCACCGCCACCGTCACCCCTAACATTGCCGCTACCGCTGACACTCACACTAGCATTGCCGAGATCATTACACAGCAAGACAGGGAAATTGGGTTGTTTCCAATTCAAGGCCGTGCAGACATTCGGGTTCCCTGAGCTGAAGACAATCGAGCGAGAGAGATCTGGCGACTGGGCTCGTAAAGAACGCGCATGGTCGAAGACCTCGGTCAAGATCGAGTCGGCGAACGTATTGATGTCGATGCCGGAATATACACCCAGCTCAGGATCTTCGTGGTTCATTGGGTACAGAATGTGCAGGTTGAAATTGATCTGGGCGGGGACTGCAGCTAGGACCTCACGCAGCGCAAATATCGGACCGGTCAGTCGATCGCGCCAGTCCATGATGTCGATGCTGCGCAGTGTCGATGTGCCATCGCTTTGCAGGAGGCTGCTGCTATTGGATAACCCGAGTTTGTTGAAGACGTCGAATGTTACCTGGGAGATGCAGACGTCCATGTTGTTGTAGGGGATGAAGTACGATGGATAGATCACAGGGATGCCGTCACGGGTCAGCTGGACCGTCAAGCGCAAGTAGTCCCCAGACAGACTGGATCCTGTTACGAGTCCGCCATGGTCGTCGAGCGCGCTTGTAGCCTTCCAATATGTGGCGAACTGGGTGATTTCCAGTGGCGTGCCTCGGTATGGTTTGATGACTTGGAAACTGAATTGGATTTGACCGACGCAGCGCAATCTTGGGTCGAACAGTGGCAGACAACACGTTCCGGCACTGCTTTCGATTGCTCGGAACAGGTCGGGCAGGGCCACCGATTTGGCAATGACTTTGGAACCGAACGTCGGGAAGATTTCGAAATCCACAGCAAAAGTGCTCAGTGTGTCCACTTGGAAATAGACCGATCGAGAGTCCTCCTGGATAGGCAACATCAAGTTGCGAGGGATGAGATCCGAGGTTTTCGAGGAGATGGTCAAGCGGGCAGCGGGATATCGCGCTTCATTGAAGAACTGAATGGCCTGCGCCCCGCGGTCGAAATTGATCGCAATGAACGTCTTGGTGTCCAAGAAGTTGTGACCATATCGGCGCATGGGGATGATTGGTGGGGGTAGTGAGAGGTCAGGGATCCCGTCTACCTCTGCCGGCGCCGGCGCGTCAGGAGTGATCTCCATGGCGTTCAACTGATTGTGTGGAGGGACGAAGGTGCCGAGCCTGGAAGAGGACCGCCTCTCCGCCTGTCGATGACTGCTACGTTCCCACAACAGATCCATACACTCCAAATGTCCTTCCCATGTAGCGTAGTACATTGCCGTCAGACCCTTCTCGTCAAGGGCTTCAGGATCGGCCCCGTTCTCGAGGAGGACGCGCAGGCAATCTACGCGACCTTCGCTGGCCGCGTGGAACAACGGCGTCCATTGATATAACTTGTCACGCTGGTTGAGGTCCGCTCCATGTTGTCTGAGAAGGAGAAGAAGCGCTGCCTCTTGACTCGATCGGGCGACCAGATGTTGTGGGAAGAGACCTTCTGCGTCGGGAAGTAATTTCGCCCTCCGCTCCAGCAGCATCTTCGCAATGTTGACGCATCCGTGTTGACAAGCCAGATTCAGTGGAATATGGTCAGCGTCTGAATCAGGATCGATCCTAGCATTATGCTGGAGGAGTAGGCGCACACAGTCGTCCCGGTGACGCACAATACTGTGTATAAGAGCGGTAAAGTTGTCGTGGTCTTTCATGTCGATAGTGTTGGGTCCGTGATCGAGCAATCTCTGCACCATGCCCAATCTTCCTCTGATACATGCATAATGCAGTGGTACTCTTCCATAGACATCCAATCTTGTCGGATCGACCTCGTGGGTCAAGCCGTATTCTAGGACAATCTCCTTGCCGTAGATGGTGGCCTCATGTAGACAATTGCGCTCGTTAATGTCGTCCTCGGCGTTGATGTCGACGAGTCCAGATTCTAAGAAGACACGCAAGGACTCGTCGGGTGCTTCACTGATCGTGGCAAGAAAGATTCGCGTGAATCTTTCGCCAGCGTCTGCTGAAGCACTCAGTCTTGCGATCCATTCGCGCAATGCGCCGATATTGCCGGCTGCAGATGCTTGAAGAATTTGCAAATCAATATCACTTTCCTCGGTGCCAACGCGCTGCCCGATCATTCGGTCTGTAGATCTCGGAACTTCATCCTGGGTATTCTCGCCTTCAGCAAATGCCTCAAGGTTGAGTCTAGCGGTAGTAGCTCGGTCTGCGAAATCTCGAAGCACGTCACGGTTGAAACATGGCTGGATTTCGACCGCACGCTGTAAATAGATTTCTTTCGTTCTCGACTGACACAAAATTAGCGCGCGTCAGCATGATTGTAAACGGTTTTGCACCTTTGACGTTTTGTCCCACTGCAAAATATCAGTTTCTGTCCCCAAGGGGTGAAAGCCGAACAAACCTTTTTGAGAATTTTGGAAATAGCCGTTTCGTTGACTTCAACGAAATGCTAATGAATGTCAGTTTTTGAGTTTCCCTTCAGCTTCGCTTATGGCGCACTTGAAGTTTGTTTAGATCATTATCGAACTGTTGAAACCCCTCAACTAAAGTCGCAAAACTGGCAGAGAGCCTGGAGTTGGAAGCTATTCTTGCTAAAATGACTCGTTTCTTATCGAGTAACGTTTTGAGCCGGAGCGAAAACTGGTGAAATTAGCATGAGCTCTGAAATCCGCTCATGAACATACCTCGGCTTCTTTCTGAAGATAGAAGACATTGACCTTTTCTATCTCACGTTCCTAATCGGTTTATGAGCCTCTGTGGTAAGAATTGGGCGATCTTTCACCCACCAAACGAAAGAAGAAGACTTCTTTGTTCGCCCGGAGGGCTGACTGCGTATCTGAGGCAGCTCCTTGAGCACTGATGGTCGGAGTGGCGCTGAGCTGCTTAATAAGCTGAACCAATTGTAAGCAGACTCCCAGGATGAGAGCATTGACATTGTCAAACCTTCTTCAGAGCCTTGTAGTTGAGAAAGCTGGCAGCATATTCAGGAAGATCCAATTGCTGGCGTTGGATTTGCTTTCCAAATTTCCTGATCCTGAGATTAATCGAGGTCTCGACCGTGGGAGATAAGTGTCATACATTGTTCTTGTGACGGCCGGTTACGGACTCGGCTCGATCGCAATTGAAGAGAAGTCAGCCAACCTTAAGAGGCTCAATATAAGGTTGGTCCCTCCAGAGAGCCGCAGGGCTGAGTCAGCGATCGATAGGACCAGATAGAGATGGTCCAAGGCGAGATATGTCGTGCATCGGATTTCGAGAGCGTTGGAAGAAGGGTCGGTCTGGAAACGCGCTGCTATCGAAACAGCAAGAGCAAGACGGTCTTCACGGGAGTTCCTTCGCGTGCTCGATTTTTTTCCAATCTCAAATTGCAGTGCGCCGTTACCGTAACCAAGAAGAGAAAAGAGCAAGAAGCAGCTAGTTCGGCTCGTTTGCTGAGTTGATATGGAAAGTTGGGATGAGAATGGTGGGTTACACCAATCAAAGCCCTAGAAATCGGCACGCGGTCCTATTTTGTAGATGGAGATGATTGTGACACTGTCTGATGCTTGGAGCCTTCGGTTGTCGAGCACACCACTCCGAGCGCGGCGAAATCGAGGTCAATGGTCTCTCAGAGCGTTAGCAAAAAAGTGTGGACTTAGATTTCTGTACGTCGAGGCTACAATGCGGTGAAAAGTTGTCTTGGCCGTCTTGATTCTCCAGCATCAATGGAATAATGATGATTGCTAGTAGGCCATTTTTCCTAGTACCGGGAGCAAGTCGTGAAGCAGCAGCCAATAAGAGGCGCCCAAGAGCAGTAATACATTGAGTCATGATACAGCCTCGGCCATCGCATCATGACTCGCGCGAATTGTGTATCATGTGACCTCTGGACGCATTTCCGGCGATAAGGCGACTTTCCGCATGCAGGCAGCTTTAATCCAACCATCACGTTTGTTCTTGGTGCATAGATCTTTGGATGTCCCAAAAGGGGCTGCACGCGACTTTTCGATAGTTGCACTGGGAAAAGTGCCATTGTTAGATCTCGTATACCCTCTCCTACGTGCCGCAATCTGCCAAACAGGACGACTTGGAATTTGACAGGACACTCCTTCAAGCACACTGTTCCAGCGATGACGTGCAATTGCTCTACGTCGTCCATCCCTTGAAGCAAACGCACGGGCAGCGCGTCCCCCCGAGCCTCAATCGAGTACATACCGCGACTCTTGCTCATTCTCTCCTCTTTTTTTCTATCTCTCTTATCTCTTGCTCTCTCTCCTCTTCATTGTCACGTCGACTTCCATCTTGACTGGTAAAGTGTATAGAAAATCAAGTCAGAAGTCCGTCCCAATGGCTCCTATACCCGTCCATACGGGCTCGCCCATCAACACCAACATCCCTTCTTATCCAGGCGGCGCCTCACCCAGCACCGCAGCAGCACGATATACTCCTGGGGATCCCCAGCCAACACCAACGACGGCAACCACGACATCGGCTCAGAATGCTTCTCCTTCAAGCTTGCCCGCCCGACCTGGCGCTCCCGCTGTCCCACAGCCGACAAACACGGCCTCGAGCACTTACAATCACAGGCTCGAACCAACAACAACCGCGGCTCTGCCTACACAGAGCACGCACGTAAACGACAGTCCTCCACTGCCGCAACCCGGGGCGCTTCCTGTTCCATCGCTGTCTAGCAATCAATCTCCCAAGCTCTCGATTCCCCCTCCGCCGCAGCCTGGTCAGATGCCGCATTGGAGCCCTTCGAGTGCTTCACCTATCCGCCACGCCGTCCCGTCCCAAACGCCCACCCACTCTCGCCCTGGCCCTCTCTCTGCTCATCAACACTCGCCCGCTCTCTACACTCCTGCTCGCTCCATTCCGCCGGCGGGCGTGACTTCGAACTACCCACAAGACCTGTCCCATCCTCCTGGATACATGCAGGATTCGAGGGCCTCGTTCGACGATAAACCCATTGAGTTCTGTCAGCCGCTTGAGAAGCGCGCAAGTCCCACATCCTCAAATAGAGGTGGAATACTGGACGCCGAGCCTACTTTGGAAACAGGGTTCGACGAGGAGCCAAGCGTGCTGGGCAGTGCCTTGGCTTGGGCCAAGGCGGCAGGAAAGAGATTGTCGAAGACTGAGGCGCAAATATGGAAACAAATCAATGGCGACAGTAACAACTAGTTGGGTATGTCGAATGGATGGATTCTAGACAAGTGTTTGGCGGAAAGATCAAATCCGATCGCAGGCGACACCACCACAGAAAGTACAGCAGCCGATGCGTTCGAAGCATCAACTAAGGTCGCAGAGCTAGGAGTGTTTCTGCCGTCGTCTCGGTGAGTCTGTATTTGTACACGATAGCCAGGACACTTCAGCACGGGTTGGGTGGGGTCAAGCGCGGATGAAATCTAGAGGATGCGCATATCATGTTAGACAAAAAACCAGAGGATCACACTGGCCAGTCTAAAGGGACAAGCACGCGAATTCAAAGCAAACCCGCAGGGCACAAGAAACCGGCTGCTGCAAAAAGACTAGGCAATAAAGTACAATCGGGATTTGGAGTAACAACGCAGACGTCCAGGCGAGAAGAAAAGCGCATGAAACCAGTGTCACAACCCATTCGAGGGTCAGCAAGACCAAGCGTGCGCTCACTGCGGTCTTTCGTCATATTGATGCCCGTCAGGTTGCCTTGGCTGTCGCGCGCGCCGCTGTAGTCGTCGCTGAACCCGTCTATTTGCAGAACCTGTGTTGCTCTTTCTTCATCCCCTTCTCCCCACGCAAGCAAACCCTTAGCTCAAAGCTCGGTCACCACCCCTAGACACCTTCCAACTGAAGGCCAACCGTTCACCCATATCACTTTCCGTGCGTTGCAGGCTACTATGCAGCGATATTTTCTGCATATGGCTAGCCGCGAAATCGCTGGTAGATCGAGGTGAGACGTTTAGCCGGAGCCACCCTTGAATTTCTTTCCGAAGATAAGAAGTTGGGCCTCTGTGATAATATTAGCATGCAGCGCTTTTGAATCGAAGTCAGAAACACGTACGGTCGTAGATGGAGAGCACACCGGCACCGGCGACACCACGGAGGATGTTGGCACCAGCACCCTTGAAGAAGGATCGGATACCCTCAGCAGCCATGATCTGCTTGGCAGCATCCAAAGAACTCTTGTACTTGACAGCCTGCGAATTTTGGTCAGATATCATATAATTCAGTGGACATCGCAGCCACGTACCTCGCCGGATGTCATCATCATGCGACGACGGATGGTATCAAGCGGGTAGGAAGCGATACCAGCACCAGTGGTAACACCCCAGCCGAGCAAGAAAGAAGCCAAGAAGTTACCCTCAAGAGGACCGACCAGGAGAACGGGCTTGATGGAGTCGTACATGCCGAAGTACAAGCCACGGTAGACGATTATACCAAGAACGGAAGGACCGAAACCACGGTAGAGACCAGCAATACCATCAGAAGCCAAGGTCTTGCGGTAGACATCGACCAAACCGTTGAATTGACGCTCACCACCCTTCTTGGCGGACTTGGCATCGTTGGCAAGACGAGTACTATTTCGATCGCATTAGTACGGGTTCGGGGCAGCCTGAGAGGTCAGATCCAATAACATACCGAGCATAGTCGAGAGAGTAGACGAAGAGAAGAGAAGTGGCACCAGCGGCACCACCAGAGGCCAAGTTACCAGCCATCCACTTCCAGTAACCGTCGCGCTCCTTCTTGAAGGCGAACATCGACTTGTAGGTGTCACGGAAAGCGAAGTTGAGGGCCTGGGTAGGGAAGTATCGGATAACGTTGGCAGTGTTACCTCTCCACAGAGACATAACACCCTCATTCTTGATGGTTCGGCTGAAGCACTCAACGATACCGTTGTACTTCCGGTCAAGACGACCAGCCTTGATCATCTCATCCTATTGACCAGTAAGCTTCTGTTGTAGTGACTGCGCGCAGCATATTGTGTCTGTAAAAATGTATTTTATCAAGGATATGTTCTATTACCAGCTATTCGCTGATAACCGAATCCACGACCTGGAATCGGATATGCCCGGGTTGTGGAGGAGGCAGTGAAGACAATTAATCGCAGGTATGCATACCTGATTCTGGATCAAGAGCTTGACACGCTCAATGGGCGCAGCAGCGGTTTTCTGTCTTCCAGTCAGCTTTCACAGTCCAAGCTATCATGGAAAAATCCGAACTTACCGAGACAGCGGCGGAAACACCTCCCATCACTGTAATCTCATCAGCATACGTCCTGCAACGTTGGAAAAGTCCTTACAAAAATCCACGGCAAACGGGGGGATGCCGAAGACGGCTTCCCTCTTTTGAGGAACCTCGCCCGACATGGTGAGAGATGGTGATGAACAGGGAGCGGAGAGTGAAAATGTTGATGGAGTTGAAGATGCAGAAGAGACGAAGAAAGATGAAGCAGCAGGAGCGGACAGGTATTTTTTCAAAGGGATTGGAGCTCCAGTGCCGCTAGACCGGGATAAGACTAGCGGATTATCGCGGGTGCGATGCAGCGCAGGCCAGCATTTTGCACAGTTACTACTATACTGCTGCTACTACGTGCCTAGGTACTGTGTACTACCTACTAGGTAGGTCATCCATTCTAGCAGGAGGAACGCTGCTGCCGAGCGACCGGATGTTCCTCTTTTTCCGCCCGGGCAATTATCGTCCGCAATCAAAATTTTGCCCTCATCGCAGGGGAGAAAAGGAGCGCACCCACTTGCACTGCGCTCCCAATTGCCATCCCCTCCTACCTACCTTCCTACCCAAGGAAAGGCCGGCGTCTCACTCCCGCCGTCGCATTCCCTTTATGCGCCATCTATCGCATAGCAACAGTCCGCTGCTCCCGTGTCCTACCGGCTATAATCTCAGCCACCGTCGATTTCGATTTGAGCTCAGGTCTCCTTCCTCGGTCTTCGGGCTCTACTAAGGCCACACCAGCCTAACCGCCAGTCTCCCGTCATCCCGTCCAATCGTCCCTCGTCCGGTTGTCGACGATCCATACAGTTCTTCCAGATTGACAGAAACCCGCTTCTCCATCCATGTGGCGGACAAAACTTTAGGAACAATCCTAGAACAAGATGTCGATGCTCCACCAGGGCGGATCAAGTCAACCATGGATGTTGGCTCAAATGCTCCTGCCTGCCTAATATCGTGCGAGCTTGCTGGATGTCAGAAATCCCAGGAACCTGCCTTACACTCCAGGAGGATGTAAGATTCAATACTCTGTGCCTTTGTTGAAGCCGGGATCGCCTCCAGTGTATAATACAACATGCCTACACGAGATTCGGCTCCCCGCTCACAACAAACATTGCTTACCTCATACTTGATTATGAGGGCTGACATGCCTGAAAACGGCTAGAGTCGACCACATATATCTCAAAAGGCAACAATATATCAAGAGGCGGGCACCTTTTTCAAGCTGGATCGAGCCTGATGGGCTCAACAGTGCAATCCAAATGTTGCAGGGCCTGTATCTGGTTTCCATGGAGATGAATATCCAGATATCACGAAAACTAGGATCGACTCGAGTGGGCTTTCACCAGTACATCGCGGCATTCTACCAGAATGCCGGGATCACAGACCACTG
Source organism: Capronia coronata CBS 617.96 (assembly GCF_000585585.1). Taxonomy (NCBI): domain Eukaryota; kingdom Fungi; phylum Ascomycota; class Eurotiomycetes; order Chaetothyriales; family Herpotrichiellaceae; genus Capronia; species Capronia coronata. Next base: position 1,504,071 of record NW_006912899.1, read on the forward strand.
AGACGAAGCAGTAGTACAGCCTCGATCCTCAGATTCCGTACGGTCGCCGAATCTGCGCAAACTGTTGGATCTTCCGCGACACCCATGGGTCCGATCGGCCCAAAGAGGTAGTCGAGCACACTAGGGCAATCCGAGAGATCCCAAAGCCCGAGGACGGCTGTTGTCCTAGGTGCGAGTCAAAGATCACGGGCAAGAGTACGGCCACCTGGCGTCTGGACAAGGAAGAGATGGAATGGGTTTGCCTGATTTGCCATTCCCAAGCAGAACGTGACCGAAAGGTCGTCACAGAAAAGCCACGTGCGAACAATCGTGAACTGATCGAGCAGCTGCCAAATCCTGGTGGACCATGCCCGCACTGCCACCAAGTCCCACCAAAAGGTCTTGAGATTGACCCAGACCACACAGAGTTCAACAGTTGGGAGCCTGGGTTCGGGAGTCCGCTCAGGACGAACTCAGACTTTGTCAAAGCAATCTACCTCGCCCAAGTCTTCCTCTTGATCAAGAGCTACCATCAAAGTTTCGAGGAGTCCCACTCCGAGGACTGTGGGTGAAATGGTCTCAAGGCACATCCAGTTCGCGTGGATGTGCAGTCATTGCCTTAGAATGGTCCGGCGATCGCGGACCGGCGTCCCTACCAAGTTGACAGACCCACCTAAGCCGACCAATTCACAATGTCCGCATTGTCAGAAGGCAATTCATCCTAGGAAGAACACGTGGAGGAGAAACACGTGGACAACAGCAGGGTCGCCGACGTTGTCGTTTTGGATCTGCAACAATTGTTTCCTGAAGTTCCAGAGACTCAGGAACAAGGAGGCCAAAAGGCTAGCTAAGGCCGGGGCCAAGAAGAACAAGCGGCGTGATGGGGAAGCTTGAGAGTCGATAAGGAGTCTGTGGCATCTGCAGCTCAAAACATGCAAGTCACCATGCCTGCGGAATAGGTGAAGGTTTATGGCAACCTCATATTCCCCGGTTCTCGACGTGTTGGTCGTATCACTTCAAAGTCAGCCTTGGACTCGGAAACCATCTGCCGGATCACCGTTACACAACACGTCATCATCATGACGAAGTCAAACCAAGCGATTGATACGCAGCAGAGACCAGTGACCAGCAATATAGCATTGTTCTCGAACGCTGGATCTTGACCTCGAAGGGCTCCCAATACCACCGACTCGAGCGTTGCGCCCGTGGCTGTCCAAGCCGTGACCATTCCAAAAGTATCTGCAAATGGATGTGTTACCACTTCGCACGCGATCACTGCATTGGTTGAAGAGGCTGACCGCTGTGATTGATGGAATACGCGTCACACTTGCATTGACGCTGAAGCCTGCTACTTTCGATGACTGCAACAAGCAAAGTTGGCAACATGAGAGTAATACGCCCGAGTCCCAGACAGAGATTTTCCAAGTTCCTGTTTCAACGGTGCGTCGGTGTCCTCTTCAACAGGGTTCCCGCCCCAATAGCAACACGCCTCCACTGAAGAAGCCAACGCTATTTACGCCGACGATGCTTTGATACCACGGCGTGACACAGACCTCCATAGAGAGCAGCCTGATACGGAACTTCGCAGGACTCGTATCAACAAAGGTAGAGAAAACGAGTATATAGAGCCAGACGAGGCCGAGGTCGAGGTCGATGAGAATGGGGTAGTAGCAGAATACCCAAGCCACGACAACGACGATGACGATGACGATGACGATGACGATGACGATGAAATATCGAAAAGACTGTATACTAACAGAGCGCTCCACCCGGAAGTCGTAGCGTACCTTGACCGATGGAACAACCGAGTTCCGCTTCCCGTCCCAATTTGGCGACACGAAAGTTACCTAACCAGCTACAGAGCCAGGCCGTCACAGATCGTAAAGAGCCTTTGTTTGGCGGCAAGAAACGTCAAGGACCCCGATTCGCTCCGCGCTGTCTCCCCCAACAGGCCTATGACGTTCAACTGGTGGGCATTCCTCGGTAGAGTGTCCCCAGACAAGGCTGTTGATATACTGCTTGCACACACCCCCGTCGCAGTCCAAATCATCCTCGGAAACCCACAGCTGGAGGCAAAGCACCTCCTATCCTTGCCCTTCAACTGGAGGAATTTGCTCCTACAGGGGGTGTATACGGACCTGGTGGAGTACGATGGAGAATTCTGGACCTATGGTGGTTCGGCCCGTGGCCAAAGGGGAATCCACGGCAGGGTGATCAAGTTGATTGACACCCCTGGTGCTTGAGAAGGCCGGCGAACACGAAAAACTACTCGCCAAGAAGGGGGCATCGTGTTCAATCCGGTACGCTGGTTGTAAATCTGATGATCCTATAGTCATACTCCGGTGTCTACCAGATATGGTTGTAGAAATTTATGTCTGACAACAATGATGAGGTGGAGGCTAGTCACTATCTGGCAAAGTTGAATTGGGCCAAACTTCAAAGTCTGTAAAACTCAACCACAATGGTCATGCTCCTTTGGACTCAGGCATGTAGCGGGAGAACCACAATATATAAACAGTCGATCACCTCTTGACAACTTTATACTCGAGTGAGGACGGGCTGAGCAGGTACTTGAACGGCTCTTGTTAAGAACAACCATGTTCTATCAACACGACATTCAAGCCACAGCCTCGCCATCGACAGTTCCCTTCTTGTTCTTCCTTCTCCGCTTCTTCTTCCCCTTAGTTCGGATATCCACCTCGACGTCTTCACCGTCCGGCTTCTGCTCTGTGTCAGGTTGCGCAGGAATCAACTCACTGGCCTGCAACCCTTCCTCGCTACCGAAAGTCTCCTGACGCCATTTCCTCAGTCTGGCCTTCTTCCCCAGATGCTTGAGGTCTTTCCGCTTCTTCTCGGGGTCGCGGAAGGAAGCGAGTTTCTTCAAGCCAACAAACTCGTTCAACTGCTTGTCGTCGGCCAGGAGAATGTCTCGGGCAGTCAGACCGAAACTCTTGGGAGATGTCTCGCGGTATCTGAAGCCGACCTTCTTCGACATCGAGTTGTCCAATTCGAGTTGCAGCTGCTTATCGACCAGTTGTTCGATGATCCTCCGCTCCTTCTTTGCATCCCGCTTCTTGTCTTCCTTCAGCTTCTTGCCGCTCTTCTCCGTCGGAGCAGATGCTTCTGGGTCTGAGAGGTCAATTGCCGGCTTCTCTGACTCGTCGAAGTCGGGCACAATATCCTTGATGTCGATATCGTCGTCGAACTTGGGTTTGCGGATTTTCTTCTTCTTGTTGCCGGACTCAGCTTCGCTTTCGTCGCTTCCAACCTCCTTTTCCGCATAATACTCGTCGCCGAACCGTTTCTGCATTTCTGCTTCCCATTGGGCATCGTCCCAATCTTCGTCCACGAGATGAGCCCAGTCTTCGGGTTGGATGTCGTCGGTTTTGATTCCCGCGGCCTTTTTTATCTTTCGTACTTTTTCCTCCAACTCCTCGATCTTCAGCTTTCGAAGCCGAGCCTTTTCTTCCCTGCGTTGCTGCTTTTCGGCCTCCTTCCGCGCCTTTTCGGCTTCTCGCTTCTTCTGTCTCGGGTTTGCCTCTTCTCTTCTTACCGAATACTTGGCTGCTAGATCTCGGGCGTGCGAGCGCAACTTCTCGTTGGACTTTTCAGGGTCTTCAAATCTGAGATTGTATGCCTCTTCAAACTCGTCTGCTCTTCGTTCTTCCTCGTCGTCATCAGATTCGAAAGGATGTAGGTTGGAATCGGTCGGTGCTGCCCAGGCTCTCGAGACCATGAAATTGGACAAGAACGTTTCCGGATCTTTCTCGGCATCTTCCACGTCAAGCACGACTTGCTGTTTGGCCGGCTTCTCTCTTGGCTTGGCAACGAGGAAGTCGTCATTCTCTGCTTCCTCCTCACTCTCCGACTCGGCGGCCGCAGCGGCTTTGATCTCGCTGACAATGGACTTTTTCAGATGTTCCTGCTCTTGATTGTAGGTCATTGGAGCCGTCTCATCCAGCTCTTCAGTGGCAGTCCCATTGAGCAGGTTCTGACGGTGGTAGTCTTGCAGATGCATCGGCTTTTCCTTCTTCGACTTTGACTGCGCAGAGATCTCGTCCTCGTTTTCCGTGTAGAATGTGACGGACTGGTCGTAGACACGAGGATCTTTCGATCGAATGGCATTTATCGTCGCCATGATTTCCGCGTCCAAGGTCTCCGTCACCAACTCCCCCTCGTCCTCTTCCTCGCTGGTAGAGTCATCGGAGCCAGATTCGTCATCGCTGTTCTCTCCATCGCCTCGTTTGCGTTTGCGCGGTGTCTTGCCATGTTTCTCCTCAACTAATTATCGTCAGAATGGTTCGCAAAGCACATGGTTGACACGACACATACGTCTCTGGAGTTCCTCTCTTTTTTTGTTGTATTCGAATCGCCGGGCAAACTCTTCGTTGACTTTGAGGTCGCTGGTCTGCACTTCCACTCCAGCATCTTCGCTGTCGGAGCCATCGCTGCTCAAAAGCTCTCGAGCCATAATGTGCAGAAGGCGAGTGCTTGGATCAAAGAGGCTCTGTCATGAAGTGTGTTAATAGTAGTCTGTCTGTAAGGGCACTGCTCGTCCCCGCATGCCATGGGAAAAAAGTGACAAGAAATTTTGGCGGTGGAGCGCAGTCAAACTGTCTCTCCACATACTAATCTGTAGTAGTGCATACTACCTTAGTACTACTACTACTACTGTTACTAGCGATAAACAACAAACTCCGACTCCGACTGCGGTTGACGTAGTAGAGAAAAGACTCCAACCTCAACGTGAAACACGCATATCCATCCCAAACACACTTCCATGACCACCACTACTACAGGAGAACTCAACTACTAGTATTTCCTTCGACGAATGCTACCCGCCAAGTTGCTCAAAGGCAACGTGATGCCTGTCCACAATCCAGCATCACCAACCTAGTTCGCAAGTGCTCGCCGCCCTCTCATCGCGTTCGCATGCACGATCACGATGTCACAAATCTTGCAACCGGCCGAGGAGGTTGGCAGACTGATCAACCTCGTCCCCGTTGCCCTGAAAGAAGCTGCACTCGACTCTCCATCTGCTCGCGCGTCGGTAGTGCACTATGGAGAGCAGGTCGAGCTGCTCGAGAGGTGGCTGGATGACTACATGAAGGCTACGAATCGACTTGTTGCGGAATCAACCACCCTGGAGAATGTCCTCGACAGCTTTATCTCTCATTCTCTCCTGCCCACGACGATATCGGAATCAATGCTGGACCACGACTATGTTACCTTGGCTATGAAGAGATATGGAGACGGTGCCAAAGACTACTGGATGAGCATGATAGCTGTCGTGAAGAGGCTGACGACAATGGTGGTCGAACCCATCAAGTCCTTCCTATACAACGATCTCCGGGCTTTCAAGGATGCTCGTCGCGCCGTGGAATCCTCGCAGAAGACACTCGATCACCTCCAAGCGAAATATGCGGGGCTTGGGAAATCCAAGGAAGCGTCATCTCTGAGAGAGGATGCATTCCAGCTGCATGAGGCGAGAAAGACGTACATCAAGGCAATGATGGATTTCTTCAGCGTAGCGCCGCAGTTTCGCTTCGCACTGGATCGCATGCTGGTGAAAGTATTCCTCGACCAATGGCGTGAGATGAAGGTTTCCAGGGATAACACAGCAGCAACATTTCAGCGGAACTCGGACGAAATGCAAAGGATAAGAGGATGGATGAACGAGATGGAGGCAAGTGAGAGAATGTTCCGAAAGGAGCTCTTAGCGGCCAAGAAGAAGCTGGAAGAGGCCGCCGAGCTGAATGCTCGTCCATCCCGAGAACTCGAAGACTACAGCATGTCGACAGTGCCTCAATTTCCAGGTCATGCTCATACTGCCAGCGCCTCCACCTTGCAGCAGTCCCCGAAGAGAAACCCCCACCAGACTGGGGAAAAACAAGGCTGGCTATATTTGCGGACCTACAGTGGCAAACCGACAAGGACTATCTGGGTCAAGAGATGGGCGTTCATCCGCAATGGTGTCTTTGGGTGGTTGGTGCAGGGTGCCCGAGCAGGAGTTGAGGAGAGTGAGCGCATTGGCGTCTTACTCTGCAACGTTCGGCCAGCACCGGCCGAAGAACGTCGGTTCTGCTTCGAAGTCAAGACGAATAAAAACACCATTTTGTTGCAGGCCGAGACTCAATCAGAACTAGTGGACTGGATCCGCGCCTTTGAGGCGGCGAAGTCGAGAGCCCTGGACGATGCAGACGCTCTCAAAAACATCCCTGGCACAGGCAATCTTCAAACTGGTGCCGCCTTCGCGATATCTGCGCCTCCGGTGCCGGAGTTTGGGACATCCATTCTAGGATCAACAGAACCAGGTGCGGGTGGCGACGAAGGTGCAGCGCTCGAGAAGTCGAATACTCTGCCCATCCCGGGGGCGGAACACCTTCGGGAAAGCAGCATAGATCTGCCTAGGAAGTCGACTGCTATGGACGAGGGAGGTCATCGTGAGACTGCTTCTCGCATCATATCGAAGTTGGACTTGCACCGAAAGAGCGCAGCATCACCGCAGGTTTCTGCCAGCCCATCGACCCCAAATCTGGCTGGTGGCGGCATCGCAAGTCTGATTGCTGCCAGTCACGGATCCATGCCTGTTGGCCCGAGCATACCCATGGTCGCCAATCCTGAGGGAGATGGTTCAAAGCTACGAAACACGTTCATGCTGGCACTCCGAGATATGCCTCCCAGCACTCTTGCGCCATCCACTTTGGCTTCAGTGCCGTCGCCTACGAATTTGAGCAGGTCCGCCGTAGTCATTACAGGCGAACGAGGTCTAAGCCCTGCCCCTGATAAGACAGGCATCCCGACGAGTCTTTTGTCCAATGTGTGGGGTACGAACAATACTGCGGTGGTCAACCGGTTAGAACGCGTCGAACCGAAGATGCCTCCGCATGCAATGCTGGGGACACAAATAAGCCCTGTGCTGAAGCCTTCCTCGTCGCCGCCAAAAACATCCACATCGCCATCACGCACCAACGCCATGTCTTATTCTGCTATCCCGCAACTTGACCTGGGTATTCCTTCCCCCAGCACTCGAAGCCGCACTCCGTCACCGAGTAAGAGAGGGCACAGGAATACAATTAGTGTCGATCGTGATTCATTCAACCAGTTCAGAAGCGAGCTGCTCGTGCCGGACTTTCCCAATTACTATCCGCTCCAGCTCAAAACGCAGGACGCACAATTCAGGCTTCTATTCCCCAACGTGCGACACGACGAGCGCTTGGTCATGGTATTTAGGGCGACATGGAATCCCAGCGACCAACAAGACTTCCCCGGCCGCGTATATGTGACTCCGAGAGACATATACTTCTACAGCAACCATCTTGGCCTTGTTCTGACGACCAGTGTTTCTCTAGCGTCCATCGATGAAGCCACTGCAGCACCTGGGAGAGACTGCGACTTTATCTTCTTGCATCTGAAAGATCTTGGGAGCGATGGAACTGCCCGGCGGATCACCATCAAGACCTTCCTCGACCCACTAAGACTTCTGCAGCGACGGTTGAACTTTCTCATCAGAAACAGTGTTTTTGACGAATCTGCTGGACTAGAAGACATCATCAAGAGATTACTGAAGATGGAGAATGAATCAGTTGAACGCAGTCCAAGTCTCGAAAGCTGGGAAGATGTCTCTCCAAACACGCCAGTCGACGTGGGTGGCCCCAGGTATCGTGGTAGAGCCTCGACTATTGGGACCGAACTGAAAGGGCCCTTACGTGTCGACCGAGCACTTCATCAGACCCCACTGGGTCTCAGAGAGTCCAAGTTCAAGCTGCCAGCACATCCGGTCAAATATGTTCCTCCTGGGAACCTCCGGCTTGCGGAAGAAAGAGAATTCGACATCAGCGCGAAGGCTCTATTCCATGTCATGTTCGGAGATAAGAGTGCGCTCTGGCAGTTGCTACAACATGAACGTCGCGCGAAAAATCTCTGCCAGGGACCGTGGCTAAGCATGGGAGAAGGCCGACTACGACGAGAGTTCGCCTTTGACATTCCCACCACGAACCTCTTTGGCCAGGAATCGTACACCCAGGCCCGAGACTACCAGGTGGTAGATGTGAACAACGACCATTTGTGCTACGTCGTCACGGACAAACGCACTCCATGGCATCTACCATTCCGGGACCGACAACGACTGGTGAGCAAGATTGTCATCACGCACGTGGCCAAAGCCAGATGCAAGCTTGCCGTGTTTGTCAAGGTGGAATGGTTGCACGCACCGTGGATGTTTGGACCGACGATCGAGCATCAAGCCCTGCATGATCTGGAACTCGATTCGCGCGATCTGATAGACCTCGTGGCCGATCAAGTTAGGAAACTTGGGGCACACAGCCGCACGAAAAAGGCAGTTCAGATATTCGGGCAAGTCGGTCATTCGACAGAGACGACACAACTGCTTTTAGACACGGCGGCGTTGAACATCGAGCTGAAACGACAGCCGGCCAAGAAGACGATTGCCGGCCTGTTGGCACAAACGGCCGTGTCTGCAGCTGAAAGTGCTGCGGGAACTATTTTGGAGAGTCTTATAGGTCTTGTCAGATGGATGGCTCGATCGTTCTCCGCCAACAAGGTCATTCTCGCTCTTCTGTTCTGGAGTGTCCTGTACAATAGCTGGCACACGTACCGCGACTCGCTGGATTGGTGGCACGAGCGCCGGGCCACCAAATACATGGCTCGTCTGGGCGTCTCGCCCGACGCTGTCATGGGACGAGCAGTCTATGCCAGCGACCTGGATCAGGTTCTGCACCAGGCCGCCGATCTTCCTCTACGTGACTCCAGTCCGTGCTACAGTGTGTTTTATGACGAACACGATCCCGAAAACATCGACGTGACCAGATCTGGATCCGGACATGGCAACAAGCACGACGCTCTGCAGGTTCAATCTGCCCGTCAACGGCTGGGGATGTACAGACATGATTTGCTCGTCGGTATGCGCGTGGTCAATTCCGTCGAGAAGGAATTGATGCAAGCCGCCTGGGAGCAGTGGGTCGTGGATGAGGACCGTCGATGTCGTGTCGTCCAAGGTCTTGTTCGGGACGGTTCAGATTCGACTTCGGCTTTGGACGCCGCTAATTCAACTGGCATGACTCAGGATCTGAAGGGCTGGTACGACGAGTACTGCACCAGCTGTCGTAACGAGTATACGAAGATACACACTTGAAAAGTCAAGGGAGAGACGAACACGAACACGCACACAAACACGCACACAAACACAGCGGATTGGGGGTTTGTTTGGTTTCCCTGACATTGTTATAGCAAGTAACCGCATATACCCCCATTGTTAGCCTAGGCTTCCTGTATTGGGAATAGAATAATGATATTCTGCGTCGATTGAGCAGGCTGCAGTAGTTTCGGCCGCTCTTTCGCGCATGTTTAATTGATTATCTCTACTGACATGAAACACAACTGACCGACAGGAGAGATGGCCATCTCTCTTTCTCTCTCTAGCAGAGGCCAGGCAAGGCATGAATCATGATGTACTCGACGGCGTTCTCTCTCAACTGAATACCATGTGCTGAGAGTTATGCATGCCGCCCGTTTGAAGCTGTTGTTCCATCTCGTCATCGCCGTGACCGGGTGGAGGGTGGAGGGTTGAGCTAGCCTGTCCATCTCCTGCGTCTCGAGCTGGCCGTTGATATTATGGCGTGGTGCTCTGCTGTGACCTGTCGACAATTGGTTTGCCTTCGGAGCGATGCGTCGGGACTAGTGCTGCTCACTGCTTCCTGCTCCCTGGTCTGATAACTATACATTTCCATCATTTCATGTCGTAAATTCAAGATGATATCTTCGACGCGTGCACATGGCAGCCCTTCCCCACTCTCTGTTGGTTCCAGCCAGACGGCGCTGTTCTGGGCAGGTATCCACAGTCTCCTGGTGAGAAGACCGCTCAGGTGATTATCATCCTCAGACAAGGCTGTCGACATATTCTGCGCAGATGTAGTGTTGGAATCCGGCACGATTGCCAGAGCCAAGATGTGCCCCGTTGGTCGTAGGGCCGGTGTTAGCAGTAGCAATAGCAGTAGTGGTGTTTGAAACCGATTTATTCGTCTCCGGCTTCTTCATAGTCGTCGGGTTACTCGGGCCAAGAACCCGCGAATCCGACGAGTCTGCCTGTCTTGGAGATGTGGATCGCGTCTGGATCTGCTCCACGGTGTGCTGTGGATTTGGTGTTTCTGCCTCTTTTGGCCTTGTTGTGGTGTCTCCCTGCGTTTCCGAGGCTGTTCGTCCAGTCATCTCAGCGTCCACTTGTGCCGTGACTGCACTCGAGCCGGTCATCGCAATGCCATCCTGTTCGTAACCAGTGGTAGTCTTTTTTGTAGCGGCCATGTCGTTCTCGATCATGGAAGTATCCTGGTCCAGATGTACCCGTCTGGCACTTTTACCGTCTTGATCCTGATCCGGCTCGGATCGTCTCTTGTTGCTATTGTTCTCCTCAACGACGGAGCCTTTATCAGCCTCCTCACGACTGGCTGGATCATGAAAATCTGGATGCAGAATAATGGTGTACCCGTCAGTTTGGACGACCGGCTGAGTCCTATGAGCCGAGACAGTCAGAGCAAGCCACTGCGCTTGCTTTGGTGGTTGTTTTGTGCGCGATTGTTTTCTGCAATGCCGTCAGTCCGGTCCTTGCCATTCACGCTGCTTGGAAGCTGGGATCTGCAATGGGCTTTGGGAATCTGTATTGACAATGTGGAACTTATGACAACGATAGGGGGCAGACTCCAGTTCGACCTCCCGGACGGTAAACCCAAGACATGGTTTTAACAGTGGGTAACATGGTTTTAACAGTGGGTAACATGGTTTTGCCAGCGGGCAACAGCTTCCAAGGATCGAATCATATCAAAACCTCGACTTTGTTGCTGAAACAAATATGTTGGGTTGGCCTGATTCGACAGTGTTGGCTGAAAAGGTGAAGTCACTTACATGATCGAACACAGAAGTTCCAAAACCCATTGTACTGGGATCAACCCCGTCCACGTCATCACCTTGACATTTTGCGGCCGTGTTTTTTTCGGAGCATGCGAACCCTCATGGATAGGGTCATAGAGATCGGGGACTTGATATCGACTTATGAATGGGTCGACGCGGTCGGTGGTCTGGACGCGCGGAGATGCTAGCGAGAGCATGTCGATGTATTCGAAGAGGTCGAGGACCGACTCTTGCAGCTCTTCGGGTGCACTGGATGTGGATGTGTTGCCATGAGAAGATGTCGTCTTGGCCAGTACAGGGTGTGTAAGGACGTTCGTGGTCAAAGTCGAAGGAATAAGAACATTCGGTAGCATCTCGACCGAAGGGGACAAATTGATAATGGTGGGATGGTGGGCAGTAATCGGTCCTATCACACCAAATCACGTCAGTGGACTGAACCTTGCTATGTGGAACAAGCCCTGATTATTGCCGTGAAGCAGATCTGGCGTTCCAGCACATGACTCAAAAGATTCAAAGGCCAGGAACCGTACCTTTGAGTTCCGCAGCATGGTCGTCATTGAGGTCTAAAAACAGCCATTGAAGACTATTGTTTAGGACATTCTTTGCTGCCCAGACAAGTCGTTCAAACCCTTTCTTTCCATGCAGCATTGAAGGGAGGCGTAAGTTGTATTCGACCACTGTTTGGTGATAGGTCAGTTCAACCAGCATTGACAGGCCACTCTTGAAGATTGGAGGGAAGATAAAAGGGAGTTCAACGATGTGATAAGTCCCAGCAAGATTAAGAACGTAGCAAATTCCAGCGAGATCTGCAGCGCATCTAAACCAGCAAGATTTAACTGCTCATTGAAACAACCAAGTGCATTGGTGCAACACTTACAGTACCGAGACTTGACATGTTTTCGGCCTCCTGAGCGGACAGGAGTACCTTGAAGGCCAGTGTGTTCATAGACTTCCTTTGCGAGTTCCAAGCGCAAGACTCCTGTATCCGAGAAAACAATCAGCAGGCTGTGCCGTTGTGGTTTTATTCGAAAAAGAGTTGGCCAGAGGCCGAAGGATGGTGATCAAATAGTAGTCGTCTTAATTCTATACTCACCGTCTTGGAGGGTGATGATGTTGTCCACGCCTGCTTCTCCTTCAGAAAGCATGAGAATATTCCCTAGCAGACACAAGACAATGTTAGACAAATATCAAGGTAGTGCTTGATGGTTCAATATTTGACAATCGCCAAAGACAAGATGAGAGGATATGGGGGCAACAGGACACTGCCAGCAACAAAATCAAGTACAAAAAACCAGACCGTCAAAGCGTCAAAAAAGGGGGACTCACCTCTTTTGATGTATTCTGTAAAGAAGTCTCCATCCAACACCTCCTCCAGCTTCATAATCACCTTGGCATACCTCAATTCTGGCAAATTGCTGGATCTCCTCACTCCGGCATCCGAATTTGTACTCTCATCCGCATCGCCTTTCAAATCTCCGGCCTTGTCACCATGCGAAAGAACGGCTCCCATCGACATCTCCGGCAAAACAACTCTGACGGACTTGATGAGCCCCACATCCCGGATCGTCTTCCACGGGCCCTTTTTCGTCGGCGCTTGAGCAGCAGACGCGGGAATGTACGCCGGCAACGGACCCGACGAGATATTTATCTTCGGGGTTGGATTCGAAGAGGTGGACTTTCCAGATGAGGACGCAGCCGCCGCCGCAGTAGCACCGGTCCCGGCGAATGGGAATAACGTCTGCATTTCATTTGGTGGATGGTCGTGCACCACCAAAAAGAGATAGAAGAGAAATGGACATCAAGACAGGAACACCGGTATGATATGATAAAGGGAATGTGAAATGCAAGAGGGTAAAAGGTAGAAAGACCGTTACTTTTGAGTTACGTCCCTTGGTAGGTCACCTCGGCAGGGTTGGTGCTAGTAGAAAGGGGAGAGGATCAAGACGAGGCTGAAAACCAAGAGGATTTTGATGCCAAGATTCAGCCTTGCGCTAACCATATGCGTCTTGGCGGGCTGAACTCTCAGCCTCGTACCTGGAGAGTTTACAAAAGACACATAAGGGGATGGACTCTCTTGAGAATTGGCAAAAACAATCAACAGTTAGGATTCCCAGATGGTCACCCACTCTAGTACTAACTAACCGGTATCAAGCTTAAGTACCGCTGAGCGAACGGGAAGCGCTGTATTCTTGATCCTATGGTCGATTGCGGAAGCAAATGTGGATATCAAAAATATCAAGTTTGATTTTTTCGGGTAGGACTACCACGTACCTAGTCGCCACTCCCGAATACTCTAATCTCCGGTATGGACCCCAGAGCTTGGAAGGGAGCTAAGATATCTTTAAAGCAAAGGTGCCCTAAAGTCGAATTCATGCGAGACTGGAAATACGCTGGCCTCCGTGGTATTCCGTTAGCTGCCGTGTTTAACATAGCCGAAACAAGCGACTGGAACGATTCAGGAACGAATTTGCGCTCTGGACATTATATCAGGTTTTGAGGAAAAGGAGAAAGGCAGATCCTGCTCCGGGAGCTGGAGCCTTCATCAGAGAGGACCTTTGATGTACAGCAGATGACTCGACGGCGGAATCTTGAGAGTAATCCAAGGACTTATGGATTGAGCCTGTTTATACGAAAGGACGTGCCAGGGAATGCAGTGCCTGAAGTGCTCGACGAGCGTCAACTTGCATTTCCTCATGAACTCACTAGCAGAAGCAACTATAGTGGCAGCCACCTCGATCGAGAGTCTAGGCCCTAAGTACCGAGGAGTGAATGCTCAGTCAGATCATGGCCGACAAAGTCTCATTGAACCTATCTAGTAATAGAGCCGTAGAAGAGTGGAACACAAGATCAATATCACTAATTCTCAATGCTCCGCATAATTTCAGACACTGGAGACCCCAGTGAGGTTGGTCAAGAAGGAATAGTGTGTGCACGATAAAAGAGAAGTGTCGCCAACCGAAGAGTGTGAGAAGAGCAATCTGTGCCTTCGACATTGGTTCTTGATTAGGAACAGACCCACCATTCCAGGCGACATGTACCGCGCGCGATATACCCATCATAGGAGCCCAGCTTACCAAATACCTCTGGACTCGGCTATAGAAGCTTGTTGATCAATGTTACCGTTATGAACCAAAGCTACCGGGGCTGTTATCTCCAGACTTATTAGATGGGCCTGGCAGGCCAGATCTCGGTACCCTGGCATACGGTCTACATCTCATTGCCAGCAATATCTGCACAGTCTCCGAGCCACGTTGCTCTAAACGAAGATAACATTAAGCCACGATTGATGCAGGATGTGACCTTGCTGGACGCTTATCGTGCAAGCCAAAGGGAGCGGGTTTGCGCCTGTGTTTGCCCATGTCCTGGTCGGCTTACGATACCGCTACGGAAAGGGAGTCCCGACAGCCAAACACGACACACACAGCCATCGCAACATCCCCAATCATGCCCATTGGCGTGCGCCTTGGAGGTGTTATCTATTAAAGAGCACAGTACACAGTGCTGTCAGGAGAAGCGATCATCCAACAACATCTCCTAAAGCCTAATCTCCTGGGGTTATTGTCTAGCTACATCGAAATGGGGGCCTTTGGTAAGAAAATGCAATTGAACTTCTTCGAGGGTGCTTGCACCGGCAGCCACACAGCAATCGGGCAGTGGAAGTGAGTCGAACAGTCTCGCCAAATTACGCAGTGGAGCCCTCATTGACATGATTTTACCCTTGCAAGATCTCCAGAGGATAACTCGCGCACCAAAGACCGATTGGACTACTGGCTGTGGCTGGCAAGGCTGGCGGAAAAGGGGAAAATCACCACCGTTTTCATCGCCGACAGCTATGCCGGGCACAACATCTATGCCGGCTCTGCGGATGCCTCGTACAAGGGTGGATCGCATATTGGCAAGCTGGATCCTCTGGTCATTGTTCCTGCCATGGCTGCAGTCACCCAGTCGGTGTCGTTTGGCATTACCGCGAGTACATCATATATTGGTCAGTTTTCTTTTTGCTTGCAAACTGCAACGCATTTCCTTTTGCTGATACAAGAGCCGTGTAGCACCATATGCTCTGGCTCGGACATACTCATCCCTGGATCATCTGACGAATGGCCGCGTGGGGTGGAATATCGTCACCAGCCACAGCAATTCGGCCGCTCAAGCATTTGGCCGCGACCAAGTCGTGCCTCATGACGAACGATACGCCGCTGCGGAGGAATACATGGACATTGTGTATCAGTGAGTTTTTCGTTCCTCCCTCCACTTACTTTGATGGCAGGCACAAGACTGACTGCCGACCGCTCCTGTTGAGACTGTGGGAGAAGTCGTGGGAAGACGGGGCTCAAGTGTGGCAGGAAGAGCCCGAAATGGCATACGATCCCAGCAAGATCCACAAGATCCACTACGAGGGCAAATATCACAAGATGCACGCGTTCCACCAAACGCATCCGTCGCCACAGCGCACACCGCTTCTGTTCCAGGCTGGCTCGTCCAAGGCTGGGATCCAATTCGGTGGCAAGCATGCCGAGGGCATCTTCTGCGCCAATCCGACGATCGAGTCGACCAAGAAGTACACGGCAGCAGTGCGTGCCAAAGCCGTCGAGGAAGGCCGCGACCCGAGCTCGATCAAGTTCTTCCTTGGAATCATGCCCATCATCGGCCGCACTTTGGAGGAGGCCGAGGCAAAACTCGAGGCCGCTCGAAAGCGAGTGAGCATCAATGGCGGATTGGCCAGGTTCTGCGGCTTCACCAACGTCGATTTGAGCGGGTATGCACTCGACGAGGAGTTCAAATTCGAGGGCAAACATCATGAGAATACCATCCAGGGCGTCATCGACAACATCAAGTTGATCTCAACCGAGAAGGTCTTCACTCCCAGAGTCGTCGCGGAGATGTTTGCGCTGGGCGGATCCGGACCAAGACCCGTAGGTACCCCAGTGATGGTGGCCGATTTCTTTGAGCAGTGGTGGAGAGAAGGTGATCTGGATGGATTCAACATCAACTGTAAGACTACCATGTTGACAAAGCAGCAATGAACTAATGGACATGCAGACGTTTCGAATCCCGGAAGTTTTGAAGACGTAGTTGAACTCCTCATCCCCGAGTTGCAGAAACGAGGCATCTACTGGGACGATTACCCTGTTCCCGGCGGGACAGCTAGAGAGAACTTTCAAAGCCTTCCGGGGCAAAAGCTGTTGCCGCCCGAACACCCAGGAGCCAAATTCCGATGGAATGCAGTGTCGAAAACTGCGGAGGTCAATGGACCAAAGGCGGTAGAGGAAGATGTTCAGGTCGAAAAGATCAAGTTGAACGGTACAGACACTACCGTAGTGACAGTGACAGCAGCATAGTGAATGATGTATTGGAGATCCCATGTATCAGGCTCGGTGTTCCGTTCTCTCTAACTCCAATAGGCGCTTGTCCGTAAGAACATGAGAGGCGACAGACATGTCCGATGAAAGAATACTAGAATGTGAACACTGAATAATGGTCTCCTACCTTGGTGAGAGCACTGTCTGCAAGTCTAGCATCAGCCAGGCTGTGCCAGATAATCGTGTCTCGTATCTCCCACGTCACTCCCTTTGGGGTGCTGATATAGCCTGCCGATCTTCTTTGGATGTCCACCATAAAGCTTACTGTTGATGAGCAAGTGATGAATGAGTGAGTGTGGGCTTTCCCGAAGTCTTCATCTGCAGTGGGTTGTTGAGGGCGGCGGTAGTAGGAGTCTTGATCCGCCCATCGCATGCTACGAGCGCTGTTCTGTATGGACAAAGATAGACCCACAATTGCTGATGGGCGGGAAAGACGACGACTTCCGACAAGCTGCCACACTGCAAGGCAATTGGATGTTCAGCGGTGACACTCATCACTTTGTTAGCACAATAATAGAAAAATATTGATTCCCCAGGCCTAGAGAGCCCTTCCTCGCCATCCTCTGCCAGGCGGGACCGTGGGCCGCCTCTGCAGTTACCTTCCGCTTTCTAACCAAAGCCTGCATCAGCCGCTGCTCGGATCAATCATCAGCAGCCTAGATCTAATCATTGGGGGCACCAAACACTCAACTTTCGGTTCGGACTGGCCTATTGACCATGTCGGGAGCAGACGTGGTTCTGCCAATGCCGCCGGTCCCATTGCGCCCATCATGCCCTGCAATTGGGAGGCCCTTTGTTTTCTCTCTCCGCCTTCCAGCCTTGTCCCCTCCCGACGACGCCTATCCGGTGAACGCACAGCCTGCCTCCAACATGCCCACGAGTACTACCGCCCAGAGCAGTATATAGATAGTTCGACTGACAGTGGCATGGGGACATCAGACCACTGCGTTTTCTTGGGAACAAACCTGACCTGGCTGGCCCTTCCTTGATTTGTTGCTTCAGAGTCATAATGCCTTCCAAACTATCACAATTCCTAGGTTCTTTCAACTGTTTTCGACAGAAGCCTCAGCCCACTCTCGTCACGTCCATTCCTTACGAGGTTGAATCGAAGGGGCTTCGGGTCTCGTCTCGGTCCATCCACTCCAACGATCAGGCTCCTACTTCTACTTCTACAGAGAGCACACTTCATGCTCCTCCTCTGCAGATAGAAGTACAGCAAGACAGCAAGAGCAAGAGCAATAGCGCTCTGGTGGTCGTTGGCAAA
Organism: Capronia coronata CBS 617.96; assembly: GCF_000585585.1. Classification (NCBI taxonomy): domain Eukaryota; kingdom Fungi; phylum Ascomycota; class Eurotiomycetes; order Chaetothyriales; family Herpotrichiellaceae; genus Capronia; species Capronia coronata. The sequence goes on from NW_006912899.1 coordinate 1,521,597, forward strand.
GGCCAATATGAGCTCCGAGAATCATTTCCCTTCCCCAGCCTCGACCACGAAAGGGAAGTAGTCATCCGCACCAAAGCGGTTGGGTTGAACCCGATAGACTGGAAATCCGTGGACTATGGTTTCTGTCTGCCCGAGTTCCCCTGGATCACGGGCAGAGAAATGGCCGGAGTGGTGGAACATGTGGGTTCTGAAGTCACGGAATTCCACGTTGGACAACGGGTTTGGACCAGTAGGTTCTTCTTCTCTCTCATTCACTGTTCAGATCATAATGTGTGATGGCAAGCTGATCTTTCTCTGGCTAGGCACATACTACAAGGATCGCCGGGCAGGATGTTTCCAGCACTTCGTCACCGTACCGCAACATACAGTTGCACCTATTCCCGCTGGCTTAAGCTTCGAAGAGGCCTCGTGCCTGGGAGTTGCAGGGTTGACCGCCGCAATGACTCTGTGGCGATGGCTTCAGGTGCCTGGCTCGCCGAGGACTGAAACGCACAGTATCCCTAGCACAGGGTATATCTTGATATGGGGTGGCTCGACCGTCACCGCCCAGTTCGCCATCCAGCTTGCAGTGCTGGGCGGGCTGAAGGTCATCGCCGTCACTTCTTCAAAGACAAAAGCCCTGGCAGAGGCGCTCGGGGCTTCACGCGTGGTGACTCGCGACGGCAAGTCCGGAGACGAAATCGTGGCCGAGATCAGACTCTTCTGTGGCGATGCCATCACGCGGGCGATTGACCTCGTCGGCCCTGAAACGGCGAAGCACTGCCTGCAAGCCCTGTCACGCTCTCAAAAGTCGCTCTTTGCACCCCTGGCCATGTTGTCTAGTAAGGCTGTTGTGCCCCAGAACATCTCGGTCGAAACGGTCGAGATGAAGCAGTTCGTACTCGATCCGTCGTCGCAAGCATATTCGCGGGCCTTGAACAAACTGGTCGAGGAGGGAAGAATTATGCTTCCACATATCGAGGTGCTGGATGGCGGTTTGGATATCATACAGCATGGACTGGAGCGGATAAAGAAGGGCGATATGGCCGGGAAGAAGGTCATTGTTCGTATGCATTGATTGAATAAAGAACATGTCGGGTTGGAGCACTATCCACCTGAGGTCATGGAAGCCTCAAAGGCCATAGATATCAAGGGCATTGAGGTCTCCACCACAAAAGGGACAGACATAAGAGGCCCAACTGGGACCTCTAGACATTGTCACCATCGGCATGAACACCCTAGATGACTGTTAGTCTGTTATGTGAGTGAATGCCTATCAAGGCATGGAATAAGCTCGGGCAACGCTCTATGATGAGGATACATCGATATAAACCTATATAACCTTATGAACGTACCCACTCCAGGGGTGGATAAGTCGAACACAGGGGATTCATCTTGAATATGTCCACCTGCCAAATTGGGAGATACGTATACTATGGACTGAAGGAAAATCCTGCTGAGTTATTTTACTGCTAGACGCTCTCAGCTTCCTCTGATCGGTGGGTATGAGGTGTGATCGAGATGCAAGAGCTGAGTTGGCAAATTGCCCATATCGAGCCCCTGATCAGGAGATGTTTCTGTCTTGATCCCAGCCATTATGAAGCTCAGTTCGTATATGTACCACAGGGAGGGGCTTTGCAGGTTTAGCTTCATTTTCGACACTCGACACTTCGTTTGCTGTATTTGATCTAACTCTTATCTATCACAAAAAAGTAACCTCCACCACGTCTTTGTCATCTCTCTTCGCTTGTATCCACACTCACACACACTAGACACCTACACGCATTCAAGTCGCACCAACAGTCTTCTCCGCCATCTCTTCTCCCTCATCATATCAAACCTTTTCCTCCAAAACGCGTTTGTCGGTGATAGTGGGCTCTTTGGAAGTAGTCTCGGTGGCGCCATCTTCTGAGGAGACGACAACGCCCTCAACGACTTCATCAAGCGTGCCATCAAACTCTTGTTCAATGCCGAGTCCAGGCGGGGGGAAGAATTTGTTGATCACCAGAAATAGGATGGCGCCCAGGAAAAAGCCTATTATGTAGGTGAGCTGGTAAATCTTGACGGCGCCACCGGTGGTACGACCCATGATACTCAGGACAAGGCCGGCTGGAGGTTAACAATCGACATTAGCTTGATTGACTGGAAATTGCGGGGATCGGGTTGAAGACTCACGCAGCGATGGGATGACGGTGACAATATAGACGACCCAGGCACGCACGTTGATGCCGTGAAAGTACCAGTAGATGGAGCTGTTGTTGCCCACAAACAGGTCAGGGATTTTCCACATTCTCTTGCGAGTGTACCAGTAGTCGAGGACGAGAACGGCGGTGCACACTGAAGTAAAGACTGGGGAGAAATGTCAGCCGACCAGGGCGCGCCTTTATGGAGATCTCAGAAGTGGAGTAACTTACCACCAAAGCTGGAGATGACTGAGAGAAATATCGTAGCCTGTGTGAAGAATCGCCAGGGTTGAACAATGATGCCGAAGGCGGTGAGGATGATGGCACCGCGCTGGGTCGATATGTATCTGGGGAAGATGCCCGCCAAGTCCATTCCGGCTCCTACATTGTTCTGCGTGACGTTGACAAAGACCTGGTGAGACCAGATGGCCAGGCCGGCAAAGAAGGTCAACGCACGGCCGCCGGAGGTGTAGTAGTTCGTTTGCGCGTAGGTCAGGATGTCCAGTGGCTGCCACATGGCTGTGCCGTAGTGGCTTCGAGTGGCACTCGCGGTCAAAATACCCAACAACCCACAGATGGTGATGCAGACGGGTAGCGCAGTCGAAGCTCCAATGAGGTAGTCGTTTCTCCTTTTGGAGAATCGAGTCCAGTCGGAAAATCTATCTGCAGCACCACCGTACGTACCGGCACTGTATTCACTTGGGGTCAGTCTCGTTTGGGTCTAGTGGTCACTTCCTTGGTGGAAGCTGGTGTTCACAAGAGGAAAAGGAAATCACTTACACACTGCTGATGCACTGAAAGAACCTGAATGCACGGGTGGAAGTTGAAACGGCAATGGCCGGGGCGACCAGATTGCCAGCTGAGCCACCGTTGGTGGCAACAGCCCAACCCATGATGCCAAAGACGGTTCCGACGATTCCAACAAAGACAGGCCACATGAAGGGTTCCAGCTTGTGTGGCTTGATCCAGATCACAACTGGCAGGTACAAAATGATATAGAGGAAGAAGCCGACAAGGTCTTTCGTGGTAGTCCCGGAGCTACAACCATCAAAGTCAGATATGTCATGTTGCGAAGAAAGCAAAAGGCTATTCACCTCTCAGGAAGAGTGTTGTGAAGGCTCTTCCATTGGGGGAAGATGGAGCCGATCATGAGACCGATGGCCTGACCACCGTAGACGGCTTGGAGACCGAACTGCGCAAAAGGGTCAGATCTTGTTGGCAACAATACAATCGGGAGGGCACAAAAGTACTCACAAAGACCATGTTACTCATCAGCTGGAAGAACAGAGGCAACCACATGCCGCGAAGGCCGAATGAAGCCCGGGCCATCATTGTCTAGCATGTCATCAGTTACGACTGTTGTGATCCCACCGTTGGTGGCCATAAGCAAGGGAGATACTCACGTATCCCAGGTGCTTTTCAGCACCTGGGCGGCCGCAGAGCAAGGCATTCAAGCTGGCGATAGAGGATCCGATGATGATTGCTCCGCAGGCCTCGCCAGCAGTCAATCCAACAGCAATGTATGAACTCCCGATGGCGAACGTCGACAAGCCAGCGGCGCAGGTGACCCAGTAGACGAGGAAGGCTCCTCTCCCGTAGGTACGTTCCTTGGGGACGATGGGGTACAGATCATGGTTGCCCCATTTGGTGGTACCCCGGTCTGTATAGATATCCTCTCTGGCGGGCAGCTCCAGCCATCTGAAATATTGCTTCATGTTTGAAGACCGTGAGTCCCGTGAGCAGTTTCGTTTGAATCTTCTCCAGAAGGGAAAAGAACCGTCGTATCTGTGAAGGACGCATAGTCTCCCGAGGCGAGCTGGAGGCAACTATATATGCTTGCTTTCGTCTATGGCATATGCCCGGTAGCAAACTAATTCATGTCTGCATGGACTGTTATCATTGCCCGCGATGGTATAGTAGAAAGCCAACCACCCAATGATCGCCCTGCCACCCTTATCCTGAACGTTCAAAGTCCTCCCGGGGTAAGCTCAGAGTGTACGTCTGCAAGAGTAGCCTTGTCGCTATCAAGAGGAGGTGACGTGTCTGTGTGAGGGTTGTGGGAGAAGAGGAGCGGGAGGGCCTGCCGACGGTGCTGTTCTTCGGCGTCTTGGACCCGCCCCTACTACACGAACTGTGTGCTTAAGGTAGTCTGGACCCGTGTATAGGATTATAGAGTACACGGCGCACGTTGTGGAAGATATCGATATCGGTCCAGACGTTGCACCATGGAGGTTGGCAAGATAAGAACAAGTCCAAAAACAGCGGACAGGTTCCAATTTAGTTTGTGGTGGAGCCGCCGATAAGTGATTGGAGGCGATCTGGCTAGTCAGGCTGTCGTGCTTTTCCCAGCGGGCTCAACTCTTTTCACTAAGTAGAGTAAGAGAGTTCTGTGTGTTGGGCTGATAGGTGTTGAATGTCCTGGATTGTTTTACACAGTCCATGATTGAAAAAGAAACCAGCTAGTATAGAGAGACACGATTCAAAATGAGAGCCTTGCAGCCAGCTATGCGCTCTGAATAGACGAATCAAGGGGTCTGGAAGTGGGACCAAGGACAATCAACGGGTACGATGAATGGCACTAGACACGGTATAGCATTCTAAGTGCCAGCACGGTGCCATCATGATTCATGCGGGCCAGGTATGTACCCGTTGTTGTACCAAAACGTCTCGTCCGCAGGAGTCCAGCCTACGATGCCCGGTATCTTCAACCTATCGTCCAGCTGTGCCGCCGGCACAGCTGAGGCATCGTCCATGCCGATATTTGTGTCGTCCCAAAACGATATGGTCTCGCCCGTCATATCACTGATCATCTGTTGCAGGTCATCGGTGACGCTGTCCATGGGTGTATCATCATGTAGGCTCTGCAAGGGTTTCTGCATGTCGCCCTTCATCGAAGTGACTGCAGTTCGGGGAATGTGTTTTCCTTCCTCGATCGCCTGGATCACCGACTTTTTCACCGCCTCAAACAGGTCCCTGTATTTCCTGCTCGGGGGCCACCGCTCAGCCATTACATAGAGGATGATACTGCAATCCGTCAGGGCGCTCAGATTCCTGAAACTCATGCTACTGGAAGAGTCGTGCCACATGCAGTAGACAAGCGTAAGGCCTGTGGAATTGTGAGCCAGATACAGACCAGACGAGACTTGTAGCTGGGGGTTAGCTTACCGGACAGACATACTGACTGTAGAGACAACGACGTGAATGCAATTGGCAACCTGTCATGAAGTCTCCTGTATGTCTCACACATGCCGCGACATGCTTCGACGCAGAGTGCAAAGTACCTCCCATCGACCACTTTCTCGTATAGACGAGGTTGAAGGAGCACCCTCAGAGTTTTGTAGTAGGACGCCATCTGTGAATACAGCATATTAGCAAAACACTACAGTCCCCAGGGCGTCCACATACATATGAGTCGTAGCTGCGATACACGTCGCTCTTGAGGTTTCTCGGCTCGCCCGAGTCCAGCTGTATGCTTTGTGCTGGGATCGCATCTTTCCAGGCATATAGCTTCTCAAGGAATGCATCGGTAATGGCATGGATGGCGGACGAGGGTTTCGTACGATCGACCCGGTAGATTTCATGTTGGATTTCGGACTCAATTTTCTTGAGTCTCAACAAATGGATGATCGTCGACATGGTTGTTTGAGGGTATGCTGGGATTGACCGGTCTTGCTCTGCAGCCTTTCGCAGCACTTCGACGTCTCGAGTCGCTTCGTCGACGTCGAGCGGTAGCTGTGCGAATTTAGCGGAGAGCAATTGATTATCGACGCAGGAGATTATACCTCAACATCGATATCATGGTCGGATATGGCCGGCGGCCGTCCCATGGCCATGGCACTTTCGCGTTCATGCCAATAGCAAGTCCAGAAAATCCGCTTGTTGGTCTCGGATTTCACAGAGATTCTGGCGGAGCGTCTTTGCCTGTGAAGCCCCAACTCTATACAAATCTTCATCGCAAGTCCAAAGAAAGTCCTATTGTCTTTGTCTCAGAATGGGTCTCCAGGTTGAGCTCGGCAGGGATATAGAAGGAAAAGCTTACCATGCACCTGGCTCTTTGGGCATTCGATAACACTAGAATTGTTCCGGTCATTCATCAATCAACCAGACTACAGGATTTCGAGGTCACTTACATGCTGACCCAATAACATCAGATATGTTAGTGAGCGGGTGTCCCCCAGACGTAGAATTGCTTCTCTGTTCTCCAAGGCGGCGTAGTAATACATTTCGGGGTTGAAGAAATAAGTTGACTCGCCTGTCTGTGGAGCAATTAGAAAATGATTTAGTTCCATCTCAGCACTGTGAAACACAACAGGGATCAAAGGTTAGGGTGACAGATCCCTTGGTGTTCGGGAACATCACCTATCTTCCTCGCGTGTGTGGCATCGATCTCGTCTTCAGCCGTGAAACAAAACCTACCTTTTCGAGAAAGTGACCTCCAAGTCCATAGATCAGGCTGAGAATACTTTCTTCGTAGACGTCGTTCAAATTCTGGCGTCTGCTGTGCAGATCTAGAATATCCGTCGAGAGTATTATAGGGAAGTTCGTGGTGAGATGCTTCAAATATCCATACACCATCTGGTCTGCAATCTCGGGATTGAGTTTGCTCAACTGAAATGAGTCTGCGCCTGAAAACGTGCCGAGATTACCTGCCAGAGGCACTTCTCGCCTCAGGTCTCCGTCATCAAGTCCCAGATTGGGCAAAGTGAGTTGGATCTTGCCGGCCAGAGTGGCTTGCAGGGCTCGACCCAGAGTGATCGCAGAGGCTCCGCCAACATAAGACCCGGCAACATCCAGGGAAAGATCTCGGACAGCGTTCAACAGGGGTTGAATGCCCCCTTCCTCGCCCGCATCAGAGTCATCGGCTCTGCCCTCCAAGTCGTCCCAGTGGTCACGAGAGACGGTGCGGTCTCCTTCTTTGGTCAGGAGTTTTTCGAGCTCGGCGACACGGTCTTCCAGAGCCTTGATGTACGACTTGGCCTGAGCAGGCTTCGGGAACGATGGTATCACATAGTGGCATTCCAACTTCAACCGGAGACATCTGGCACATGAAGGCTGATCACCATTGCACTGGATTGTAGTTAGACAATTGTTGGACTCGACCTCGGGCGCGGCACCAACCCTCTGCTTACGATGCTTACATCTCTGGCAAGCTAGTGACACACGTGGTCTCCGTGCGGGTTTGGAACCTTGTGTCGCGGGATTATTTTCGTCGGCGTTCTCCAAACTAGACACCGTCGGTGGGCTGGCGAACTCCTCCGACTCCATGTTCGTGTCCTTGTCAGCAGTCACACGTGGGATGAATGATAAAAAGCGCGAGTTGCTGTGCATTCGTCAAATACTTCTGGGGTTTCAACCCTAAAGATTCTGGATTGTTTGATGATTGAAGAGATTTCGACGGTTCTTCTCGGTCTCACCGGACGTTGAGATAGTCTGGCCCGGTATAATCTCTTATCAGCGGCCACATCCATAGCCAGATCAGTGCTATGCCAGACCAAACGAGTGGGGTTGAGACTAGCCTTGTCACGAGTGTTTATAGGTTGTTCAAGGTACAGGAAGTCTTATCTATTATCGGTTCCCGCAAACGTCGTTGGAGGTGCCCGAGTAGCTTTCGAGAATAACGGGTTGGCCTGGACAAACCAAGACACTCGTCAGTCAGCACAGCTGTGATATCAATCTTGTCTCAAGAGTTAAGAAGCAGTATCCTTAACGGCATCGTGGAGGTTAAGGACCATTTTAGGTTATCGCCGCTTAACCCCAAAGGGATAGCCAATAGAATGGTTGGTTCAGGGCTCTCTATGTGGATATGACTCTTTGTACTAGCTACTACTAGCTAGATCCACCAGCCTTGTCGGCTCACTGCACATCGACCCGACACTCCCATCCACTCCTGGCATACACCTCCTTTTCTGCCGCACCCTTTGCGGGGGACTGTGTCGCAGTGGTCGTGGTATATCACCCTTTGCTATTCTGATTCCTGCAGAATAATGAACTACCCGGTTGATCTTGATCCCGCAGTTCGTGAAACGCAGCTCCTGGGTCCCGAGCTGCCCATACCCGCTGCAAGTCAAGGAGACTCAAGGTGGTACTCTGTCTAGCTGCGATCTGCTCTTTGTCTTGCATTTTCCAGCCCCGCCTCGTGCCAGGCTACTCCTCTTATTTGCCACTACCAGTAGGCGCGGAGGTCGGCATCGCATCCCGCTGAGCGGGATCATTTGCCTATACTATACTCATGGGTATCCGTTTCGCGTGCGTGCTACACGATCTGCAATGGCCAGAGACCCTATTCCATGGCCTGACGGTGCTGAAAGGGTCCGGATGCAGCCCTGTAGAACATCGGGAATCGGCCAGCCTTTGCGCATCCGACTTCCCCATAACATAAAATCAGACGAGGGTTCAAAAAGATGAAGCTTGAGTGTTTTCTTCATTCTCTTACTCCGCCCTCGCACCTCACACTCACGCTCACACTCAAACTCACACTCACACTCCTTGTCCTCTCAGCCAGCTAATCCGCAGCCACTCAACCAACGAGCAAGATGGCTCCCAAGAAGAAGATTCATCTCAACTTCTTCGAGATGGCGTGCAACAGCGCGCACATGGGTCTGGGAATGTGGAAGTGAGCAGTTCCACCCCCCGAGAGTCCTGGCCCACGCGCAGACATATAGTATACTGAACAACAGCGACACAGGAATCCAGGCGATATGCAGCCGCAGAAGGACACGCTTGAATACTACATGTGGCTCGCGCGACTGGCCGAGAAGGGCAAGATCACAGGCATCTTCTTCGCAGACGTGTACGGGGTCGACGACGCATTCCCCGGGCAGATGGAGGCGCAGTTCAAAGCCGGAGGAAACTGTGCTCAACTGGATCCGCTGGTTCTGGTCTCAGCCATGGCGGCCGTAACCAAATCCGTGTGCTTTGGCATCACCGGGAGCACATCCTACATCAATGTACGTCGTGTGTGCTGGTTGACAATTTCGCACGAGAGGCCAAGCTCGCCCACAGCGTGCATGCTCTGACTAACGATTTCTATTCTAGCCATTTGTTCTCGCTCGGACGTACTCTACTTTGGACCATGTGACCAAGGGGAGGATCGCGTGGAACGTGGTGACCAGCTACTCGACATCGTCTGCGAAGGCGAATGGCCTGGACGACATCACTCCGCATGACAAGAGATATGAGAAAGCACACGAATACATGGATCTTTGCTATGCGTAGGTCAACCCCCTCCTTTCATGTGGCTGCGGCATCGATAGTGACAAATGGACCACAGGCTCTGGGAGGGATCGTGGGAGGACGGAGCCAAAGTGTTCAACCCAGATACAGGGATAGCATACGACCCCGAGAAGGTCCACAAGATCAACTTCATCGGGAACCACCACAAGACGTCGGCCTACAGCGCGGCACACCCATCTCCGCAACGGACACCCGTCATCTTCCAAGCCGGGCAGTCGACCGCGGGCAAGGCGTTTGCTGCCCTGAACGCCGAAGCCATCTTCGTCGGCGGAGGCAAGGCCGCAGACACGGCGCCGTACGTCAAGGAAATCCGCGCCGCCGCGGCCGCCAACGGCCGAGACCCCAATCACATCAAGGTGTTCCCGCAGATCGCCCCCATCATCGGCCGGACCATGGAGGAGGCCCAGGCCAAGTACGAGCGGTACAAGGCCCTCGCCGACTGGCGCGGAGGATTGGCCAAGTTGAGCCAGTACCTCAACGTCGACCTGTCGCAGTACCCGCCGGATGAGCCGTTTGACGTCGACTCGGTCGGCCATTCCGACAGTTCCATCCACGCCCTGGTCAACATGCTCAAGCGGTTCCGAGGCATGACTGTGACGCCGCGATTCCTCGGCGAGAAAATGGCTTTCTGTGGCTTCGGTGCCATGCCGGTGGGCGATCCCGAGACCGTGGCTGATGTGTTCGAGGACTGGGTCAACAACGCCGACGTCGACGGGTTCAACGTGGCTTGTAAGTTTTGATTTCTATCTTCTTGACTGAATTGCATGATCACAGCATGAATCAATACTGACCGTGGGAACGCAAACCAAACAGACGTCTCCAACCCCGAGTCGTATGAGGATCTCGTCGAGCTGCTCGTGCCCGTGCTACAGAGGCGTGGTCTCATGTGGGACGATTACACCGTGCCCGGAGGCTCATACAGAGAGAACCTGCTCGGCACGCCGGGCCATCCAACTGTCCCCAAAGGTCACCCTGCGTACAACTTCCGCTACGACATCTTGAAGGAGAAGTATGGCGACGAAAACGGTGATATCACGATCGACCGCCGCGCCGTTGCCCCTGTCGAGGAGCCGCAGGAGCCACAAAAGTCCGATGGCCAGAAGACAATGCCGATTGTAGAGACGGCAGCTGTCAAGCCGGTGATCAATGGTGGACACCCCCCTGCACCAGTTGAGGCTGCTGCTTAGGAGGCGGTCGGGGCGAACCCCGTCAGATTTATGCATACGGCATGTTGCACAGGCGCTTTATTTCTCTATGGTAGATATGGACACAACAAATGAAATAGTATCATTGCTTTACATTTTGTTTATGCATCTGATATGAGGTTTCTTCTGTTGCCGGAGATCGCAGTGGTTTGAACATGTCTCCAGCTGTGATGACACTGGAGCATGAATTCTCTTCTGTTCAATGCCAGTCACACTTGAAAACGGGCCTCACAAAGGACAGTACAGTTTGTCTCTTGAGCCCTCGAAAAGGCATACGGTCCAAACCCCGTCGGCTAAGTAACATGTGTTGGCGTATCACGAAACAGCAGGAGAGAGCATGGGGCGCGTGCGAGGTGAGAAAGAAATCGGGTTGGCAGGAAGAAGAACAGCAACCCGCTTGATCACTAGATCTAGATTTCCCAACAACGCAAACTCGTTGCCCGAGTCAGGGGAGCACGACAAAGGTCTACCTGCATACAGGTAGCTATGCAGTGCAATGTCCATCATCCGTCCCCTCAATCCAGCGCCTCCAGATCGATAGGACCTTGTTGCTTCCAAGTGACTTTCCAGATATCACTGTTTCCCTTCTCCGTCTTGATCTTCTTGCTCCTGGTCCCAGACTGCTCAGTGGCTTCGAGCAATGCCCGACTGTCGAGTGCAAATGCCCTGACGAGCTCCTGCATTCTGCCACCCGCCACAAAGGCGTTGGTCAACATGGCATTTTGGGCAACCACTTGCGACAGTTCCAGGCATTCCACCAGCCACACCCGGGACACGTAGTGTCCTGCGCAGTACAAGACGCTGTTGTAAGCCAGGATACATTCGGGAATGTAATGGTTGCGGAGAGCTGTCAGTAAAACTCCTTCCATGTCGTCCTGGAATCGGCACATGAATTCCTCGTCGAAAAGTGGCTGCATGGTCTGGCGCACATCGTCAAGTGCCTTCTTCATGTCACGCTTGCACGATCGCACAACTGTTGGATTCTTTCGGTTGCTACTCAACGTTAGCACATCTTCTCAAGTCATCTACACATCTACACGATGGCACTCACGCTTCAAGATTGTCGGCAATCTCTTGGAAAACATCCAAGCTGTCCATGGCGGCAACAAGTTGCTCGAGTTGTCGCCACACCATCGATTTGTATGCTAACGAACCACGATCGGTCCCTGCTCTCGTCAAAGGATGTTCGTGTAACGGGGACTTCCGCTTGCGACTCGGGCTCATTGGGCGGATGTGGTCATCATCCATTTCCTGATCTTCATCTTCGTCCTCGTCCGTAGGCGGCTCTTCGTCGGCGAAATTGAGATTCATCCCGACTGCACTCAACGACATTTCTGACAAGCTGACCCGGTCCAGTAGCTGGCGCAGAGCCACAAAGTTTCCGTCCATGAGGAAGGTTTTGTACAGGATCGAGACCGACCAGGCGGCACTTCCCCAATGTTCTGCATCGACATATCGATACCACTCCACGCTTCGAATGGCCTTCTCATCTTCCTCCGAGACCTCTCCGGTCATCAAGCCAGGGCGAACTCGTAACTGAGCTGTACTGGTCGTCGCTCCTGGCACGGTGATCCGGGGCAGGGTTGGGATTTCTTCAATGTTGCGAAGTTTTTGGATGGTATTGAAATTGGCGAGGTAGAAGATGCCATACGCCACTTCCGACACATCGATCTTGTACTGCTTCATGAGCTTGACCTGCAAATCCCGCTCACGACGGTCCGTCACATTGATCAGGATTGCTCCCAAGACACGCGGAATCCTCTCGTTGGACAACTTCGAGGCGTACAGAGGAAGCAAGGAAAACTTGCCCTCACGCTCCAGCCATCCAATATAGCTGGCAATGTTGTTCTCCATTTCATACTCATGCTCTGCATAGGACGACTCCAAGAAGCCCAAAGCTTGAAGCAACAGTTGCAGATGCACGACCATGCGGACAGAATCTTGATCCTGGGCATTGATGCGAGCAATCTCGCTGACATCATCCTCGTTCTCTTTCATGAGATGCGAGCCTTGATCTGTCGCGTACGCCACTTGAGAAGCAGCTCGTCCCATACTCAGGAAGAAGGTGTCGAAATCTTTTGACACGACCGTCAATTCTAGCAGCTTGTGCGGCGTGTGCACTTCGTCTTTGGTCGCCGGGTCCGATTGGGCTTTGGCGGCATACTGTCTTATATGAGCAGTGGCCGGGGGTTGCGGACTGTATACAGTTGCGCCAGGGTTGCCAAGTCTGTGTTGGTAAGCTTGGATGTAATGTTGGTATCGTTGAATCAGGAGAGCATTGAAGATGGCAAAGAGATGATCCTCGATTGTGTGTGTCGCCGCCTTGGAGGCGCCCGCATCACCACAGAGCACGCCGTAGACAGCTTTCTGATAGACATCCTGGATGGCAGGATTGTGGGCCAGGCTGTGACAACGATGTGACCACTCCGCATTCGACGCTAGATTCAGGATCCGGAGCCACGGCGAGTTGGCCATTTCACCAGTGTTCGGCCCACAGCCTCTTATCACGGCATAACGCCATACTTCTCTTCGTTCCGCCCACCAGGACTGAATTTCTGCCGCAGATTGGCCCCGCCGAAGCATCTCCCAGCACGTTCGCCAGGCCGCCTGCTCATAGTACTCGTCCTCTTTCTGAAGCGCGGCAGACTCGCGGGTCCGAGAATCAGGATCTAGCTGTGCAACGAGTGGTTTGCGATCCGCTTTCCGAGTGTGAGACCGAGTGAGATTGGGAGTGGAAGGATCCAGCGGCTGTGACAATGCCCGGGTCCGCTTCTGCTGCTTGATCGCGGTCTGCGTGTAGATAGGGCCGGCACTCCAGACGCCATCACCACGGTCCGACTTCTCTAGCAGCGCCTTCAATGTGATATGAATGGGAGGCGATGAGTCGGCTGCCCTGTCTTGCAGCCAGGATAATATGCACTCGTACTCCTGGGCGACCACGTCTGAATCCAGAAATGCCCCCCACAGCTCGGCATTGCTTGAATAGCGATGCAGGCCGGCCAGTCTGGACTCTTGGGCAATTTGTGCGTTGTTGACCGTATCTGGAGAATTGCAGTACAGCAGGTTTCGGACCAATCCCCACAGATCAGATTCCAAAAGGACTTTCTGTGCCTGCGAATCCGAGTCATTGGCCGCCGTGGTTGTTGTCCTTGTCTGAGCGATCTTGCTGTAGCGGTCTAACAGTACCAACGCATCTTCCCACAGAGACGCATCCGTGGGCTCTCGGTTGACCACAAATTTGTCCAGCGCCTTGGCGAACTCCTCGACTTGTTTGCTTACTCGGTCGGCGGTGTCTTGCAGCGGTCGAAGGATCTCCTGAGCCGTGGATTGGTAGGGGGACTGGGGGTCTATTGTGTTGATCAGCATTTTCAGCTCCAGAGGGGGTTTGGTGGTCGGTTCAGGTAGAAGGCTGCTCATTGAGTCTACCGAACAACGACCGGGGCTCCAAGGATCGCACCTTCCTGTAGAGACTCTGCTCCATAGTCGTCTGCCATATCGTCATCACTCGTCGTGCTGGGTCCATCGAGCTGGTCCTTTCCCATGTAAGTACAATCCAAATGGTGTATTGTAGAGACAACAGGAGCTCACCTGCGACCGGTCCACAGGCCTGCCCTGGACAGATGATCTGGTGATGGGAGCCATTGTTCGTGTATCTCGAAACACCAGGAGACAAGAGGACGGAGACCTGTGGGATATTGCTGAGTCGACTGCCCTTCGTTCGGTGGGAAACTAGTCTTCAACCTGTTTTGCAGCAGTTGGACTCGAACTTCACACGCGACAACAGACAACAGAACCTCGAGTCTTTGTCCTGTCAGTGGCAGCGCACGACGCGCAGTCTCGACAAAATGACGCTAGTCCCGAAACGGTCGATGGGCGAATAAAACTTCAATAAAACTTCCGTCTCTCATATTTGGCGCTGCTTCGTCTTCCTTTTTCTTCTTCTTTTTCTTCAACAATGTCATCAAGGTGGTCATTAGAGTCTCGGAACAGACCTGGTTACTCATTCTCAATGTTTGTTCAGATCCTACGGGGTCTCTCTGCGTGCTCACGACCGCCTGAGAAGATAGCCTGCATTCGCTGTACAACTGGCCAGACCTCCGCAAGAAGGGTTGATGGTTCGGATAGAAAAAAGTGATATGCTACATACGTTCGTCGGGAAGCCCGACATATCTTTATTATTCGCGGTTTATCCAAGTGCAACGGTCCAGATATCAAGCTCACTGCCGGGCAAGAGGGACTCGAAGCTGGTTGTACCCCTCGTTCCACGCAACCATCATCTCAAATCTCCTTCATCATTGTCCACGCTGCTGCAGCTTCAGCCGCAGCAACTTCGGTTTCGGACAAGACGGCGTGGTAGCCTCGTCGCCTTGTTGCTTGTAGAATTCATTGCAGCACTCATACAGGGCATCTACCGCCGATTGGCACTTTTCCTCCTTGTAGTTGTGCTTCTGCAAACAGTCTTTGGCGAGGGAAAGATTGTTTGATTAGTGTCTTGCTTGCTATAGACTCCTGTGGATGGCAGATCGCGGAACGCCGTGTAGGGCGCCCGGGAATTGTCCACAGTGCTGGACATACCTTGGATCGCACACTATGTCAAATCCACCAAATCAGCAACGCGAGCAGAGAGAGAGGACCAAGGGTGCAGAGAGTATCTACCGCTCTAGGATGGCAAGGAGGATCCGTCTTCAGGTCATCTTGCAAACGGCCCTGAACCGGTCCATCAGCGTTTGTGCCGTTTACAGGGCGAAATTTAGCCAGCAGACAGTCCTGATTGACATACCATGGTGATATTATCTAGTCCCTCTCCTCGCTATGACGATCAAAAACAGGGGGGAGACGGTCGAGGTTTGCCCATGAAATGTTGAAAGCGAATGGTACAAATACTTCGTGTTAACATTATTCGCATAAGGTACCTAAGGTGCCTGGTAGGTTTCAAACCGCAAGCTGTGACGTCGTCGTGTTCCTCTTTCACGCTACACGCTACACGCTGCAATCCTGCGATCATTATGGATTGTCATAAGGAGGTTGAGAAACAGACCTCAATGACTCCCCCCACTACTCTAGAATAAAAATGAGAGACTCTTTGGGAGTTTCGAGCTCGTCATGGTGCTATTTATTGGATTAAACTAGTCGGTCAATGACACCTGGAATCAGATGCTGCCATACAGGCCAGGCCAGGCTGCCTGGAAGCGAGCATCGTCTTGTCCTATGACTGTCTTTGATCCATCAAGACTCCCCGCTACGCTTTGGACAAAGTAAAAAAGGCTGGATGGTGGCCAAACAAAACCAATCAATGGTCCAGGCCCGAATTGCACATCACGATCCCATCATCTCGTCAGTGGTTTCGATGTAACAGTTACACCTCTTCCTCGAGAGGAGCCTCCTCCTCACCATACTCCTCTTCGCCTTCGGAGATGCTAGCTTCCTGGTATTGTTGATACTCCGAGACAAGGTCGTTCATGTTGGACTCGGCCTCGGTGAACTCCATCTCGTCCATACCCTCACCAGTGTACCAATGCAAGAAAGCCTTGCGACGGAACATGGCCGTGAACTGATCTCCGACACGCTTGAACAGTTCTTGAATCGAAGTGGAGTTGCCCACAAAGGTCGACGACATCTTCAAGCCACGTGGCGGGATGGAGCAAAGGGCGGTCTGGACGTTGTTCGGGATCCATTCGACGAAGTAGCTGCTGTTCTTGGTCTGCACGTTGCGCATCTGATCTTCAACTTCCTTCATGCTGACCTTGCCACGGAAGATGGCTGAGCAGGTCAGGTAGCGACCATTTCGGAAGTCCGAAGCGGCCATCATATTCTTCGGGTCGAACATCTGTTGTGTGAGTTCTGGAACCGTGACAGCACGGAAGGAGTAGGCACCGCGGCTGGTGAGAGGGGCGAAGCCGACCATGAAGAAGTGGAGACGCGGGAAGGGAACCATGTTCACAGCCAGTTTTCGAAGATCAGAGTTCAGCTGACCAGGGAATCGCAAGCAAGTGGTGACGCCAGACATGACGGCGGAGACAAGGTGGTTCAGGTCGCCGTACGATGGGTTCGCCAGCTTGAGGGTACGCATGCAAATGTCGTAAAGAGCCTGAACATGTTAGTCCCACCTCGAACATCAGAGTTGGTGGATTCGTACCTCGTTGTCAATGCAGAAAGTCTCATCAGAGTTCTCAACCAACTGATGAATTGAGAGCGTCGCATTGTATGGTTCGACAACAGTGTCAGAGACCTTGGGAGATGGGACGACGGAGAAAGTGGCCATCATCCGATCAGGGAACTCCTCGCGGATCTTAGAGATCAACAACGTGCCCATACCAGCACCAGTACCACCGCCGAGAGAGTGGGTGATCTGGAAACCTTGAAGGCAATCACAGCTCTCGGCTTCACGGCGGACGACGTCAAGAACTTGATCGACCAGTTCGGCACCTTCAGTGTAGTGACCCTTGGCCCAGTTGTTTCCTGCATGTCTGTTAACCTCTGCTCTTGACTCTTAACGGCTGGGAAATCGTACCAGCTCCGCTCTGGCCGAAGACGAAGTTGTCAGGTCGGAAAAGTTGGCCGAAAGGACCAGCTCGAACGGCATCCATGGTACCCGGCTCGAGATCGACGAGAACTGCGCGAGGCACATACTTGTTGCCGGAAGCCTAATAGCGAGAGTCAATAACTGTACGAGAAGTATGGACAGGTTATGGTTATATACCTCGTTGAAATAGACGTTCATACGCTCAAGCTGGAGGTCTGAGGTGCCGTGGTAGCTAAATTTCGTTAGTTTGGCCTTTGTACTCGCCGATGGTCATGCACATACACTCCCGAGCCGTCGAGGCCATGTTCGCCTGAGATGATCTGCCTGTTGACTTGTTAGAGCTCATTGTTGATGCTATCGTCGCGTCCAAGGATTGTGTACCAGAAGGCAGCACCGATTTGGTTACCCTGAATTTCCGTCAGTTTGTACCTTTGAGATCGAGGAAAGAGAGAAGCAACATACACATTGGCCGGTCTGCAGATGAACCTGTTATACAGAAGATTGAGTCAGTTCTTGATGCTTTGAGAAGGCTCATTGATGGCGGGGTGACGATAGAGCAAAGGGGTAAACAGGCCCAAAGACGCGTAGCGCAGGCTGCGGGCAGCACCAAAACTTACGATCTCACGCATATTGGCGAATTGGAGAAGAACTGTAAGGAATATCGAAGGATTGCGAGATGATGATGGTGACAGTCGAAGAGGTACACCAAGGAGGAAATCGAAGAGGTGAGAGAGGTGGTGAGGTGGTCAGTGGTCAGTGGTAGTGGTAGTGGTTGATGGTGCAGTTGGTTGTGGGCAGCAAAGAGAAATGGGCCTCACTCTCTATCAACAAACTAGCACTCTGTAGGACTACTACTAGTACTACGGAGAGGCGACTGTGCCAAGCCTTTTGTTTTGGCTGCACTGCAGTGCAGTGCGCGGGCGCGCGATAGAAAGACAAACAGCCGCTGCACTAATAACTCCGGGCACAGTACGACTAGTACACGCTTGAAGGCGGTGAAGAAGGCGCTAAGCCGCGGGGAGATAAATTCGACGCCTAACAGCTTCATGCCCCTGACCTTTCCGAGTTGGGTTTAGGAGGCCGCCGGGCGCGACAACATTGAAGCACGTGATATCAACAATCCCTTCAAGTTCCCCCTATTAGCAGCTACCGCACATAGGACCTAATAAAGGTATATGGACCTAAGGTACCTATATATGAGAACTGATCATTACTCTGTATTTCATTGCCTGTGTATCCCGCTCCACCAATTCGAAACTTTTTGGTTCATCCATGTCAGCTGGCTGACACGTTCCCGAGTATACATAACATCGTCCGGTGCATCTTTCTCACACCTCATTCGAAGGGTATTCCACCTTTGTCGTAGGGAGCATCTCCTCCTTCAGCGACCGCATACTGACAAAGCGCGACAAGATAGCGGCCGAGCCAGCTTTGTCATTCGTTCCTGACGCTCTGGCGCCGCCGAAGGGTTGTTGGCCAACAACAGCACCTATAGTTGAATTAGCTATTTATTGTTTCGCACGTGGGCAAGGATCTGGTCATCGACTTACCTGTGCACTTGCAGTTGATGTAGTAGTTGCCAGCGGCGTTCCTCAGCGCCTCCTCGGCATACCTGATGGCAGCGCGATCTTGGGCGAAGATGGCCCCGGTCAGGCCATAGTCGGAACTGCTGTCAACCGTTTTGCAGATTTGCTCGAAGGCATCCAGCTTCGAGTCATCATACACATAGGTCGTCAGGATGGGACCAAAAAATTCAGTGCTGAGATTCTTGTGGGCGGGGTCCTTGGTCTCGTAGATTGTAGGGTGCACAAAGTAGCCCTTGGAGCTGTCGTACTTGCCTCCAGTGATCAGCTCGAGGTCCTTGTCATCCTTCGCTGCGTCGATGACACCAGACAGCTTCTTGAAACTAGCTTCATGGATGACCGGGCCAATGAAGTTGCCAAAGTCCTCCGACGGTCCAACCTTCAGACTCTCGGTTGCCGCAACAAGCTTGGACTTGAACTCGGGCCAGATGGAAGACGGCACATATAACCTCGAGCAAGCACTGCACTTTTGACCTTGGTACTCAAATGCTGCGCGGATCGTCTGCGCCACAGCATTGTCGATGTCCGCACTGTTGTGAATCAAATGGAAGTTCTTGCCGCCGGTCTCGCCCACAATCCTGGGGTAACCTCTATATCTGCCCTCAGCAATGCCCTCGCCAATCTGGCTGTATAGTTTGCGGAAGACAGCCGTTGAGCCGGTGTAGTGCAGGGCGGCGAACTGCTTGTGCGAAAGAACAGCCTTGGTCACAGCCTCAGCATCACCGGGAACAAACTGGATCACGCCCGCAGGAAGGCCGGCTTCCAGCAGGATCTGGTGGACCAAGTAGTTGGAGGCGATGGCCGAGGGACTTGGCTTCCAGACCACCACGTTGCCCATCAGTGCCGGCGCACCTGAGAGGTTCCCGCCGATGGCCGTGAAGTTGAATGGAGATATTGCGTAGACAAAGCCTTCCAGAGGTCGATACTCGACTCTGTTCCACACCCCAGGAGAGTTGTACGGCGGCTGTTGGCCATAGAGCTCTTCTGCATATCTGACATTGAACCTCAAGAAATCGGCCAGCTCGGCGGCCGAATCAATCTCCGCCTGCCATGCGTTCTTGCCCTGTCCCAACATGGTGGCCGCCATGATTTCATATCTGTATTTTGTGCTGATCAGGTCGGCGGCCTTCAAGAATATTGCTGCCCGGTCGGCGAAAGGGAGAGACTCCCACGCCGGCTTCGCGGCGAGGGCACCCTCGATGGCATTGTTGACGTCCTCGGTAGAAGCATTGGAGTATTTGGCGATCGTGGTCGCATGGGAGGATGGATTGCTCTGGGTGAGGATAGAGGAGGTCTTGATGGACTTGCCGGAGACCACCAGGGGAATCTCCAGCGGGACCTTGGATTGCAGCGTAGCTACTGCGGCGGCCAGTCCGTCCCGGTCGGGGGATCCTTTGGCATAGTGTCTGTTCGGTTCGTTGGAGATGTTCGGGATCTTGAAGGCTGCCAGGGTCGACATCGCGACGGGAGAGCAGTGGAATCGGCGTCTGGACTGGGGAATGAGAGAAGAGGCCGAGACTGACGCCGGTCTGGAAAGAGAGTGTCGAGGGAGGGAGAGCAGCGTTCTGCTGCAAGAGCCCGCCATTGCTCCCATTCTCTGCGGTAATATGCACCAAAGACTCCCTCGCTCGTATACAGATGGCACCTGACGAGAGGCAGATGGGAAGTGAACTGTGAATTGGAGAAAACAGTCTGCTTATCCTTCCACCCCACGTCGCCGTCGATAGCCCCGACTTTTGTACTCTGAAGCCTCCGATCACGAAGTGCGGCTACTGTCGGTTCACATCGGCATGCTCGACATCAACGTGGAGATGGCCGCCAAACAAGCATCCGTCTAGATTTTATTGATAACAAGCTGTGGTGCGATAGCTTTGCATGTTGTTGGACGATTGTGGTAAAGAGTATATCTACCGGAGTCACAGGGCGCAGCATGGTGTAATCGCTTGAATCTCTGACTCTGACACTCCGTCGCCGGGGTTGTTTTACGTGTTCCGTCGGATAGCAAAAGGGCAGCCCCCCGTTCTGGCCTGTCTCAGTTTCTCCTTGCCCGCTTCCATCTCCTTAACACCTTTCCCAACAAACACCGTCGGGCCGACGTCCTTGACCTCAAATCCTTCAGGGTGCATACCTTTGTCGCCGGGACGAGGCACACCAAGCAAGACACTGACAAGCGCACCAGGCCCCCACCGATTCCACCAGGTTGGTTTGACATAGATTGGCATCGTGTCCCACCAGAGAATATACCTTCGACCCTTGCTGTCGGGTTCCTTGGTCAATAACTGGGGTCGGGTGAACCAGGGGCGTGGAAGTGCGAGATATCTCAAGTACAGCCGGCGCGCCTCCAGGAATCCGTCGAGGAGCGACGTGTACAACGGAGGAGCCTTTTCGAAGATGATGGCCTCCCGCAGCCGATCATCCAGGGGAGCGCTGACCACCCTTGTCAGCACACCCCTCAGGAAAGCCGGGTGAGTGCTGAGAAGAAGTTTTCGTGTCTCGACGGCCGTGTCGTAGTTCTTCCTGTCCGGAACCATATGCACCCTCTCATATTCTTTGGCCCAGGCATCTAGCTCGCGGTAGAAATGGAGGCCGTCCTTCCAGCCTGTGGAATATGACGGCAGCACTTCAAAGGAAATGTCCATCCCATCGCCCATAGCTTTGTGGAAGACCCCCATGGCACAGATCTCCATATCTGTGAGTCGTCTCCATTCATACCGGTTGATCCATTCGACCGGCTGGTTGAGAAACAACGACAGTGTGTACAACATATCCTCATTGGAAATCTTGCCTTGTCTGATATAGTGGCTGTGCAAATAATTCAATCGAGCATATGCGTCAATGCATCTGTCACTCGTGGGTTCGCCTCCGTACATGTCGGAGAGTAACACCGTGGTATCGGCATACCGTCGAGGGACATTCTTGGAGGCAGATAGTTGGGTCGTCTTGACCAGCAAGTCGCTGATGGTCGGGATGCCGTAGGTGCGGAAGAGGGCAAATTGCAATCCTTTTTCGAACAAGGCCGGGAACTCGAAATCGTGCATGATCCGGACGATGTCATGAGCCTCGTCAACAGTCATACCTTCCAGGGACGGGTGTGCTGGGGTGCCGTATTTGTATTTGGCCTGCAACGCCTTGATGCGCCGGTACCGTAAGGCCCGACAGAGAAGAGGGTATGCAACAAGGGCAGGCAGCAGATAATATGACCAGACCCTTGAGAGACCCGACAACTGCTGAGACGACACTGTGGTCAGATTGGAAAAGAAAGGGTGGCCCGATGAACTGTCCATTGCGGTAGAACTCTTCGTGGGAACTCAATTTGAGGTCTTTTTGGACACAACTGTACTGGCGGTCCCTGACAACTTGCAAGGCTCTCAGGAGCTCCCCCACTTGTCACACAATGTTAGTGTTGCTTAATGGGGATGGTAGTATATATATGTACGTGTATGTGTACATATAGATAGATATATGGACATTGATGGAGTACGCACGGCAAACAACCAAGCAGGATAGGACACGGGGAAGATGGTAAGGGAGTCTGACATACATATATATCCATCCCTTACTATATTCTCTCACCACCGCGGCTCTTTCAGCCCCCGGTTGCGGGGACGCTCAGTATACCATCTTGACATGTAACCCATGTTTATAACCGTCAGCCTGATTGGTTGTTCATTCTTCTGATATGCCCGACCTTCCCACTCGTTAAATCCACATCGATCAAAGCGCGGAGGATTGCTGACTCGGGACAGTCCCTGAGAATCCTTCGAGGTTGTTTCGCGAGCAAACACGTCCTCATAGTCGAACCTCCCGCCAGAATGGTGGCCCTCAATCAGGCTATTCGATATGGGAGGCCTCTCAACATATTCGAGCCAGACACAGAATGGACGCAGGACCGTGGCCTGGACTGTCCCTTTGCGCACAATATATAGTATAGATACTGATCCCCAAGAGCACCTACGAGAAAGACGATAGGCAACAATTACTGACCATCCAGGTATAGGGGTCTACCTCACTGCTCATCTCCAAAATGCAACATGGTGATCATCGTCAAACAATATATGTAGATAGAAGTGTGGAATCGTTGATCGGAAATGCTCGCTTTACTCCATTTTTTGCGTCCCTTTTGCAATGGCAATGGCTCGGGCAGCCGCTTCTTCGAACGAATCTGTCACACCTGTCAGCCTTGGCCGCGCCGTTACGAATGGTCCAGCCTGTTGGATAACCTACCAAAAGCATCGAGCTTGAGGCCGCTTTCCTGGATGAGCCTCTGTCCCTCGGTCTCGCGTGTGCCCCGGATCCGAACCACCACGGGAACCTTCAGGTCCAAGTCTCGGAAAGCCAGGAGGATGCCGTTGGCAATCATATCACCCAGAGTCAGGCCACCAAAGATATTAACAAAGATGCACTTGACTCGTGGGTCGGACGTGACAATTCGGAAGCCAGCTTTGATGGTCTCGGACGTGGCCTTGCCGCCCGTGTCCATGAAGTTGGCAGGATGGCCGCCTTGGGCAACAAGAGCGTCGACAGTGTTCATTGCGAGTCCAGCTCCGTTGACAATGGTCCCGATGCTACCCTCCCCACCAAGCTTGACATAGATCATGCCCTCCTTTTCGGCGTCCACTTCCTCTGGCACCTCGCTCTCGACGTCTCTCAGAGCATGGATGTCCGCCTGTCGTTTCGAACTCCGGAACGCCGCATCGTCAAAGCCGAATTTCGCGCCTTGAACTTGCAAGGACCCACCGTCACCGATGACTATTTTCGTTTGCAGCACAAATGCCTCCTTGGACACGAAGAGGTCGGCGAGTTCGGCAATGAGCCTCACCAGCTCCGGTTGACCGTTTGGAGAGATCTCCAGATGCGAGGCTACCTTCTCAAGCATGCCCGGAGAGGTTGGGGCATCTGAGCCGTACGCGAACGGAAATTTCCGAGAGAGCTGGAAAGCTCGTGAGGGATCCGTGGTGGGTGATGCAATTATACAAGGCTGCCGCGCCTCCCGATCGATGGAGATGGCGAGAAACTTCTGATCGTCCTTGGAAGAAGAGTCTACCGTAGGAATCCCTCTGGCCTTCAGCATATCGAATGCTTGCGATTGTTTGATGTACAGCGTGCGGCGCTGTCCTAAAGCAGATCTGCTGGGTCCAACAGCTTTAGGTCTTCGCCGCACGGTATGGTAGCTTCTCCGCTGAGCGGCTCCATTGCGTCCTACACCTGGACTTCCGGCACTGGACCGTCCATTCAGCAACCGCTTCATCCCGCTACCAAACTTCTCCGGGTGGTCGACCACTGTCACCCCGACGTCCTCCAGGATCTTGATCTTCTGTGCAGCAGTGGCTTCCCCCGGAGCTGCCCATGCGCCGGCATGGCCCATGATCCGGCCTGGAGGTGCCTGTATACCCCCAATCAGGGCCATGAAAGGTTTGGGGTTTGCTGTCCGTCGATTATAGTCCTCGATCCACTCGGCCGCTCTCAACTCGGCGCTGCCTCCGATTTCACCTATAACGATTATGCCTTCCGTATGTTCATCCTCCACCAACACTTGAAAGGCCTCGACGAAGTTGGTGCCCGCAAGCACATCGCCACCCATGCTGATGCAGTAAGTCTGGCCAAGGCCGGCGCGTGTGGTAGACGCCACGGCCTCGTAGCTCAAAGTCCCCGACTTGGCCACAATGCCGACATTGCCATCCGTGAAGAACGGGAGAGGCTGGAACCCTAGCCGACAGCGGCCCTGGACGTTGATGATGCCTGGACAATTAGCACCGACTAACCGTGTCTTTGATTGCGTCCGCAGCATCTCGTGGATCCTCAACGTGTCGTGTAGCGGTATGTGTTCGGCGACGGCCACGATGAGAGGGATCTCATTCTCAATGGCCTCTTCCATGGCAGCAACTGTCCCATTTCCCGGGACGTAGATGGCACTAGCATCTGGCTTGAGCTTCTCCACAGCCGCTCTCACTGACGGCAAGACTGGTAGACCCAAATGTTCGCCCTCAAAGCCTGGTTTCACACCCCCGACAATGTTGGTCCCCCATTCCAAAGATTCCTGGGCGTTCATGGTCGCTTGGCGGCCCGTGAATCCTTGATATAGCACACGGGTATGCTTGCCTATCTTGAGATTGTCGATGGTATCGGCATATGACCGCATGCTGGCAGATGTAGTGAAAGGGGACACGTTCCCGCCGGTGCCATGTTTTCGCAGAGTTCGAAACGAACATCTGTGGGGTCGCAATCCTCTAGGCAATATGAACCTCGACATCACTCGGGGCACACTGGGGGGGTCAGATCAGCCACCGCTGGCTGTGTCAGCACGACAGGAAACAAAGGTCGGTTGCGGGATGCCGAGTCGCAGAAGGAGGGTTCATAGATATATGTTTATTCGGCAACATTAACGGCACTCTTACCACACGCTCCGGGAACTATATGGGGGAAAGGAATATCATATATACAAATCCATGCGGACACAGGGTCCTGGCACAAATCCCGAGGCCGGCACCGGGGAGGAATAGAGCAAGAGGAAGAGAAAGATGCGGAGAGAGGATGAGGGAGTGGAGGAGGTTGATATCCACCGCCCTCGAGACGCACGAAAGACTCGGAGCAGACAGTTCAAAGTCCGAGACGCTAACAGAGGATTCCGAGATAGCAGCCGATGAAGTTGCGAGACCGGAGATGAATTGTTGTACCGCTTGGAGTCCAGAGAAGTTGAAGAGCTGATGAGCTTCAAGGGCACGGCTCCCTAGGCCTCGCATGTTGATCCGCTCATACTGATATCGTACATGGTCCGTCGTCTGTCAGCCACTGTCAAGGCAACCGTATATTAGAACACTCGGCTTCGATCAGATATCATCGGATGGCTATGAGGACTCGAAGTAGTAGTAGTATATTAGTAGTAGAACTTATACCTTCAGGTACAAGGTTCATAGTGCTCATGGATGCGGGGTGCAGCAGCAGAACAGTCCCAAGGATGCCTAGAGCAGCCAAAACCACAGCTGCTGCCAGGGCTTGATTCAAGGCGGTGGGAGTTTCGTTAGGGCTGGGAAGCCCTGTAGCCTTCCTAGCCCCCTAGCCCCCTAGCCCGAATACAGAGCACAAATTCTGGAAGGTTTATTAGGGGCTTAAGGGCATCTCAGGCAACGTCACAGCTGCCAGGGATCCTCGGCCCAATGGGCAATAATAAACTAGCCTGAGACCTTAGCCACCAGCCCCTAAGCTCCCTCCCACTATTAAGGCTAGTGCCCATGTCTTAGGTGCTATGTCATTCTCTCCAGAGTCCCAGAGTCCCGCTCAAGCTTTTCCACCCCCCTCCATCCCATCATTCGTCATGTTCTGTCGCGTGCAATTGACGTTTTGACCGTTGTACGCAAGACACCTACGTAGGTACCTGGGGACCTCACCTCACCTCACCTGCCAGGCAGTTATTAGTAACGTGCATGGAGAGTTGAGTGGGCGGTTCCTTCTACCGACCTACGCCCATGCGTCTTTTTAACAAGAACTCGAACCTGTGAAAAGAAACGACTTCCACGGAACCCAATGGATTTCCCACCGCAGCGCACCGCCTGATGTTGGTTTCGAGCTTGTTCTAACGCACCCAATACAGTACCACAGGGCCACGCCTTCTGTCGACTGCAACAGCGACTACAACTGAAATTGAACCTGCTCAGTTGGACCACTGGCAGACAAACCTCCTCCAAGACTCACTTCTTCTCGTTGATTGTCGAAGTACCTCCTACAGATGGAGTCGACAAAGGTGGGAAAGCTGCACATAGATCTACCGGCAGAATCCACCAAGCCCAAGGTCCTTACAAAGACAAAGCAAAAGAAGGAGGAGGAAGTGATTGACTCCTGGGAAGATGACGACGATTTGTCCTCGCTCGAAGACACCGAGACACCCACTGGAGGATCAGACACCGTGCGCAAACCGCTCATGTCCAAAGACCCGGCACTGAGGCCGCCTCCACCTCCACCTACGCCCATTTCGCCCGAGAACGCGGATCAACGTATCGATTGGTCTCCTGCCCAAGTGCTGGGCGGTGGTCGTCCCCAAGCTTACAGACCATCCTCTCCGTTGACGGGCAACGATTCGGATCGAGAGCGAAGGAGGCCAGAAAAGACCACGGCGACCGCAAGTCGCTTGATCGCTGCAGGCTTGGGGATCAAGCCTCCCAAGAAGACCGAGGAACAGAGACAATACGACCGTGCCGTTCGAGAGCAGGAAATCCGACGGAGGACCAAAGAAAAAGAGGATCAGGAACGCCAGCGAGAGGCGGAAGAAAAGGCAAAGGCTGCAGTCTGGGACGCATGACCTCCATGGCACTTGCACCACTTCACCTTCATGCATGTACTGCAATGTGTTAGTATGACA
This sequence comes from Capronia coronata CBS 617.96, assembly GCF_000585585.1. Taxonomy (NCBI): domain Eukaryota; kingdom Fungi; phylum Ascomycota; class Eurotiomycetes; order Chaetothyriales; family Herpotrichiellaceae; genus Capronia; species Capronia coronata. The sequence goes on from NW_006912899.1 coordinate 1,548,656, forward strand.
GACTCTTAAAGCCGCGGTTGCGAATCACTGGGCATTGAGCAGCAAAAACAGGCCTCTCTCAGGTCGAACCTATATATAAAAAGTACCGGCGATCGGATTGTAAATTCAAGAAGGCTTTTCCCGCGTTTGTTCGCGTTGTGCCTGACGCATTGTTGTCGTGCAAGCGTCGGCGTGGAATTCAGGCCTATCACAAGGGCAGCTAGTTTCGAGGCCAAGGTCACTTTTCGAAGTGGACGAGCGAGCCAGAAGATGGAAGAAGCAGCACAATAGGAATGACTGAGCACAGGTCAAAATCAGCACAGCAGCACAGAAGTCGCATGGACAGTCAGCAGTTTCTGGATCTCATTGATTGCATTCAAGTTTGCCAGCACCGAGTGACCATCCATCTGGAACCTGAGCGCCTTATCTCCATAAGTCCATGCACCTAAGCAAAAGCGTCTTCTCTCGATGACTGCAAGACGGCACAGCTGTAGTCGTCGTCGTTCCTTTCGCTGCAAATCGCCCCATCCGTCACGGCAGATAAGACGATGGCTCTTGATACCATACTAGTAACATCGCACCACGCGGCAACTCCTCTTTCTGGCCGGCTCAAGCGCCGCCACCGATCTGCTCTTGATGGACTTCGATCGAGTCGCCGTCTTGCATTTCGAGCTGTAGGGAGACAATGGTCAGTATCGGTCCAAGAGAAAAAGCTCGCGTCCGTCATGACTCATTGTAGGAAGCCGAGGCGGGCTGGGCTGAAGGAAGGCGACAACGACAACAAGCGTGACTTACTACTTCAGGCGTATCCTGTGGCTGGACCTTTTGGCCTTCAAACAAGAACCTGGCCGATCGGATGTCTTTGCCCTGTCGTTCGCAGAAGGCCTTCATCAACTTCTCCAGCTTGGTCGTCTTCTTGATCTTGAAGAAGACCTCGTTGTTGCCATCTGTGACCTTGATGTTCATGTGCTCGTTGGCACCTCCGGCAGGAGGCACGTCACCGCCGCCATTGGGCGAGGCTTGACCGGCATCCGACATGGCTGGGTTCTTGGAGGGAGAATTGAAGTAGAGGTGAGGACTGGCGCAGGAAAAGCGCGAAAGGTTTAGATGGGCGCGGTCTGTAATGGAGTTTAGTGAGTATGCGCCGCAAGTGGATAGTCGACGACGAATGTGGGGAGGGCGCGGTACCGGAGCAGGAGAAGGATATTGCAGATGGTGAAGTGATGGATGCGTTCGCGAGAGGTTACTGAAGGAGTTCGCGGGCGCTGGAGAGAGGAGTGAGAGAGGTGGCGAAAGAGAAGAAGGAGAGGAAGAGAAGATGAAGGGAGGTTGATCCGACTTGTAGAAGTCAAGTGTCAGTCAACGGGCAGGAAAATAAAAGCCGCTTCGCACTTCAAGAATGAAAGAAGATGCGTTGTTTTGAAGGTTGCCCGCTTCCTTTGGGGTACGACCTCGCATCAAAACAGCAACATACAACTTCTGCTGGATTCTTCTTCTTTTGTTTGATGGTTTGATTCTCCGTGAGAATGTACTCAGATAGAGGTGAAAGAATCGCAGGTCAACAGGAGCAGGACTCTGCCATTACTAGTTACTGCTCTCTTCTGCGCATTCCATGCATACAAGCTACAGACACACACCACAACCTCTGATTCTCTTTCGCCCCATTCATTATGTCTCTGTCCGTCAAACTCCTTCCTTTCGCATCGACCGCTGCTCCTTTGAATGCATCGTGCTAAAGCACAAAGATGGCTTCAACCGATCACGTCGGCGGGCTTTTTGGTCTCCTGCATAGCATCCACGGCCTGCGCGCTTTCATGCGAACGAAACCCTGGTCAGACTCTGCTCATGCATCCTTTCACAATGAAAGCGTGTCATGTTCTGATGGCAGTTGACAGCGTTTCTAGGCAGTGTCATCTCCAGCTGTACTCTGCCTTGACTGAAACAATCCTTCCAAGCCATCGTCACGATCTCGACTTAGACGAGCAATCCGCTCCCTGTATCTGACACCGTCTGCGTCTCTCTCTCAGCTGTTCTCGAAACTGCTGTCTCCAAGCCTCCCAGTCTTCATCGCTGCTCGAATCTCTCCTTACGATCTCGGCCCTCTGTTCTAATCGCCCGGAACGAATGGTGTGCCTCTCCGGAGACGACCTTTTGCGCAGGGACCGAGTCTTCTTTACTGACGTTTGCGCCACCTCTTCAGCAGGCGGTATCTGCTTCTGACCGTCGGGCTGGAGCATGGGCGGCGTGAGCATAATGTACTGCGGTTGCGGAGAGAAGATTTGGCTGTTGGGTGTGGAAGATTGCGATGGCTGCTGGTCGACGTCGTCTTGATTTGAAAACTGTTCGGTCGCAAGAACAGGCGCCGCCGCAACCAGACCCTCGTATGCTGCGCACAGCAGTAACACGAGGGCCACGAGCTGGAAATTGGAGGGCAAGTATTTGTCCGGCTTCATTGTCGATTTCGTCCCAAGTTCTTATCTCCCCCTCTCGGTCTCTCTTCTGGTTGCGCTCGCTTGATGCAGTTGATCCAGCGCCCTGTCCTTTCGTTTCGTGTGTGTGCAATCCACGCCCGCTCGTCAGAACGAGAGAAATGTCGGACCGAAACAGCCGCAAAGATTCTCGAGATTGGCCCTCTTCTTAGCTGGAAAAAGCCGAAAGTGACGCTCGGGTTCCCAAGAAGACTATTGACCAGCCATCCAATGTCCGATCCTGAAACGGAAGTGACAGATGTCAATGCGCGAGGCTGTGGATCAGGCGACTTTCAACCTCGTCTCTTCAACCTCTTCACCCGCCCTAAGGAAATTCTGCTGTCCCAATAATCCACCTGGATGGGCTAGCTTGAACAAGAGAGATGTGAAGACCCGGTGGGTGAAAGCAGGACAAGGTCCGTGTTTAAAGAGTGGTATATGAAGCACACGTGTCAAGCAAGGCTGATGTTAACATCTCAGCCATGTTCCACCACCACCTCACAGCGCACCATATATATTATTTTCCCCCTTGCGCATTCATCGATCATCATGCATATCTCGTCCTGGCTGATCTCCCTGCAGGCTGAGGGATGATATTGATTCCGCAGCATGGGTCGGCGAGTTCATTCTTGCTGCAACTGCAGGTCTCGATGCTGGCAACACGTGGTCCCCCTTCATACGTTACGACCTTCTTGGAGACAGAGATCGTGTTTCTTCTTTCACCCAGAAACAGGCGAAGCGCAACTGTCTGAGGAGGTCTAAATCTCACGATTGGGCGACAATGCGATAAGACGGCTGTGACGGGACCCCGACGGGCCTCGACCATGGTCTTGTTCGCACAGTTTTGGTCTATTAAGATTAAAATCCCCTCCCAAGACTTTTTAGCACGATAGCACTACACCCACGTCGTCGCCTGCTGTGAGTCTTGAGTCTCTCTGCTGCCTCCGACATCGCCCATTCTAGTGCTAGACCTCTCTTTTGTTGGTGACAGCTGCTGGTTTCCCGCACTGCCCGCGCCGCCCAATCCTCTCTTCATCATCCGGCCCAGGATCCCGACCATTTCTGCAGCGTCTTCGAAGGAGTCGTCGTCCATGCCTTCCTGCGCCTCATACACGTGGCGGATGCTCGTCCTGGCCATGCGCCGAGACTGTTCCGGGTTGTGCAAGCAATCGTAGATATAAGCAACGTACTCCACCTTTACCGAAAGGCGAATCGGGTGGGATCCAGGAAGAAGCCCCTCAGCGAGCTGGTTGGCCTCGCGGAATGCTTGCGTCGCATAACGTCGATAGTCTTGAAGCGGAAGAAGGAAGGTTGCGGTGGCGTTGGCGTTAGTTGAGCCGTTCGGGTAGGGATGTGTGGCGGGCACTGAAAGCCCTGGAGGTGTACGAGTCACTCCGGACACCGGCCCACCCAGGCTGATCGCCGGTGACCGTTGACGACCACTGTTGGGAGATCGACGAGTGGGTTCTGCTGGAGGAGTCTTGAAAGAGAGTTTCGGTGATAAAGGATCGGGAATCAGAGAGAAGGAGTCGGATGTCGACCGATTGACTCGATTGTTGACCGGCGGATCGTTGTGAAAGAGAACGAAAACGTGATAAAACGAGGCCTTCAGTTTGTAAGACAGGACACGGAGCTCAATGTAATTGCCCACCATGGGAAGTACATATTGCTCGACCATGACGAGCCCTTCGCGGGCCAGCCATAAGATATGATGGACGAGATGTCTGGTTTTCGGGTCACGGCCAGGATCGAGACGCTTCGCTCGGCGCGCACGCAGAAGCTTCTCCGCTAGGATGACAGAGAGACCAAGGACGCGGAAGAGAAAGCTAGTAGCGTAATGAGCAGTTAGCCAGGGCATCGAGCTGGTAAAACCCATGACATCCATCCTCTCACCTGGAAAGATAATTATTCTCCGTAGTGGTAACTTTTGCAAAATAGCCGAGAAACTTTTGGTCCACTTCCGAAGAGGCCATCCAAAAAGAATAGAAAGGAGGGTCGTCCGACGGCTGCCACTGTCGAGACAGATACGTCAGTTCAATGAATGCGTGTTCCAATTGTTTCTGCGCGGAATGCCAGGAGTCGGAGGGATCGGGATAAACTGTGTCCATGACTTGCAGAACCTTCGAGCCGTGCTCGAACACATGCAGAGCCACGAGTGCCTCAACCTGGCCTTCCTTGTAGGTTGAAGATGGATGTTGTGATATGTAGACTGAGGAATTGGCCAAGCCGTCCACTCCTGCACCCAGTGAAGCCAAAATCGGCTCTACTCCGCTAGAAGAAGGTGATATACCAAAGCGAAGCAAGGAATAAAGGACGGTGGTGAACCAGACATGGTCAGAAGAAGCTGGAGAATGGCACGTTGCAATTTACCTTTAACCGCCCGTTCTTTATACTGGCGCGTGCAAATCAACCCCGTTCCAAACCCGAATTCTCAGCGGTAAAAATCGATGAATGTGTCGCTGTTTCGTCGCTTTGCCGACTCTGCTGGTTCGAGTCGGAGAGTTCCACTGACTGCAAAATGGATTCAGACACGCCACCTTGAGGAAAATGTGTTCGATGTTCTGCGAAGCTCGTAGTTGCGGAACATGAAACAGAGCGGTTCGCAACAATTCTGCCACTCCAATCAATCAAGCCTCCTTTCCTCCCAGTATTGAGCGAGTGTATGCTGCCGCTACCTCTTGTTGATACAGAAAGCTCAGATGACGACGGCAGATTGATAATGCTTTGTGCGGCGGAGCGGGAATTAGTATTGAGTATTTCGAGGCGCTGTTGTTACAAAAGGAGCAGGGGAGCAAGGAGATTCCGGACTTGCAAAAGGATTGGACAGGACAGTCGTGAAGAACGATCGGGCTGTCCTCAGGTGTTAGGGTATCTATTCCCACAGTCAGCTAGAAGACCAAACATCTTACCATGACGTGCGTTGTCTGGGGAATTGTGAGAGCCAACGTACCGTGGGATTGGCGCAGTAGGGACAAAAGCAGGTGCAAGTATGTCTATGCAACCAGAACCGTATTATTGTAGCCAATAGAGGTGGGACAGGTAGAGCCGGTCGGGATTGCGGTCGCAGAAAATCTGGAAATGAGGCTGTGAGATGCCGCTTGTTCTCGTCTGACGCATGGCTGTATCGTCAGGTGAACGACCGGCGGCCAGATGTCCCAATGGCGGTGCCCAATGGATGTTCAACGCTGCCCGACCTGAACTTCAATCTCCAGGTTCGCAGACCTGACCACCTGGACAGAGATATTGCTTTGGGTTCGGCGTGGCGCGGTAGCCCTTGATCTTGCCGATAGGACGGCACCGATGGGAGAAAGTGGGAGTAGAGAGCAAGCTCAGAGCATGGCCACAAGGCGAAGGAGGGTCCCCCAGACAGTGAGCTGGGACGGGAGATTTGAGGAAGCAGATGTGTTGTATTCGGGGTCGTTCTAGTAGAACAAAAGCACATCAAGGTGATGGCAGGCTGCAGAAGGGGAAACGACCGTGTGCATGACGATGACGCTCGAAGAGTGAGTGATGAACTGTTCTCCTCAAGCCACCAGCTTTGCAAAGAAGGAAAATTGAACGACGAGAAAAGCCGGTGAGACGAGAGGCTGAGAGCAAGTGATGCTGCAAGATGGATCTGCGAGACAAGCTGCAAAACGTGCCAACGCATCAAGCGCGTGTCCCTGGTCGAGATCCTTTACCTGGTTGGCGATAGCGTGTCGACCAGGCGTGGAGTTCATGGACCGGGGTATCAGAGACTAGACCTACTAGTAGTCGTGTAGCAGCGAGTTTGTACCATGGCCAGCATCTTATCTTTACTCGAGAGCTCCCATGAACCCACGCAAGGGTAAGGCTGGCGAGGAGATGCTGTGTATATCATCCGAGGCCCGTTGAAAACCAGGCTGGCAAGATCGGATACTGGCATCAGTGAAAGACCGGTCAACGGGCGAGGACCGAAGGACAGGATGCGGGGAGACAGCACTGATGCCGGGAGAGCAGATCTGAGCGATGGAGACCGCCGCAGCAGGCAGGGAGGAGAATGACTGTTTCTTCTCTGGTCGAACCATTCGAGATCTTCTGACTGAGACCTTGCGGGTTCAGGCAAATCGAAGGAAGAGAAGTCTGGCAGAGGGACAACCAGAAATAAAGAGAGGGAGAGAAGGAGGAGAGTCGAAAGTGCTCACAGAGCAAGGCAAAAACATATGGCACTGCAGTGAATCAATCCTGTGCAGTCGAGGTCACCTGAGAGGACGTTCATTCATCTGCCTCACTATTAGCCATTAGCCATTAGCCATTAGTAGTATCAGGGAGTATCAGGTACCAGCTACCAGCTATCGGGTGCCTCCTTCCGAGGTTGTCAGTGTGTAGCAATCCGCATGCAGTCCATTCTAGTCATTCTCCTGGGAGGAGGTTCTTGCTAGTCCTAGTACTACTACTACCGCATCTGCTGGCTACAACTTTGAACTTCTAGTACCAGTACTGCCCCGGAATCGGAATCGACGACAACTATCAGAGAATTCCTAGGTACTAGTATTTGCTGGAGCCGTACACACGGGAGGACAAGGGAGCACCCTTCAGAGAATTGCTGGTCTTCAGATTCACCAGGGACGTCTCCCAAGAGGAGCAGTTGATGCAAAGCCCGGTCTCTCATTCCTGCATACACGCATTCTCCTCCCCGTTCATAGGCCGAGCCGCAGTCGCCTGCTCTCCTCCAGATGCATGATAGACACAAGTGCACTTTGCAGACACATGGGCCGCTTCCTTCCTCTGAACCCCTCAGCGAGATTGTCTGAGCGGGTTCTAAGCGAATAACCCCCTTCTCCATACGAATAATTCTGTCCAGAACTAAATTGATTGCTGCTCCCTGCACCTTGATAGCAGCCACTCCTTTCCGGCGGGCAGGCTCATCCTTCCCATTTGTCCTTCCATGGCGCGGACCAGCTCCATCTCTAGCTGCTCAGGAAGGGTTGTGAGCACACCAGGCCAGAAATGACAAACCCAGGCAACAAGGATCCCTAAGTCGATAATGCGGGTCCCCGCGTATCCCACGTCGTTTGCGGACAGTCCAGGGATCGATGCTCATATCGCTAGAGTGCACCGAGTACCCTCAGTCCTGTGGCCGCAATGGCATAAGTACGAAACGCCTTGGGCGAGGCGGTGACGATAGGGACCCAGTTGATAGTCTGGTTCGTAGAGGCGCGCCGGACTTGTCATCGCTCTAGGCACGATATGGACTGGCTGTTCTCGGGGCACCGAAGCTGGGGACTTTCCAAAGAATGAGTACATGAGCGAAGCATCTTCACGCCTCATTTGGCATCTTCAGGAGCCCCTTCCATCTGCCCAAATGCAGGGCCTTGTGCTGGTCCATTCACGACAGAGCCATGATTTTGTTGCATCGCAGGGTGCATCTTCTGCGGCATCTGTCCATAACCACCGCTAATGGCCCTGTGTTGCATGGCGTAGCCTTGATGTGGCGTCGATCCATATTGATGGCCGCCGCCATAGCCTCCCCGCGGCATGGCCATCTGCTGCTGAGGATACACTATCGGGCCTCCTTGATTCGACATGCTGAACATCATGTTAGGAGCTGATGGGTGCCCTTGTTGCGACCCTTGCTGCATCATCATGGGAGCGACGCGGCCTGGGCTGGAGTAGCCTCCGTTTTGTTGAGGATAAACGTGACCAGGGTTGGGCGAGTACATGGGCATTTGATGGTTGAACTGTTGTGGGACAGCCATATATGGCCCATTTGAAGGCTGTTGGACCATCATCGGCGCGCCCGTCTGGCCCACCTGTGCATGCATCATTCCTGGCGTGCCTGCAAACGGTCGAACCGGCATCGGCATCTGTCCCGCTACTGTGCCAAAATATGGTTGTTGCTGATATGCCAACTGTGCAGGATGGGTCATGGGGGAAGCATAAGCAGAAGCCTGTCGAGACGGGATGTTGGGCGAAGGATAAACGCCGGGGTTCGCAGCACCGAACTGCATCCGATGACTGCCGTCGTCGTACTGATGAGGGTATTGGTGCGGTCCACCATGGATGGCGTGCTGTGGTGCTGCGATGTGTGGAAGGTTCGAAGGAGCATTGGGTACCACCACTCCCTGTCCAGCAAATGGAAGGTGATGAGCTGAACCAGAACGACTCTGTGAGGGCGAGACGGCAGGCATAGTATGCTGCTCGAATGCTTCTTCGTAAGTCTTTTGGTCATTTTCTGTCTTGACTGTCCATCTGGGTCCCGTTTGGAAAGCCCATGGCATCCCACCGTTGGCACTGTAGTCTTTATGCGTCTCATCCGGCTTTGTGGCTCCAGGGGTGGATTTCTGCGCAAATTCTTCTTTCATACGCTTGATAGGGTTGAAGTAATCGGCGATAGATGGCCGTTCGGAGGAAGGCTTCGGCTTACGATGGCCAAACACCAAAGAAGGGCTTGCCGTCCTCGAGATGGACCCTCCCCGATGAGTCGAAGCAGGGCTGGAAGGAGTCTGCAAAGGGACGCTGGGATTGAAAGTAGCGGCTGTAGGTCGAAATTCTGAAGCCTTGACGTTCAGGTTAAACTTGCCCGATATGGCCGAGGTCGGAGTGTGCATGTTTGATCGTTGAGGGCTTGTCAACCCACTCTGGTCGGCCATTGGGCCAGTGGGAGGCACTCGACCATCAATGATGGGTATTGGAGCAGGTAGAGCATGGGGCTGTGTGCCCTTGCGGTCTTGCTGGTGCGCGGGAAACCTAGGCTGATATCCAGCATTGTTGTTCCGAGCTGGGTACACTTGGGGCTGCTGCTGGTTTCCAGGGCGATCTGTCCGCGCGGGTTGCGTGATGCCTCCCCGGCCACGATTGAAGACCTGCCTGTCGGGCACAGCGGGTGACGCCTGTGGAGCATCGGCTTTACGAGCAGCAGTGTTCGTCACCGGGACTGGTGAAGCACTGCCAGCTACTGAAGCCGACTCGGCGTGCTCCTTCTGGGCCTTTTCGACAATGGCTTCTTGCTTTGCTGGGTCTTTGGCCAGTATGCCAATCAGATCATTTGGTATCGGTGTCTTCAACTTGAAGGTCTTCGAAAAGCGAAGCAGTTCGTTCAACTTGGTTGTCCGGTCTTGATTTTGCTGAGCCTTTCTTCTTTCTTGGACCCGCTGCTTCTCAAGGTCAGCAAACTGCCGGAACTGATTGAGCACCTTGACTTCCACGTTCTCGGTCGGCCCCGGAGATGCTACTTTGTTGACAGTTTTCGAATCTGCTTCTGAACCATCCGCTGCGTCGGGGGTTGTCACTGTCGCTGCGGGACCATCGCTGCTGTGGGTTGCGGTGGGCAGTACGGAAGTTGCACCATCCCCGTCTGTGGTAGTGTTGTCAACGGGAAGAACTGCTGGGTTTTCTGCCGCAGGTGTCTCTTCTTTCGTGGTTTTCGCCTTCTGGCCGTTAGGCTTAGAAATCTCGGGTCCGGACAGACTCGCCGAGATGATTGCAGGGTCAACGGGGACGCCGGCGACGGTTGCCTGCCCTGTCGGTGCTCGTCTCGCTGGAGGCGTGTATTTGTTCGGGCCCCCGACCGGTAGAGAAGGGAAAGCCTTTGCATTTTCAGCTCTCCTGACCCCACTGTATTTTTCTTCCTCGTCCTCGCCGTCATTTTCCAGTGCCTGACCACGTTCTTCACGGATATGGGGATTTGTGGAGGCCGCGCCTTCAATCTCCCTTGCGATCCTCTCTGCTTCGGCTTCTCTGCGTTTGTATGACGGCGAGTTCCGATCGATGACGGTGGTATACAGAGTTTCGTCGTAGGTGCTCTTGGCTCCAAAGAGTTGTGAATTCACGCTAAACTGGTCCCAACTGCCGGGAGTACCAGACTCGAGAGAAAGGTTGGCGGCGTCCGGCCCTTCTGGGACCCATTTTTGTAGCAACCGCTCTCCGCGAGTCTGGTTCCCTGAAATATCGGCGTCGGTCTGGAATCCTGAAGGGGTACCTGTACCTAGGAAGTTAGCCGAGAACAAATAGGTGTGAGAGCGTAGCGAACCATTAGCCAGCTTGAAGTTCTCGGGGGGAGAAAATTCTGGAATGACAAGGTCGGCGATATCTTTCACGTCGAAGTTCATGGCATGCTCAGGACTCGAGCCAACCAAGGCCGCTTCCCGATATCCAGTTCCGTTCGTCTGTCCCGAGGCCGCAGGGTGTGACTTCCTGACCATCTTCATGGTAATTTTGGAATTGGTGGGATTCAAAGTCGAACCAGTTAATAGCCCCTCAAACCGGTCCCCGGATTTGACGGTGATGGCGATACTCAAGCCCTGTCACTAACGGTCAGCAAGTGGTCTGATCTGAAGGGGTACAGGTGAAGCATACGATGGTGGCCCCGAACAAATACACCAATCTGTCATGTGCTTGCTTGTCAGAAACACCCGCCTCTTTTTGCATGGCCGACCTCAATGTGTTCGAACTCCTGGTTTGAAATGAGCTTCCATTTTGCTGGACAGCCACTGATCCCCGCTGCGAGATGGGATTCGAAGACGAACCCCAGGCTTTCTGAGCACTTGGGCGCCTGGCACAAAGTGTTAGTAAGTAGGAACTCAAAAGTGAACGCGATGCACGGGAGCCATGTAGTCAAGACTGCGCCGCCACATCGGGGTGGTATGGGAAGATGAGAAGAAAGGCGTACCGTGAAACGCCGTCAACAGGGCTTTGCTTGCGCCCAGCATCGACAGCCTTTGTGTTGCTGGTTGTTCTCATAGCCGTCCTTGCTGAACCATTACTGTTCTGCTGGGGATGATTGTTGAGCAGGGTACCGGAGGAATTTGCAGAGTTAGCAGTGATGCTGGCGGCAGAGGCCATTAGCTGCAGTTGACTGCTGGCAAGGTCGCACAAAAGGTTTCGGGAGAGCTGAATCGACGGGTCCAGCCAGTCAGACTGCGCTCTGATGCGACGGGCGGAATGTCTGGGGCAAGAAGGACGGACAGTAAGAGGTGATTTGTAGACGTCTGTGTGGTGGGTGGAGGGCACGAGCCTCAAACGACACACGGAGGTGTCCAAGCGAGGTGCGGGAAAGAGGCTGCGTTTAACTGCGTTTAACTGCGGGACGGGGAATCTCGACACAAGAACAGGAACAAAGAAAGAGAGTGACAAACAAGGTGGACTGATAAGCCTGACCTTGAGGCGTCTAGGAGAAAGGAGCAGTAAAGGAGACTGCAGGTGGAGGATGTTGTGGGAGTTGTTGTGAGATGGAAATAAATGGACGGAAAGGAAGGGAAGAGGAGGAGAAAGGAGGAGTAGTAGGAGGAGGTTCGCTGCGCTGCGGTGCAGTGCGGTGCGGCTGTTGTTGGATTGCGGTTAGGTCTGAAGCAGTTAAAAGGCAGGGTAATACCACAATACTAGCAATAACTTAAGGGTAGGCGGAACTTTGGTGGCCCTGGGGACGAAAGCGAAAGCTGGAGAGTGATGGGCGGCTTGATTCGCTGATGACTGCCTTAGGTACCTACCCTAAGCTTGCTGCTGCTGGTGCTGGCTACTAGGGTATCTAATGAAGCATCTACCTCTAAGTACCTCATGGCTATCTTTTTCAGTTACTTTTCTATAACAGCATGAGCGCTGCAACGCAGTTGAGCAGGTCGAACGATAAATGAAGCGTGCGCACCTGAAGCAACCAAGGGTGGCCGGTAAAGACGCGGTCAGCTGGGGCAGGCACTTACAGGGTGTCGGTGAAAGGACGTTAGGCTGGTTGGGCATGCGCAGGAAGCTGAGGTTACGGGCAGGGGTTAACCATAACAGGCGCTGAGTCCCTAAAGAACCCATACTTAGAGGGGCCTACCACGGTCAACTTGAACCTTACTATAGTCTGCTTGTTATGATCATCAGGTCTTTTTTGATTTGCCAGACATGTCTGAGTGCGGTGCTGTGTGCCAATATTGCAGTCTATTATGTACATATTTTCTGCAATTCAGTCATGGCTTGTGATATTTCAGTCCCAACTCTTCTTCCAATCTACTTAATGAACAATCCTTCATCCTGCAACCCCATTGTCAGAATAACAATCGTCGCCCATTCTTTCTCCCTACTGCTGGACGACCAGACAAACCGCCTGCGTTGCGCTTGCGGTGAGAGATGAAGGACGGACCCTGGGACCCTCGTTCGACCCACCGCTCTGCTCAGTCGTCCTCCGACTCGCTAACTTAACACCTAAGACACGGATGCTTCCATCGATGTACTGTGCTGCCTTGTTATTTGTTCCTACTAGGTACTAGCTAACGATGGCAGTGGGCTCTCCCGACGGCCCCGTATTCCCCATGACGCCAACCGTAGACTCGCAAATCATCTCAGTCTACCGATCACGTCCCTGACGCGTTCCCCGTTCAGACGAAAACAAAGGAACAACCCAAGTTGCGGCAAACCTGCGGCCCATCAAATTCTGCACATCAAAAGAAGGACACGAACATAACATCATGGCAGTAACTCAAGACTTATGATTCACTGCCCTCGGACAACTACCTGCATTGGTCCATGTGGCAATGGCACCGCTCAGCGGTGCATCTGTCCACTGATTATTGCCAGAGAAAACATGACCATGGTCCATGGCCAACCCTCGCCGTCGTAGCTTGCACGGTGCCTTTCGTCAAGGCGCCGCGAAAGCAATATCCATCATCCATCAAATTCGTCTTACAGTCTCAAAGAGTTGAGAATTGCCGATGTCATAGATCGATATTGATTCATACCACCTTGCACCTTCTTGAACTGGATGCCGTGAAGTGACAGCAGGGGGATCTTAACAATGCTGATCTCAAACCTGAGCACGAGTCTCTCACCCGTGTCGTCCTGGACCCGCGTTCGTGTCGCTCCGCCATCTTGAGTCTGGTCGCCGGCGTGGCGTACCTGTTGCAAGTATTCTTCCGATCCCTCGGAGTTCGTCACGAAACTCTGGTCCGGTTGTCTCCTCCTCGTATGATGACGGCTGAGTCGGTCGTCTCTTACGTCGTCTTTGTCTTTTCCGCGGAATGCGGCCCCGAAAGAGATTCTTCTCTGGTGCCCTGATGCTCCCCTACCGCTCTTCTCGTCCAGGCCAGCACTGGGCTCGTTGATCCCCTCCAGATTGATGCTGGGTGCATGTCTACAGGAGAATCCTCCTTTGATCACCGTGTACTGTACACCAAGCTGATTCAAGACTCGGATGATATCGTGTCTAATAAATTCTGGAGGCTTACTGCTCGTGGTGGCAGTTGAGAACAACCCTTTCAGAGAGGCTGGTTTGGCAATCTCGGTGCCAGGAGTGTCGGGAAGAGCGGGTGTGTCAAGGTTATCCGGCTCGTCTTGGATGTCCGCATCCGTCTCCTCAGGAACGTTTGCTTGTCGGTCTCGTCGTTCCTCATGGCGTCTTCGCCGAGCCTGGATGCTCTCCTGCCGGGCGTGACCAAGAGATTTCGCCCGACTGGCGGTTGGCGTGCGCGGCGTCACGAGCGGGCTGGCGTTTGCAGCAGGCCTGTCGGTAAGCTCAACGCCCCGACCGGCCTTTGCCGCATTGACACTTGATTGATCCGACCCACTGGTGGGTGGCGGCTCAGGAGCAAGCGACGGCGATTCATTGCCCGAAGCGCCACGATGCAAAAGCCGTCGTGGCCGGTAGTCCGCCGAGTTAACGCTGGTGGATCGTCCCAGGAACTTCCCAGCTTTGGAGAGCCCGCCGCTTGCACTAAGCAGGCCTTCATGCTGGGGTTGGCTTCCACCGGCATGGTGCGTAGTCGGGCTTGGCTCTCTTCTCCGAGCACGTCGAACAGAAAACGACTTCCTCGGGGGTGCTGCTGAATCTTGAGGCGGCTGGATGTTGAGAGCTGGCGGTGGTTGCGGTCGTTCTACATCGCGTTCACGATAGCGCCGGGTGCTGAATCTTCGAAGGAGGCCTATGGCCGTCCCTTCTCTCTTCGCTGGCTGGTCGGGAGGTGGAATCGCTGTCGGTGAAGTGGTACTCGAGTCAGCCTTTCTTTCAGGCAATTCCAGGTTCTTCATAGCATGCACCACGTCATCTTCACCGTTAGTCCGAGCCCGTGGCCGCGCCCGACCACCTGTAGCCTTTTCGCCAGGCATTTCTGGTGCAAATGTGTTAGTATGAGCTGCCTCCGGTGGTGGCAGCCCAGGGAGCTTGAGTGGCGCATCTCCCGGAGTGACAGGCATGACCAAAGCACCCGGATTCTGCTCTCTCCGTTCTCGATCACGCTTCTCTCGGGCCAAGTAGTAGATCGAAATTAGTGGACTGTAGGCATTGAGGGGATCATAACCCCTGATAGCTTCAGTGGACGGAGTTGACAATCCTTCTCTGCTTATCGAATTTCGTCGTTTGTAGAAGTCGAAAACTCCGCGCTTTTTCTCACTGTTGGTCGAGGTATGGCTAAACTCTTCCTTGGTAGATCTGCGGACAGCATTCTGGTACTCTTCTGATTCAATGATGCGGGTCAATTGCTCCGTGATATAAGCTGACGAGCCGAAATCAAATCCTTGCATTTTGTCAATCACCTCAGGGTCGAGCGGCAATTGGAGCGGCTCTCTATGTGGGAGATAATTATCAGGAGGACCATTGAATCCTTTTGTCATCCACGGATGGTTCATGATTTCTTGTAAGCTGGCCCGGTCCCGGGGATCGACAACAAGCATTCGGGAAATGATGCTCTTGCATTCTGAGCATCGTTAGCAATATCACGGATGAGAGACGCGGGTACCATACCGGCCGTTATCCATTGGGGATAGTCAACCAGGCCTCGCTTGATCTTGGCATGCAATTGAGGCATGCTCTGGTCGTCAAATGGGACCTTGCCGCAAACAAGAACGTACAGGACAATTCCAAAACTCCATACATCAACCTCGGGGCCTGTATATTGACGGGCCTGCAGCAGCTCGGGGGCAGCGAAATACAAGCTTCCGCAAAAGGTCTTGAGCAGGGAGCGTGGCGAGTAGAGATTGCTCAGCCCGAAATCAATGATTTTGATGTCGCCCGTCTTGCTGATAAGAATGTTTTCAATCTTCAGATCGCGGTGGACAATACTGTTTCGGTGACAGTAGTCTAGTGCGCTGGCAATCTGACGAGCAAACTTCCTTGCTTGCTTTTCTTTGAGTCTGCCGTGAGCGATAATGTAGTCCAGCATCTGCCCACCGTTGACATACTCGAAGAGCATATACCAGTGATAGTTTGTCCTCTGAACGTCGATCATGCCACAAATATAAGGGTGAGAAAGGAGAGAAACCATGGCAGCCTCTCTTGCCGTTCGAATCTCCTTGGATCGATCGGCGCGTTCATCCTTTGCATGTCCATGATCATCGGCTGTTTGTCGCGGAACGATCTTGATTGCTGCTGTCTCTCCCGTCTCTATGTTCTTGGCAAGCTTGACCTTTCCCATGCTGCCTTGGCCAATTGTCTTGCCCAGCGTCCAAGTACCCGTTTGCGCAGTGATGGATGTTCGTCTGCGACCGACACTAGGATAAATGGGAGGAGCCGTTCTCTCAGCCTGCGAAGAAGGCGTGGGTGGAGGATGAGCCGTCATTCCGTTTGTTATCACTGTGGTCGGCGCTGTTAAATCCTGACTACCACGTCGCGATCCTGGACGAGAGGATGTTCTCCCATGTGATGCGGACTCTGTCTCATGTTCTCCTCGCCCTTCGCGAGAACTCCGGCGTGACGAGGGAGTTCGTGCCATGTTACCCTGTTCCAAGTCGCGGCGAGCAACATTGGCAAGCACCGTAGGGTTCGCCGGAGGAGGGGTTTCGTAGGAGCGTGACTCCGATCGACTGTGGCTTGGTCTCTGGTTTGTAGAACGTGTCCTGGATGGTTGTGCAGGCGACACAGGAGCATAAGCTGTTGTAGGGTTGCGGCTGGAAGAATGACGCCGCACCATAGACGGGGACTGTTGCGAGGCGGCTGTAGCCATTTTGACCAGTGGTGCCAGACCACGTCGGCCGATGTCGTTGTTGGTTTGGCTGGAAAGGTGTTACGTTTGCAGCAGTAGGAATGCGGTACCTTGCAATCCGCACGGACAATGGGAGCCCTTGACCCGCGGGCTTTGCAGCCGCAAGGCTTCGCGTCAAGGTGCTGCTCGATATGGCAGATGCTCTGATGCTATCGAATAGAAGAACCCAGGGAAGTATGCAGGACCAGAGGTGATGCTACTGAACGTAGTCTTGAGGACAGATGCATCGGTCACTATTGTCAGCGGGTTGACAACATTGAGAAGGTGAAGTGACAAGTCGGGTGGAGGGCGGGTCGGTGAATCGCAGCGGGGGGACGAATGAGATTGACGACTCGGGTTATCAGATGCCAGTTTGGCATACACCGATGCGTTGTTTCAATAGAAGACCTGATCCATAAGGGGCCGTGTTGGGTATTCATTAGAAATGAATTGTTTGTTGTTTGATGAGCGCAGGCACAGGCGCAGGCACAGGCAAAGGCGTTCGAACCCTGGAGCTGGGAGAACGAGGCATTTACTAGGCCAGCTTCTATGCCAGTCTGCTAGACGTTGTCTCTCCAAGTTATTAGGGCTGCAGACGTTAGCCTCCCTAACCTCCCTAGCATTTGTTAGGTACCGTAGGTAGGTAGTTTGGAGTCCCTGGGGGCTAGGGAGGCTCCTTAGGCTGGCGTGCTGCCTGGAACTCGATTTGGAGGCACAAGGTGGCACGTCACACTGCACCCCATCGTTTGTCAAATTACGGTTGTCTGACGAAGCAGTACACTTCCAGTTATGCGTAGTGCTGTTGGACTCTCCCGCAAGCCTGGTTTCAGTCAAGTTCACCCGCCAAAAGTGTCGAGAGCTTGCCCGTCAAAGGTTATCGCGGGCATCATATTGATGCAACGTGACCCTAGAGCTCCTTTGCCATTGTAAAACGCAGGGTAGGGATGGCATACAAACGCTCTCGACAGGCCTTCGAAGCCGACCTCCAAAAAAAGTCCTCCCCCTTCGTCGCATACGGAACACCATTGCCCCCCATAGACGAACAGACGAGAGATGATGGCTCTTTCGTGCCAATTTGGAAGCAAGAGGTCACAGATGAGAGAGGGAGAAAACGGTTACACGGCGCCTTCACTGGAGGCTTCAGCGCCGGGTGAGATTGTGGAACATATTATTTGAGAACATAATGGCTAAGATGGAGGGCGCAGATATTTCAATACGGTAGGCTCCAAAGAAGGTTGGACTCCTTCCACATTTGTCTCGTCGAGACAAAATCGGTTCAAAGATGGCAAAAAGCCTACGCAGAAGCCTGAGGACTTCATGGACGAGGAAGATTTGCGCGAGGCAGAAGAGGCCCGGAGTCTAAATGTCTCGGAAGATTTCGCAGGCTTTGGCACTGAGCATGACTCCGTCCGCAAGACAGCGACCATTGACCTTTTCCGGCCTCTTGATGAGACTATCGGCTCGAAGTTGCTCAAGAGAATGGGTTGGAGAGAAGGCCAGGGAATAGGACCTCGAGTCAGACGAGCAGCCAACCTGGGTAATGATGACGGAGAGCCTGCTGAGGAATATCTCTTCGCGCCTGAAGATGCTCGCGTAATCTCCTATGAAAAGAAGACGGACTACAAGGGACTAGGCTATGAGAGCGTATTGTCGAATGCGAGAAAGGCCACAGCTAAACCCGCTTCAGGAGGGGAAGAGATTGAAGCTGGCCGAGGCGGATCTTCTGAAGACGATGCCGGTGGACTACGCACGGCTTCAAGGAAATCTGCTCAACGGGGCGCCAAGAGCGGTATAGGGGTTGGTGTTCTCAACGACGACGGGTCTGACGACGAAGACCCATACTCCATGGGTCCCAGAATCTCCTACCACAGAGTCATAGGAGGCGACAAGAAATCGAAAACTAAATCAAGAAACATCACGAACTCTGCGAACCCCTTGGTGAAGACTAAACCGACATACATTTCGAAAAGGCTGGTGGATCTGAAGGGAGTTTCGAGGAAATGTCATGATGGCCGCCTGCCCCCCGAAGGGTTCGTGTTGGCCGGCCAATTGGGGTCCATGACCATCCAGGACGACAAGTATCGATCGCCTGACGTTCCTGCTGGGTGGAAGTCCTCCAAGTTGACGGAGTCCGTCGCTGACTCTCAATCGCCCTCCATGTCGACTGCTGAGGCGGCGCGGGCATCCGTTCTGACAGCCAAATCGCGGGCCAACATATTGGGAGAACCACAGCTACCAGGGAAGTCTGTATTCGACTTTTTGTCGCCTGCTGCACGTGAAAGGCTTGTTACTGCGTCAGGCAAAGGAAACCTCCCCGCAGCGGGAAACGAAGCTCCTCCCGAGGGGTTCGAAAAGGCGAAGTCTACGTCAATTCCACTACAAAGTCTTGTCCCCCAACTTGCCCCTGATGTAGCGCTCCAAGCGCTTAGCCGTGGTGCTAACGGTTGGATGCCCTATGCGGAGGATGAGAAGAAGCGGACCAGATATCGTACCTATCTGGAGATCCAAGCTGGTCTCAGAAAGGCCGAAGGAGGCGACGAGCTCCCTCCCAGTGCAGAGGGAATGGCGCAGAGCGACTGGGTGATGGAAATGCACGAGTTTGCGCGGGCAGCTGAAGTTTTCAAGCCCATCAGTGGGCTCATGGCTAGCCGCTTCACCTCTTCCTCGTCTCTACCCGAAGGCCGTCACAGTGACTCGGCAAATGCCACAGAAGAATCGCTATTGGCCAGGCCATCTGCCAAACCCGAGGATCCTGCTGAATCGGCCGCCAAGTTGGGTATGTTTGGTCAGTTGACTAGGTCAATGTCCAGTTTCTCTCCGACGAAGCTGCTCTGCAAGAGATTCAATGTGCCTCTACCAGATCCCTCCGCATTCGCAGCTCCCGACGCGGGAACGGGCGATCCCGGCGGAGAACAGCCTGTTGCAGTAGCACAACAGTTCCGCTCCCACATGTCAACTGGATTTCAGGACGAGGCAATTGAAGTTGAAAATGCTAAGAGGGACAGAGACAGTGCTCAAGACAGCATAGCCGAACCAAATGGATCAGGGCGAGAGGCACCGTCGGCAGCGGCTGGCATCCAGCCAGAAAGGAACGAAGCCCTGGAGCAGGAAAGACCTGGACAAGCCGTATTTAAAGCCATTTTTGGTAGTGATGACGAGGATGATTAGGAGCATGCAACCTACACACTTCTGCAGTTCCTGTCTGTGCGTGCGCAGTAGTCCCCAGAGCAAAGAAAGTCCAGGATGTAGACAGCAGAGTTGGCAGGAAGCTCGCGGTACTTGTAGCAACATCCTGACGGCAAGGCTGAGTACAAAGGAGAAGGGTGCGTGGGCTCAGGAGGCCCGGTCTTTTGTTGGACCGAGTCAACTGCGTCTTGGGGAATTTTATTAGAGAGGCCAGATTTGCCCAAATTCACCTCCAACATACCACACGGCGTACTCTCTGGTTATAGATATCTACCATTTACACTGCGTTTAACAATTCTCCTTCTCGTTGCTTGCTACAGTCGCTCTTTTTGCCTTCACGTATCGCGGTGCAGCAGTCCTCTACAGATCAAACACAAACATGGCTCGCCGGAAACAAGTCGCTCCCATGCAGCGCATCCATTCCGGCGAGATCATGCAAAGTCTCTCAGACGAAGCCGAGAAACACGCTCACCACACCAACGGCCATGTCTCGAAGCCCGCCGAGTCAAGAAAGAGGACGTCGTCCCATTCCCAACAGTCACATCCGGGGGTCCTGACCCTCCTCATTTGTGTTTCCGGCATCTATGCGTCTTTCCTGACCTGGGGACTACTTCAGGAGCGCATTACAACCAGACCATATCCGGTCGACGAGTCAGCGCAGGCGCAGCAAGAATACTTTCGCTTTCCAATTGTGTTGAACACGATTCAGGCTCTGTTTGCTTTCACAAGCGGCAGCTTCTACCTGCTCTACAAGACAAAGTCATTCAAAATCCTTCCCTCCAAGGCCGCCCTCGGACCGCTGCTTCTAGTAACACTGACCACGACCCTTGCTTCACCCTTCGGATATGCCTCGCTCGCACACGTCGATTACCTCACCTTCGTCCTCGCCAAATCCTGCAAGCTGCTCCCGGTCATGGCCCTACATGTCACACTGTTCCGCAGGCGTTACCCCCTTTCAAAATATATCGTCGTGCTTGCTGTCACCAGCGGCGTTGCTTTGTTCACGCTCTACCACCCGCCCAAACCGGGCAAGGAGCGCAAGATACAATCATCAAGCGTGTACGGCTTGAGCTTGCTAGGAATAAACCTGCTACTCGATGGCCTCACGAATACTGTGCAAGATCACATCTTTCAGTCTCCACACCGCTATGGGAAGACCTCTGGACCTCAGATGATGGTCATCTTGAACCTGCTCGGGACGTTGTTCATGACCGTATATCTTGTCGTGACACCATACCTTCCCGACTCGCTGCTTCCATCCTTCGCGAGACCCAGTGAGACCCATGAATTGGCGAACGCTTTATCCTTCTTTACACGGCATCCCGCAGTCTTCTACGATGTTCTCGGTTTTGCGGCGTGCGGCGCCATTGGACAGCTGTTCATCTACGCAACTCTTGAACGATTTTCGAGTTTGCTTCTCGTCACTGTTACAGTGACGCGCAAGATGCTCACGATGGTTCTGAGCGTGGTCTGGTTCGGGAAAAGTCTTAGCCACGGCCAGTGGATGGGCGTGGCTCTCGTGTTTGGCGGTATCGCCGCCGAGGCATATATTCAGCAGAGAGATAAAAAGAGGAAAGACAGTCGGAAACGCCATTTAGAGGATTATAAACAAAGGTAGATGCCGGCGCAGACTACGCAACGGCTGAGTCATGCATGTATGGGATATGTCCACCGCAATGCAACAGCTGGTACTGTCTATTGCGACTATGAAATCAAGCTCCCCTGCATCAAAAGCACCGGGTGTACATGATCCTAGTAGTATTAGTGAAAAAGCCACATAATGTTCCCGCCCCTTGGAAGAGCGGCAGGTTCAAGTTCTTGCTGGAACAGGAGCAGCGTGTGTTCACAATCAAGGCAAGAACGGCCAGAAGGCTCGAAGCCTTATCAAAAGGGGCTTTAAAGACAGCGTTCAAATGGGGCAAGTGCGCCGAGATACTATACGACGCAACGCAGCTCGTAGTCCGCAATTCATGCATGTGAGAGGCAGCATCTGCTGCAATTGTTCGTTTGTTTCTGTACCTCTCTGCTGGCTTACTACGTGTGCGAGCACTTCTACTCTTGTACACCGTTTGACCGAGACACTCTCGCATCTACCGGCCGTTGTTGGCTCACAAGATGCCGAGGTGTCATGGACCGGTATCCTGGGGACTATGTCCTCCATAACCTGCCCTTACTTGTTATCTCCGGGTTAGAAACAGGCGGAGACGAGACCGAGCCCATTACCACCGGAAGAACGCATGCGTTTTTACAAGAAGGCGGGTTCAGGCTCAAGGTAGACATTCCAGCGGTCCGAGGGTCTCTTGCGACGCAACTGCTTCAGTCCTTTCGCGCCCAGGATGCCTCAGAAGTGCCATGGCATCATCGGTCACTGGCCGCTCGAAACGGAAAGGTATTCAAGATTGCAACCGTTGGACGGGTAAGTGTTAGTCCTAGCAGTGTTATGATGGGTCTGTAGCTGACTGGAAAACAAAAGGTATACACTCTTCCTCCTCGTAAGGCACCGCCTCCGCCCTATTCTCCCCGGCTGGCGGCTGCTGTTGCAAACGGAAGCCCTCCGCCGCCGCTCGTTCTCCACTCCCCTCTGTCACCCTTGACGCCAGGCTCGCCCTTGTACCCTGACGGTATCATCTCTTCTCTATGGATCACCAAGCATCAGTCCAGGCTGCCTTGCGCACTGTTGACCTTCTTCACTCTTTCCTCGGATCCCAAAACAAGTTCCCTCGCGGACAATAAGCTGAAGTCGGAGATCAACAGCATCCGAAGCGTGCTCTCGTCGACGAATTATAGGACTAGACTTCTCCTTGTCCTGCTTGGCGACAACGATATCGACCCGTCTGAGGTCGAAGATCGCTGCAACAACATCCGGCGTGCTACCGGCCTCGATGGAAAGAGTATCTCGTTCCTTCCTCATGACTCGTCGCCGGCCGAGATCGAAGACTTTGTTGGTTCCGTGCTCTCATATCTCCAGCCTCTCTGTGTAGAATACTACCGAGATCTTTCGAAACATGCTCGGCGAAAGCGTAATAGAAACATTGTCCCTCAGCCTACGGTGCAGCCAGGTACGTCTAGCATATTGTCGTTGCAAGGCTGGAACGTTCGATATGAGTTTAAGCTGGCCGTGTTTGCCGAATTCCGGCAGGAAATGGATGCAGCCTGTCGGAACTACGAGACTGCTTATGAAACCCTGTTCAGTCCGAAAGTCCTAGACGCCATCGCCGTGGACAGTCCTCGTTTCAACGAAGCATGGCTGCTCGCTGACATCATCGCCCTTCGCACGATCAGGTGTCTTCTATGGACTGATCAAGGTACGACAGCGGTGAAGTCCTGGATCAGTCATAGGGAAAGGGTCAAAGATTTGGTCAACCGCAAGGGCATAGGTACGGACAACTATGGCTGGGAAGCATGGCAGTCCACTTGGACCCGGGTCATGGCAGACCTCATCTCAAGATCAGGATATCCACCACTGAACGTTCAAAATCCCGAAAATCCAGGCATGCTTCCTGTTTATGCCCGAACGAGCAAACCTCTTGCCGCTGGAGAGGCTGCCACCCCATGGGAACAACTACACCACGAAGGATATTGGCTTGACATGTCCAGAATATGCGTAAGTAAGCGCCGAAAGTGGGCATTACAGATCCCGGAGGAGGACAGGCAATCCCCAGGCCATTCGTCAGCATCCATGGTTGCTCATAAGTCGCGCTTTTACGACACGTATCTCGCGCTCGAGCCTTACCGCGAGTTTCCAAATGATGGGAGTGCTGGGTATGATCATGTGAAAGAAATAATCGAAACCTTGAATGCAGCAATTGTCCACTTCGCAAAGCGTGGTCAACTGCGTAAGGTTGAGATTTTGGAGCTTCATAAAGGTCTGGCACATCTTAGTACCGGATCGTGGTCGGCGGCTGTGACGACCCTCCAGCCCCTATGGAAGAAACACAATTGGAGGCGTGCCGGCTGGTGGAAGCTGCTCCAACACCTTGGCTGGGCGCTACTGGACTGCGTGCCCGGCACGAAAAATCACACTCTGCTGATCCAGTTGCTCTGGGAGTTGTCTACCAGCGTCTTTGAGGCACGACCAGGGGTCAACTACGACCTGCCCGTTGCTTTGAAGGCTCTGTCTCCGGAGATTGCTCACCCCTCGGTAGCAATAGACGCGGACGAAGCAGTATCACCATTAGTACCCGCTTTCGCTTTCGCTTCTCCCAATGTGTTTGTCGGGGAACCCTTGGAATGCCAGCTGTCCTTGGTTTCACGGGCGCAGGCAAGATTGCCGCCTGTCCACCTCACCGAGGTCAAAATCGTCTTTGAGGGTAGCCTAAGACCTATCCACTTGGTCTCCGGAGAAGGCCAATCTCCCGAGCAGATACCGGGGCGTGCTGAGTTCGTTGATGTCAGCCTCCAAGAATCGTTGTCCTCTACTGCCAAAAGGTCATCTGCCGGGACGATCGCATCTATGACTGGTGTCGCCGATTTGACTATACCACCACTTCACACCAGAATATTTCGGTTTCGTGTCATTCCACGAGAAGCAGGAGAAATATCGATCGCATCCATCACGCTATTGATAGATGACGAAAACTTTACTCTTGCGGTCACGTCGTCAAACTTTGAACATTCGACACCTCACTGGTGGGAGGCAAAGAATGGCATTCCCATTCCTCGCTTGCTTGGGCAAGAACTGAACGCGTTCAACAAGATCGAGGTCAAGCCGAAACCGCCGAGGCTGCAGATTGAAGCACCTGGACTAAGACGGTCATATTATACTAGTGAATCGATCCAAATCGACTTCAATATCATCAATGATGAAGATGAAGACACAATTGCATCAGTTGAGGCACGAATGATCAGTCAGATTGAAGGAGCCGCGCAACTTGGGTGGGTAGCATCTGATTCGGCGTCGGATGTGGTATCAGCTACTCCTTCCGACATAGGCGTGTTGACATTGCCTGCTCGAGCCCTCGGGACGCTCCCTGTATCCAGCAACAGCACCATCTCGATCATCATCACAGACACAGCAATAGCGGTTGATCACGAAGTTGAGATAGTCGCACGGTATAGCCTTGTCTCAGAGCCAGAGACCGTTTTGACCAAGACCTTGACCGTTGATGTGGGCGTTATCCGTCCATTCGAGGCCAATTACGACTTCTTGCCGCGCCTTGATCCGGATCCGTGGCCGAGTTTCTTCGATGCTCCACCGCCAGACGCGGAATCTGCAAGTGCGCAGGGTCTACGACACAAGTATTCGGTAGCTGCGAGTGTCTGTTCGTTTGCGACAGAGCCTGTGGTGATAGAAGCGATTCTGCTGACCGCAACCCAAATCGTAGGAGGTGCATTATGTTCCACCGGGACCGGCCTGGTGAGGAATCGTACCGAGAGAACAGCTGGCAAAGACGAGGCCGCCATCTCTGTGGAAATCTTACCAGACCGGACGGAAATCTTCGATTTTGACCTGACGGTGCAGAAACTGACATTGGGTGATCGGCACACGGTTGGAATAGATCTAGCTCTTGAAATCGGCTGGCGTCGGCAAGATTCAGACAAGGTCAACACCACGTTACTCGAAGTGCCGCGACTCATCGCGCCGATGGCGGAGCCTCGTGTCCTGCTCACAGTCACTGAAGCGGCTTCGTTTCCCTCGGAGTTCTGTGCAAGACGGTTGGACTTCATGATGGAGAACCCGAGCATGCACTTCCTGACGTTCAATGTGTCTATGGAGGCTAGTGAAGACTTTGCCTTCAGCGGACCCAAGGCATGCGCCCTCAATCTGGTGCCCATCAGCAGACACGCCTTGACCTACCGGATACTACCGAATAAGAAAGACCAGTGGATCGTGGTGAACCTGAAAGTGGTCGACGCGTATTTTGGTCAGACATTGAAAGTTCTCCCCGGCGGCGAAGGGGTCAAGGTCGACAAGAAAGGCAATGTTCTTGTAAGGGTTTAGAGACCGATTGACCTAGTGAATGTATATGAAGGGAAGGCTCACGGTTGTCACTACCGGGGGAAGAGGTTGAGCAAGTGAGTCTACCTGCAGGGTTACATATTTCATTTCCTGCCATGAGTACAAAGCCCAGAGTAGACAGAGTAGAAATCTTGATAAACCTGAAGCGAGCCTCGTGCCTCGATACGTTGAACTTGAAGTTGAACTTGAAGTCGAAGTTGAAATTGGATGCAGGCAGTGGACGTCATTGCATTTCTTGGCAAGAGCGCGCATTCTTCTCCAATTTCCAGTTCAACTTGAACCTCCGCAGGTTTTGCCGAAGCTTCAGACGCGCCGCGTTCCAGATTCGTTGATTGTTTGATTCTCTATAACATCTTACGCACCCCTCGAGTGACCACTGCGACCATGGAAAAGCTTCAGAACCTTGTCGCCAGTGTGACGGGAAAGGAGAAAGTCGGGATCCTCGACAGCTCGGCGCAGTCACTCTATGGTAAACTTCAACCCCTCCGCCAGAAGGTGGTGCTTGGAACATACATGTATGAATGGGACTGACACAGACTCTCAGTTGCTGCGGCAGCCATAGCATTCAACCCTATCTTCTGGAAGTGAGTTGGTCCTCCGGATGCAGCCCGCTCGGAATAGCTAACAGTATCAGTGTCGTTGCCCGACTAGGTATCGATCCCACAGTTCAGTTGTGATGAGGGCGTATTTAACCTGAGGCTAGAGTACAATACTCACTTCTTGACCAAGATCTTCCGCTCTCCTTACTATGGCTGTTATGCGCTGGCAGTGACTATCTTCTCGCTCGGTATCCTACGCGACTCTCTGTACAAATCTGCTCTTGACGAACAACCGCTCTACCCGCCCCTGCACCAACCCGCACTAGGCGTGATCTTGTTTGCTGCCGGCAACACTCTGGTGCTCTCGAGCATGTGGGCACTTGGGGTGACGGGCACCTATCTGGGCGACTACTTCGGCATCTTGATGGACCACAAGGTTGAAGGGTTTCCCTTCAATGTCACAGGGGCACCAATGTACTGGGGAAGCACTCTGTCCTTCCTCGGCACCGCCTTCTACACCGGCCGAACGGCGGGCGTGTTGCTCACTCTGGAGGTCTTCGTGATGTATCTCATTGCACTGCGGTTTGAAGAGTATGGCCCGAAGAACTGGCTGGTATTTCTTGTTAACAGTCTCGCTGACCACCATCCAGCCCTTTCACTGCCGAGATTTATGCAAAGAAGGAGTCGAGGCCTGTCACTCGCTCCATGACGCGACCAAAGGATCGTAAGAAGGCATGAGCTGATGAACATTCCCAGCAGGGCGACGACAGGGTAATTGTTCGATTTCGAGGAGCGCCATCTTCCTTCTACCACGGAGGTTGGGGCCATTTGATGGTCGTCTAAGAGAGGAATTCACCACCTGCAAAGATGACATAGCGTTAGGAGGGGGATGACGGAGAAATCACAGGAGCGTGTACATACATAGAATCGGAAGCTGTTTCAACACAGACTATGGCTAGAGTTGAATTGAACTTGTCTACTAGCAGCATATCTTCACCTTTCTAGTTCTTGTTTCTATCCGCCCGGGCAAGGCTGGCATGTAGCCTTGCGGGAGACTCAGGAGCCTGGCTTGGCATTGCGTAGGTCGGAGCAAATGTTGGAGCGCGAGTCATGCGGTCCCAGCCTCCTGGTAGACTTTCTCTGGTTGCATGACTCGAACCATCAATTGCGCGTGTTGCAGTTCTTCCAACAACTTGAACGACTTCACCACCGATTGTCTCGGCTCGGCTTATTCTTTGGCCCTCAAACTACTGTATTATGCTGTCTCCCGTGAGCAATATCTGTATCTGTGCTTGGGTCTTCATTCTCGCACATGGGACAGTCCCTTGACCATTTTTCGCCCACGGCAACCCATTCCCAGCTCGCCAGACACACCTCTCCACATTGCCCAGTGCGAAGCGCTTTCCTGCACCAACGCCCGTCGCCGAGATGCCACCTCAGCATGTAGAGATCGCTGAGACGATCGCGGCCTTGAAACGAACCTTGCGCCGAGAGAAAGAAGGTATGAACCTCAAGCCTCTTACCGGTTGCAATGTGCATGATCTTGTGACTAACCTGGCCAAACTCACCAGCTCCTACCGACCAGCCCATCTCCTCTGCCACTAATCGAGGCAACAAGTTAAAGCGCGGCGCCAGCTATGTTCATGCAGGATCTCTACCATATCCACATGGTCCAGACGGATATAAACAGGTGGGCGCAATCTCCAGGAAGCGGGGTTGAGGACAAGAAGCTCACAACATTCGCAGAAAATCGAACATGCAGGCTACACCCGTTATATCCTCGAACGAAATCCACGGCGGTACAACGAGTATGGGGATGAGTTGGAAGACAGTGAAAGTGACACAGAAGCAGACGCAGATGCCGAGGAGGAGAACCCTTACAGCGGCGTTCGCATCGAGGGTAAGATCGTGCTTTCACGTTCGTGTTTTGTCCCCACGCTGACCGGACCTATACAGAGCTATTACGCCCTTTGAGACACCCTTCAGACCTAGCAGTACACCCTACCTTATCCCTCCCATTTCTCGATAGCGCCCTCCCCAACTTGGTGAGATCAACGGAAGAGACACTGCGGCAGGAGAGGGCCAATCTGTGGCGCGCCAAAAACCTGAACAGACACTTCATGGGCGACGAGTCCTGGATGCCTTTGGGTAGTATAGAGGTTCCTGAGGACTGGGACATGTTCGAACCCAAACCAAAATTGCCCTCGGAGCAGCCAGCAAACAAGAGGAGAAAACGAGAAGTCCTAGATCACACCTCCCAAAACGGTGTCAATGGACACTCCTACACCGTCGAAGAGGAGGACGGCAGTAATAAGGGTTCAGAGATACAAAATCCAAATCAGTCCGGACCGGAAGGGGTCCAGTCCGCCGAGGCAGATGGACTTGATCGAGAGCAGAGAAACTTTGTGCAAGAGGATGCGCAAGGAACAGTGGACAGTCCGCCAGCCACGAACGGAGCACATGTTGATGACAACCACGACTCACCGCCTGCCGGCAACGCGGGAGAACCGAAACTCGAGCATGAGGAAGAACCCAAAGAGGAACCATTAGAGAAGGCGGAACTTGGTACAGATGAACAAGGCGATGCTGATGATGAAAGCCTTCCACAACCTAGTCGAAGAATCACGCGAGCTCTTGCGGCAGAGCACAACACATCAAGTGCTGCAACTCCTCCGTTGTCACCTAACTCGACCACCTCGTCCATTGATTCCTCCCTACTTCACGCCGATCCCTTTTTCCTGCTTCCTCCCAACCTAGGGACCAATCGGCGCGCGATCCAAGATCTGTCTCGTCTTGCTATGCCCGTGGAAGAGTTTATGGAAACACGCCGGTTATTGATGCTGTTCATACAGAAGCAAGAAGAGAGTGTGCGCGCCTACGAAGGGGTCCTGGCCAAATTGACCAAGGCCAAGAGGATGCGCGAGAAGCTCTGGGAATGGTGCAGGACCGAAGGCCATGTGGGCGAGTTGTCGGACGGCGAGGATTGGATCGACGCTGAAGCGTGGGGCCTGACGCCCGATGATCTTAAGAAGGGCAAAGATGAAGAAGACCTGGAAGGCCATGAAGATACCGGCAGAAAGGGCAAGAGGCGAAGAAGAGACTAGAAGTCCCAGATCACCAGGCCGAAAAAGCGAGCCCGCCTGAATTACGATAAATGTCGGTCCATGACATGATGTACAAGAATCCAATCTCATTTGAAGAAACATTGTGCCTTTGCTGTCCTGGCAGACCCTGCACTGGCATAAAAGAAGTAACCGTCTTTGAAGCTTTCGTAAGCCTAACAGCCTGACGCCGTCCCCTTCGACCTGCCAGCAAACTAGACTCGCTCTCTCGGGGGTCTGCGCCCTTTATGAATCCTTCGTGGCGTGTCTTTGCACACCTCTGCGACAATACAAGGCTACAGTGGCTATTTCGAAGCCGATGCTCGCTGCAGTTCCACGCCTCCATCCTGCTCTGCCGACAAATTCATCCGCCGATCACCGTTGTCTTCGATTTCGTCCTGATCGTCATCCGCGCCCTCGCCATCACTACTATCGACATCTTCGATGAACAGCTGCGCACTCTCACCAATGACGCCCGCCTCCTTCAGCCTGGCACGCATCTCCCTCCTCTCGCCATCCTGCCAGCGAGCCAGCGCGGCGGCGGCATGGACACGGAAGCCAAAGATCTTCGGCTCATGGCGGCGGCGCGACTTGACCGGCACGAGCGCCGGATAGACCTGGAACAAGATATTGTGGAACGAGCTGCCGAAATACGCGCCGTCGATGGCGGCATGCCGACTGGACTTCGGGTTGTAGATGTCCTCGCACTTGGCGCAGTACAGCTTGACGCTCTTCTGGCCCGGATTGTCGCTCGGTCCGAAGGGGAGCAAAGGGTGGCTGTCGCACAGGACGCGCGGGCACCGGCCAAAGTCGGACCGCTTGAACTTCTCCACCATCTTGGCCAGCCCGCGGGTGGTCACGATGTAGCGTGCGTGCACCAGGCCGTACAGATGACGGGCCGACTTCTCGATCGTTTCGCGCATGTCGTCGTCGCAGTCGAGATCGAACACGTCCGTGATCAGGTCCAGCGCGTGTTGGTAGTAGTGCACCTCGGTGTTCAGCCCCGTCAGGTTGAACCGGTCCGTGATGTATTCCTCGTCGATCTCGCAGAAGTATTCATTGCCGCGCGATGAAATGAACTGGACAGACGCAAAACATTGGTTAGTAACGAGATGAAACCGCCGCACGTTCAAGCCCAAGCGGAATGTTTCGCACGATGATCCAGGTTAGATGTCCTGACTTTCCCACGAGAAACACTGTAGAGAGCAAAGCAACCTTGAAGAACCCGCTTCAGAGTCTTTCTTCCTTCTCTTGACACGAGACTAGGGAGTGGCCGCGAGTGCGGCCACTCCTGTCTTTGAAATTATACTTCTCGCAGATCAGGTGGACTTATAGTGCATTTGGGTTCGGAGATAGGGAAATGTAAACATACCCAGTCCCGCCAGTAACTGGTGTAGTCACTGTCGGTCTCTGACTGAAAGTCCTCCATCATGATAGGCACATCGACCGCTTTTCGTCAAATCACCCAAAAGCAGGGGAGGCGAATATGGGAACCGCAGTCTTTCAGGAAATGGAATGGAAAAAGTACTGTTGGCTTTGAAAATGATGGATATTGTTTGCGTTGCGCCAGGCTGGTTTGCTTAGAGTTGAAGATGGGAGAATGGAGGGACAAGCGGGAGAGTGATACGTTGGTGTTGAGGTTACAAGGCTCTGATACAAAGGTCCGGGGCACCCACGTGATGTTACGGAGGGACAATTCATAATCTAGCGCAGTTTGTCCTCTACGGCGAAGCGTCTGGCAATATCATGCTCTTGCGCTTCCTTTCACTCCAAGCAGGTCGTAAGATGAATCAAAGGTTTCTAATATGCCAGTAATTTGCGTGCGACGTGTGTCTCAACCTATGTCATGACGGGCGTGTTTTTCGCACGAGCTGTTCATGACTCTGTACGAGGTGGGAATGGGAGAGCATATTCATGTCCATCATGCTGCCCATCTCGCGATCACACTTGTACTCCTGCCTTTCAACCCTGATCAACCACTCAAGTGGGTAAGTGGCTTGGGAGGACTTGGAAAGTGCTGGTTGCGATAGACGATGATATCGCCGTTGATCGCAAGGCTGGACTCGGTGAGAGTAGCCTTCTAAAGCTGACTCATCCGTTGGGGCAAGGCTCACGCATGTCAGGGGCTGGCCATAGGGCGGCGCAGGCTTTGTCCCAATCGGAAGCACACCGCGATCGAGTCCGACAAGTTCCCCAGACTTTTTGTGTCGTATCTCGCCCCCGCGGTCATGGTCAATATCCTCAGCTGTGGCGTGACATGATGGCCTGCAATGTTATAAAGACAAAGATACGGAGAGCTATATCACAATAAGAGCTGAGATGGCACCCATCAGCCAGCGCAGGCATCTCGGCCGCGACAAATTCGGAGCGCAGTTCAGCCTCCTCAAGACTCAACAGTACACCGACCCCTCGACTCGAACCGTGACGCCGACCATGTACGTACCCATCTCCTGGCAATAGGTTTCCCTCGGCATCGAAAGAAGTCTGTCAGTCATCCTGCTTCGACACCTGGGCTGATCTCCTGTCTTGCTTCACAGCCACCGCACCATATCATGGAACGCTTCCGGCGGATTGATCGCCACGGGCGCCAACGACAAGACGGTTCGCGTATGGAATCCAGAGAGGACAAGTCCGCGTAGTCAGACTGAATTGAAGGGACACGGCCATGCGATAGAAAAAGTCCTGTTCAACCCTGCTCGCGAATTCGAGTTGGCGAGCTGCTCCTCAGACGGCACGGTGCGGTTCTGGGATACCCGGAGCAAGACCTGCGTGACCAAGCTCGATGTTGGCGGCGAGCCGTTCACTCTGAGCTGGAGCACGGATGGAAGCACGTTATTAGCGGGAACAAAGGTGCGTTGGGGTGGAAGACCTACTCCGCGGCTTCGAATCGACATCGCAAGCTGACCGCTTTGCCTAGGGCGACGTCCTCATCCCCATCTCCACCGCAATACCATCGTCCCCAGTCATTCTTTCGCGACACAAGCAGACTCTACAGACAAACCAGACGACCTTCTCCAACGCTTACCCTCCTACGGACCTACTGATCACGCAAGGCGACGGCTCGCTCAAGATTCTCGATTTCCCATCCTTTCAACCTCTGCACACCATTTCCGCCCACACGTCCTCCTGCACTGCCATTGCGTACTGTCCGAACGGGAAGTACGTTGCCGTTGGTGGCTCCGACGCCATGATATCTCTCTGGGACACGACCGACTGGGTCTGTCGAAGGACGGTCTCCAACCCCAGTTCAGGGGCTATCAGAGGGCTAAGCTGGTCCTGGGACGGGCGCTACTTGGTCGGTGCCAGTGAGGAAATGGGCACCGGCGGTGGCGAGGGGCTCAGTTCAGGATTCGACATCTATCACGCCGAGACGGGCGATGTGGTCCATACGATTCCGACGGGCACAAGTGGCATCCCCGCCGTCGAGTGGCATCCCAGCCGCTATTCGTTGGCCTATACCCAGATCGAAGAGACGCGACAGGGGAAGTCGAGCTTGAAAATCGTCGGCGCCGCAGGAGGCCCATCGATATGAAGGAATCTATACACTTTTCACTACATCATTTAAGGCCCTCCTGGATATGATTGCCGCACAATGCGCTGGCACCAGCTGGCAGATTGGCCACATACGACGCGGATTCACCCTGAGACGGACCTCAAGGGCCCCTCTGATCACAGCCCCTGCTCGACCCGACCTGAAGAACAGGGCTCTTGTACCGTCAATATCAAGAAATGCAATCTGCTAGCCATCTGCGCCGGCATGTTATCAGGAGAGTGTCACTGTTGTTGTTAGTACTCGAGAGGACGAGATCCCAAGGAGGCTATCGCTCGTTCCAGCAACTCGGCAGGTGCAGGAGTATTTGGAATAAGAGGCTCTTTTTGGTTTCCAGAACGTGTCCAGGTTTTCGCCAGTCTGTCCAAGTCCTTCAAGAAATATCCTGAGCGACTTTCCAAGGCTTGCATCGAGCGAAACACAACATACATGCTATCAGATTGCCGGTGGTAAGGGGGCATCCGGCATCGGTCGCTTCAAGGGATGGTCATAGACAGTGGAAGAAGAAGCATCTTGTGGAAACAGCATGCCGCGGTGAACTCTCTCGATAGTATATATCGGTACGGTATTGTCGACCTCTGAATTTGATAGGCCAGGAGCATGTCTGCTGGACTAGACTAGAAGACTGGATAGAATAAAAGGCATTTGGGACAACCAAGTACTTTCCTCAAGCTTATCTGGACTGCTGTCTTGATTCGGGAACTGGTCTTGTTCAAGACCACTTGGATTAGAACATCCAGTCTTTTGCATGACCCAAAACAGGTAGACTGACTACCAGCTTCTGGCCACCGAGCCGTGTGGCTAGAACTAGGCTGAGGATCAAGGGCGATGGCCGATATATAATGAACATCGGATCTTGGGAACGGAAGTCTGTGGTTACAGCTTCAACGCGCCTCCACCGGATTCCAACGCATTGACACGGTCCGCTTGCTTCCTTTTCTTGCCTCCCAGGTCCTGCAGTTCTCCCTTCTTGTCGATGACCTTGACATTGCCCTTGCGCAGTTCAGTGAGGATGTCGGCCTCCTGATCAGCCTTCTTCTTGCGAGGGCCCGGCGTCCCCGACGTGCCCGATCCCGATCCCGCAACCGGAGCCTTGCCCTGGGCCTGAGCTTTCTTGGTCCGCTCCTTTTCCCTTCGGCGACGACGCAGCTTTTCTTCCCGCGTCATCTCTTCTTTGTTGACGCTCACGCCGCTCTTGCGAACAAGCAAATCACGGTCAGTCCTCTCCTCGCCCGGCCGATACACCTCTTGTGGCGCGAGCATGCTTTGATCCGCATTGACACCCAGCCCGACGGGCCGGGCATCTTCCATGCTGATTGTCGGTTTGTCCTCGACGATCTTGATCTCGGCCTCAACCCGCTTCGGCTTGAAGTGCAAGTTGCTCAGCAGGTCGAGTTGACTGGACACCTCCTTCCAGAGCCGGGAGATCTCTTCGTGTTGCTTCTTGGTGGCGGCTGATCGCTTGTCGACGTATCCGGGGTCCGTGGCGCGGAGGTGTTCCTGTTCATAGACCTCCGCAAGGCCCGACTGTGGCTTCGCATCGTCCAGCTCGATCCGCCCACGACGAGCCTCGTTCGCGGTGCCAAGGGCATCGGGGTGGCGGCGGACGACTTCGTCGAATTCTCGCGCGAGGATACGCCGTTTGATCAGTTGTTCGATTTCTTCCGAGACCTCGGATGTGATCACCGGTACCGGCTTGCCGACCCGTTCAAACTCCAGATCTTCTTCGATCAACGAGTTGAGCGGGCGGTCGGCGGCTCGCGCTTCGCCTGACAGTGTCCAATCGCGTTTGCTCACATTTGCGGCTTCAAGACGACGAATTTCGGCGGCGATGGCTGCTCGTTGTTTCTCATGCGTCGACATATTCTTCGTTGACGGCTTCCCACCATCTGTGTCGGACCCGGACTCAAGGTCGGAGGGTTCTTCATCGGACTCGAGGAGATCACGGCGCACATCGGAGATGGCTCGCTCCATGTCTTCGTCGATATTCTGGTCGTCCTCGGGTCGACGTTGAGGCGTCGGCTGTGTCTTTGGTAGAGCTCGCATGCGCTT
This sequence comes from Capronia coronata CBS 617.96, assembly GCF_000585585.1. Taxonomy (NCBI): domain Eukaryota; kingdom Fungi; phylum Ascomycota; class Eurotiomycetes; order Chaetothyriales; family Herpotrichiellaceae; genus Capronia; species Capronia coronata. The sequence goes on from NW_006912899.1 coordinate 1,583,379, forward strand.
CGTCTTCGAAGGCTTCTTGGGCGGGGGCGCAAAGAAGTCCTGATATCGAATATCGTTGGTGTTGTCTAAGCCGGGAAGAGCAGCTTCGAGATTGTTGCCCTCGTCGTCCAACATTTCCTCATCACTGTCTTCGGCGTCCAGGTCAGCATTTCCAAATGTCGGGCCGTCGTCTTCCTCGGATCCATCTTCGGCGTCGGACACATTGCCTTGGCCCGTCGCCGGACGGTTCTGCTGCCGCGTGGACTTGTGAATAGGCATCTTCAGCGGATCGGCATCCCAATCGATTTCATCTTCATCGCTCGGGTTGTCATCCTCTCCTAATACGTCCATTTGTTCAAGGAATTGTGTCTGTTTGTTGAAGTCGTCGATGGAAAAGAAGCCGTCGTTCAGATTGTGGGGATCTTGCACATAGGTTTCTGGCTGCTGAGGCTCCGATTCCGAAGCAGAGTCTTCATCTTCAACCTCATTGTCTTCATCGCCAGAGGCATCGTCTTCGTCTTGGTCTTCGCCCTCATCGAATTGCTCGTCGCCCGTCAAATCCCCCTCTTCATCGAAATCTTCATCGTCGAGAGCCTCCTCCAAAGCCTCATCGTCTAGCACGATGTCGTCCACGCCATGGGGCTCTTCCACGATGTGACCGTCGAGGCCGTCGACACCCTCCTTGCCATCCGCCCGCGCCTGACTCTGCTGAGCGGCGATGTCTCTCTCTACTTCAGAGCATGCGGCATCAAGGACTCTCCGTGCCTGTTCCCATACCTGCTTCACTCCGAGTCCACTGGTGTATACCTGCCGGAGTTGTAGGACCTCGCCTTCGTGTCCAACATCACCCCGTTTCCTCTTCTTCCTGTTTTCATCCCGCCTAGATTTCTGTGCATCTGCGACATTGGTGGCTAATGGGTCGAGGATTGTCTTGAGGGAGGCCAAGGTCTCGAGATGGAGGGGGGACGGAGGTTGCAGGAAGGTATGCGATGATTTCGACAGGCTGTCGAACATTGTCTCAACGCCGGTCGCCATCTTTGCTTAGGGTCTTTACTGTGGTTAGTGCACGAGACTCGCAGTCTCAAATCTGTTGATGCTACAATTTGGTGATGGGTGTCGATTCGCAGGCAGAAAAAGGCTAGACTCTGCGGAGAATTATTTTTTTCTTTGCTTCCCCCCTCGAGGCACAACTGACCAACGGCGGTTGACCGAGTTTGAAGGATCCCCATACAAGTACCATAGTACGAGTACCACAGTTAGTACCTACCTATAGGTGGCTGTTCCAAGTGGCTTGATGGGTGTCAGATGCCCCGGGTCAAGCCTGACTGACTAGCTGCTGTGGCTGCAGTTCGGCTACTGATGGAAACCAACCTTTATGACCTACCAAGTACTCGCTTTTCTCCAGCTGTGTCCGCCCGAACTCGTCTACTACGTACACAGTACTACAGTATACAAGTAGTGTACCCGCTGCCAGCTGGCACACGGGACTGATCCCACAGTCTCAGACCCTTCAGCCTCCCAGTCTGGGGTGGAGCCAGCGTTCGTGACCTTTTTCTTTCACATGGAGGCTCAGGGAATGTCTAGAGGCGGGCTTAGTACCATGCGAGGAGGAAATTTTTCTATCACTCGTGCAGGCGTAGTAAACGTGTTATTGGTGGTCTTATAGCTGTGGGCCGCTGTCGACTGTTCGATCCAAGCACGCAGAACGTGAAGAAGAAAAGGAAGAGGCGATGAGTGGTGACCGAGCAGGACTACGAGAGGGCCGCGATCGTGATCGCGATCAGTTGAGGAATTCGTTGTCGAACGGGGAGATAGGTCAGGTAGGTCCGGTAGGTAGATAGTCCTGCAACATGCTGACATGGCAGATATCAGGAAGATTCGCGTGTCGATACCGGCAGACCGCGGAGATCCCTTTGTAGTTGTGCTTAGGACAGGATGCAGCAGTAGATGGTAGTACTGCAAGATTCCAGAACGGGAAGAGCATGGCAAGAATCAAGGTTCGCTTCTGTTTCTGACCTCTCTCTGTGTATAGAAGTAGTCCTGCGTACTGCACACGGCGTTACGTCGGTGGCCGAGTTGTTCTCTGTGGTACAGAGTGTACAGGTTAGTAGGGATGGGATGCAGACTAGGATACAGGTTTGAAACTGCCGCTGTGGTGGCTGAGGGCTGAGGGCTGAGGGCTAGGGACTGAGGGCTGCTGCTCCCCGCTGCCACTGGTCGACGTTTCTTCTGACAATTTCTAGCATCGAACCAGGTTGCATGCAGCGTCGACTCGCTATCTTGCTATCTTCTCTTCCCCCTGCGCCTCAAAGAAGAAACTGCGGCTAGAGCAAGACACTTGCATCGGCTCAGGGACTGGTGGCGTTTGTCTTGCATTTTATTGACAGCCGGTCTCCATACCCACGTACTTGAGACTTGGGGCCCCCGGTCCAGTCCTTTCTCGAATACCTCCGTGCTTTATCCAAGTCTCCTCCTCTTTCTTCACCAACGTCGGCAGTTTATTTGTTCCTGGTCCTCTCCAGCATCTTACCTATGCATGGTCGACCGACATAAAGTACCCCCCGGCTCCCTCCGGTCTCTGACGTCTACTCGTCTGCGCTGAATCAGAATATCCCCCTGACTGCGTGGTCAAGTTCACCTTCTGAACTTGCAACAGAACCGGTCCGCAGTACCCCAAATGAAGTTTGGACAAACCCTCGTGCAGAGGTCCGTACCGAAATGGGCTCCATACAACGTCAATTACAATGAACTCAAAAACCTCATCAAGGAGAGAACCTCCGCCGGCGTGGCTGTACCCGTTGACATCCCAGCCCAGGGAAAGTCGCGGTGGGAAGAGTTGGATAATCTGTTGTTCAACTACTTGTCAGCAGAATACGACAATGTCACCCTCTTCCTACGAAGCAAGCAAGGCGAAATCGAAAGGCGCCTTGCCCATGTCGAAAAGCAAATCGGCATAGCACGACGGGCGGTGCAGGACAACGCGCTGGACAAACCCATACTGCAGGCCCGCAAGTACCGGCAGCTGGCCAAGGATATTGAAGAGATAGGCGATGAGATACAAAACCTCGCACGCTACGCTGCTGTACAGCGAACCGCTTTCCGCAAGATACTCAAGAAGTACCGCAAGTGGACAGGCTCCACGTCGTTGCAGACTCGATTGGACGTTGAAGTATTCTCATCGAACAAATTGCGGACCGACTTCTCGGATTACCTGCAACAACTGGCAGAGGTCAAGACCATTCTGACCGACGAGCTTGCTGGTCCCATGCTCACTGGACGGCGTCGAGAAACTTCCCTCGGTCAACAGCAGAAACGGGTTTCCGCATCAACAAAACGGTCGCCCATCGCGCAGATCAACGAAGCCCTGCTGCGGGGTCCGCTTGCGTTCGATGCAGCCATCTCAACGGTGCCCTATGGCGAGGCTGCTGGCAGCGCTTTTTACTGGATTCACCCTGATAATCTGGACGAGGCGCGCATGCTTCTGCTCCGGCACATGCGCGATCCTGCCGGTTCTGCCACTCATCCTAGAAGAAACTCCGCCGAGTCGGAGGAAGCCCGCAAAAGAGTCACATCTTTCTCGGATGCCAATTCTGCCCTCAGTCATATGGTGCTCTTTGACAATTCACAGAGGTTTATCAGAGACACCAGTGTCTCCAGACCGTCACGGATCGCATTAAGTGCGCATTGGAGCCGCGATCCCGAAGCCGTCGTTACGCTGGCCGGACTCTCACCTACTTCTTCCGCAGGTACAATACTCACAGTCAGTCGGAAAGCACTAGGCAAAGCCCTTGACCGCGACTCGCTCGCATCAGATGCTTCGAACGAGGTGCGCGCCATTCATCACTATCTGTCAGAGCATAGAGATGTCAAGCCGCTGGCCGAAGTTTGCATGAAACGCTCCCGATACATAGGGATGAACAATACAAACGAGGTTGCCAACTGGGCGACGCTGGATACCGCCGTCACCGTCGCCCCTGTGCAAGCAACCGAAATCGGTGAACCGCAGCATCAGTCGCCTGCCGGCGACGCATTTCCCTATGCAATTCTACACATCCGCTGGGAGTTTGCCCGGACGCCGACTGTCGTTCGGGCATTTGATGAGTCGCACTTGGTGGAGCGAGTTCACGACTTTAGCCTCGAAGACATGGCCATTCACTCTGCTCAAAAAGACTTGCCCCCACCCTCGTGGCATTCTGTGCTGGAGAAGGACATCAGAAAAGTGCCACTTGTCCCTCGCCTCTCCAGGTTTGGAGCGTCATCACGGTCCCGGCTGAATGCCTCGGATGCCGTGGGGTTGTCCTCGGGCCCGTCGTCCACGGAGGGCCGTCCGGATAGTGTCTTTTCAGCACCGATGGGCGGACAGTCTTCCGTAACTTCGGATGACGGTGGCGTCATTGGCACGCCCGCCACTGCGTCCAAGCCAACCCCTGAAACAACAAAGGCTCGACGGAAGAAGCGAGCACGGATCCAAGTTCCTGAACGTGAGTCTCGTCCAAGCAGATATTGGAACGAGTTCGACGATGGAGATTCGGACGGAAACCCCAGTGACGAGTATGTTATCTATGTTGACCCAGACGAGCCCGTGTTCCCTGGTGCCGAGACGGTCTCCAAGGCCTTCGGGGCCATGTATGACAGCTTCAGCAGAGGCACAGGAAAATTGATATCCTGGCTGCCGCTCGCCTCGACGCGCGTGGGACATACCGCCGACGGAGAGCGGGCACCGCTTCTGGCCGATCAACTGAACAGCGAGGGAGATCCCGACTCTTCGAGCTCGGACACGGACGGGTTCACTGTGCCACCGCAGCATCAGCCGCATAAAAGCCGGCGGAGGAAAGATGGTCCCAAACGACAAAGTTCCAGCGGCTACCGACCTCACCAGTTGCTTAGTCCTCGACAGCGAGCGCTGGAACGCACCCTGTTCTATTTCTATAGTGGCTTACTGGCTCTTGCCTACGTCCTTCTGGTCATGTCGAGCATACTTTTGGGGACGGGCCGTAGAAAGGCCATGGTTGAAGTTGACGCTGGCGTCCTTGCCGGGGTCATTTTTGCCGAGATGTGTGCCATCACCGCTGTGATCCTGATTTTCATGAGGAAGCAAAGGTTGAGTGTTTTGCATTGGGGACTTGTCGGAGTCATGGTTGCGAGTGTTGTGGTGATTGGGGTTGCTTTACTCGCCCTGATGTTCGCCAACATTAAAGGCGCCACGGAAAGAAAAGGCCACTCGAAGCTGGCGAGTGGGTGAAAGTGCTGCTTGGTTCATGACTGACAGTGGAAAAGAAAACCAAGTTTCAACAAGCCACCTGGGGTGAGAAAAGAGGGCCAGGCCGGCATTCCTCCATATCCTAATGAACCCTAGGAGGGCATACGTACCACTTGGTGGGCTCCAGCGTATCATGGGATTCCATCTTTTTTCCATGTACGGACTGCAGTCCGTAGCGTCTTGTTAAGGCCGTTCGCTATGGTGAGAATAGGGACAAGGAGGTTTGACGGGCATCGACACAAACGTTGATGAGGCATGCATCATCCTGACGGCATTATATGCGACTACACGAGATGATATCATCAACGCTCACACAGCGCTCAACACAAAGCGTCAATGAATGCTATGAGCTCTGTGGCTGTAGCAACAAGCATGCTACGACTACCGAAAGGATTATATCATGGCGCGTTGAGTTGCCCCTATCTATGCACCACGCCACGATACCCGAGTATTTACTGGTGCTCGCCGTCAAGGTCGTGGACATGGAGTGACGCCAGTGCCTTCGCGGCGAGGTAGTCCTGACGAGGAATATAAATATCAGGCTCGTATCACGTTCTATGAACGCTGTGCTCTACCCCAACTCCCAATTCCGAACTCAAGGCTATTATACCCGTGTCAACGATTCAGCCCAACTCAGCTACTAGTTTCCATCTCAGACTTACATGAGGGAATGCGATGCAGTCCTATAGGACAACGTTGTACACTGTTCGAATCGACGCCGACGTTGCTGCCCACGACAAAAGCACATGCTAGCGTCCATGGCTGTAGATAAGACCAAACTTTGTCTACGATCCAGCTGGATCCATACATGTACGTAGTTATCTTTTTGTTCTCCCAGGAATACTCCCTAGACTCTAGACGCTCAGGTATGGTATTGCTTTTGCAGCTCTCGGCTCGGTGGCACTACTGTTTTGGTCACTTTGCAATGGTGGTTTCTTCATTTCCATTTGCCAGCACCCTAGGATAGACTACCTGGGCCCGCCCCTGTATCGGGCAGGAGGATATGCACCTGATACGCGACGGTTTGATATGATAGCTCCATCGAGCTTGCCCTCGCATTGCACCCTCGCCCCATTCGTGCGACCAGCTTTCTTTCGTGCGACATAGTTGATCAAGCCAATATTGCAACGTGGCAGATTCACTGCCGTTTCCCACCCACTGTCTCTGCACCAGTTCGCAAGGTATCGTTATAGCCTAGAACATCGGCCTGGAGGCGAGAGACTGGGTGAAATGAGAGGTTTTACGCAGGCGAAAGGAGCAACATAGGCAGGCATGCTCTGAGCATATTCGATTGGTGAGGCAACCATTGCTGAAGTGCTACCGGGTTCTGGAGAAATTTGAATCAGAGTGAGAATGTCCTTGACTGCAGCCGTAAGCGACACGACGGACGTGTGATTGGCGTGGAGGATGGGAAGCACGATGCCGAGTCCATTGTCGCAGCACTCTCAAGCCCGAAAGTGGAGGTGGCGTGGATCCTCAGATTGGACAATTCAACGAGCCAGCAGGCAAGTCTGAACAGCCAGAGAGGCTTGGTGGATCGTCGTAAGATGCCTATTTGGGGAGAGTTTGAGGGCGGAGGCGAGTGCGTAGCTCCCAAAGGGTATATCGAAAGAAGTAGACCGTCCCCGAGGTAAGCATAAAGACCAGGGCGAGGACCACCAAAGTTGCACTGGTATTCATTATTGTAGTTGCGTACAGTCTGGTTGAATGATTTCGATGCTGGGGGAAGATATCCGTGAGAGATGAGGCAGGATCCTGCAAGCTCAGCTGTTGTTTTGTTTTCTGCAGTGCCTCGATAGGGACCTGGAACCACGAGGTCGTTGCTCCCCTGCTTCAGGGAAGCGCAGTCACGACGGCAATGCCAATACCAGCCATGGTTGGGGACAAACTGCATTGCGACTGCTGCGCAGACCATATTGTGGGCTCGGTTGCAACTGCCTGGGTTGCTCATCATATGTGAGATGACAGATAAAGAAGTCAAATATCAAGCCATAGTGGGAGTTCCATATATCTCTTCACTTGAACCTGGCGTACAAATGACAGCTCACATTTGTCTGAGAGGCCCGGCATTGCATCGTCCTGTTGCTCGCCTACCTGGGGGGTCAAATCGCAACTTCTAAGCTTTCAGACATGTTGCTGGGTGCGTGTTGAAAAATATGTCGAGCCTTACAGACCGCGTCTGTTCGTGCCGACGCCCTCTTATATTTCACAGCACCCACGTGGGGTGTATAAGACCGGTTCCTCCGCCGAGCCATCGTGTGCTGCTTCATTTACTGAGCGGATGCGCAGAGTCTATCTGAAACGAATTGGTGGAAGGGAGTTCAGGTTGAAAGAGAAACACAGAGGAGAGAGATATTGCTGAGTAATCCATCTCCGGCGAAACATAGGGCTTGTTAGTGCAAAGTTGCTGGCTGGCTTGTTCCGACAGGTTCAGTTGCCGACGTCTTCCGGGCGGTACTTTTGTTCGATTCCAATATTCCTGAAACCTTGCGAGGAGCATGTCCGAAGCTTGCACAATGATTTGTCGAGAGAGTCGTCTGTGATCGTGGACTATCGCTTCTTCGAGGAGGAGACCAGACCGTACGGGTAATTACCCTTTGGAGGGAGATTGGGGACTCGGACGCCACAGGATGTTGGTAAGGTCACAAGCAGGTTGGACTAACAGTGTTCTGTTCTTGTCAGCGCTGGTACAAGTTGTGACCTGCTATACCGTCCCCAAATATGTGACAGATCATGGTGGGTGATTGACTCGGAGCGTCTCTGATCAGGCTTGATGGAACTGAACTCATTTGGTGTCCCTTTGTCCGATGCTCATGGAAGATGGCTGACCAATTTGTACTTTGATCCCAGCTCCGATCATCTGGCTACACTCCGATGATCCATTCATGCCCAGCGATATTTTGGGCCATGTCTTGCACACGAGACCGTTCCGTGGGTTCGATCCTATACCGGACGTGCCGCCCTTGGATCTAGATAACCTGTCGTCTCTCAACAAGTATGGCAAGGAAATCTATCTGACGTCTATCGACAATGTCACCACCAACCCTAGTTGGCTCTTGGGAGAGACACCAGACGCAACCGGGGCACTGAGAAATTCTACTGCTTGTGCTGTTGTGGTCGTCGAGAGGAGCCATCAGCAAGTTGATGCTTTCTATTTCTACTTCTACTCTTTCAATGAGGGTGCAGATATCACCCAGGTTGTACCTCCGCTGGACAGGATCTTCCCGGACGCCAGCCCTGGCAACCACTTTGGAGACCACGTGGGCGATTGGTAGAGTTGCACCGCTCGGCATCACTTGCTTTGAACTACTGCTGAGTCGGCCGCGCTTAGGGAACACAATATGATCCGCTTTAAGGAGGGCAAGCCAACAGGCATATACTTCAGTCAACATGGCAGTGGCCAGGCCTGCAAATGGGACGATGAAACATGCTTCTCCAAACAGGGTGAGAGAGTGAGTGACCTGTCAAAGTTACCATGGCTCGGCCAGTCATGCTAAGCACCTTGCAGCCGGTGGTCTTCAGCGCGAGAGGGTCGCATGCAAATTATCCTTCCGCAGGGCAAGCACTTCCCGTTCTTAGCTTCTGTCAAGTAAATGCTGACTTGAGCTGGGTAGGAGCCATATTCATGACGAAGCTCTGGTGGACATTGCGGATAAAGGTCGGATCTGGGACCCTGTTCAACCAGCATACTTCTACCAGTACGACCCCGCCACGGATGTTCTCACGCCAGCAGACCCAGGCACGTACCCCACAGACTGGTTTCATTTCACTGGCGCATGGGGCGATAAGAAATATAACGACAGCGATCCTCGACAGGTCACGGTTCCCTACTTCGGCCTGAAGAAGTACGAAAACGGACCTACCGGACCGAAGTGCAAGCATCTGGTCCGAAAGGGCTTGATGCCAGACGAGCGGCCCAAGCCGAACATGATGAAGGTCTTGGTCGGCTGGTATTTGTCTCTGTATGGTTGCTGTCTGAAAGGACATAGTGCATGGGTGGTGATCATATTCACCCTCGTGGCTCTCGCGGCGACCATATTTGTGATGGTGTTGACAATCAAAAAGGTTGGCCCTACGCTGAGGAGGCGGCTGCGCAGAAGACGAGGTGAGAAGGGATCGGCCGAGTTGAACATCCCGCTACTGGATGTCGAAAGAGCAGAAGATTAATCATAGACCGACACTCTGGCATGAACACCTAGCGCCAGACCTGGCGACATAGATATCAATCAATATAGACGCTTTGGACATCTGGTTCTGGCCAAGAAGTGCCTGGAGGATAATGAGGTGGAAGTCCTACTGGCCATCCATCTCCCCTGCTCGGGATTGTATACGGCTACTCGTAGCTGGCCCTAGCAGTCCTGTGGTCAGGGAATTTGTATTCTGTAGGGCATTGTCCAGATAGTACAGCTGAGACTAAAACGTACTGCTAGTACTGCTAGTACTGCTAGTATCTTATCTCCCAGACTCGGACGCCAGTGCCACGAGATTTAACCGACGTTATCGCACAAATATGATTGGCCAGGGGTGGAAATGTCGTCATGACGTCAATAAGACGGGCAGGGGCGAACCGCATTGGACGAACCATGCGGCTGGTGACTTTCTCCCCCGGAATTGTTCAAGCCAGATGCGCCAGCAGTTTCCCACTGCAGTTCATAGTTGACTGCCGGCTCGTTGCGTACGCGGCGTCTCTCTGTCCCGGACGTGGAGCTGCTGTCCTTATTGCCTACCTACCTACCTTAGGTAAACTTACATGATTTCGATGCAGACGCGGCGAGAGAGGTCAATTGATTCTTGCTCGTGATTGTCCGTGTTTGATTCTGTACCTTGTACAGGTCAACCATCTCGAGGCTATAGCAGAGCGAGAACACCTACTACGTACCGCATTTCATCGCCTCCATCCGGGTGACCGTCGTCAATACTAATACGCCATGGCCGACGTCGACGCCGAGACCCAAACCGCCGCCCACGAATCCACGCCCCTCCTACCGTCGGACCGAGTCTACCTGCACCGACTACGACAGTCGCGCGACTTCATTGCCTGCCACATCGTCAAGATCCACGGCGAGGACTCCTGGGTGTGGCTCGTCCGCCGGCAGCTGCAGCGCTTTCTCGCCAGCAAATGGGGGCACTATTTTGTGATCCTGCTCGTCTCGGCCGACATCAGCTGCATCTTCGCCGACTTCCTCGTCTCGCTGCACATCTGCGAGCATGCGGGCGACAAGGACTTCAATCTGCATGCGTGGCGGACGGCGAATGACGTGTTGGGCTTCGTCAGTCTGGCCTTCTCGTGTCTCTTCATGGCCGAATTGCTGGGCAGCATCTTTGCTTTTGGGTTCGAGTATGTTTAAACCCCTTTATCCATATCCATATCCATATCCGTCATTTGTTATGCTTCGTCATACTAGCCCCCACAGACGTACCATATTAGTAGCGGCAAGTGTGCTGCGCTCCAGCCCATTTTTGGTTTCTTTGTCTCTTCGTTGGGGTGTTTGGCCCGTCGAGTGAAGAATTACTGACTGATCTGTGGCGCACCTCTAGCTACTTCCGCTCCAAGTTCCACATTTTCGATGCCCTGGTCATCATCGCGGCGTTTATCATCGACGTCCTCCTGCGTGGTCCTCTCGAAGAGGCGGGCTCCTTGGTCGTCGTCTTCCGGTTGTGGCGTATCTTCAAAATCATCGAGGAATTCTCCACCGGCGCTGCAGACGAGCTTGAGGAACTGCAGGAGCGGATCGAAGCCCTGGAGCGCGAGAAAGACGAGGTCGTCAAGGAAAACCAACAGTTGAGGTATAGGACAGGTTATGCCGCTGAAGGGGACACAACTGGTGGGACTAACGGCCATAATGGTGGTGGTTTTGGTCAATGAAGAGACGGCAAGGATGGATAATAACGAGCATGAACTGGTCACTATATACGATTCGAACAGGCGTTTTTGGCGCCGTATGGGCAACGAATAATGACGGGACAAAATAATGAGTATACCGGGTTCAACGAGACACGAGAAGAAGGATTCATGGATATTCATAAAGATAAAGTGATTCGATTCGTTCAACCTGAGGCTCGCTGATGTGGCTCTTTCTGCGATAAAATCGTCAAAACAAGACAGGATCGGACAGCAGCTCAAACTGCGCCGTAATGATAGTCGTCGTATATCCTCACAAAAAAAGTCCTTCCGGATGTTAAATCCTTGTCATCAAGCTGCACTCGCCGGCAACAGCTGGGTCGGGCCGCTACAGACTCCCGTCAGGACCGTGCTCGGTCACACTCCTCGATGAACCTATATATCCCCTCTAGTCCTTCGTAGCCTTTTCCACCTGTCGAAGCGTGATGGCTTTCCTTGGTGGACAGAGGACGTGGCTGGAAGAAATACATGGCAGCGTCACCGTCCCCGTCCGCGTCCGACTCACTGTCGTGCAAGCTGAAATAGCCAGATGGCGACGAAATCCACGGATTCTGTGCCAAAGCCCCACCAAGCATTTCGAACGCGTTGGCTGAGTGACTGGTCGCAGAGACGTGGGAAAAGCCCGCCGAGGGCTGCTGCGGTGGAGAAAGCATTTCGTGCCACTCAATGCGGTCTCGTTTGACCCGCTTCGTCGCGCGGACGTCGTGGGGAGAATCGATGCAGACCTCGCTGGCAGTCTCGCTTGGTGCGAAGGGGAAAAGAAGTGCCATCTCCGTGCCATTGTGGGAGTCGAAATCCTCGTCTTGGCCAACGATTCCGCGCTTGATGTTCAGTTCCCGACACAGGCTCTCCACGGTGTCCGCGTCACAGCCCGGAAAGCGGACTCTTAGAGTGGAACTGTTGTGCAGGGAGATCGGGAGGCCTCCCAGAACTGCTAGATGTTTGAGGTCGTTCATGATGGCCGCTAGATCCTTCAGAGCACGGGCAAAATCGACCGCGAGATTAGACATCAGAGTAACATTGTTCAATGTGTCCTCGTGTGCCTCGTAGTCACAGTCGCAGTCGCAGTCCTCGGAGGCAGTAGAGCGAGGGACGGTGCTCAAGGGGCCAATGGCCGTGATGGTTGGGGAGACTTTGAAGTCGAGGAACGAGCCCGGAGCGTTGACTGGAGACATGTCCATCATGTGCCTGGCTTCATCTTGTAGATTGGACACGGCCCGGAATCGTTTCTCTCCGGTGTGTGGGTGTGCGCCATCAAATCGTGCCTTCTGGCCTGAGAGCCAAAAGGCGCGAACCGCCTGAGAGACGTTGTTGACCACCTGTGCCGGAGCGGCTGGCGAGTGCGAGAAGTATCTCGCTCCACCAGCACGACCGCCTCCAAGGCCGTATCCGCCTGCGGAACGACACAAGGTGCCGCCAGTCAGATTCGGTCGGAGGGCAGAGGCAAACGGTGCACGGCCGGTCGAACGGCCAACTGCAGAGGCGGTCCGAGAATAGGGATAAGACGCTCGACTAGGTCGAGAAGCATTACGCCCTGGTTGCGAGGAGAAGTGTCTGATGGTGGAATTGAGGGCATGTCTGGTGCTGTACCAGCGGCTTTGACTCTGGCGGATCCCCGCAACTCGAGTGGCCGGCTGTCGCTGGGAGACGCGAGCATAGGCGGGATGCGCTTCGGCTTCGATCGGTCGGGAGGCTTGGGGCAGCTTGTCTCGGATCAGTCGCCCCGTCTTCTCGAAGGCGTATCGGATGAGCCTCATGGCCTTGGGGACCAGGAGATGGCCTCCTGATGCCGCCATGATGATGCCCACTCAATATGTAGAGTAGTAGAGGTGTGAGAGATGGTGAGGAGTGGATGGGAAGAAGTTGAAATGAAAGAGGTAGTCAGGTCGTTGATTCTTCGGGGCCTGCGCTGCGCCGTCGCCGTTTGCCACCGAGTCACTCCCCGCATTCAAAACAATGTCCGAAGTCCGAACATGGTCACGTGAAGAGGTCTTGGCGGGTTTGACTTGGGTTTCATTCAGCTTTGGTGGGTACCTAATAACTTCTGTTCTCATCTTTCTACCTTCCCGTTCTTCGATCATGTACTACTATATTGCGCTTGCATGTGTTTCCTGTAATGGCAAAGGAATAGATTCGACTTTCCTATGGTGCGCCTTGTACCACATATCTCGGTGAGCTACTTGTTAGTCAACATAGACATCTCAGCATCTGCTTCATAAAGCCAGGTTTGTCCCACTGCCTCGCCGTTCAGTGCAAACAGTTTTATGTTCTATCTCAGACGCTCTAGCCTCTCCTCCTCTATGTCTGAGATGGATGGAAGGTCTATGGCTCAATTCAACAAGCTAAGGCTGAAGACATCTAAACGGAGAGTCCTGCTGGCCCTTCTCAGTACAGAAACGACGCCAATGAAAGCCTGCAAGGCAGCACTATCAGATAGATGATGGTAGGGGGGCTCCTTCCCATCAAGCGCTCATTTCTTGTGCGGCTGTTGAGCATCCTCGCATCCTTGCATCCTCCATGTAATCACAATGTGGTAGCAGTACCCATCGAACTAGTGACGCTGGCCCCGCTGCTCGAGGCTGTCGACCCGGCCGACAGAATCGGGGGACTATTTGAACGGTTCCCAGCCTCAGAGATCAACCAGTGTGGTGTTGTCCTATGGTCGCCGCCATGGGATCTCCAGGGGTGGGGAGGTGACAGAGGGTGTTTTGGCGGAAATGGGCTGGTTGCTCACCGCATGCACTGATATTATGGAGGTGACTAATCGATGGAGAGGACAAAGGCGAGAGAAAACTCTTGTCATCGAGATATAGGATCGTTGCAAAATACAGACGCCTCCTAACATCACATGCCGCATTGGAATCTGATCGTGGCCATCATCTCCCTCGGTCCCAGCCACAGGCGGCACAAGCTACGGGGCCGCACAGTCCACTATGTTGCCGCTCATGAGTTCCAGAAGGCTTCTAGGAACTTCAACTTGATCATGGGCTGTCCAAAGTACAAGAAATCCGTGCAAGCACGACGAGTGCCATCTACACCCTGTGGGATGGTACGAAGGCTTCAACAGGCTTAACGACATGCCTGGCAGCAGAATGGTGATCACAGCACAACAATAGCCCTTGCAATGTGTCAGGTTCACGTTGACAGAGGTATTTCCGGGACAAGATAGGGGTGATAGTATTATACCTCCTGCCCACAATAGCCAGGACAAGGATTCTCCCAACCTCCTCGACACTTGAGACACGGAGCGTTCTCGAATGCACGCTGTCGTCACTCCCAGCATCAGCGCGTGCAATTATCAACGGCAGTACACTCAGTGATGCTGCACGACGGTCAAGGTGATCGGATCAAGACGAGGCGATCGGTCTAGACCATCAGAAGGCCTATACAGGCATACCGCGAAATGCTTTTTCTTGACAGTTTCACTTCACAACGAGGCTGGGCAACTTATGATGTGTCTACCTGAGCAAGAGCATAGCGAGGGCACCATTCACGTCACGGACGTGGTGCGCAATTGTCAATGTCTGAGTGCCAAGTCGAAGCCTTCAAACTCAGGCAACAGGCCTCAGGACAATCGACATAGGAAGTATCTCAAGCACTAGTTGAATGAGCAATATCGCATTTTGATTGTCCTCAGCGCCAGCCAGCAATATGCAGATTGTGTTAGCGCAAGTCTCGATGATTTCCTGTCCGTCGCCAACTTTCTGTCCCGTTAGAGCGAGCTCTATCGCCAATACCTGTTTGTTGGTAAGGAAGATGACTTAGGCTTTAGGCAGACGACAACTGGCATAGAAAGCCCCCTTTCACTGCAGTCTCAACTGCTGTCAATACTGGTAGACTGACGGCCTTGACGGGTTCATGACAGGAGCTGCTTGCCAGTATACGGGCTTGAAGATCCCGTGTGTTGTCTCCACCAATGGTATGAACATGTGTCTCTCCATCTGAATGGAAGTCACTGTGGTGTTGCGCAACCGGAGTCGCTGCGAAAGGAGGCGACCACGTCCTGCGCGGCTGGACTGGCATGGTACGACGTTGCAAGGGATCAGCATAGCTTACAATGGTTACATCGACGACTCCCATATGGAATGTTTCTTTGCATCCGACGCCGCGTGTGGAGAGAGGATCTGCTTGGCAAACAGCAACAGAGTTTTCCAGAGGGATGGTTCGGGACAAGTACAGGCAAGTGATCTTCCGCGCATTGAAGGGATTGTCGAATCAAAGAACCGTGGCCACTGGTAGAGCCACTGGATATCTTGCCAGACACTTCACGCTGGACTGATGCGACACTTACAACCGTGCGGACGGTGTTCCAAACACGACAAAGCCTTGTCACGAAGTTAATCTTCAGCTTGCAGTATGCATTTGTCAGTGAAACTTGCTGTCGAAGGTACAGTTTTGGAACGAGTTGCCTGAAAGTTAACTTCGCACGGCCTCGGGACGATGCAAGGGGAATTACGTCGTATATTCCGCACCTGCAGATCACCACCTAATTTGCGCATCATGGGCAAGCCCAAAGTTCTGCCTGATGCACAGTCTTGGCTCTTCTCGCGGCGCCCTTTACTACAGCCGGACTTTGTACCAGCAACTTGCGACACGTCAACGTCGAGGTTGCGAAGAGCTCTTGCATGCAGGTGTGCGGAGGGAATAACAAATATTATTATGCACACAAGTGGAGTGTGTGAGAGTGTCATCCAGACGTCGCCTTCACACGTCAAGCTTGGGCCAACCAACTCAATGCACATGGGGAGAAGACAGATGGGAAACCATGTGCAACAGAGGAGAATGAGTAAGCGCACAGATCAAGCAGATTTGAGTCCGTCTAGCGTCTTACCACCACAAATGCATGCGAAAGAACAACGTTAGTTTTGGGGCATGATCTGCTGGACGCTTGTGCACGGGGCTTCCGTGCTGGATCGGGGCGTCCGTGCACTATTCCAGAAGCTAGACGATGATAGTTTGCTCTGTGGCTTACGATAGTCGAGCTTGGAGAACGAGGCTCGTGGTGGTAGGCGAGTCGAGCGATGCTCAGGCCAGGGGTAAGTAGGGCATTGGGACTGGTGGCGATCTCGGTAATCTGCGAGTGACAAAGAAATGTGTCTTTTAGGACATCAAGGCGTTGCCTGGTCCTGGTAGGTAGTCATGCGGCGGCGGAGGGTAACAGGACCATGGGGAGTATAAGAACAGGGACATGGCAGGGGAAGACAAGGAGAGTTCAAAATTGATACCCATATCGCAAGCCCGGGGACTGTGGATATTGCGCTAGTTCTGAAGTAGAATAGTCTTTCAAGCCCCCGGACCTAATCAGGACTAGCGGAAGCCTAAACACACGACCCAGGCCGGTCTTTTTTGCGCCTAACTTGAAGGTTGTTGGAAGAGGCGCCCGTCAACACTTGACTGATTCCCTCGCTCACGCTCAAACTCATCCGATCCTTCTGGTCTCCTATCTTTCTCTCATTCTGTCAGCCACTGTTCGGCGTTCAGGTCTGGCAGTTGTCCTTGACGGCAAGATCCATGCTACAGTCTCCAACGCTGTCAATAGCCTTATGACATTTCCGGGAAGAAGAGTATACACAGTTATGCTACTTACTGGACCCCTGCTCCAGGCGAAGTTTCGTCCATCAGGCACCCGCATTGGCTTTCTCAGCTACTGCAGGATTCATCAGGTTAGCCTTTTTGGGCGAAACTTACAAGCTATGGCACATCGCTTGCTGGTTGGCTTCCCTCGTTTGTTCTTCTGCGCGACCCATGCGTCGTCCCATGCACCTTGGAGCGCCCTTACAGCAATCTTCGTGTGCGGTACTTCCCCAGAATGCTCGTTCAGCCGCACATCATCAACCCTCTGCCAGTCAAATTTGAGGCCCCCTTTCTCTTGCCTTGCTTGTCCTGGTCCCTGCTGTTGTACTAGACGTGGTCGTGGCTGACTGGATGGCTCGGTAGGCTTGACCTTACCAAGCTCGATCCATGGACGTGGCGCACAGTTGTTCATCTCATGGACTTTTGCAGCCTTGAGCAGAAGAACTTCAAGTAGACTTGCATTTCCTCTTGCTTCCTCTTGCTTTGTCTTCCATCAACTCCAAAACATCCTCACTCCAGTTGCAACTTGACACGTTCCTGAACATCGCTTGACCCAACCTTCTCTAGCCTGCCTTGCATCAAGTATACATGTCGAGACCAATGATGTCACCTCTTGTGGTGCAGACCACAGATCCTCTCTGCTCTCACGCCCCACTTCACTTCTCAGTCAAACCTCAAGCAAGATATGATGCAACGCGACATGCCGCTTCAAGGCTGTTGTACATTTCCGACTGGAAGCTGAACTCGGAGTCTGCACGAGATCAACCCAGACTACGAAATTTGTTGGGCCACCTCTCTGTCCACGACCAGGCAAGGTCAATCACACATACCCAAACCAGGTCACCACCACCTGAACCAGAGCAAAGTAACGAGCTGTCTACCTACCTCCAACAAGTGCCCTCGTTCCGAGAATTCCAGGCCGCCATCGAAGTGCAGCTGGCGACCATCGTGCAGATCACAGCCGCAGCAGCTCAGCTGAAATTTGTGAACAACCATCGATATGAGGCGGCCGAGGAAGACAGCGATTGCGACAGCTACGAGGGCGACTGGAGCGACGAGGATACCGCGGCTGAAAGCGATGATAGCTTGACGGACAACGACAGCCTGGGCACAGCGTCGGAATGCAGTAGCCCAACCTCGTGTTCCAGCAAGGTTCGACATGGCGACGGCGACGAGGAGGAGCTGGATCTGTGGGCTCTGCGCCCAATGGCACCGTATATGAGGGAGCAGCCAGTTCTTTCGTGATACGGCTAAGGATTCTTGGGACATGCTTGGCTGCCTCTCAGCTTTCGTGTTTGGTTCCTTGGCAGAGTGTACAGTTAGATTCTGGTATTGTTTTCGTGAGCAGGGCGTTTTGGTCGACAGTCCGGTCTGGGGACGATGTTTATTGGGGTTGCAACGTTGGTCGTCGAACAAGCTACAAAAGGGTGGTGTTGAATGGACTAGTAAGTTGTGTGGAAATATGAAGGGAAAATCGAAGATACCCAGGTTTGAATATGTACTATTGTTGTTGAAGGTGAACTGTCCAGGTCAAAGTAATACTTTGACCGACGATGCCACTGGCAGTCTTCTCCAGTGACCTGCCACATGGACTATCTAATCCCTTCTTTCCCATCTTGGGGAATGTGTGTTGTGTGCTATCACAAATAGCCCTCGCTAATAAATGACCAAACTCCTAGGATCCTGGCAGATGTCCATCCCAAAACTCCGGGGGTTCATCCACACTGGGATCCCATTACATAATGAATAGCCGTGTCTTGACTTCTTGATGATCCTTTTTGTCCAAAAAGAGGCCCTTATGGTTTGAGGCAACTTCTAGTGCTTCTTTGCAAGGAGGTTGTTGACATCGGCACCTTCCGTGAACCACTTGGAGCTGTCAAGACTAGAGTCTCTCTGGCTGAAACGGCGGTTTACTCTGGAGCCTGATCGTGCAGCCTGGAACGAAAAATTGTCAGCCGCAGTTCCAGGGCAGGTACATTGAGGGAGTTGGAAGAGACGTTTGACCTACGACGTTGTGCGCGAGGCAGTCCAGTCGATAGGCATCATCTCCAGCACAAGGCAGAGGATACTTACAGCGTAGGTGACGCCTCCAATGGTGGCTACGGTGGCCGCACCGAAGACACTGTGCATCATTGATCGGTCTTTGGGCGTCATCTGGTGTCCCGTGACCGTCGAGGAGTATCGAGCAGCAGGGGTGCTCAGCCTTGGGCCCAAGGCCGTGACGAGGCGGCGAGAAGTGAGTTGACGTGCAGCGTTCATTTTGATGTGTGTTGTGAGTATATGAGATGATTGTTGAGGAGTTGGCGGAGTGGACTTGTGTCAAGTGGTTGATGCTCGTGTAGTTGAGTGTGATGGGTTTGTTTGAGGTTTGTACTTTCTTGTAGGATTGAAAGGCTGGATTGTGATGCTGATGATGGTCTGGAAAAGCCTACCTGATCTTGGGGAATTCTTGCCAGCTTTTAAACAATTGTGTTGTCTCGTATATCCTGCCTACCTGTGTCATGCCTTACATCACCCGCACAGACGAGCGATGAGGCAGTGTGTGGTGTGCCCAACATCACCAGACAGTTGCGCAATAATCGTCGGCAGGGCAGCAGAAACTATCAGGTGTTGGTCGAGCAGATCACCACACCAGGCACACTGGCAGACTGTCGCAGAGGAGCCAGAACGTTCCTGGGTGGATGGCGCCGGGCTTGGATCGACAATCTGACCACGGCGGGTTCCGGGGTGGTCTGTGGAGGGGCAGGATCAAGTGCCACTGGCACACGCCGCAAGCATTCGATGAGTGACAAGGCTGAGACTAGCAGGAGACATGAGATACAGACAACACTAGAAGACACCAGAGGAGAGGCAGCAAGGCAGCTGGAGGAGTGTCAGGCCACTGCCTCTTTTGGCGGTACGTTATTTACCACTCAATACAAGAATTGTGGGTGCGCGACTATTGTCATTATCGTCATATCAAAAGTGTCTCCTGCCCCAAGGGTCTGGACCCACTGACCGCCAGGGGCTGGACCTGTCTGTGGGATCTCGCGTACTGTCACACTATTACCACACGTGACTTAGTGCGTCAATCTACAATCCGCTATTGGCCACTCTGATACCGTGCACCGCTTGGCAATACCACCGCCCATTCTGTGGCCTGACCTCGACCTCAAACCCTGCATCCTCACACACCTCGTCTATTCTCTCATCCACCTCCAATCCTCCTCTATCGCCGTTCCCATCAATCACATCTTCGCAACCCGGCGACTCGATATCCACCAACTAACGACCTGGAGTCCTCCTCCCTCTCTTCTACCCGCTTTTGCCGGATTTCCTGCCCAGCCTGTGGCCTCGATCACCTTACAACTATAGCCTCAACTCCACGAAACACCTCTGTCCTTCGACCTTGTGGCCTGACACTCTCCTTTCCTCGATACCGCACACCGAAAACAACCGTCTCTGATCTCCATTCTAGCCCACCGATCAGCTCACCGCGTCCTGCCTGTGACCTCGAGCATCAGCACGAATTATTGGCAGAACCTTGTCGCACAGTCTTCGTGGACACTGGGACAGACCAATTGAAGCGTGGCAATTGTCCGAAACGAATGTTGGATACCCAGTCATCGAAACTTTCAGGTCTCCATTCTTGCGACAGTAAACTCGCCCGCCGAAAAGATGCCCTTTCGAGCCGCCTACCGGCAATATGATGCCTCTCATGACTTTCATAAGCAGCAAGGTTTCCACGGTGGCCAACCCCAGTTAGCCATTGTTGATTCCGACACAGGCGATTACCACGGGTGGCATGAGATGGACTTCACCACACCCCTCAGCTCATCCATGACAACCTCAGCTCACACGCAGAAGTACTCGTCCAACATGGACACGGATCTGGAGTCCCCGGCGTATCTACGGCCATCCCATCGCCAGAACTCGACCTCCTCTCATCACCAATCTCCCACCATCTCAGGAGACCTGTACACCACCGGGCCCTTCTCCTACTCGCAGCTGTTGAACATGGAGTCGGAAATATCACCCATGGGTCAGTCCAGCCTCAGCAACTCACGCGGCGACGGTGACTCCAACATGATCAACGACGACAACAGTCTTTCGAACGGAACTCTATCAGGCTCCGACTCTATCAATGCCTCTCCGCCGGTTTCCTCGCTGAATCCCAATGCTGTCTCACTCTCGTCCAAGTCGGATGTCACAGAGAGGCTGTGTCCTCTGATAGCAGGTCAAGTCGACAGCTGCCAACCACAACGGTGTGGCCCGGACGCTCCTTGCATGAACTTCACGACATTACCACCCATCGAAGAATGCACCTCTGTTCCCTGCATCACTCAATCCACATCTCCCAATGAGACCATGATCACCAGCGACAGCGTGTCTGTCTCATTACATCAACGACCTAGTTTGAGCTCGAGGACGAGTACTGCGACCACCGCCGCATCGCTCCGTCGCTCTTCCACCTCATCCGCCGAAAACCAGGTTCAGTCCGTACCACTACCTCCACGACGGTCGACAGCAGCAGCGGCCGCTGCACGCCGCCGAGCCCGAAACAGCACAACCACCTCAACTGCCACCACCACAATAGCCTCTGATGACGATGACGATGACGATGAAGAAACGACGACCAAGTCTACAGCTCCTTCAAAGGCCGACGCGAAACAACGCGCCAAACAAGCCCATTCGCTGGTCGAGAAGAAGTATAGAGAGAACTTGAACGCCAAGATCGCTCAACTCCACATCACGCTTCAATCGTCCCATTACGGACCAAAGACAGGCGAGGAAGGCGAGAGCGATACTCCTGTAAGCATCGTCCAAGCCAGCAAGGTCCGCAAGAGCGACGTGTTGACCGAAGCCATGAACTACGTCAACCAGACGGAAGTGGAGATGCGACACATGGAGAACGAAATCAATCGGTTGAGTGAAAGAGTCCGCGTTTTGGAGAAGTTGGTTCGCTGTGAAGACTGCAGTCTGTTGAAGCAGATGGTCAATATGCAAGTTCAAGTTGTCTGATTGAAAAGGGGAGATGTGAGAGGATCTCACGCCCTCACAAGATGACAATCTCGCCTTGTCTTGTCTTGCGGTCAGCACATGAGCGTTGTATATCTTTCTGGTCTGTACACTGCGCCGGCGTGCGCAGTTTCTATTACGAGGCGTTTCAGTGTTTGGGGATACGCGTCCGGAGCCAGGGGGAATTCCGTGTTGCAAGGCGTTTCACAGAATTCTTGGGAACACGGGATGGCGGTTCCCCCTCAAATTGGATGAGATGGCATCGCATGGCATCGCATGACGCTTATGGCTTTCGTTATTCTGTTCGTGATGTTGTTCCGAGGCCACCCTTCTGTTGCTGAAGGGGCGAGGGACTCGAGAGACGAAGGAGAGACGATCAGAGGATCGTATAGTATATGGCATTCTCGCCTGCATTCCCATACCCGGTTTGCGCGCAGAGTCTGAGAACGAGCACGAGCTGCCTTGAATAAAAAGCAACTCCCTACCCACCTACCTGCCTACCTTACTATCTGTTGTCCATAATTATGCCCCTGTTCTATCTGATCCGGACAGCAGCCTCGTGTACTAACGAGTAGGCGCCGGATATGTCTTTCTACGCCGTTGCCCCTGAACTCATTTCATCATCGTTGCAGACTACATTGTGGATCCCCGATGTTCAATTCGACGATGAAACCTCCGTCAGAATCATGACAGACGTCCTGATGACATTTCCCACAGGCTCAATAGTTTGATCCCGGTCTTCATTGTTCCAATGCCGTTGGCAAGGCTGAGAGCGCATTACCAGCCATTTGAAGAGTGCTTTCACCGCCAATATGGAGGCGAAAGATGTCCCTCCAGCCATGCGTTACCCTTTTCAATTGGGATACAAGCCAGTGGTCGTATCGCGCATCGAGGTCAATTCTGGACTGATAGCTGGGCTGGAATCAAGTTCACATGGTTGTCTTTTTGCATACGGCCGTGGCCTGCGATCTACCTTCCGCCCCGGCCGCGCCATTTAAAGGATCAACATCCGTCATTGTCGCTCCAGGAAGGGTTTGAGACACCTTGTCCTCTGAAGTCTCGCCTCTACGACCCCTCTGCCCGGATGACTTGGTCGTTTGCCATCCCTTCATTGTATAGAACCCTTTATTCCCACCGACTGTGCATGCCTGTTCGTCCGTCGCGCGCAGCCAGGAAATCCTTGATCATTCAATCAATCTCAATACGGATCCCACCGCCCCTCAGCGCCGCGGTGTCCTCGACGCTACGTTTGGGCAAGTCGATCCTCAACAACCCGCCGTCCAGCCTGGCCTTCAGTTCCTTCATCTCCACATCTTCGGGGAGAGTAAATGTGCGGCGCCACGGGCCGAGTTTACGCTCGCCCAAGAGGATGGTGGGTATTGCGTCGGCTCTCAACTCGGCCTCGACGGTTTCTCGGGACAAAGTGCGTTGGATTGGACCGCCATCATCTTCATCTGTTGCCGCCTGGATGATTGGAAAAGGCAGGTTAGCAAGCAAATCACACACGATTGAGGATTTGTGCATGTCACAATGACGAAAACAACCTCCAGCTCTTTCGAACACTCTCATGAGTCTAACGTACCTTTGCATGGCCGGTTTCTTGAGCCCACCCTTCGCCTTCGCCCTCCCAGATCCGCTCGCCCTCCTTGGGATCCAACAGACCGATATTCTTCGGCCGGCGAATGTCGCCCTGCACCAGCAAAGTATGCGGGCTCAACCATTGAATCACAATGTCGTTCTTATCCAGGACCCCCGGCGTTTCGATTTCGATGTGGTACGCACGCATCGTCTCACGAATGTCGGTCGGCGGCACCCACAGATTGGCCGGCTTGGGCGCTGCCACGCTGCCGGGCGCATGGGGCCCGCGGAAGTGCGTGTGCAGTGTGGCCTCGTGCAGCGATGTCCTCGGAAACTGGAAGTGCGATGGATGGCCGTGAGGCTGGACCGGTTCGAGTGTCTGTGCGAATGGCTGCTGTGCGCCCACCGAGCCTTCTTCGACTAGTTGGATCACGTAGTTGGCCGGCACGGCGTAGGGGAGTGACGATGCCATATTTTGGTGGTAGACTCGAAAAGTGAGTCGAAGATAGCTGTGGAAGGAAGTTTTGCGGGTTTGGTTTGAGTGTGATGCTGAGAAGAAGTGTTTTGTGAGGAGAGTAGGTGATAGTGGCTATCTCCTTCTCTTCAGGGCAGGCTTTGAATGTCCGATTCTCGACTGTGCCGGTATGTCACAGTGTGAGATTCGTATCAGCGAGGTAATCTCGTAGCTATGTAGGTGATGTGGTAGGAAGGATAGATCCTGTCCTGTTTGTGAGTGGTAGTGTGGATTGCTGTTTGCTGTTAACAGAGAATACAAGTTGATCCACTCCTCCAAGCTGGGGACCAAGCTGGAGTTATATGTATATATATACACGTAGCCAGCCTACACTACTGACGCTTCTCCAACGAATACTGGGCTATGCGTGCCTTTTCTTGTTGCTGGGGATCCCCAACCGGATCATCAGCTTACCAGTCAACTTCTCGGGTCGATCAATATGCGATGCGACGTCAGCCTGACCCTTCCCCCCATGGGCAACAGGCTCGACTTCGACCGGCGGTGACCTCCCCTCGTCCCCATGCCACCAAGAGGCAGCACCCGCCCGAAAATGGCGAAGGAGGATCCACCAACCACTAACTAACACCCCAGAGCTTGAATGGGGAGTGAGTAAGAAGAGCTCCAGCCACAAATCTCTACGTAGTCTCCACTTCAGGGCTCGATCTAGTCCTTCGTCTATCACGGTCGAGACGGGGGAATCGTGATCGTGCTTCTGAGTGACGACTAAGTACCGACGCAGCAGTAAACATTGTAGTATATTCCAGTTGTACTAGTCCAGCCATGTTGCATTATCAGTCTCCGACCCAACAAAGACCATCATCACGAGCACTCGCCGCGAGATGATGCCATTATTGACGAGAAAGATCAGAGGGAAATATAAACCGATTCAGTTCATGTGCATTCTGCCGCCCAGAAAAAAAAACCCGCGTGGTGAGAATGGATGTCTCTAATTGGCTCAAAGGGCTCCGCTTTTATCCTCCTTCCGGCAGTGGGCAACTTTTCTCAGCCTCTCAAGTTTCGGCGGCTGCTGCAAGTATCATGAGATGATCGGCGCAGGTTACCGACGCTAGCAAGGGGGAAGGGGGGCCGAGGGGTTTGGAGCAGCCCACGCCAGATTCCGGGGTGCGGCGGCTCGAACATAGCACGGTGGAACGGGCGAGGGAGTTGGGGCCTAAGGCCCGGACGAAAGGGGTTGATTATTGCACACATATTGGGGACAACTGCGAGGGTGACTTCACCCGACGGATAGGTATGCTATTAGCTACGAATTTTCTTGAAGGAATGAATAAGCCTCGAGGTGTAAGACGTTGTTATGTTCCGATCCTCGCGGGTTTCGTGTCGAAGTACCGTCTACATAGCCCTCCATTACCTCCCCTAAGGTTACTACGAGAGAAAGAAGAACGAGGAACATTTTGCTAGAGGCTCATGGCCCGCCAATGAATGTGACTGACACCGACACCGATACCGATACTGATACCGATATCGATGGTAGGTAGGTATGGTTGGTCCTTGTAACCCGACCCCAACATTTGTATACATCTACAGCAACAATGATGGCAGAGCGAAGAAGTGGGTTGTACAGGTACAGGAATGGATTCCTCTGTCTGACCGTGCGGCAATAACAATGATACTCGACAACTTGCTGGAAGATCAGGCCCCGGAAGGCTCATCATGCCTCTCATGGCGTGAACAGTCGATAAGAGTCGACGCTTTCCAGGGTCTATCCTCTTGTGCGCCTAATATTCAGGTAACACGGTATGACGGGTTTCGACCACGGCGAGTTTTGACCAGGAAAGAATCGAACGCAGCGAATCAGATGCCATGTTGTACCATTTCCAAACCTATGAGACAGCAAAGTATAGTGACAAGTGGGATTCCAGGTGGTGTGATCCTAAGGGAAACAGGGGTTAGGAAGATTGTTGACCAGAGGCGAGATCGGATCGATGCGAAGAATACAGCCTACAGCCTAGTGAATGCATGTCAGCCTGACCCACACAGCATTGGACTTTTGCAGGGTTACTTTTGTATGGCTGCTATCTCGATCGGGTCAATCTCAACCGACGAAGGGCTAGCTGTTGCGGGATAATACTGATAACACGTACAGATGATACCCAGATATACCTCGACGGGTCAACGAAGATGTTGGGATCATGAGAATGGTCAGTCACGAGGTGCATTGGGTTGAGAGATATTGAAAATGACTCTTTGGGTGACGAATATCTCGCATGTCTGCCGTTCGTAACCTTGAATGACTGACTGTATGTAGACCGTCAGGAATAGAGGCATAGGGGACGTAGCATGCAGACGCTGAATAGCCATGAGTCGGCTTATGCGAGCCATTACAATTGTGATTGTATTCGTTTAGAAACACCCTGACCGTCAATAGAATAGATTCCTCAATGAGGCTGTATGAACAAGTTTCCAATTCATGCGTCAGAACAATCTTGACAGTTCAGAAGATATGCTACATATGTAAAATATGTACTGTGGCCTCCATTGGCACCATTACAAGCTTGTAATCATGCTGCCCGTCTGCGCGGTTGTGTGTCGGGCATTGATGGGAGGCCCTTTAAGGTAGCTGGCGATGTCGCCAGCCGCCCGAGGGGGGCAATCTCGATATACCCCTAGACATTGTTTTGGTTTTGATGTCCCGGGTCCTTCTCCATTTCCCGACCAAATCCTCACGGCTTCGTGGCAATCCAGCACACCTGTGCAAATGATCCCGTCCGTGACTCCGTGTCCCGTTTGAAATAGGCCTATTGTTATTCCTGTTCCCATTACCGTTCCCGTTGTATTTTCGTCACTCGTAGTAGTCTGTCTGATCATTGTGTGAAACAATCGATGTGTGTTTCAGCAAAGTGAATGCTCTTCACATTCTCATCTGTCGGGCTTGCAGATCAGCCACCAACTCTTCGTGCATGATCTCGGTCATTTGATCGGCGGCTTCCATCTCGAGACTCCGTCTCAGTTGCACGATTTCCTCGGGCTCCTCGACCAGACCGAACCTCTCGCTCAGATTTTCGACCGGAGTGACTCTCTCACAGTGGCAGTCATGGTGATAGCCAGATGCAGTGTGATGACAAGGGCGAGATTTGATGGTCATTTGGGTGGGTGGCGACGTGCGGCCGTCTTGATGAGTTTTGGCAGTGATCAGATCTTGGGGACACAGGCCCGAATGCCGTCTCGTGTGATGGGCCGGCCGGGCGGCGGCGTGCTCTGGCATGTGGATATCCGGGCAGAAGCCGTCCCAGGACTCGTCGTCGGGACTGTGACTGTTCGACCGGGCGGTGGCTAGGTGTTCTTGAGATGGTCGACGCATGTGGCACTTTGTGCAGTAGTGGGATGAATGGCCGTGGCAGGAGGACAGCCTTCTGAGTTGTGGATGGACGGCACCAGTGTTGTATTCAAGTTCGCCTAATCGGGAAATAACATATTAGTTCCTGGCAACGATGAACCTTTGAGAGTTAGAGAGTTTGACTCACCATAGGCTTTGGGACTTTCCGGTGGTGTCTGGATATCTGTGACTGTCGATGTTGCACCCTTTTCCCGCAAGGGGAGGGCACCAAGCGACATTGCAACAAAGGAATCGTACTGGACCATTGTTGGGTTGAGGGGATATAGGGCTGAGAGCTGTATAGGTGTGTAGATATGTAGATGTGTATAAGTGTATAGGATGTATGAGTCCTTAGTGTGTCGTTGGGGATTGGGTAGAGGATTGATAGATGATTCTTCAAAGACGTGCTTCTCATGGCAGCATTTATGTTTTCCTATATGCCATTGAGCAAGGAGAGGAGGCACTTACTTAGCATTTGCCATGGCCGACTCATTACCAAAGTGGAAGTCGTCAAGGTTTCCGCTCCGCTACCAATGCACCCTGTACACCCCTGCTCTGCCCTGCCCTGCCCTACCCTACCCGATGACAGAAGGTCATGGATGGCCTTCCGAGCCATCGTGTGATTGATCGAGTCTGGCAGAAGAGAGGACAAGTGCAGCTGACTGGCTGGAAGAATGACAAGAAGCCGGTAACGATCCCTAGACAAATCTTAGGTTTGAGTCTTTTGCCCTGGCTGTCACCCTGATCGGGTATGGTTCACGCTTGAACGGCAGCCGCCGATGTTGGACTCCAGGGGGGATCAGGAGGGCTAACGAGGCCAGACACACGCCACCAGTGCCTGTGGAGACCACCAGAAGCAGACCTAGATCAGTCCACCTCGCACATATCACCCCGGCTGCCACAAGGCAAAATAGCTCGGGGGTCACAGCCTCAAAAGCCTTCCCACTAGGCTAAGGGACCTCTCGCTTGACTGGTATTGCACTCTCATAGGTGTTTTGGGCCCCTGTCAGAGTCATCCTGCCAGCCACGCTCTGGTCTGAACAGGCGTGGTCTAGAACAATCCCAACGCTTTGGTCGGTCGATAAATTTTGTGTACATGGTTTTGAAGATACCAAGGTGTCAACTACGATTGTTCTTGACTCACACTTTCAACAAGAAGCCGGGTATCGATATTCTTGGCTAAATGTGCCGACCAGCAAACCGGTTTTCCCCATGTCCATGCAACGGTACTGCGATTGCAGCAAGAAGACGACTTGCAGCGGGCGGTTGAACCTTCCGACGGCAATAAGACGTCTTGGGCCAATTACCTCAGGCATGTTGGAAGTTGCTGATCCGTCCGGGGACTTACAAGCTGTATTGCGCCAGTGAATGTCAGCACACGCAACCCTTCCAGTCTGAAGTGTCGACCTGAAAGCCAGGTAACGAGTGTAGAACGTCGGCTTCGTATTGTGCAGTATCTGGGGAAGCAATCTTTGCCGACGACCGCACCTGGGAATGCCACTCGAGCCGTATAAACTAGTCGACAGCTTGGGATCCGTTCGCTTTCTTGGGTAAGAATACGCTGCCTGCGACCGGGCTGCAGACAGACCATTGCTGGATAATCGACGCACTTTGAGATGTTCCCGTATTCTAGCGAACCGTATTGACTTTTTGTGCTCGGTCACCCCACAGATCCAGAGATGCTTGCTGACAACAGCACGCAAACGATCTCTCCCGTAGCATCCATGACGTTGTAAGTTTGCTTTGGTTTCACGAGATGTCTCGTCTAGCCGAAGGACACTTCGAGGTCTCCCTAATCTGGGGAGAACGCGGCGTCATTTTCCCAACCCAGGAATCATAGGGAGAACGACCATCTTCCTTCAGGGGTCGGTGTAGGGACCAGGAACGAGCTGGCACTGACCAGCAGTTGTTGACCGCTCTCCTGGCTGAGTCATTTTTTTACCTAGTCAACTGAATATTGTTGCGCATTCTGACCGAATAGTACTATTCGTTGATACCCGCCCGTGTTGCTCTGTTTGTACGTACTTGGTTTCGCACGCTCCCGTAGACCAACGTCCACAAGACGAGTAATGTCAACGTGGTCCACTCAAGCCTGAGATTCAGATCTTGAACAAGCCACGGATCGGATGGCACCCGTGATGTGAAGGAGTCCGGCAAGAAAAGTCACGTTAGTCGAGGGCGATCATTTCACCAAGACCTCACCGTGACGCCCTCTTCTGGGGGATGTCACCTGGCGAGTGTTCAGCAGATGACTAGCCGTTCCTGCAGGGGCATTCTGATACATCATCACAACCCTTTTGATGCCACTCACCAGCCCATGGACTTTTGTCGTCGATCCGAGACCACATCGCACCATCGCCATTCCGTTTCTGTCATTAAAGATCCAGGAGATGAGTGATATCGGGTTCCGCAAGTCACTCTCTTCACCGATTACCACTACCCATGACCCTCCAAGCTCTTACCTCATTCTGGCTTCTGAAGCCTGGGATGGGCATTGGGTTTCCAAATCATGCCACCCAACACCTGTTGTTAATTGCCAATTCGCGATCATCTGTTTGATGAGTGATCGTTGCATTAGATCTCATCCGGCTCATCAATAGTGTCGACATCTCTCTTGTGCCTGCCCGCCGTTGGCACAAACAGACAGTCCATCAGCCTGGTGATGTCCTGCCTACTTTATATTCTATAATTGGTTTTTCTGCTGGACCAACAGCGCGCCATGTGGATTCTGGTTGGATCCTCGCAGCTCGGATGTAGCAGTGATCATTGTGGGATAAAATCAGTCATTGAAAAGGAAAGGCCGAGAACATCTCGACTACTTTACAAAATATATCATCAAGGGTTGATAATAACTATAAGATATGGAAAGGTGGAATGTTCACGTACGTACAAAATATATGGAGGGTGGGAGACGCAGAATAGATTGCGCAAGCAGCCGGGACGATGCGGCAAGAACCCGTATGGGCGAGGCCCCAGCCTTAGGAGGCCCATAACATGTCATCTTTAGCACTCTTTTGTCTATATCTTCGAATTCATAAGAATTGCCACTACGTCTCACTTTGAGGGATAGTGCGAACCGTTTCCTGAAATCTGAATAGATATTCCGTGGTGGAAGCATGAATCAAAAATGAACATGGAACGGTCCGCTGGATTAAATTGGAAAAGTGTTATATTAATGCACGAGCACTGCCCGGCAATGTTTTGCTATGCTATGCTGTTCCTTTTTGTTTTTGGGAATGCATTTTGAGATGCGATGCGATGCTGCAAAGCCCGATCATCAAATCGTTTCATTAGACGAGCTTATCATAACGCCAGCAAGCTCATGAAGAGTACCATACAAGGTCATGAGAAGGTGGTAAGTCGTAATCGTCGTTGTTTCCAGAAAGCCCCGGGGAAATTGTTTTTGAAGTCGATCGAAGGAGTGAAGATCGAGTTGGGCGAGGTGGATGATGTGATGGTGAAGAAAGTTAGCAGCGCTGCAGTAGAGTGTTTCGCGTTTGATTTGGGTCGAGGCGGGTTTTGCAGTCACATCGTTACTGTAGTCATCCTCTTTACTCGGCGGTGATCTGGATCTGCTTGTTGCCCTTGGACTTCTCGAGCTTGGGGACGACGACGCTCAGGATGCCGTTCTTCAGGCTAGCCTTGACATGGTCCTGGTCAACCGGGTTGGGGAAGGCGAAGCTTCTGGCGAACTCGCCGACCTGGCGCTCCGAAACCCAGTAAGTGTGCTGGGGCTGGGATTTGGCGACCTCCTTCGATCCCGTGGTGGCCACCTCTTTGCTGGTGGACTCGCCGTTCTGGGCGGTCTGGTCGGGACGCTGGCCTTCCTCGCGCTGGTGTTCGGTCCGGCCCTTGATGGTCAAGGTCTGGTCGTCCTCGAATTGGATCGTCACGTTCTTCTGGTCGATGCCGGGCAGTTCACCCTCGAGGATGTACTTGTCCTGAGCCTCCTTGACGTCGAATTTGGGGGCGAACGTGCGCGACGCCGACTCGGATAGCTTCTGGAGCTCCGAGAACGTGTCGTTGAACAGGTTGAAGAATGGACCGAGTTCTTGTCGGGACGGTCCGAAGGAGCTGCTGAGTCTTGGGAAGAGAGCCATTGCGATTGATTGTTGTTGATTGGGTTGAGAGATTGTTTTATTTGAAACGCGAGCGATGTTTAGAGTGTATTCGATGTGTTCTGCTGATCTGATCTGGTGAACTCAATCCAGAGCGAGACGGGCAGGGTGATTTATACCTTTCAGCGGCTTCCGTTGAAGCTTCTAGACAGGGGCGGTTGCGTCAAAAGATCACGACATGTGGCAAGACAGAAGTGGTGTGAACTTTCTAGAGAGTGTTGGCCTTTCCTGTTTCGGCTTCTCGATCGTTTCGGTTTTGCGGAGGAGCGGGATACTCTGTACTCGAAATTTCGAGAGCTCTCCATCAATCATATTGCTTTCCCGCCACAGCAGCGTCTCCTGATGGTGCAGAAAGTGGATGACCGGTGCAGCCATGGTGCTTTCCCATGCAGCGTCTCCACCCTCGTCCGGCTCAGAAAGCTCATCCGGTCTGTTCCAGAGAATCATGGCGTCCAAGAACGACGTGTCAAGCCTAAGGAGGCAAGGCTGCGAGGCGGAAGGGGACTTCCCTTGCCGTCGGGTGGAGCGCGTCATTACAAAACAGACCAACCAGATACCGATCACGTGTTACCCCGCAACCGTCTCGATCCGCCTGGAAGTTTCCGGCACTTTGGCGGCGTTGGAGGCATTTTTAGGCACCCAGACCATGCCATTACAGGTAGCCGCTCGCTGTCAGGCTTGTTGATCCGGGGGACACCTGCAGCTTTGGGTGGTCTGCACGTCACGTCATTACAAGTTAGACAGTCGCAATCCTTGGATACATCAACAGCACAACGCATGAAGCATTCAGTTCTACCAGTGTGGATCTCGATGAATAGTTGCTCGGTCCTTGACTTGGATGGCATTGTTTTTCCATCCAGAAAGATCCAGCAATTCCATGGGATCATGTACTATGTGGTTGCCATACACTGCCACCATAAGGTATGCGAAGAAACCGTATTCCCTGCCATCGATTGCTCCACTGCCTCCCACCGTGAATCATGTCTCATGTCGTTCGCTTGCTTTCGTCTGACTGGTTGTGCAGGAAATGGATATCGTGATAGAAGGTCTGTCCACGTCCAAGACCGTCCTCGAGCTTGTCCACCTGCGTCACTTTCTGGGGGGTGGAAAGTCACCTAGACCAGGCCAGCCGAAGGAATCCGATTCGGCAGCGTTGTCGATGGCCTCATAAGTTGCCGCTTCCAATTTTGGTTCAATATCGTGCATCTTATCCCTGGTATTTTTGAAGGAACTCTTCCGCTTGGTGTTAGTTGCATCCTCTGAACCTGCAGCATACGTTCCCAACCCAGGCCAGCCCCAGCTGTCACTCCGTGCTCGTTCATGAGAAGTAAGACCCATGTTGTTCTCATCGAGATCTGAGCGCGCACGAGCTTCAACAGCGGGACTGACTGATTCGTCGGCCTCGGAGTCACTGCGAATTTCTTCTTCCACGCGCTCCCGCTGGGTCTCGTCTTGCTGACGCAATTTCTCCAACCGCTCTTCTACTGTGGACTGATATTTGCGATGGTGCTGCGCATTCTTGTCGCCAAACAGCTTCGCCTGTTCCTGGCTGAGAGCCGTCCGGATTGTGTCGACCATGTGGCCAAGTTTTGAATCACGGCGCTCTCTGTGGGCTTCCGGATTATTGCCTGTGCTTCTCCTGCTTAGCGATGGTGAGCTCGGCGCACCACCGGAGATGTCGGGGCGCTCTGTGCTGGACTCTGAATTGTGTCTTGTCATGGCGGTGGTTTGGTCACTATTGGCTTCCAGTTGTTGGTTACCAATGTCAATCAGTTGGGTATGGTATGTTTGAATTCTCGTGATGCGTGTATCTTGTATCTTGGTTATCAAGATACCACGATATGATATGGGGAAAGCTAGCCTGCCTTGCTAACTATATAGGTAGCCTATGCGACGCTGTCCACGTGAATAAGGGCGGTCTGGGGTCAGCAGCTTAGAAGCAGTGGCGACCCAATGCAATGCACCGTGCCTGAAACGCAGGCTGGGACTGGCCGGTTCTAGGGGAGGTCAACGCTGGGAACCGTAAGCGTGCACTCTTTTGCTCGGCGGCGCCTGACAAGAGATCACACCACTGTTCAAACCTTACTCTGTAGGGCCAAGAAGTGTCAACGGCCACCGCCGAAATCACGCATCCGGAACACTGGACTTTCTCTGCCTCGTCTTGGCTCATGAAATTGGACGACAACTGATCTGGCGATACATCCGGGTCCAACCAGACAGTACAAACGAGATGAGTGTCGAATCAAGGTCGAAATTGCGTTGGTTAGTGGATAATCCCAGGCAACTTTGCC
Organism: Capronia coronata CBS 617.96; assembly: GCF_000585585.1. Classification (NCBI taxonomy): domain Eukaryota; kingdom Fungi; phylum Ascomycota; class Eurotiomycetes; order Chaetothyriales; family Herpotrichiellaceae; genus Capronia; species Capronia coronata. The sequence continues at coordinate 1,616,927 of NW_006912899.1, forward strand.
GAGAATCAAATGACACCGCAACCAAGTCAAATGACGCCAAGCATCAAATATCTTCTGAGCCTTTAAGCCTGAGTTCAGACAGACTGGAGGCATCATCCAACCTCAAAATGCCTACCCCTAACTCTCCCAGCGCCCTGCGTGACTTCTCGGTGTCGCTTCTGCAATCGCTGATTTTGGCTGATTTTGGCTGATTTTGACTGAGAATACAGAGGAAAGTGCGGTTAGGCAACACGACAGGTAAGTCCCCATTGCTTGGGATGGTCTGAAAATAGATCCTGGACATGATCAAAGATATGGATCAGCGTTAGGATCACCCGAGGTGCCTTGCAACCCATGGGGTTGCCGAAGAAGACGCAGAGTTTTCCAATAACTAGAACTTTGGGCTTGAAGGTCGGATATGTCAACGGCGACAGCTTGATACAGGAAATGAAACGTGAGCTGGCACGAAAGGGATAGGTCCCGCCCCATCTGGACAGCTGTTCGCGATGGACGTGCGACAAACGTGTCGGAAACAATGTCTATCTTGAGGTCAGACCCATTTCGAAGGTCCTCGAATTAGATGCAAAGGTAATCGTCTGTGGACGACAGGTCGGCAACAGGCCCGTGACTGGAGCGACACGGACTTCGACGAGTCGGCAGGAGCATTGATGGCTGACCATTGACCAAGTATGCCAGTTTCTGTATGAGTTGCATAAAGCATTTACCTCAACTCCGATGTCACGGTAAGAACCTTTGCACAGTCACCAAGACCGTCAAGCTTGCGGGTGAGTATGAGCATGGTCAGATTATCCAATATCAAGGAGTACTCGCCGTCTTCGACATCCAAACAGGCCGTTCCGACCACGGAAGTCATGAGGCCTAGCTCCTTACCAACGCGCGCGGGTATGCCACGAACGAAAAGCAACAAATTGTTCGAAAGTCAGTTGCAACATGCACTGGCGCAACAAGGCCTGGCGAGCGAAACAGCATTGGATCCGAATTGGATCCTGGATTTCCATGTCCTTGGCATTCCCGGACCCAGTCCCAGCTCGCAGGTCTAGAGCATCACGTGCTGTCGCGTCTTGATATACTGCCTATTGACGACGTGGAGCAAGATGTCGATGCGGCACTTAACTGGTCCTCCACGGTCCTCTCTGGCCTTCTGATCGGCTCTGTACAGCCAAGATGGACTGAAGCATGGTGGGTTTCGTAAAAGTCGGCTAACGGTGAGGATGCCCAGACTGCGGGTGTCGGACACCGTCGCAAGATCATAGCCGGGGCGCTGCGGGAGACATACGAGACCGCTCACCCTGTCGAGCTCGGAAGGTTCGGCCCAGCACGCGAAGCCCAAGACTGGGACACGTAATATCAACCCTGAGAGTTTCGTCCGCCGGCTAGAATGTTACCCTTAGATGCGGACAGTCATGCCTCCAACAAAGATCGAGGACTTTATGGGCGACGATTGGAAAGACGATTTCCCCCTTTGAGGGATGGAGTTTTGACACTCAAAACATTTTTGCCATCCAATATGTCATCTATGGACCTCTGAATAGAGGGGTCAGCAGTTGCCGGCTGCTTGACGCCCTTGGTAAGGGGGTTCTAGACTACATTCGGGACTAAGATCCATTGATATATCCGAGAAACCCTTGGGAGGACGAAGACGCTGTCAAAAAGCGAGAAAGACACATGCTGTGAACCTGGTGGATAAATACATGGATAGAAAATTATTCAGCACATTGCGAGCATTGCGGCTGCATAAAGGGCACATCACTACTGGCAGCAAGGTAGGGCCATTCCGTCCGGATATCTCGGTCACGATGGGGCTGTGTGCCATTTCTCCTTTTTGTAATCCTATTCACAAGATGCCGAGGTTCTTGTAGTCAGATTGGGCTCCTGGGCATCTCTCAGCTCTGGTTCGAAAGTGGGACGTAAGTTGAGATGCAGAATGTACACCTCTTCTTGTATCGCGATCAGGACGGTGGACGGCAGCCAGTATGGCAGTTCATAAGATATGCAGCGTTCCTCGCGAAGACCGGGGGATAAGTGCTTAGTGGAAAATACCGCAAAGATGGAGGAAGAAATGAACCAGGGTTATAATGTGCAAGCACACAAGCTCAATGAATGCTTAACAATCAATTGCTTTAGTAGGAGGCGATGACCCGTCCATCGCCATGGTTATATCCTGGAAGACAAAGATCACCGGCCCCATAGGTCATCTACCCGACTTGAGACCCGTTATATAAGCATCTCTAGGTATTTCTGAGACAGTCAACTATGAAGGGTGTGAACTCAGCCACAAGGCTTCGTGAGACATAACGGAGCAGGCTTGCCGGTATGGACTCTCTATGGATCTCCATGGACTCCCACAGAGTTTTAAGCCGAGGCTCACGAGGCTGGCCTTTGCTGCAACTAACCCTAAGAGGCATAGCGGCCGGGATCGCCCCACTAGTCAAAGACAACCCTGACAGGCCAAGAAATCAACCGAATTGATTAAGCCTGAGGACTTCAACATCTTGACCAGTGTGAGAGCTTCATACTGGGAGAGATCCTGAGAGATCATACCTATTATTGATGTGGCTGTGGACACTCTTCCGCAGTTCTCCCTTTTCGGTCCTGCACGGTCGGGCTCGTGTTCTTCCCACGTATCGCGTATCGCTGTCGACTGCTTGTCCACAACGAGACAGCTCGGCAAGCTTAGAAGATGGTGACCTCCCTTCTAGGGCCCTACTCTGGATAAGATTGCCAGATTTATTGGAAAAGATCATGGATTGCTTCGGAAGCCAAGGCACGGCCAGTATTCAAGTGGTTTGGACATGGATTCCAAGCCTTTCCTTGCCCTGTGCGGGAATAAGAGTGGTGGTGCGGCACTGGCATCCACTGCCACCCTCCGGAAGAAGATCGAATTTTCTGTGGCATTGCAGTATCGACCTTGCGGCCGAAAGGCTGGCCACCAATCACCGGCATGAAATCGCAAAACAATGGAACAGCAGCACGGTGACACCGAGACTACGTCAACAATCATGTCGATATTTCCACGCCGGTCGCTGCTCGTCGCTCGTCCGTCCGCCCCCCAAAACCTCCGTTGTGGCCCAAGGTTGTCAAGGTTCATCTGGCGTCTGGCGTCTGGCTTCTGGCTGCATCGGCGCAGCACAACTAAAGATTTCGACCTAATCGCCGCCCCGGCAGTTTTCTTACTAAGTAGTTACCTATCGGCTCTGATGCAACGATCCAGTTTTTCCCAATTCTTTTCACATTGTTTGCATTATTATTATTATTATTATTATTATTGTTCTTATTGTAGGTCCTGACTTCTTTACTCATTCACTCACCCAAATAATCAGCTGTTTCCTCCCGCCGGCCTCGCCCTCGTCCTTTACCACCACTACCGCCGACAACGACAACGAGAACGACAACAACGCTGTCGCATTAAAATGGCAGAGAAAGACGGTCTCGAAGACCGCGGCCCTAAACCCCTACCCTTATATCGACTGGTGATCGACCAAGCTCGCCTGACGCCAGAAGTGATCAATTATCCATACCGTGGCGCAGGAACCCATGAAGACCCCTATATTGTGACATACATTCCCAATGACCCGGGTAATCCATTTACATGGACAAGTACCATGCGGTGGGTGATCAGTTGGATTGTGTCTGCGGAGATCCTGGCGTCGGCGTTCGCATCCAGTGCTTTCAGCGGCACGATTCGAGAAATCGAGATCTCCTTTGGAGCCAGCGAGGAGCTGATCACGGCCGGCATATCCCTCTTTGTGCTCGGCTTCGCCTTGGGCCCTCTACTCTGGGCTCCTTTGTCGGAAATCTACGGTCGACAGATCATCTTTTTCATCAGCTTCGGCGCCTTCACCGCCTTCAACGGCGGGTGCACCGGTGCCAGCAACATCGGAACATTACTCGTGCTACGTTTCTTCGCCGGCGCCTGTGGATCGTCACCATTGACCAACGCCGGAGGAGTCATTGCGGATGTCTTTACAGCATCTCAGAGAGGACTGGCCATGGGAATCTTCTCGCTCGCCCCGAGTATGGGTCCGACGTTGGGTCCTTTCTGCGCCGGCTTTCTTGGAGAAACCCAAGGTTGGAAATGGGTCATGGGCCTGTTGACCATCTTCTCCGGTGTCCTCTGGATTGCGGGCTCTATGCTTGTGCCTGAAACATACGCGCCCGTCATCCTCCGAAAACGTGTCGACCACCTAAATAAAATGACCGGCAAGGTGTACACGTTGGAGGCAGACAAGGAAAAAGGCCGGCCGTCACTGAGAGCTCTGTTGCCCACTGCCCTGATCCGCCCGTGGATTCTGCTGTTCATGGAACCAATCGTCTTGTTGCTCTCTTTGTACATTGCCATCATTTATGGTAAGTGTGGTTCCACCCACAAACTTCCTTCCCTTCCCTTTTGAAATGACCAGAATTGCTTACCTGAGCGTCTTTCTCTTTTCTCCTAGGCACGCTATATCTCCTGTTCGGCGCCTATCCGATCGTTTTCCAGCAGCACCGTGGCTGGTCCGAGGGCATTGGAGGCCTCCCGTTCCTGGGCGTGGCCGTCGGCATGGTTGGTGGGATCGTGTTTTCCGGCTACACAAACAAGTGGTACATGAAAGCGGCCGAGAAGAACGGCGGCGTCGCGCCTCCCGAAGCTCGCCTCCCGGCCTCCTTCTACGGGGCCCCGGCCATCCCCATCGGACTGTTCTGGTTTGCCTGGACGAACTACACGTCGATCCACTGGATCTCGCCGGTTCTGGCGGGAGTTCCGTTCGGCTTCGGCATGGTGGTCGTCTTCCTCGGCGTCACCAACTATCTGATTGACTCGTACACGATTTTCGCTGCGTCCGTGCTGGCGGCGAACACGGTGCTTCGGTCTTGCTTTGGCGCCGCGTTTCCGCTGTTCACCAGGGACATGTTCAACAGACTGGGGCTCCACTGGGGCGCGTCGATCCCGGCCTTCCTGGCCCTGGCCTGCGTCCCTTTCCCCTACGTCTTCTACCATTACGGCGCGCAGATCCGCGCTCGCTGCGTCTACGCCGCCCGCGCCGAAGCCGCCATGAACGAACTGCGTGCAAAGGCCGCCGCCCGAGCCGCCGAGGAGGAAGGCGGCCCAACCGACGTTGCAACGACGCCCGAGTCCCCCTCCGACGAGAGCGACGTCGAGAAGCAGGAAGAAGAGGCCGGTGCAGGACCGCGCTTCGAGCCCATCAGACCCACCAGGACAAACGCATCGGCTGATCGCCTGTCCCTGACGACCTCCATCACCAGGAAGAAGTCGCGTGCCGGCAGTATCAGCGAGGCCGCCGACTACAACTTCAGCCCGTACGATATCGATCGTGTCAACACGGCCCAGTCCATCACCGGTTTGGACATGACCCGATCGAGATCGAGGTCGAGATCGAGCATGGAGCGGACAAGGACGCATCGTTCCTTCGAGCGGTGATTGAACCCTCGATCGTGATATTCGGGCTTTCAACATCCTCCCACAAAAAGCAATGAATTGCCCCCGTTCACTTCTATCGCCGAGGGACGACCATTATTGTAATTCTAATTGCACACTTTTTCTTTTTCATGTGGCATAAAAACTCATGGAGCGTCACGGAGAGCGGGTTACGTTACGGCTGAACTAGATTTCATTTCTCGTCCTTGATTTTGCACATTTCTTTAGTACTAAACACGACAAATGCTCGAGCTTGTTGAGTGATGGTCAAAGATCAATTGGATGATGGCCATACGACGCGGAACCAGTTCGGCGGTGGTCGCCATCTATCTTCTATACATACAGGTTTTCTGTTTTCTAGTCATCCAACCAGACCAATAAACATGCCCTGAGTACAAATCTCCCTTGTTGAAAACAACATTTCATACAATATGAAAATAAATAGACACTGTGGTATCGGAGATCGTGATCGTGATTGTGATCATCGTCGGCCAAAGACAGACGCCCTTCAAGGCACCTCGTCCCAATTCCGTTTCGTCTTCTTCGTTTGGGGTTCAATCCTTTTCATCGCCTTTGAAGCTTCAACTGTTGCACCGGCACACGTCCTCGGTCCTTGTCACGGTCACGGTCACGCCAGATGAGGATTTGGAAGAGGCTGGTGATCGTGTGTCGGTATGCGCTGCAGCGGTCGCTACAGTGTGCAAGGACAACATGGGCAGCCCGCCGAACTCGGCTTGGATCCCGTCGACGACTTTCTTCCACAACTCGCCGAGCACCTCTTGCAGCACCACGGCCGGGTTCTCAATCTGCCAGTCCTGGAATTGAGTCTCGAAACTGATGTTGCCGTTGTTGTAGTCTGGGCCGAGCCAGGGCAGTGTGGCCCCGCTGTTGGTGTCTGGTTCTGCAAGGGATGGCGAGAGGAATACTCTGGGCTCGAAGTCGGCCATTCTTTTTTATATTGATTGTGTTGGTCGGGTGGGTTCTATCTCAAGGAGGATACGGCTTGAAATGGGAGTGTCTTTGTCAAGAGACAGAGTTCTGCCTGGCAGTTGATGTAGCGAGTGATATGCTCTTTTTTTTTGGAGTGGTGTGAGAGATGGTATTTGTTGTCTGATGGTTGGTAAAGGGTAGCTAAGCTGACAAGAGTAGTAGTGTATAGAGAGAGCTCTTGTTGTCAAACTAGAGATGTGTTCGGTGATGACTGTACGGCGTGGATGTTCGAGTAATTCTTTTCTTGGAGACGCTGCCTCCCTTTCCTAGGTAATGAAAGGGGGAAACTCACTCACAGTTATAAGTAGGTATGCTGTGTACCTAGAACGCAGTGGGCAACTTCCTGACCGGGTCAGGTAGAACCGCATGGTCTTCTTGACGGGTGACATGTCTCTTTTTCCAATACTGGACTCCAACAAAAGAAGCACATGTCAAAACACCCAGAACTTCCCATCTTCGGGCCTCTGTCCGAATTGAGAAACCACTCAAAGCCTGGGACGATAAAAAAGAACAATGGGCAACACCGGCTTATGGATCCCTTGAACAGCCTGTGTTGTGGTTCGGGTCCCAGCAGATAGTGCGGTGGTCTGATCTCCCAGAGTCGGATTCGCCGTGTCTTAAGAATACTGGGTCCGCCAGCAGTGGATCTGTTCTCGCGCAGAGCATGTGCTATTTACTCTGTAGAGCCGTGAATGAGGATGATGAATGATTACTATCTCTTTCATCGATGGCTTTTGCGCAGACATGTGTCGCTTATATATCTTGTGTATCTGAACCCAGGGTTAGCGAGAAATCTGATAAGGCTGTCAAGGGGTTCAGACTTTTCACTGGTTCAAGGACAAATCAATAGAGACACTTCTCAGGATTTACTTTTCCGTTTATTAGCATGTGAACGGTTGACAAGGGGTTGCCGAGGTAGTAATACTGGCCAAAAATGCTTGTGCGAACATACTAGCACAGTGTATGTACTATAGGCTGGTTCGTGCACGGTATGGGGCTGCCCTATAGACAGACAGAACGAGTCGTAGGTTGCTCTGATGCTGAATCTTGCAGATGAAGGTCTCGTCGAGCTGGGTAAACTCGATCATTGATCGATATGTCAGCTTCGGTCAATTCATCAATGTGCCTGGTTGTGAGGATATGAGATGACTCGACCTTTAAGACCTCTCATCCACACCCAGCACTGCTTGAGTTGTGTCCCGAGAAGGCTTCTTTCGCGATCCAAGGCTGGACCGTCTGCAGCTCAAGTAGATATGTACTTCAGGGTGCGAGGCTGCTTTGTTCGAGCCCCTATTCATACTCTCTCACGAAGGCTTGATGAAGCCGTGGCCAATGACCCGCTTGGAGCGACCGCCGCACGCATTTCCGCCTGGAGATATACCGTCAGTGGTCTTAGGCTTCAGGCTTCCGTGGCTTGGAGAACGTCGTGCATCTCAACCACCACCCACTTATGACCAGGCACACAGCATTCCGTGCATTCGCCTCTCTGTGACCCTCAGCCTGTAGAGGTGTGTTGGATAACACGGGAAGTTGACACATCAGGGCCCGTGTCCGGAGCGACGCATCTTGAATCCAAACCTCATGAATTATACAGATAGATATTTACTGACATGAGATCAGATCTTGTCAGAGCATCCAGGGTTTCACCTTTTCTCCGACCATTTGTCCTTGCTATGAACATACGACCTTTCTGCGCCGTGTTCGAACGTCATTCATCTCCTCATTATATGGCCCGTTGCCAATGTGTTTTATTACCGAAAGACTTCCATCATTGAGGTTGTGGCGTCGACCCCGGCCAATTGTACATCCAGTCGTTGGCCTCACCCACGCCGCCTGTCGGCCACATTGAATCCGGGACTGGTGTCATGCCTGTAGGGCCAAAATCCAGGTCTTGCACTTCGCCCATCACCCCTTCATTTGACTGATTTGGGGCATTCATGGCACCCCAAGTGTCAGTGGTGGCTAGACCAAACCCTGGTGATTGCTGTTGCTGTGCGTCGTTGGCACCACTCACCCCAAAAGACTGGTTGGGGGGTGAGGTGTGGGATGTCCGCGACGAGTTGTGCTGAGATGACGATGACGGGGTGGGCTGGTTGGAGTGAGGTCTCGAGCCTGAGCTATCTTGATGAGAGTTCTCCGGGGAGGTATCTGTGCCGACCGATTGCACGGGAAAATCGTAAATGACGTCGAACCCGTCACCCATTGGCACCAAGCCTGCCTGACCGTTGCGGTTGCTCTTGCCTGATTCGGAGGAAGCATACAAACTTGGATACGTACCATTGAAGGGTGACGGGTTGATGCTTTTGTCGCCCGGCCAAGCAGTACTGCCTTGCGTATCGCTTGCATTCTGAGTCTGGCGTATTTCGAATATTGGTGTGCATTTCACTCCATCGGTGTTGGCTGGTACTTCTCCCTGGACGGCAAGTCAGCAAGCGAGAATAGACAGGCAGGGAGCACGCACAGGAGGTCGGTGTCCAAACTTCCAGCGGGAACCACTGTTGGGGACATCGAGGCCACTCCCTTCCAGATCGACATCGAGCTGGACCAAGAAGGACTCTGTAAGGGGATTCTTGGCTTTGAGGATATTCATGGCAGAGAGCAAGAAATGTAACGACGATTTGACAGCTGCATCCTCCCTTCGCGCCTTGAGATACTGTACGAAAACTCGGGCAGCGACGTAAAGACAGAATGCAAGGAACGGATTCATCTGAAAGGCGTCAGCACACTGATCTCCGGAAACAGAATGAATCTCTCTACCATAGACAAGTCGATGTGACTGATCATCTTCATTATGTTGGTGATCTGGTCGGCCGCGACAATGCATCGACGCTTCGATTCGGCACTAATCTGAGCGGGCAGTCGGTTGTGGTCGGCCTTGAATATAGCAGCCTGATGTAAACATATAGTGGCGGTGTGGATATTCATATTGAGGAACACAGTATTGGGATCGTTCAGACCTGCTGGCAAGCGAAGATGCGAAGGTAGTGACAATGAAGTGTTTAGGAGAATGTTATCCAGGAAACGATGGCGTTTCCAGAAAGCGCCATTGAGATCATAATCCTTGTCTTGTTGGTCCGGACGATGCAGATGGGTGAGATTGCGGCCATAGAGGGTCGCCAACAGAATGATACCGCCGAATGGCGAGAGTGAAGAGGCTCCTTCTCCGTTTAAGATGTCTGACAGCTGAGGTGTGGGCTCTGGTTGACCTGAATTGAAAGCCTTGTCGCTGGCAGGCAAGTTGGTGAGAATCTGGGAGACATGCCATTAGCAGGGCCTTCAAGACCGACCATCATCCCACGTACATCTTGTTCGTCGATAACCATAGGCCACCCCGTGCCTACCGAGGCATAGCGATCCTGACAATAAGCCGCCCAAAAGGTCCGTCGCCGTTCCTCTCGATCCGTCCAGTCCCGGGGAGGCGGCAGTGTCTGTTTGACGTCGAGCCCGACACGGTCTTGTCGATGTAGACCCATCATCTGGGCCAACCTGGCCGCTTTTCCGACACTCATCCAAGCCCTCGGGAAATACATGTGTTTGAACTCATAGGAGGCCAGCAGCGTCCAGGCTTGACAATGAGCGATGGTGATCATGCTTTCCCCGTGCCCTCGCATTTCATCCATCTGGGCATATTTGTGTGCTCTCTTGTAGAAATGCTCGGCATAAACAGAATATTTGGGGGTCATCGCGCACACATTCGTCCACATGGCATACCTGAGGCTGGGCGCTGGGCGAGCAAGAGGGGCAAGATCCATCGAAGCGAGGAATCTTGCCTTGTGGATCATCGGTAACGATGGATGGACCTTCTCAAAGTAGATCTCATTCCTATCTTTCGTCAGCATCGGAGAAAATTCAACAACCAGATAAGAACAGACAGCTCATCCATAACCTCGCGTGCCGGCAGTGCCTCCTCCAGTCCGAGACCTATCATCTCCCAAGTAAAGTCGTCTCCGGCGTTGAGTGTGAGGTTGTTGATCCCTCCCAGCGGAGGATCTGTATAGTTGTCGTCTGGGATCAAGTCCGGCATGGAAGCATCTCCAAAGGCTGGAATATCTATTGGCGGTATTGAAGGGCCAGAGACATAAGTTTCCGGGGCGGTCGAGGTCTGCGCAGTAGAAGGACCAGCCTCCCTGGGCGTTTCTCTCGACTCCAGGAGATTCTCGACTTGCTTGAGACGTGCCTCCAGCAGTTTGACGTAGCCTCGTTTTGGACCGCTCTTCTTCCGTTCTTCGGAGTACTCGCAATCGTGACTGAGTCTAGCGCAAGTCCCGCAGCTCGGTTTGTGCCCATCGCATTTCAGCTTTCTCTTTCTGCACAGAATGCATGCCATTCTCTTCGGCCGAGGATTGCTCTCACTTGCACCTCCACCTCCATGTGCATCGTCCGTCTCCATTGCGCCCTCGTAATATTCATTGTCGGTAGCCGAAGTCATTTCATGAGAACCGAAATGCCACTGCGGCCTTTAGAAGCGATGCGGTAGTTGAAGTGGCCTGCGGACGACGATAACTCGGGGAGTGATAAGTGCTGTTTACGCCAAAGGCTCGCACACCAAATCTCTGACCAGAATATCGCTGGCCTGTATTTCGGTGACAATGTGACAGGGTGTTCGTAGAGCAACGCGCTCTACTATCTTGCTTGATTCAAGATGCACGGCGGTCATACAATCAGGCAACAGGGCAACGCAGTGCGGAGGACGCGATGTGAGGTGATTTGTGGTTCGCGGTTATCTATCTTAGGTAAGCAAGTCGATGATGACATAAGGCACTCAAAGGGTTTAGGTTCCTGTGGTTCGGCGAACGAGACCCCTGTCTCTTTTGCCATCTTGCCATGCTTAAGCTCTACTTTCATCGTTGGATTTGATAGGTGCAAGGGCGATGCCCAGCGTCCATGGTTAGAAGACGCCGGAGACCTTTTCTATCCGGCGTTATTCATTCTCGGGAGTATGTATTTATTTGATGATGTTCCAAGGACAACCCGAAGCAATGCGGATAGTCTAGTGGGAAGGACCATCACCACCATCGCCCTCTTCATTGAAGAAGACACGGATGGGCAACCAGGAGTCACCGCAGACTTTGAAGCGATCCTTGATGTTGCTCAACTTCTCCATATCCTCCGAAGTCAGCTCCCAGCCATCGAGCTGGAAGTTGGACTCGATGCGCTCCTTGTTGACACTCTTGGGGATGACAGAGCAGCCTCTCTGGAGGTTCCACAGCAAAAGCACTTGCTGCGGAGTCTTGCCATGAGCCTCAGCCACTGCCGCCAGAGTCTTATCGTGCGCCAGTGGGGAGTTGGTTGAACCCAAGCACGAGTAAGCAGTACAGTGAATGCCCTTCCCTTTGCAGTAGGCTATCGTCTTGGGCGAAGGCATATTGGGGTGGAGTTCGATCTGGTTGACGGCCGGGACGACTTTGCATGATGGGTGGTTGAGGAGTTTCTCTAGGTTGGAGATGACGAAGTTCGACACTCCGATGTTTCGAACCTTGCCGGTATCGAGAAGCTTCTGCATCTCGCGCCTAAAAGCCAGTCAGTCAATTGAGGTCAAATATGCAGGCCGGGTCAGGGCATTGCGCACCAGGTGTCGATGAAGTTCCAGTCATCATAATGCTTCTTGAGATCTGCAGGATCGGTGGAACTGGGCCAGTGCATCAGGTACAAGTCGACATAGTCTGTGTCCAGGTTCTTCAGCGAGGTTTCCAGTCCCTCTCGGACGCGCTTGTGCCATGGGTTGTCGAGCTTCGTGGTGAGCCAGATTTCACTGCGAGGTACACCCGAGTCCTTAATTCCCTGGCCGACTTCCGCCTCGTTGCCATATGCCAGCGCCCTATCCACCTATCAGTGCCCGAACAGTATCCAACGACTGGTCGATGGGTCTTACGTATCAATGTGGCGGTAGCCGACGGTGAGGGCGTGCTTGACTGCTTCGCGGACTTCGTTGGGCTTTGACTGCCATGTACCCAGGCCGACACCGGGCATCTTAGCGCCAGTGTTCAGGGTGAACACCGTCCTAGACAACAGGAAATGAGTATGCGAACCATACAAAAACTCAACGATCAGGCGAGATACTTACTTGGTGCCCTTGCCGGACTGTGAAGTCGTCATCGTGCCTAAAAAGCGTGGAGTTGGGGACGATGGTGATGAAGGTTGGCTTGAACAGAACTTGAAAGTAGGAGCAGAGCTGGAGGTCAACCTTGATCTTGATCTTTGAAGGACAGTAGAAAAGTGTCGAAGGGGAGACATGCAAGTTGAAGGGGAAAGAAAATTGCTTTAGGGATCGCTGAGCACATGGGTAGATGTCGTTCCAAGTTATATCCCGGTGGCCTCTTTCCTCAATGAACCATCACTTCTCTTTCCTGCAGTGGTGGGGATCAGTCTCCAGCCCACCATAATGTCAACAACAAACTACCTACGCAATTGAATTTGGGTGAACGAGGGGCATTGGGAACAATGTGTGGGAACGTATCGGGGTCGATTGGCTTCCTTAGCCTTCGCCTTGTCCTAGGGTCCCTGCTGCAGGGCCTTATTAGCCTGAATCACCATTCCGGCTACATTAAAGCGAAATAAAATGCTGGAGTACGACTTGTTACAAGTTAAAGATCAGCATAAATTCCCCCACTCTGCGAGATACGTTGAGACCGGCATTTGGGAAAATATCTGACTTCACTGACTAAGGTACCTATCATGGTTGGTGCGCCTATAGCTGGTGCTGGTAGAAAATAGTATTTCTGCGTAGGTACCTTAAGGTATCTACCTACCTATAGTAGATACTTAGGTACTCTAACTGAGGAGCTAGTAGTAGGTGAGGCAGGTCAACCCGAGTTCTTGGAAAGGTCAACGTCCGGGCCGCAGCTTGCCCCAAAAGGTGAAAGTCGCAGTGTTCCGCAGTGGCTGTTAGGGTTGTCACAGTGCACAAATAAACCCACCAACCTGCGCAACATTTAGGGCCCCTAAGCCATGATCCCTTCACACTACGTACTACTAGTACTACGTAGTAGTACGGGTCGTCCATGACCGTTACAAGGGTTTTCTAAATGGGTGACAGGCCTTCGGAGCCCTACTGTTTGCACTCTCCTACCACTCAGAGCACGCCCCAGTATCTACCAGCCTACTACGTACGTGCTGTTGCAGCACGTTTCCGGAGTACATTGACATTAGAAGCCCGGTCAGGACTCACTCTCTGGGAGCGCACTTTCCTCTTGCATACCCGAGCAAACAATGTCAAAATTCGTGTCAGCCGGAACAGATGCCGACTCACGGCCACCACCAGATGCCGCTTGGCTAAAGGCTCAACAGGAGGTAGAAGCTCGGAGAAAATCCAAAGTGGCCGAGGACGGCAGTCAAGATGGAGGCAAGAGTCTGTACGAAGTATTACAACAGAACAAGGGTAGGTCACGGTGCGCGATGCTCCGTGTCTATGAAAGTTGCTGATACGGCAGGGCTTTTGTGACTGCCAGCTGCCAAGCAGGAAGCATTTGAAGAATCAATCCGTCTGAAAAATCAGTTTCGTCCTCTGGACGAGGATGAGGTGGACTTCCTGGATTCCGTACTGGAGTCGAAGCGAGCAGAGGAGGATGCCGTCAAGCAGCAGACTGCCGAACAGCTTGAGGCGTTCCGGAAGCAACGGGCCCTAGCTGAACAAGCTCTTTTAGATCAGCACGCGACCGACGAGGCGACCAAAGCCGACGTTCCCGTTGGCAAAAACGTGTGGACGACGCAAAAGAAAAAGCGACGTCGTGACAAGAAGGACGAGGGCGAGGGCGAGTTCGAAGTAAACCCCAAGGCCAGGAAACTCTCGCCTCTCACTGCTGATTCTAAAGTGTCTGACACAGACCAACCCGATTCAACGTCTTCTGAGCATCAAAACGCAGGCCCAGAAGCCAAAGTATCTCCCGACAGACCTCAAACAGGTCCTCCGAAAGCAACGCCGATTGCACTTGGCTTGGGCGACTACAGCTCCGATGACGACGATTGATATCAGTTGTCCACGAGAGTCACATTGTTCAACAATCTAAGAAGGCTGATGTTGAGTTTCACAAGAACGAAGTCCCACGAAGAAGCATCACGCCTGCCAAAATCCCAAGGGGCTGTGTGCGTACGATTCAGGCTTCTGCAGACTCAAGGTACAGTCTAAATTTGGGATCTCAACGGCCAGTCCAAAGAGGGTATCAGACGGCCACGCATGGTAGCCTCCATTCCGTCCAGCCGTGATCGAGTCGATGAATCTGCCTGGGTCTCGACCATGATGACATTCATGACTTTGAGTGATCACGTCCTTGGTCCAGGTGCACTGCCAAATACCCGACAATGTGGAGAGAGAGGCCGCCAACGACCACTTTGCAAATGTCAGAGATCGTAGTACGACAAAGTTCAGGCAACTCGGAGAGCTGCGTTCCTCCCGGTATCAGCTTCGACACCGGCACCTCAGGTTCGTCGCCACGTGTTTCATATACTACAACCATGCGGGCGACAGTTGCACCTGAAATACCACTATCATCGTCGTCCGAAGGGCTAGGGTTTTCAAGGGCACGAGTCTATGTCCATTAAGTCAAGTACATGTCCAGATCCGGACTTTAAAAGCGGAAACCCTGGGGACTCATTATGCGTCTCGCACGGTTCGGAAGCACGGGTTCCCTAGGTTGCGGTTATAGGCGTGGTGGCCGCCTGGCCCGGGCTAAGGCTCCCCAGACATCCCCCAATGCGATGCCAGTGGTTGGTTACTGTACCTACCTTTTAGGCATCAATTCCTTCAGTGGGCGGTTGGCTGCTCACTGTCTAGTGCCCACATAGGCCTAGGCCAATTAATCCCCAGGCTGGTGACCACCAAATGTGACTTGCTCGGCTCTTATGACAGTCAACGTTCAGCACTGCATTGGGATTTGCTCGGTTTGGCCCCTACCACTCCATCACCCGGGGGCTTGCGCCCATCTGCTTTCCCCCTATTCGTTCGGGCTAAGGAGGCCACAAGCACTGACCTCCTCCCAATGTAGCGGTGAGGAGGAAAGCTGCCAGATCAACTCCATGCCCTGCATGTTCACGCCTCGAGCCGACGCGTTTATTCGCCAACTGCCCGCTGCAAGTCAACATCGCCAGAGTCATGAGAATATTGCAGTGGTGAACCAAGATCTTTCGGGCGTGAATGAAAACGAAATTCTCTAGTATCTTATTGCCCGTAAATCCCTGTGTCCACGACCCGCCGCTGGCAGATATATTGTCTTGTAATATGCGAAGACCGACCCCTCCTCCCGTCACTCCTTTTCCACGCTTCCTGAATCGGGTTGTGTATCGATAAAGGATAGGACACGATATGAGACAGGCTTGAAGGGTGACTGAGAGAGTGACTGGGGTGTCTATGGATCTGCGGCGCTCTGCAAGGGGAAGCGCGACGAGGGATGTGAACGCCACGCACTCAATTGGTGGTGGTTGCAGACTTCAAACTCGCAAACATCCAATCGCCCCGTGGCTCGCTTGCCTGCCCTCTGCCTGTGACCTCCTGACAACTGCATTCTTTAATCCAGTTCTCCCATCACACTGACATCCTGCCTGCTATCACTCAAGAAGAGGCTCTGTAACCTAGACGCAACCTCGCCCTCTCCCGTCCTTCTCCTCACGCACCCTTCGCGTCGCAACAAATGCCCGGCCGACTCGATCTGCCCGATTTCTGTGCTCAACTCCAGCATGGCAGCCTGCGCAGCCATGTCCCCGGACGCCCAAGTCAGACAAAGCGCGTCGCGTCGACCAAAGACCCGGAGATGGTGGAAGACTGGTACGGATGAGACTGAGTTCAAGATCTCGCGTCTTTGCAGAGCATGGGAGGCCGGTGTATCTCCAACTGCCGATTGGCTCTGCTTCAGCATGCACACCGCCATGCGAGAGAATAACACGCCAGGACAACGGGTATGCAGGGCGTTTCTTTCCACTCTAGTGCGACTCCTCGAGCCCTCAACCTCTACTAGACCTTCTCCCGTTCGCGCCCTGCTCTAATGTTACCATTTCATTCATTCCGTCGCACGTTCCTGACACGAGACACAGCCCCTGGTCGCGAAGACCGATGTCTATCTGAGAGCATTTGCGCTGGTCGCAGCTCTACTACATGAATTGAACGACAGCCCTCCGCCGTATTGGTTCGAACCGCCGCCCTACAGTACCGACGACCAACTCCCGCCTTACGTGCTAGCCGATCCACTTGCTCATTCCCATGTACCCAACCACCCAGATCTGCCGAAGGTTGCAACCTCCTCCGGAGAACTCAAGTCTCCAAACTCTGGGATGGATTATAGTATAGACTTTGGCGACACTACCGGAGTCCAGACGAGAGGGAAGAAGGCCAAGAAAGCTGCCCAAAAGGCTCAGCAGGCCAAGTGGTTCGAATCGGATAATGAAGGCGAGGGTGGTGCTGCTGGCGATGGTGGCGAGGGTGGCGGCGAGGGCGGAAACAACGGCGGCGGGGATGCCGGAGGCTCTGGTGGTGGGGACGATAACAACGGTGGTGGAGGGGACGACGATGATTGGGACTTCGGCGGTAGCAAGAAGAAAAACAAGAAGAACAAGAAAAAGCAAGAGGAGGAAGAGAAGAAGAAGCAGGCAGAGGAAGAAGAGAAAAAGAGGAAAGAGGGAGAGGAGGCCGCCCATGCTACTAATCCTCTTAGTTGGGCTGATGAAACTAATAACGCCGCGGCAGATGATGACTGGACTACAGGTTTCACGACGAAGAAAGACAAAAAGAAGAAGAACAAAAAAGTAAGGCCCGTAGTCTATGTGTTCTGTCAGGCTTGCTGACCATGTAGGGCGCCAACGATGCTGCTGATGAGCCGGCAGCTGCCTCAGCATTTCAAGACATCAACCTGGATGATACTGCTCCGAGGCTGGAGTTCAGCTTTGGCGGCTCCGATAGCAAGAAAGATTCCGGCGGCTTCGGCGCGTGGGGAAAGACGTGGGATTTCGGGACTCTTGATGACGGCTCGACAAAGATTGATGAAGCGTCGAGCAAGAAGGAAAGTCAGAAGAAAGTTGATTCTACTGAACCCGGGGACAACAACCTCTGGTCTTTCGGCAGCAAATCCAAGAAGAAGACAACAACATTTAGCACCGGGTTCGACTTCGGCGATCTAAATTCTGGTGACAATAACTTCAATCTTGATGTTGACGCTGGCGATGCTGGCAACGGACAAGCCGCCGATGATGCTTGGGGGTTTTCGACCGTCAGTAAAAAGGATAAGAAAAAGAAGTTGACCGATGGGAAGAAAGCAGAGGAGCCGACCATAGCGGAGTCCGAACCGAAGGAAGAAGACACTTGGGGCGGCTGGGCTACAACCACTTCCAAGAAGACCAAGAAAAAGAAAGGCTTTTTCGAAGAAGATCCTATCCCACCTCCGCCTCCTGCCGTGGCTGAGCCAGAATCAGCACCTGCAGAGGATGATTGGGCCTTCACAACCAACAAGAAGGATAAAAAGAAGGGCAAGAAGGGCCTAGTCGAAGAACCTGCCGTGGAGACCAAGGCCCCGGGGCCCGATGCAGAAGAGGCCGATGCCACGTTCGACTGGGGTGGGTTCGGGACGAGCAAGAAGGACAAAAAGAACAAGACAGGCTTCGGTGGTTTGGACGATGATCTTCTGGCAGACACTCCTGCTGATCCAGAAACAGCGGCTGCTGACGGAGATGACTGGATGTCAGGCGCTTGGGGCACCAAAAAGAAAGACAAGAAGGGGAAGAAGGGTACCCTAACCGACGAAGTGGCCCCTCCTGCTCCAGCCGCCTCGGAGGCTCCAGCCGAAAATGATGATCTTTGGGGATCCTTCGGAAAGAAGGAGAAGAAGGGAAAGAAAGGCAAGGCTTCAAGTCCTGAACCATCGATTCCGGATCCTATACTTGAAGTGGAGCCTGAACCTGAACCTGCCAAAGAAGAACCAAAGGAGAAGTACGCTGATATCAGTGGCTGGGCCAACCTATCTACGAAGGATCGGAAAAAGAAAGAGAAGGAGGCAAGAAAGAAAGGTCTGCTTATTCCTTCTGAAGAACCTGAGCCACCACCCCCAGAACCGGAAGCCGAAGCTGCCGCAGAGGAAGATGTCTGGGGAGCCTGGGGCACCGCTGCCAAGGGTAAGAAGGGCAAGAACAAAGGGGCCGAAGAACTGGCTGAAGAGCCTGTAGTGTCAGCCAAGAACGAATCGGAAACCAAGGAGGATGATTTGTGGGCATTCGGATTGACGGCAAAGGAAAAGAAGAAAAGAGAGAAGGAAGCGAAAAAGAAAGGCCTCGTTGACGTTGTTGAAGAGTCACCTTCCCCAGCGCCCGAGCCCGAGCCCGAGCCTGAGTCACAGACACCAAAGCAAGATGACGAATGGGGCAACTTTGGCCTGTCAGCAAAAGAGAAGAGAAAGAGGGAGAAAGAAGCCAAGAAGAAGGGGCTCCTGGATGTTGTTGAAGAGCCTCCTGAGCCGGAGCCGGTGCCCGAAACGAAGGACAACGATACCTGGGGTGGTTGGGGCGCGGTCTCTTCGAAAGACAAGAAGAAGAAGGAGAAGGATCTCAAGAAGGGGTTTCTCGACCTGGATGAAGTACCACCTCCACCGCCTGAGGCAGTTCCCGAGATCAAGGAAGACGAAAACTGGGGTGATTTCGGGCTTACATCGAAGGAGAAGAAGAAGAGGGAGAAGGAGGCGAAGAAGAAGGCGAATGCTGCTGCATCTTCTGACCCCGACCCTGTGCCCGAGGTCGTTGAACCGGAATCGAAACCTGCAGAAGACAAAGTTGACGATATCTGGGGCTCTTGGGGCGTCTCGTCCAAGGACAAGAAAAAGGCTGCCAAAGAGAGCAAGACAAAGGCCGTTACAGAGCTTGATGAGCCAATAACTGCCCAGAAAACCGACACGCCTGCTGAGGATGACCTCTGGGGTGCTTGGGGAGTGAAGGACAAGAAGGGTGGTAAAAAGGCCAAAACCAAGGAAGAGCCTCCACCACCTGCCCCTAGTCCCCCAGCCCAGGGGTTGACGCCGGAACCCGAAGCGTCGGAGTTGTTGGACAATGATACTGTGGGTGACACTTGGGCGAGCTTGACGAAAACAAAGAGCAAGGCATCATCCAAGCACAGTGCAGGTTCAAAGTCCGCCACCGCCAACAAGGCATTGGAAGGCATGCCCGGGAAAGCCCCAAAGGCGAGCATATGGGGGTTTGGTACAACAACTACACACTCAACCACGACCAAACTGACCAAGAAAGAAAAAGAGGCAAAGGCCAAGAAGGAGGCTGAAGAGCAAGCCAAGAAGGAGGAAGAGGAGAGGCTGGCTCGCGAGGCTGCAGAGGCCGAAGCCGAATCAGCACGTATAGCTGAAGAAGAAGCTGCAAAGAAATCCAAGAGCAAGAGCAAGAGCAGCAAAGGGTCGAAGACCGACTCAAAGACAAGCAAAACCAAAGACGTCAATGATCTCATTGATGTGCTTGACGATGCGAGTCCGGCATCAAAACTCGACAAAGGCTCCAAATCCAAGACGAGTTCCAGCAAGGAAGACAAGGCGGAAGTCAAGAAGAGCAACGACGACTATTTTGGCTTCTGGGGTAGCGCGTCTACATCCAAGAAGACAGCTGGCAAAAAGGAGATGGACTCGAAAAAAGAAATTACCAAACAGGGGGCGTCCAATGAGGATGCGACACTAGTCAGCCATGCGAAGGACCTCGACTTTGGACTGGACCTCGAAGGACCCTCGACTTCTACAAAGACCTCAAAGGCAATGACTACGGCCACGACGAAGGGCAAATTGGGTTCATCTGTCGCAGACCGCATCAAAGCGTTGGAAGGCAGTAAAGAAGGCAGCGGAACGAAATCGAAGAGCAGCGCTCCGCTGACTAAGAGTTCGACCCCTGTCGAAGACGCTGCATTGCCCAAAGAGGAAAAGAAGACCAAAAATACGGCGTCCGCGGCCAAAACGAAGACGAGTGATCTCAAGTCTGGCAAGAAGAAGTCGGATGCAACGGCCGTTACAGAAGAGAAGAAATCCAAAGACTCTGTCCCTGGAAGCTTTCCTGGTGCGTTGGGCGATGATGACTTCGACGACGTGCTCGGTCTGAACGACCCCCCGGCGCCGACCTCGCCTGAAAAGCGAAAGTCTGAGACGAAATCAAAAGGCGCCGAGAAGAAGGGCACGAAAGCGAAGACTACAACAGCCAAAGAGCCAACCACGAAGAACTTGGACCTCCTGGACGAAGCCCTTGAAACTTCCAAGTCCCCGACCCCTTCCCCGGATGATAAGAAGCCTATCAAAAAAGAACGGCCCCGGGTTGAACGATCTGCCACTACCTCTTGGGGATTCTGGGGGGCAGCACCTCCGCCCAAGAAGTCCACAAAGGACAAGTCCAAGGAGCCCGACATGTCGCCGCCGGCCAAGAAGGAAAAGTCACCACCTGGTTTGACCCGGTCGAAATCAACCCGCACGGCCAAAGAGAAGGAGCGAGAAGAGAAGAAAGAGGCGGAAAAGTCGTCCAGTTCTGATCGGGACACCAGACCGGCGAGAGCGACCGAAAGGCCGAAGACCACTCGAGGGCCTTCGTTCTCGAACTTCATGTTTGGTGGGCCACCACCGTCGGCGATGCGACCGAAGACTACTCGAAGACCCAGCAATGCCAGCAGCTCCCGACCGTCGTCCAGACGTCAATCAATGGACGCGATCACGTCTCCTATGGAGGATGAACCACAGATCAACGGCAAGGTAGCGAAGATTATGGGCTTGAAGTCCGGCAAGGTTGAGCGTCGTCAGTCGGTGAAGGGCAAGTCATCAGGTAAGTCAGACACCTTATGCAGTGGTTGGGAGATAGTTGCTAAAGTCCATTGCTTAGGCGTTCCCGACCCATATCCCATCGACGACGACGATATGGTGATGATCCATACGCACGACAATCCACCAGCTGTCAATGGCGCTTCTGCAACGAAGAACTCAAAATCCAAGTCTTCGAAGTCGAAGAAAGAGGTATGTGCTAGACGGTCCCTGGGTTTGCATCCTCCGCCCAATTTGGTGGGCTAGAGTCCTACAGATCACATGCTGACGGACTGCTGTCCTATAGCAGATCAAGTCAGACAAGAAAGAGAATTCCTACGACGACGATGTGGTACTGGTTGATGGCCTGGTGAACGGTGATCCGTTGGTCACTAGTGGACCTGACGACCTCGCCTTCGTGGATCATCCTCCTGCCCTGAGAAGAAGCAGCACCGCTGCGTCACGAAGATCGACTGGTCTTTTTGGCAGTTTCTTCGGTGGTGGCGCAAAGCACGTTGATGTGGAGAAGGGGAGGCCGAGGAATATGACATTGACAGATGCTGAAGACCACGGACTTCCCATCCGGACCAAGGACCGGTCAAAGAGAAGATCGCGTGTCCCTGACGGCGAAGGCTTCACTACAGACGGTCCTGGCGAAACTGACGCAGACATTGAAGCCCGTCGAATTGAACGGAGAGCGAAACGGGAAGCCCGTGACCGAATCGACGAAGCTGATCGGATCGAGCGCGAGCAAAAGCGCAAAGAAAGGCGGGAGCGTGAAAAGGCCGATCTTGAAGCCCGCCAACGTAAAGCTCGTGATCGTGCCAGACAGGAAGAGGAAGAGGAAGAAAGACGTCGTGAGGAGAAGCGGGCGCGGCGAGCCGCCAAAGAGGCTCGTCTTCGTCAGGAAGAACTCGACACGCATGCAGAAGCTGAGCGACGACGCGAAGAACGGCGGCGTCTCAGAGCTCAGCTTGAGGCGGAGCAAGGTGATGCTCGCGAGGCGTTGAAGGAAGAGCGTCGAAAGGCGTACTATGCAGAAGAAGAAGAGCGAGCACGACGACGCAAAGAAGAGCGCAAGGCTAAGGACCACGACCGAGGAAGGTCCAGTCGCAAAAAGTCCACCGCGCTCGTTGAAGAATACCATGAGAGTCGGAGTGGTAGTGGCAAAGGGACAGCACCGCCCGCCGACAAAACCAGCTCGTGGGTGAACTCACAGGCCGATGAGCCACCAGAGGTCCCACCTGTTGAAGGAACCATCTTAGACCCTAGTGGGGAGAAACCGCGCCGGCTTGCAGATGAGGACGATGGGCCCAAACGCAGCGGCCGGCATCACGACAAATACGCAGGCATGACTGATGCGGAAATAGCAGAGTATCGTGCACGACGCAAGAGTATTCGTCGCGGCGAAGGCAAAAGTGCCAGTGGCGGGAGTGATGAGCGAGAGAAAGACCGAGACCGAAAGGAAAGAAGAAGAAAAGATCGTGACCCGGCCACCGAACGTGGCTACGGTGGTTACGGCTACGACGAAGTGCCGGTGAAGACTTGGGATGGCCGACCTGCTCTTGGCCGCAACGACAGCAAACGGAAGAGTTTTTTAGGGGGCCTCTTTTGATACAACCTCGACATCCAGTTTACGACGTGCAACTGAGGGGCAACCGGAGTTCCTCGCAACGACGAGCGAACCCACGACGACGACAAAAGGCATCACCGAGCGTCCGTGGGCTCGAGGAGTTGGATGGCAATACCTGCTGGGAGGCACTCCGAGTCATCTCAGCCTCCAAGACGCCTCAGCATCGAGATCAAGAGCGGTGTCAATATCGGCCTTTGCTGTCACTCGCTCCAAACCCTCTTTGGATTATATGGAATATCTTCTCCACTCGCATGTCGACCTGTTGCGAGAGCATTTGATTGATTTGATGTGCATTCATAGCACATCTGCATGGAGTTTGGGTTTGAAGGCTAGACCCCTTTTTTGATTCTTTGGCATTCTCAGTCAGTCAGAGTTGGGAGGAAGATGGACTCTTGGTCTGAACGAGTACAGTCCGATTTCTGTGGAGGGTGACTATACATGAAGTTCAGCTAGGCACCGCTGTGTTTGCTTCAAGCTGCTTTGCATGAGATTGCTTTGTTTCTATTGCTGTCTTCGAGCGTGAAGGCAAGCGAAAGGTGACAGGCAAAGTGGAAGTCGAAGCGGGCTGGCACCCGTCTTTGGCTGTGTTGCTTTTCGCTTTGAGCGACTTGTGGTTTGTTGTCTGTTGTCTGTGGTTTTGAGCGAGCCTGTTCTTTTGCATTTGGACCTGGGCACTTTCAAGAATAGCCCTTTTACATAGATACCCCCTTCAGTTCTTTCAATCTATATATTGCACTCGAATAATCATTGGTCACTTGCATTCTTCGATACACTCCTTACTTTACCCATCTGTCCCGTGTACTGTAGGGCCATTGAGAGGACTGTTTCTTCGTGATGTCTTGGTGCTTTCCACCTGGTGTCGACGGCTTTGCCTGCTCTTAGCTTTTGTACCTGTTTCGCTCTCCAGAGCAGCCTTTCGCCCAGGGTAGCTACATACTAGGTACCTTGAAGGACCCCTCTCAGAGACAATCCTCTTTTTTGTTTAGGGTGATATATCCCCGATATGCAAACTTTTGTCAACTGCGATAGGTCGTCAGACCATATCGAGCTCAAGAAGGAGCATATCATTTGTGACTGTGGCATGCATAGGTGACGGATTGTACCACTCATAGCTGCTGAGCTTGTTGATGTATAAGGTGCAGAGGACAGTCATAGGGAGAGGGAAGAGGCGCCAGTGTCCATTTCGTTACAGAGCACTCTTGTCATCGAATTAATCTCGAGTCTCCCAGGTTTCTACGATCCAGAGCCTGTGCAAACCCCGCGTGTCAGCATATCCAAAGGCGCCGGAAGACCACCAAGTCCCCTGCAGCAGTGTTGGTGTTGGTCGGCTGTCCGTGGAGTCGGCCTGATCCGAACACTGTCAGTCAAAAGGCGCATCCACATCTCTCCCCGGTCGGGACAATCCGAGACTGGCATACGGAGTAGAACAACCACCAGTTTCTGAAGTGGAGAAGCTCACATCGTCCAGGGCACAACGGCGATCCCATGTGGTTTGGCATCAGTGGTGATAAATGCTGAACAGATTGATGTCTGGGGCCCTTGCCTTGGACAATACTGCATGTCACAAGGCAAATAT
Organism: Capronia coronata CBS 617.96; assembly: GCF_000585585.1. NCBI lineage: Eukaryota > Fungi > Ascomycota > Eurotiomycetes > Chaetothyriales > Herpotrichiellaceae > Capronia > Capronia coronata. The sequence continues at coordinate 1,641,280 of NW_006912899.1, forward strand.
CACTGTCGACCATATCAGAATCAGAATCAGAATCTCTTAGTCCGGCACAAGATTCATCCTCATCATCATCCTGTTGATATAACGCGGACAACATGACTTCAACGACAGTCACAGAGACCGGCGCTCCCGCAGGCCAAGTCAAGCTTCGGTCTGCAGAGGATGGAGTGCTCAACTGGAACGTCCGCAAGACGGAGGGTCTGCACGTTATTCCATCCTTCACCGACAAGGAAGCCGAGAGGACGTGGGCGAAGCAGCACATGGCCGCCGCCTTTCGAACGTTCGCCAGGCTTGGCTGGGCCGACGGTGCATCGGGCCACATCAGTCTGCGAGACCCAGTCAACCCGGACTGGTTCTGGATCAACCCTTACGCGAAGCACTTCGCCCAGATGAAAGCGAGTGACTTGGTGCTCGTCGACCACCACGGCCGCCCCGTGCAGCCCACGCCTCACAAGGTCAACGCCGCCGGCTTCATCATCCACTCCTCCATCCACCGCGCCCGCCCAGATATCCATGCCGCGTGCCACATGCACTCCCCGGCCGGCCGAGCATGGTCGACGTTTGGAAAGGGCATTGAGATGCTCAACCAGGGTGGGTTGATTCTTTTTTTTTTTTTTTTTTCCTGTCTGGGTGGACACACATGTCGAAATAGCGTCATCTGACTGACTGTGCCGTGAAACAGACACTTGCATGTTCTACAAGAACTTGGCCGTCTATGAAGGATTCGGTGGAATCGTGTTGGCTGAGGAAGAGGGTCTAAGACTCGCCGGGGCACTGGGCAAGGACTGTTGGAATTTGATTCTTCAGAACCACGGGTGAGTTTCTTCTCTTCTCTGACGTTCTTTCTATCGGCAGTTGGCTTATTTCGGTGCTTGAAGCCTCCTGACATGTGGCTCCACGGTGGACGAAGCCGCCGCATATTTCATCGCGTTGGAACGGGCATGTGAAAACCAGATCCTTGCCGAGTCGGCCGCAGCAAACGGCATCCCGAAGAAATTCGTGGGAAAAGAAGAGGCTGAGTACACGTGCAAGTGTACATCGACTCCAGGATGTGTGTATATGCAATTCCAGCCGGAGTATGACTTGACGGTGGAGCTTTCCAACGGTAAAGTGTTGGAATAGAGCAGATGATGCAGAATCAAGCAAAACCGTGCTGGCGATTTCCAAAATATATCATTGTCTCACCGCCTCGACTATAGCTGCTCCGAACTGATATGTATCTTCACTCTATGGCCGCCTAAGAAGTCTCTCGACGGAGGCAGAAATAACTTTTCGTTCCCCTCAAGCTGGAACGCCCTCTCATTCTCGAATCGATCCCGTTTGTTCGAAATTGCGTTGCGCTTCTGCTATCGTGGAATGAAACTGCCATGATCTCATCATCAAAACTACAGTGCAGCTCCTTGAGCCAGACGCTGGATCTTGTCTGCATTCACCGGAGAGATGGCTTTACCCGTTTCGAAAAACGACCTCACGTTCTCCATGGCTTCTCTGTAACTTCGCTGCCACGAGACGTCTGTGAGACCGCCCATGTGAGGTTGGATCATGACTCGATCGTTTCTGATGAAGTAAGGGCTAGTTGATATCGGTCAGCCAAATGATCGTTATAGAGATGGATGATGGCCGAACTTACTTGATGTTGGGCTCGTTGTGGAACACGTCGAGGCCAGCCCTGGTGACCTTTCCACTCTCCAACGCCTTGATCAGAGCGTCCTCGTCAATCACTGGCCCGCGGCAAGTGTTGATCAAGAAGACTCCGTCCTTCATTTTGGCGAACTGCTCGTGCGAGAGCATGCCTTTGGTCTTTTCGTTGAGGGGGAAATGAGGCGAGATTATGTCGGCTTCGGACAGCAGCTCGTCCAGCGAGGAGCAGTAGGTTGCGTCGTAAGCAGCCTCGTCCTCAGGCTCTAACCGTGTCCTTTGGTAATAGATGACCTTCATGCCGAAGCATTTCGCCTTGCGCGCCACGTGCTGTTGGAAGAGGTGTCAGTCAGATATCAGACCGACGCTGTCATGTCAACTGCTTGGAGGGATTTGATCGTGCTTTACCTTGCCAACGGCTCCCATACCGATGATCCCCAGCTTCATTCCACTGGGATCTTTGGTGGGCACCAGAACTCCATTCGTCATGCCTCTCCAGGTGCCCTTGGCGATGCTGCTTGCTCGGCCTTGCACGTCTCGCAAGATCGACAGGATCATCAAGATGGCCATATCGGCCGTCGCGTCGTTGACTGCATTGCGGCTATTGCAGAATAAGATGCCGTTGCGAGTCATCCAGTCCACGTCGAACTCGTTGTAGCCGGCGCTGGCGGAGCCCATGATCTTGAGATGAGGCGTCAGCGGCTTGAGGATTTCCTCGTCGAATGGCTCATATGCCCCTATCCCCATAAGGATCAGGATGGCATCAAAGGGGCCATCCGACTTGACCTTGTCGGCCAGGTTTTTGATCGTCGTTTTCCTGTCGCCCGGTGTGACCACCTGTATCATCATCAGTCAATCCCGGATGGGGCCTTTCAGCAAAGAGACTCACATGGACTTCGAACTTTTTCTCAAACTCCTTCAGGTAGTCCTCGCCGGCCCATTTGGGCGATGAGATGGCCACCACCTTTGGTTTACCGGCCGCCATGGTGTGCTGCGAGGACAACTTTTGTGGGCGAGCGCACAATGAATATCTCGTGTGTCCTCCCAATGTGGTTCTCCGTATATCTTGTGTTATGGCGTTGCTCAGGCTCAAGACTCAAGACTCAAAAGACTCAGGCTAGAACGTTTTGACGGGACGATCGTGACACTTATCAAGAAACATGCCCAAAGAAGCGAGTACTAAGGACAGACATCAGATCAATAAAGCCAGCCCGGGATGAACCGACCATGCCTGCAGGGCGTGGTCTCCTGAAGAAGACCGTTGGTCATTGGGATATCTTTCTGCCTTCGGATATTGCGTCGTCGATTTCCTCCCTACCTTGGTACATAGGTAAGGTATCTGGCTCCACCGAGCAGAACAGTCAACAACGGCGGCTTCAGACCATCGACATCTAGGGTCCATCGGCTTATCTTGGCCTCTTAGTATCGGGTTTTGGCCGGAATAGCCCGTTGGCTAATGTCAAGGGGAGATAATGGGAGATAAGGGGAAGAGTGGGGTTCTCGACAAGTTCCGCCCTGTCTTAGCAACTATCTCGGAAGCTCCCATACTTACTTGATCGGCCCCTTCGCCGGTTTGCTCTCCTCCTGCCAGACATCAGCCAACCTACAAGGGTCCAGTACTCCAGGAGCTGTCCCTTGAGCCTTGTCGTTGCCTGACTCAAACCCGTGCACCGCATGGGAAGTTGTTCCGGAGGGTAATGACTGATCCACAGTTCTCACGACCAGCAGGCGTACAACGTCGGCCCAGGGTCTCCCATGCCTGTGTCGCATGCCAACAGAAGAAACAGAAGGTATGAAGTGAAAAGTCATCTCACTGGTCATGGCTGCTTCCGGTGCTGATGCCCGTTGCGACAGTGTGACGGTCAGACTCCAGCATGCAGAAATTGTCTTCGCGCAAATAGAGGTTGGTCGTCGTCCCCTGTCCACAAATCTCCCGGCAATACTAGTAGCATGCTCAACCATTCCCAGTCTGCGTGAGTCAGGATCCCTCGACCAAACGCCGACATCCACGAGGCTACATAGAGTTCTTGGAGCAGCACAACTCCTCGCTCGAGAACCATGTCGCTTTCCTCGAACGCACCATAAGGGACAGCCGGCCTGACGTTGATCTGGACCTGCTTCAAAATGGCTCGGCTACATGGAATGGAAACGTTCGACAAGAAGACGGCAATGCTGTTGTCGCCGCGTAAGTCATCTCGTTCCTGGGCGAACCTTCGCTCTGGATTCCTGCTGACGATTGTCGTTTGGCAGGGCGTCAGAGGTCTCGGGCGACTATGCGCTTCAGACGAGCCCCTCGCAAGGCACTGCCTCCAATGCGAGTCCGTCAGAAGCCGTCACCACCGACCAGGCGACGGACGACTCGTCCAGTCTCGAGCTGTTATGCCTACGGTCGGCTGGAGCTGAACCACACTTTTTTGGCGCATCCTCGGGGTATTCATTCACCAAGATGTTCTCTGCCAGCCTGCGATCAGTCCGTGAACAAGCTCCTGGCTTGACCCTGTCCGGCATTGTGGAGAAAACCTGCGTGAAACGAACGACACCGACCCCGGCACCTTTGCCGAACAGACCCATTGTAAATATGTTGACGACGGCCTACTTCGAACAGGTGCATCCCCAGTTCCCTTTCCTGCACCGACCGACGTACGAGAAATGGGAGGAAGAGGTGCTGGCCGCTTCAGAGTCAGGAAAAACTCCCAATCCAACATATGCATTCTTCGTCTACGCGGTAAGTTCAGCCGTGTTTGCTCCTGTGACTCTGTGAGCATCTGGTCTGACACACTGCCTCCAGCTCTGTGCCGTAGGGGCCTTGACAGGCCCACTGGCTGGAGCTACATTACCCGAGGTAAGCTCGTTCGCGTGCCCAAGATGAAGGAGCCTCCTAAAACTTGACTAGGGTCTCTATGCAGCAGCAGAGAATCTGTTCGAGCATGTGATGCTACAAAACTCCCTGGAGTCTATCCAAGCAATCCTAGCTTGCGCAATGTACTCGCTCCGGTCGCCGGTTGGTGTTTCCGTCTGGTATGTTTGCATTCCTGTTAAGGCTGTCCGTGGCATTCGGATTCGTACTGACATCGAGGAGGATGCTCTCCGGCCTGGCACTCCGTCAGTGTCTAGAACTGGGGTTGCATCGCAAAATCCGCTGGTCTAAAATGAAACCCGATCTCGTCAAAGATGAGCTTCGCAAAAGAGTGTTCTGGTGCGCCTACAACCTGGATCGAGCGGTGGCAATCACACTCGGTCGTCCTGTGGGCATTACTGACCACGATATTGATGTCGAGGTAATGCAGTCACCTCTTCCTACTGGTCTTCACATGCTGACTTTGGGCCATAGTTTCCTTCGGATATCAATGACGAGGACATCACTATCGATAGACTCCTCCGAGAGCCTCGACGATCACATACTGAACCTGCCACGACTGTATCTTCTGCGATACACACTATCCGTCTCCGCCAGCTTTGGGCCAAGATGCAGAGCGTGGTATATACTCAGGTGGGGGCAGAAGCGTCCATAGGCATCGTGGAAGCGATGAAAAAGGAGTTCACCATGTGGCTGGAGTCGGCGCCGGAGCAACTGGCCTCGAATCGGATGAACAACAACGCCTTCGCGTCGAGGGAGTGGTTTTCACTCATGTACCACCATTCCATCCTTCTCCTCTACCGCCACCGACTGGTCCAGCCTCGTGGCGTGTCGACATCCGCGTCGGTCTTCACCGATTGCGCCCATTCCTCCCAGGCAATCTGCATGATCTACAAACAGCTGTACCTGAGCCAGCGCCTTAACGACACATGGGGAGCTCTGCACGTGCTCTTCCTGGCCGGAGTCACCTTCTTGCACTGTCTATGGTCAAGTCCCGAGACTAGGGCGGCATACCGACCGGATAAGGTGTCGACCATCTGCACGTCAATCATGATAGTGCTGGCCGTCATGTCTGAGCGCTGGACGGCGGTCGAGGCCTATCGTGATTCCTTTGAGATGCTCTCCACCGCTACGCAGACGATGCTGTATGAGATCTCAACGGCCTCGGCGGCCTCGACGGCCCCGAGCGGGCCTGTGATATCTTCAGAAGGGGGCGATCAGTTTACAGACTACCTGTCGTATATGACGGAAATCGGCATGTGCGCTACGGTGGAAGAGTTACTTTCAACCATGGTGGAATAGGCGTAGCCCTGATGCGTAGATGATGAAGCATAGATGAAGTCTTACGACAACGAACACCCGATATCCCAAGTCATGCCAACATCATTTCCGGCATACTATTGTACTCTCCACTCCATTTCTAGGCGGCTTCACCCACACAGCCAAACAGACCAAGGGCCCTCACCAAGGCATTAATCTCCCTTTGCTTAGGCATTAAGGCGCCCTGCCCCACCTCTATCTGAGGCCTTACCGATCCAGTTGCTGATAAGAGTTCGGATCATTCCGACTCAAATACTGAAACTCCAGTGCTTCATACTAGTAGTAGGAGATAAGGTTAGAATGACTCCTGGTACGAATTTGCCGCCTACAGCCTATGTGATGAGCCCGGTACTACAGAACCTCCCAGATTCGGAGATGTAACACCATACCCCGGGGTACCAAACAACATCAATTTGGGACAGTAACGAGAGCGTTATCAATCATCAAGTAGCCATGTCGACCACAGCGACCAAGACATCGGCCGAGAACGGCCAAGTACCGTCGAAAATTGTGGTGGAAACGGCAAAACACGACCAACACGAAGACGGTGCCTTGGTTGAAGCCGACGGCCAGGAGGACATTGAAATCATCGGCAATCTCTGGACAATTCCCACCTTCGAGGACAAATATCTGGAGAGACAATGGGCCAAGGAGCATATGGCCGGGGCCTTTCGCATTTTCGCGAAGCTGGGCTATACAGACGGGGCAGGTGGTCACATTTCGCTGCGAGACCCTGTCCGACCCGACTGCTTCTGGATCAGTATGTGAATCTCCGACACCGTGCCCACGAGTGTAGGGGGGACACAGTGCTGATGCTGGACATCTGCAGACCCATATTCCGTGCATTTCGGCATGGTCAACGCCAGCGATCTGATTCTCGTCAATGATAACGGCCGACCGCTGCTTCCGACAAACCACAAGGTCAACAAGGCCGGTTTTATGATCCACGCTGCCATTCACAAGGCCAGGCCAGATATCAACGCAGCAGTTCACACGCACTCGCCCTACGGACGGGCGTGGTCGGCGTTTGGGAAACCGATCGAGATGCTGAATCAAGGTGAGACAAGCTGAGCGTAGTCGCTACAAAACTGAATCCTTATTGACCTGCTTTCCTCGGTGCATAGACTGCTGTTATTTTTACAATGATCTTTCCATCTACGAAGGATTTGGAGGCGTCGTCTTTGGCCGAGAAGAGGGTCAAAATATCGCGAAAGCGCTGGGCCCGCGAAAGAAGTGCGTGATCTTGCAGAACCACGGGTACGTCGCAGTGCATGCATGCTTGGATCCCTTGTCGAGCGTCTGAGGGTCGAGTACTCGTGTTCAATTGCTGACGTGGCTAACAGACTCCTGACATGCGGTGGTACCGTCGACGAAGCGGCCGCCTTCTTTCATGCCTTGGAACAAGCTTGTCAAGCTCAACTGCTCGCCGAAGCTGCAGCCGCCAACGGCTGTCAGAAGAGGATCATTGGCGACGAGGAAGCAGCTTTCACGAAAGAGAGGGCCGGAACTGCGGAGGTTTTGTTCACGCAGTTCAAGCCCGAATACGAGATGATATTGAAGGAGACTGGAGGCGACTTCCTCCAGTGATACCGGTTCACGACGAGTTAGGGCCACGGTTGAAAAGATATAACATTTTGTAGTAGATCACAGAAGAAAACACTGTATTATACCTATGAATTGCCTTGATTTTTGTTGTCCTATCCTGGGGATGCAGTAAGAAATGCCCTATCTCGAAGATGCAGCTAATGCAAGTTTGCCATTTGGTCAGTCTTTCGATAAACAACACGCAACCTCAACAAGCATGGATCCTACAACCGAGCAAGTAAACCATTGGCACCAATGATGGAAAGATGTTGCCTCGAAATCTCCTTGATCGATGCACAGCTGATGATCCAGTCATTAGTTGAAAGCATGGCAGAGGTCAACATGGAAGCACTCACCCAGCCAAAGCCATGGCTGTCCTGAGTTCCTCTTCTAGTGTCTTGATGGCCCATTCGACACCCTCCTGGCCATTGTACTGTGCATCCTTGTCAACAAAGTCTTCACGGAGAGAAAGGTCGGTCACACATACGGCAAGACCCCAAAGTGGCACGCGACCCATGAAGCAGACATCAGCACCCAAAGCAAGCGCTTTGAAGATATCGGTACCTCGACGAATGCCTCCATCAATGCCGACCTTGATACGCCCTTTTGCGGCAGCCGCGCACTCTGGCAGGGCATCGATGGTGGCTGGAACGCCGTCCAGTTGTCTGCCTCCATGGTTCGAGACAATGACGCCGTCGAGTTCATACTTGATGGCGAGCTGGACATCCTCGGCGCAATAGACTATGATGTCGTTAACTCTCGGCTGCTCCAATAAAATATCCCGGGCTGGCTAGCCACTTACTTCCTTTGAGCCAGATCTCTAGCTTCGTGTTGGTCTTGACCCACGGAATCACCGATTGCCAGGAGTTGCTCGCATCGCGTCCGGAGTGCTTGTATGACCGGACCACAGTGGCCTTTCCCGAGGCCAAGCTGTTCGCGTCCATTGAGTCCGACAGATTCGGGAGCGACATGGTTTCGGGTAGCTCGAACTTCACCCCGGATCGCTCATTGATTCGCTTCCCCAGCACCGGTGCATCGACTGTGATGAAGAGAGCCTTGTAGCCCGCAGCTGTTGGCCATCTCAGATTTGACAGTCACGAATAAGATTTGGTGGGCAGCCACTTACCCTCGGCTCGCTTGATCCAAGCCAGACTTGTTTGGCGATCCTTGAGAATACTCAGCTGGAAGGCATACGGATTGTCGCCGCCTTCGCGTCTGACGTCCTCCAGTGACACGGTAGAATAGGTCGAAAGGCCCATGGGGATGCCCATCTTCGCAGCTGCTCTAGACGTCGCTTTTTCGCCATCTGGATGTGCGAGGCAATGCATCGCTGCTGGTGCGAAGCCAAAAGGCAGCGGCACCTTTCCTTGCAGTTAGCTGTGCGACTCTTGGTCAGGGTGGGTTCCCCTATATCTGCTATACAAACACAGTACCTTCTGACCCATGATCGTGATAGAAGTGTCGATGTTCGAAACGTCGGATAAGATCCGTGGTCGGATCTTGAATCTGTTAAAGGAGCTTTCGTTGTCGCGCAGTCTGCTTTGCTCTCAGTCTCGCGATGTCCACGAGCACGGCATATACAAGAATCCTCACGTAAGTTGGTCCATCGATCCTCCATTATAGTAATCTGGACAAAGGTTTTAGTTACAGGTGCTAGACATTTGAGTCTGCTGAGATGCGGCCCATACCTCGAATCATTGGAGCCATCTTTCTGGACGCGGCCTCCTTAAGGTCTGCTATCGTCATGACGATGGGCTCTGGGGTTGAGGGAGCCATCTTTGCAGTATAATGCCGCTGTACGTCGCTTTGTCAATCAAAAAGGTACAATAGACGCTGTAAGTGTCCTGTGACAGAAGGCAGAGACAATTGTCCGTTGAAAACAAGCCTGGCACTCTGCACATTAGGGTTTCAAGCATCGAAGCCCATCACAGCAGGTGGATGAGTATTGTTTGTTGCAACGGCATACTGGCCTAGACCACGCTCTACAAGGACAACAGAAAGGCGTGGTTGTCGAAATTGAATGCTGCTTCGGCTCAACCCGATCTTCGTCTCAGTCTCACGGACTCGATTTCGCGCCCCCTTAATCGGCCGGGAAGACAGGCATATCCACTTTTCCTTTGCTGGAAGTATTGGGTGTGGCGACTTGTTTATTTCAGCCTGCTCCATATATGAATTGAAAAGAGTTCATGAGACGTCTGCTTCTAGGTGATCAGGATGCTCTGAACATGCTGCAAAGCCCCTCGCTGTCTCGTTCCAGTCACTCTGTTGTCCCACTCTCTGCAACCACGTCCCAGCAGGACGGTAAAACCGTACGTTATGGTTGAATACCGGTCAACAGCCAAGCCGAGGGATGTCCCAGTCGACTATTGTAGACCAATTAAGGTCATATGCATTGGTGCTGGCATGTCAGGTATTCTGTGCGGCATCAGATTCCCTCAGAAGATTCCCAACCTCGACTTGACCATCTACGACAAGAACGATGAAGTTGGCGGAGTATGGTACGAGAACAGGTATGATTCGTTCCCAATGCCACTTCTGTACTTGGCTGATTCTTAGAAGATATCCTGGTGTTACTTGCGGTATGTCGTGCTGGGATGGGCTCATTCTCCTCTCTTGAAAGGCAGGACTTGATTTAGTGCTGACAGTGATCCGTCTCAGACGTGCCTTCGCATTGCTTTCAGTACACTTTCGCCAACAATCCACACTGGACGAAATTCTTTTCTCCCGGGGAAGAAATTGGCAACTATTTCCGCACGGTTGCCGAGAAGTACGATGTCAAGAAGTACATCCGTTTCGGACATCTCTTCAAATCAGCTCGCTGGCTGGAAGGCAAGGCACAGTGGGAGATCAAAGTCGTCCGGCTAGTTGACAACCTGGTGAGTGACTCGACCAACAAAGTGGATGAGTATGTATCTGACTCTTCTGGGTATCTAGGAGTTCACCGACCACTGCGACGTGTTCGTCAAAGCTACTGGTAATTTGAACAAATGGGCATGGCCTAAGCTGCCCGGTCTGGAGAAGTTCCAGGGCGACCTAATCCACCCGCAGAACTGGAAGGACTCTTTCGATCCAACAGACAAAAGAGTTGCAGTGATTGGATATGGAGCAACCGCTGTGCAACTGGTTCCTGCCATCCTTCCCAAAGTCAAGTACATGGACCACTATGTCCGAGGTCAAGCTTGGATTTCGCCAGCCGGCTACGTGGCCGCCGATGCGAGAAAGGCCAACAACCCAGACCTTCACAACTGTGAGTGGAGTCTTGAGTTATGTGATTGTCCAGGACACTGCTGATCAATACTCTGCCAGTCGACCACCCGGTGGAAGAAAGAGAACAATTTGCCAGAAATCCAGAAGCATACCTGCGGTATCGGCATCAGGTCGAAGACTTTGTCAACCAAGCCCAGTTGATCCACTGGGTTGGCTCCGAGATGAACAAGACCTTTTCAGCTGCCACCGAGGAGTCGATGGCCCGAAGGCTAGCCAAGAAACCCGAGATTTTCGAGGCCTTGAGGCCGAAATATCCTGTGGCCTGCCGTCGGGTCTCCCCTGGACCGAAATACTTGGAATGTCTGGTGGAGGACAAACTCAACTTCATTCCCAAAGGGGTCCGACGAGTAACGGAAACAGGACTCGAAGACGACGATGGCGTTCTGCGTGAAGTCGATGCCATCATCTGTGCTACTGGGTTTGATACGTGAGTGTGCATGGAGCTCTTAGGTTGGGGTCAGAGCTGACTTACTGTTAACAGGTCACTGAAAATGGATGATCAACCTATCTACGGCCGAAACGGTGTTTCACTCGATGACTTGTGGGACGACGAGCCTGGTGCATACATGTCCATCTGCCCACCGCAGATGCCCAACCTTTTCCTCTTTGTTGGTCCGAACGGCGCCCCTGGAGCCGGATCCACCATCCACATGAGCGAGTGTGCGTGCGACTACATGGTGAAATGTATTCAGAAGCTGCGAAAGGAAAACCTTCGCTGGATGATGGCCAAGTAAGATTTCTGAATTTCCCCCTGTCTAGGGAATCCAAGAACTAATCACAATTCTTTCACAGGGATTCGGCCGTCAAGGCATTCATGAAACAGGTCGATCGGTATTTCGAAAAGACCACTTTTGCATTCACGGTAAGAGATGATTCTATTTTGTCTTCGCCTTACACACTAGGATCTTTTGGCTGATGGGATGTCTTGTTCAGTGCAACAACTGGGCGAAGAGAACCAGCAACGGCAGGATGATAGGCTACTGGCCTGGCTCTGCTGTGCACCAGCGGCAAACCCTCGCCACACCTCGATTCGAAGACTTTGAGTATTCATCATTCGACGGGGATGACGAAGAAGACTCCCTAGCATGGATGGGTAACGGCATGATCATGGCGCAGACGGAGGGCCGGTCCACCACGGACTATCTCGACGAGGTCGACATTCCCGCTCTCCCGGAGTCGGTGGCGACGTTGTCCATCTCGGCACCGTCGACTCCATTCTCCATTGTGGAAGAAGTGTCAGTTTCAACAGATAGACCATGAGCCACGGAGTAGTAGTCGTCTTCGAGTGCAGGTTGTGAAAAGCATGACATGGTCAGGGGTAGCATCCCAAACACAATCATCATCTAATCAAGCTCACAAGCCATCTAATTGCATATCTCAACCTTGAAGAATCCGATATGGGCTCATGGCCAGGTATAGTCTTAGAAATGCCGATAGTTGTGAACATAATTGTGTGAGACTTGGGCCCTTTTTCATCGGCGAGCTTCGACCCTCGACTCTTATCAATACCTACCTATCTAGACATGCACTTGTGATCTGAGAAGCCACCACGTCAAGAGGATCATTCCGGTGCGTTTGATCATGGCCAGGTTCCGCCAGCGTCGGCGTGGTCCTGGGCGGGGGGTGCCACTGTCTAGGTTAGAGAAGAGGTGAGGTAGGAGAGTAGCAGGATAGGTTGGTAATCCGAAAGGGGCCATCCGAGGACTCTGGGTGGGTCTCGTTATCTATACCCCCCAAGCGGTCATAGAATGGATACCACCAACTTGAAGTGAAGAAACAGTCTATCCTCGTCCCGCCTTCTGGTCGGAATGGTCCGTATGGGGCACTCGGCACCTCGACTCTGCCATCTGATTGATTGGGAGCGCTGGTTCTCCACCCCCGACCAAGACGCATGGCACGGAGCAGTCCATCTGCAATTGCTTATGGTTTACGCGTTGTCTTGCTCTATCTCAGCAACGTCGCAGTTCTTAGATCTGGAAAACTCCCATAGCCTCGCGGAAAGGGGTTGAATGGCAGGCAAAGAAAGATAAGAACGCGCCTCGTTTACGGTTCAGGCCGACTTCAATCTCGACCTCAGACTCGGTCTTATCTTGCGGTCTATCTCCAACCTCGCAAGGGCCGGTCGTGAAGGATATAAGGTGTGTATTCATGTCTAACGTCGACGATCTATACCATCAGCAGCGCCCTTCCTTTGAGAACAACTCTTGCTGTTGGTTGAGTTGAGAAGCTCCTTGTCCAAAGTTCAACGAAACAAGACGACCCTTCGTCGTCAACACTCCTCATCATGTCGATCACACAGTCATACGAGATGCCGTTCAAAGACACCACCAAGCACATGATGAAGGACTCGGAGTCTCAGCTGGGCGAGCCGGTCAGCAAAGTCGACAGCGACGAAGTCGGCCAAGTCGGCGATGCTCGACACATGGGCGTCTTTGGCAAGGCCGCTGCGGCCGGTGGCAAGCAATACCGTGTGCTCGGGCGGTGGAAGACGTCGTTCGTCTTCATCCACACGGAAGTCGGTATCGGGATTCTCAGTTTGCCATCGGTGCTCAAGACCCTCGGCATGGTGCCGGGCATCATCGCCATCCTGGGCATCGGCGCTCTCGCGACCTGGACGGCCTACCTGTACCTGCTCTTCTGGCGCAAGTACCCGCACATCGACAACCTCCCGGATGCCATGAGGGTGCTGGGTGGGAAGCCGCTGGCCATCATTGGCGCCATCGGGCTGATCATCAACCTGTCGTTCGCCTGTTCATCGGCCGTGTTGACCATGAGTATCGCCTTCAACACCCTGAGTCACCACAGCATGTGCACGGTGGCCTTTGTTGGCTTCGCCGCGCTCGTGTGTTACGTCTTGTGCATGCCGCGGACTCTGAACTTCGTCTCCTATTTCTCAGGTATGTACGGCCCGGGTAGGATTTCGGGTTCGGCATTCATCCGTCTCCAATGCATACGGACCATAGACTAATCATTCATCACGCGCAGCTCCCGCAACTCTGGCCATCATCGTCCCCATCTTCATTGTCATCGGGTCCCTGGTGCACGGCAAGCCACAGTCGGCGCCCGACGTGTGGTCGCCTGACATGAAGGTCGTCGGCAACCCCAACTTCCGCGAAGCCTTCTCTGCCATTCTGAGTATCTTCTACGCCTTCGGTGGCCGACAAGCCTTCCTCACCGTCGCGGCCGAGATGGAGAACCCTTCCAAAGACTTTGTGCCGGCCCTGTTCATCCTGCAGAGCTTCGCCATCCCCATGTACTTGGTGACGGCTGCCGCCATCTACGGCCTGGCCGGACAGTACACCACGTCTCCAGCGCTGGGAAGTGCGCCCCTCATCCCGGCCAAGGCAGCCTACGGGATCCTACTGGTGACGCTTTTCAACACCGGTCTCTTCTACTCTCACGCTGGCATCAAGTATCTCTACGTCTTCGTCATGCGGGACGCCCTCAAGATCCCCGAGGAGATGACCCTCAACAACGTCAAGACCTGGAGCATCTGGGTCACACTCGCCACGGCCTTTTGGGCTCTGGTCTTCATCCTGGCCAACGCCATTCCTTCCTTCAGCAACATCATTGGCGTATCGTCCGCCCTGCTGGTCGGCTGGTTCTCCTTCGGCATTCCGGGTATCTGCTGGTTGCATCTCAACTGGAAGACCCAATTCCTTGGGTGGAAGAACACTTGCCAGGCCATCCTCTGCTACTCCATGATCGCACTGTCCCTGTTCCTCAACAGTGCAGGCATGTGGGCATCTATCACCTCGTTGATCAAGCTCTTCAACAGCCCTAACAGCACCGTCCATGGGTCTTTCACATGCGCTGACAACAGTCTGTTCTGAGCTGGCTGGCTGCTGCTGCTGCTGCTGCCGCCGTGTGGGCTTTTTATAGAAACGAAGAGGGCGGCTTGAATGAATTCATCTACTTCGAAGGAGCTCGTGCATGTCACACAAGAGGTGTCAAGGCCCGTGCGTGGAAGTCGAGAGTGTCTTGTTCGCATAAGCAAGCCGCGGAATCTTGACTTGTAGCCCTGTACCCTTTTCGGTGCTTTTAGATATGAATTCTGGTGTGGTATTGAGCTGGCAAAGCGAGCTGCACCGTACACGTAAACATTGAATTCTCTTTTCTGTTCTACTAAGCACAGCGCACTGGATACTAAGACCTGCAGAATCTTGCGTAAGGAGCGGACATACGGCCTTGATTTCAATTGTGCCAGTCAGTCCAAAGTTATGCAACAAGATTTGACCAATTGATAGTATTTTGGAACTATAACCCGACATCCAGGCGCGTTACTATTGAGTCAACCTTTCTGAAGATCCGCTATCTAGTACTGTCGTATCGCGTATGCGCTCAACCCACCATGGAAACCAGCACCTACAGCCGACTCCTCAGGCGTTGGGGGGCTTCCGCCGTCTGCAGATCAATGTCAACGTCCGGCCACAAGCCCATGAGGCCCTGGGGCGAAGTGTCCAGCACGGGATCCCTCTCAGGCTTGGGCACCGTCCAGACAGAGCGGAACTCGTCGAAATTCTTCTCTCCACCCTTCAGCGAATCCCAGGAACTGCTGCCCTCCGGGTACGCGCCCAGCATGGTGAATCCGGACAGCGGGACCTGGTCGAGGGCGGCGCGCGGGTCTTGGGCGTCAATACCATGCCCGTCGCCGGGACTCAGCAGGGTGAAATCGGCGCGGGGACTGGTGTTGTACGTCTTGTGCGCCGTGCCGGCCGGCAGCAGGAAGACGTCGCCGGGGCGGGCCTCGATCTCGACGCCGCCTTGCTCGCGCGCGGGCCCGTACGTGTTGTCGTCCATGTCGAGCGACGTGTCGCCGACGCCGAAGCGGATGGTCGCCGTGCCCGACAGCACCACCATGCACTCGTGCGCGCTTGAATGGTAGTGCGACCGCTGCGTCTCGCCGTACCGGTAGATCCATTGCACACGCCATCCGTTCTGGCTGAACAGGTCGTAGAACTTGCTGGCCTTGGGCTCGATCTCCAGCCCGCGGTAGTGCAGGAGCGGGTAGGGCGAGTTGGGCATCAGTGCCGTGGGCGGCAGCCGGTATTGCGTGACTTGCATTGTGTCGGACTGGCTTGTTGTCGATGGGAGATGGTAGATTTCAGATTTTGTGCTATATAGTGCTTCAATGGATAGCGGATGTATATAATGTATCATGTAGGCAGAATATAGATGGTATACTTCCTCAATGGTCTTTACCAGCCGTTTCTTCACGGCGTCAATTCGCTTTGATATGCTGTCGCCCTTGAAAGCCCCTCTCCCCTCCCCGGCCCCTCTCGTATCGTGTATATCCGCCAGATATAACATGTAAGGGTGGAATTCTCGGCTACCCATCTCTCCGGAAGTGCGTACGTGCACTACCGCCCTGGGCTGTGACAACAATAGCTAGCTAGCCTTTGCTACCTAGGTAGGTAGGTAGGTAGGTATTATTCAAACCCGGTGGCTGAGGCCAGGGGTGTTCGGATGGATCCGACATGCCCACTACTGACTGATAAGGCTCGTCAGGCTGCGTCTTGGGTGATTACGGCGACGGACCCATCGGTTCAACCCGAATGGGAAGTTGGGAACATCCGATTCAACTTCTCTCCTCGGATCCGGGGAAGATTCAACGGACGACTTGTTTGACTCCTTATCAAGGATCCAGGGATATAGTGCCACAATGGGTTCTGTTCGTCCATCATTGGCCACCACCACATCGATGACTACCATAGGTACTCAATGAGTTGTGACCGAACGCGTCAGTGGGTAAACATTCCGTGACTCGGTAACTGCCCACACGAATTGCTTCTCGGCGCGAACCAACAATTTCGGTTCTTCATCCTACAAGATCGTGCCATTTCTGATATTCGAGGACCACGGTTACGAAGGGTGTCAAGAGATCAAGATGAGCTCATTAGCGCAACCCAGCGCCATCTTCCACCGCTCGCTCAACAAGAACTACGAAAAAGCCGTTGGCGGCGATGGCATTTACATCGTCGCCCCTGATGGCTCTCGAACGCTCGACGGCAGCAGCGGCGCCGCCGTCTCCTGCTTGGGCCATGGACACAAAGCAGTGATCGATGCCATCGTTGAGCAAGCTCGCAAAATGGCCTTCGCGCACACGTCCTTCTTCACCAACAATCCAGCAGAAGAGCTCGCCCAGTTGCTCATCGACCAAAGCGACAACGCATTCACCAAAGTCATGTTCCTCAGCTCTGGCTCAGAAGCGGTCGAGTCGGCCATTAAATTGGCCCGCCAGTACCATGTCTCACGCGGCGAACCGAAACGGAGCAATTTCATCTGCCGAAAGTACGCGTACCATGGTAACACGCTGGGCGCCCTTTCCGCCGGGTACAATCCACCAAGGAGAGAGACGTTCGAGCCGCTCTTGTCTCCAGCATTCCACCACGTCTCTCGCTGCCTCTACCCCCAGGATGGCAGGGAAGGCGAGAACGAAGATGCGTACGTCGACCGTCTGATCCAAGAGTATGAAGACATGTTCACAGCCCTCGATCCGTCATCTGTTGCCGCCGTTCTGATAGAAACTATGGGAGGGGCGACGCTCGGCGCCGCGCCCGCTGCACGAGGATACCTGGCCCGCCTGAGAGAATTGTGTGACCAGCACGGGGCGCTGTTGATCTTTGACGAGGTCATGTGTGGTATGGGTCGGGCAGGAACACTGCACGCCTGGCAGTCACTGGGCAATGTGGCGCCAGACCTGCAGACGATCGGGAAGGGTTTGGGGGCAGGATACCAACCGATCTCCGCGATCCTGGTCGGACGGCAGGTCCATCAAGTCATACAGTCGTCACAGGATAAGTATCCTTTTGTCAGCGGTCACACCTACCAAGGCCACGCGATCGGCTGCGCTGCTGCACTGGCGACCCAGCACACAATCATCAAGGATGATTTGCTTGCCAACGTGAGACAAATGGGAGATCTCTTGGATCGGGAGCTCAGGAAGCGAGTGCCCAAGTTGAAGGAGATTCGGGGGCTCGGTCTGTTCAAGGCAGTCGAATTTGCGACACAGCCCGATCAACGGATTGCCGCAAATATAGCGAGCACCTGTCTCACCAATGGGCTGGCAGTGTATCTGTGTTCGTCGGCGGTGGATGCGGTCCTGTTTGCTCCGCCGTTCATCATCACAGAGGAAGAGGTGCACCAGCTCGTCGACATATTTGTGGCATCGACGAACCAGGTGCTTCAAGAAAAAGGCATATAAAAGTAACAAGTTAAATCAGGCAACGTATCTCACATCTCTTTACTTACCTCCTCCTCCTCTTCCTCCTCCTCGACTCCCATCGCTCGCACGAAGTCCCCTTTCTCAAAGCGTGCAGAACAAAACAGCCCTGAGGGCAGGATCATCGCCATAGACCAGCAATGCTTGATGTCGGGGTTGATCTTCCACGCAACCGTATCTCTCCGCCAGGTCTGTTACATGGCGCCAGGCCCGTTATCTCACCATATCTTGTCAGCTTGGACATTCGGATGCATTTCCCGGATCGATGTGATGCACGTTTCAAGGGACGATGTCAACTGGACAGTCCCGGTGGCTACAAGCTCATACAAATATACCACAGCCTCCATCTCCGATTGTTCACGCCTCACCAAGAATACATCGACGCTGGTCCGGTGCGTTCCGGTGCGGAAGTGTAGTAGATATTCGATCAGATATGCGGCGACGGGTACGTATACATGTTCAATCATCTTCGCAAGCGACCTTTCCATGGATCTGCGTTGCTAGAGACGGATGATTGCAAGACGACACTGAGAGGTGAGACCACAGTTGGGACCACAGTTTTGGCAGTTGGAAGCTGGGGATGAGGAGAGAATGAGGGCGTATTCCCGGTCAACTGATAGCATCGCCCTGGTAAACAATATATTGAAGGCAAGGGAGTGAAGTGCACGATGTACCAGGAGATAAAGAAGAATCGCTCCAAAAGCGGCGGCACTGACTGAACTGGAAAATCGCTTCATTCGTTCGGAGGATAATTCATTCATGCCGCTTTTAAGGACTGACCCGGCTGGCGGCTATACATTATTAGGGCGGCAGCTTACAAACCCCTGCGATCTCGGTCATCAGACGTAAGGCGGATTCTTGGTTGGTACAATCTCACCAAGGCAAATTGCTCTCGGAGCAGTGGTTCGCTACAACACTCCTACTACCAGTATTATCTTGTCCCGGAATGGCTACGGTACACGATCAGTGGCATCGTGGAAGACCCGAAACTTGGGGCAATGTCGGTAGTCAGACCATGTATTCGTGCATTGCGCTTACGACAGAGGGGCGTTCAGCCCTGAGTTTGACATCGTGGATTACTATTGCTCCGATTACTCATGTCTGCCGTTGATTTCTACAGTGATGGTGACGGCGACGGTGGAACTTCCATTTCCGTGAGAGTAGATATGTATATATATATCCCATGTGCATGACATTGGCTTTTGGAAGAAGTCTGCTGTTAGGGAAACAGTAAAATATATTATCCTCAGGAAATATCAACATTTGCTTCAAGGTGTCTTCATCCTAGACACTGCACCAATACTTTCCTCACCTTCTCGTGCTACTTTGTACTATTGTACAATCCCGCTCGCAGAATGACCGATACTACCCAGATCTACGGCCTCACGGCTCTACCTGCGGACCAGACGCTACAGACACCCAAAACGGCGAGCCCTGCCCCGGTGGAAATCTCATCCTTACAGCCACCGGAGACGCCTCTTGCAACGCGCGTCACGGCGTACGCAAAGTCGAAGCTCCATCCGGACACATATCGTCACAGCCTGCGCGTGTACAGCTACGGCTGTGCCATCGCACGGCAATGCTTCCCGGACTTCGAGCTAACCCCGGGCTCGACGTTGGAAGAGACTTGGTTCTTGACCGCGATACTGCATGACATTGGAACGAGCGCCGAGTTTCTGACCACTACCCGCCTCAGCTTTGAGTTTTGGGGAGCCTTCCATGCCCTGCAGCTCTTGCAGGATCCCACGATTACAGACGATCCTCAAGACCATCACCATCATCACGATGACAGTGGAGAGGGTAGAGGAGCGGCGGCGGCGCCGCGAGAACAAGCGGAGAGCGTGGCAGAAGCCATTATTCGACACCAGGATATCCAGGACCAGGGAAACATCACGTTGATCACGCGCCTGATTCATTTGGGCACCTTGCTCGATAATATAGGGGCCGGCGCCGAGCTGGTCCATCCTCGGACCATTGAGAATGTCGTACGCCAGTATCCTCGCCCAGGCTGGAGCGGATGTTTCAAGAACACCGTGATGCAGGAGAAGAGCGTGAAACCCTATGCAATGGTCAGTCGTATTGAAGGGTTTGAAGAGCTGATCGAGAAGAACGGGGAGCCCAGTGGACTCATGGGCAAGTTCGACTAATGAACGGTCATGACGCAAGAGACCTTCCGTCTCGGACAAGCTCAGAGTAGTAGCATGAGTGATGCTCGGGTACAGGAGATCCTTCTTATAAAGAAATGCCGTGCCGTTTCTGGAGTGCTTTTGTCTTGCTACAAAAATCTGAATTCCTTGGTGGCCGCGTTGGCAGTAGTATCCCAGGCCATTTTGTCCTGGATCAACAGCCTTGCTATGCGGAAACGGGAAGTACCTCATTCCTGATACGAACCATATAACCGGGTAGTAAGATAGATGGTGGACTGTTTGGCTGTCATCAAGCTGTGACTGGCGTCCTGGCGGCTGACATTTGATCGCAGCATCCAGGTGTCCACTAGACAACCTCGCTTGATGGAAACAACATCCTCCACACCAAGACAATGCCCAGCTTCATGGCGTCTCTTGGAAGCAAGGCCAAGGCTGATGTTGAAGCATCAAGCCTTGTTTTGGAGCCAATGTTCTTGCGTATCAGGCCGGACCATGAGCAAGAATGTGCCCAATGCCAGGCGACAAACAACGCCTGTGGTAGAGCGACCTGGTTTCATTGCCAGAAGATTTTATCTCGCTCTTGCCAGGCTCGAGGGAGGTGGAGAGTAGGCCCGAGATAACACCGGATCATGTTCGGCATGGCGAAGGGACTGCAGCAAAAGAATAGGTACGTAGTCATATGCAGATTGGAGGCAAAGTTTGATATGATACAGCTTCTAAGATCTTATGCAGACACCGCAATGCCGCCCCCGGCATAACATGGACGCAAACTTGTTCGTAGCTGGTAGGTAGGCAGCAAAAAGAAAACGAGGCGTGTATTCTATCGTCAGCTGGGGCTTAGCATGGGCAACAAGAGCATTATTGATGAACCATCGACTGACATACATTTCGATTACCCGAGAGTGAGCCCAGTGTGGTGAGGACTGGACCAACTGCAGGGAGGCTGCCTGGCTGGCGAGCTTTTAGCACGGTGGCAGTGCAAAAGGCCCTGGCCAATGTTTGCTCCTTCGATTGGATGGAAGCAACTCAACACGCAGTGAGCTGGGGAGGCCTATGACCAAAGGGCGGGGCACGGGTCGAGTTGAGTTGTTTTTTCTCTTTTTCTTGCCTGTCAGATGAAACGGTAGCCGCTGAGCCAGGCAAAAGAGATGTTCAAGTTCAAGGCCATGATGATGTACTTCTAAGAGCGAGGCGGCAATGGCAAGCTGTTGGGAGAGATCAAGCAACACAAGAGGAAGCTTAGAAAGTCGAGATTGCAGAATAGAGACTAGCGACTAGTACAGGGGGGCGCAGCGAGGATGGATCCCTCGAATCTTTAGGGGACGGATTTCCGACATGGAAATCACAGTATTATTACTGTGATATTGTTGTTACCCCAGGTACCATCGGGCACTGCTTAGTAACTTTAGGTATTTAGTGGCACGGAGGAGGTTATCTGTAATACTACTAGTACCCTAGAATGATTACTAGCACTTTCAGGTACTAGTGCCAAGCATATTGCTTGCCGTTGCTTGGCTAAATAGCTCAACTAGAATCTAGCTTGCTCGGATCAGGCATTACCACTGACGGTGTTGTACTAGTGAACAATCCGTACTAGGCACTGCATTCCAGCAATCCACCGTCCTGCGCCCTCTAGGATCGCCATCAACTCACCTACAGTGCACTGTTGACTGATGACAACTCACCCCAGGTCCTTGTAGCATGCTCCTTTTAGTCTCTTCTCCCTTAACCAAACAACGACGGCACTACAGTTCGCCTCGTTTCCTCTGTATATTCTTTTTCCGCTCTCTATGCATTTTCTCGACTGAACCCTCCGCGCATCTATACCTCCCCTGCACGAGTGTTCACCCTCCTAGACATCTGTGTTGTTGGTCCCTTCTTTGCCCAATTCCATGGCATATTCGACACACCCTTCCATCTCGACCTCCTGGTCCTGGCGAAAGACCGCAGCTCCCTCCACTCGCCGTACAGTGGCCGTGACTGCTCAGTGCAGTGAACTCCTCTGAACCTACGTCCACTATTCCGACCGTGTTGGATTTCTTGTTATTGGGGCCGCTGTGCTTGCCTCCGTCGATGTTCTTGGGTATGTCGCTACACCTCGTTTGTTTATTGTTGAAATAGAGCCTCTGACTCGTTCATTGTACCAGTATTTCTTCGCGTTATACCATCCGTCGGCGCAATACAAGCATCTACTGGTCCTGCAGGTCGGATATTTCTGGCGCCCTCACCTTCTTTTCTCTCCCTGGACTGTTTCGAAACAGGCACTTAATCCTGAACGGTTGGCGGGACAAAGGAAAAGAGACTTGAAAGGATCGGGATTTGTTTCTGCAATACACCCACTCCGATACCACCCTGGATCTCAACAATGTCTCCAACACCTCCGGCAGGCCAGGGGTCAGACCTGCCCAAACCACCCCGTACGAGGCCACGAGCCCCAACGATTAGCATCGACGATTCCGCTGTCAGTCAACCTTCTGAGGAGTCCGCCAGCACGAACTCCGATCGGCCTGGCCCGTTGCCTCGCATACAAACCGCAGGCCTCGACAAGGGCCCAGCATCCTCGTCTCCTCTCTCCCTCTCACCAACAGATGTTCGCGCATCATCCGACACTCGCGAGTCACGTCCGACCTCTCCGCATAATGTATCATCTCCCAGATCTCAGTTCCTGGATGGGCCGCCGCCTCAGAACTTCCTCTCCGTTCCTGGAGCAAGGGTAAGGGCCCCATCGCTGGAGTCGGAACTGTCGCCTACGTCCGAATATGGTGGAGAAACTCAGATAGCATCCAGTACATCAGCTTTGGACGAACAGCTGAGCAAGGGCTCGCTCAGTAACAACGACGAGGTGATAAACGATGCGGATGCGTTGAGACCAGATCCTGGAACCGAAGCCGATTTTCAAGTGGAAGACAACAAGTTTGCCTTTACACCAGGTCAGCTGAACAAGATGATCAATCCGAAGAATCTAGCCGCTTTCCATGCTCTAGGAGGGTTGGCAGGTCTAGAGAAGGGGTTACGGACGAACCGCCACAGCGGCTTAAGTGTGGACGAAGCTGGTTTAGAGGGCACAGTCACCTTCGAGGAGGCCGTGCAAGCAGGCATAGAAGCCGAGGAGAAGTATGGATCTGTCAAGAGGGTCAACACAACGGGTTCGATGACTGCTCCGGCGAGGATATCGGAGTCGTCCTTTGCCGACCGCAAGCGCATCTACAAAGACAACCGGCTTCCAGAGAAGAAGGCCAAATCCTTTTGGCAGCTGGTGTGGATCGCCTACAACGACAAAGTCCTCATTCTTCTTTCCGTGGCCGCTGTCGTCTCGCTCGCCTTGGGTATATATCAAACGATCCAACCGGCTCCATCGGAGATCCATGAAGCCCACGTCGAATGGGTCGAAGGAGTGGCCATCATGGTCGCCATTATTGTCGTCACATTCGTGGGAGCTCTCAATGACTATCAGAAGGAACGCCAGTTCGTCAAGCTGAACCGTAAGAAAGAGCAGCGCTCGGTCAAGGTCATCCGATCCGGCAAATCACAGGAAATCTCCGTGTACGACGTGTTAGTCGGAGATGTCATGCATCTCGAACCGGGTGATCTGATCCCGGTCGATGGCGTTTTTATTGAGGGCCACAACTTGAAATGCGATGAATCGTCTGCGACCGGCGAGTCTGACATTATCCGGAAAACCCCAGCTGATGATGTGTACCACGCCATCGAGAACCACCAAAATCTGAAGAAAATGGATCCCTTCATTCTGTCGGGTGGTAAGGTGTCTGAGGGTGTCGGTACCTTCCTGGTGACTTCTGTCGGAGTCAACTCCAGCTACGGCAAGACTCTGATGTCCCTACAAGATGAAGGGCAGACAACACCCCTCCAGTCGAAGTTGAACGTGCTGGCGGAATACATTGCCAAACTGGGGTTGGCAGCTGGTTTGTTACTTTTTGTCGTGCTCTTCATCAAGTTCCTCGTTGAACTCAAGGATATCGATGGGGGTGCCCAGTCCAAAGGTCAACGCTTTCTCCAAATCTTCATCGTTGCTGTTACCGTTGTCGTCGTGGCAGTGCCTGAAGGTCTACCACTGGCTGTTACTCTTGCCCTCGCCTTCGCCACGACCAGGATGTTGAAAGACAATAACTTGGTGCGGCTGCTCAGAGCTTGTGAGACCATGGGCAACGCTACCACCATTTGTTCAGACAAGACTGGGACTTTGACTCAGAACAAAATGAGCGTGGTGGCCGGTACGCTGTCGACCGCGTCTCGGTTCGGCGACAAGCAGGTACCAATCAATGCTACAGCTGCGGCCGATGAAAAACTAGAAGGCCCTGATACGGTGACGAATGATGTCTCGTCCACAGAATTCATGGCTACGCTCTCTTCAGAAACCAAGCAACTGCTGAAGGATTCGATCATACTGAACTCAACAGCATTCGAAAGCGAGGAGAATGGCAAAAGGACTTTTATCGGCTCCAAAACGGAGACAGCCCTCCTTTCCTTCATATCCGACCACATGCCCGTCGGCCCCATCAGCGAAGAGAGATCCAATGCCGAAGTCGTCCAAATGGTACCCTTCGACTCGGGTCGCAAATGTATGGCTGTGGTCATCAAATTAGCCAACGGTAGATACCGCTTGCTGGTCAAGGGCGCCTCTGAGATTCTCATCGCAAAATGCACAAGGATCATCACTGACCCGACCAAAGGCATCGCGGACTCACCGATGACTACTGATCAGATGGAGACACTGAACGGCATTGTCAGCAACTACGCTTCTCGGTCTTTGCGTACCATTGCTATGTTGTACCGCGACTTTGATGAATGGCCGCCACGAGGCGCTGCTTCAGCGGAGGACAAAAGACAGGCGGACTTTGACAAGGTTTTTAAGGATATGGTCTTTCTCGGCGTCGTGGGCATTCAGGATCCTCTGCGTCCGGGAGTTGCGGAGGCTGTTCGCGACTGTCAAATAGCCGGTGTTTTCGTTCGCATGGTCACAGGTGACAACATTATGACGGCCAAGGCTATCGCGACCGAATGTGGCATCTTTACGCCGGGTGGAATTGCTATGGAAGGGCCGGTTTTCAGAAAGCTGAGTTCGAAGCAGCTGACCCAAGTCATTCCTCGTCTGCAAGTGCTCGCCAGATCCAGTCCGGAAGACAAGAAGCTCCTCGTTGGGCATCTCAAAAAACTTGGAGAGACTGTGGCGGTCACTGGTGATGGTACCAACGATGCACCTGCCCTGAAGACTGCCGACGTGGGCTTTTCCATGGGCATCGCAGGAACCGAGGTTGCGAAAGAAGCGTCCGATATCATCCTCATGGACGATAACTTTGCATCGATTGTCAAGGCTATCGCGTGGGGGAGGGCTGTCAACGATGCTGTCAAGAAGTTCCTACAGGTATGTCTTTTTTTCACACCGCGGTGTACCATGTACTGACCTGGTTGCAGTTCCAAATCACCGTCAACATCACAGCCGTCATTTTGACCTTCATTTCCGCCGTCGCGAACGACGATGAAAGCTCCGTTTTAACTGCTGTGCAACTTCTCTGGGTCAATTTGATCATGGACACGTTTGCAGCACTTGCATTGGCCACTGATCCCCCCTCACACTCGATCCTGAGACGACGACCGGACCCCAAGTCGGCACCGTTGATCACCATCACCATGTGGAAGATGATTATAGGACAGTCGATTTATCAGCTTGTGGTAACCTTGATCTTGTACTTCGCAGGCGCAAGCATCCTCTCCTATGGTACTCCGGGTGAGAGGGAACGGCTTCAGAGTACGATTTTCAACACTTTCGTCTGGATGCAAATCTTCAATCAGTACAAGTAAGCACCACCGACTGCCGAGGGACCATTGCATTTGCTGACGTGTTTTAGCTCGCGACGACTGGACAACCACTTCAATGTCGTTGAAGGAGTATTCCGAAATTACTGGTTCATTGGTATCCAGTTCATCATCATCGGAGGCCAATGTTTGATCATGTTCATTGGCGGTCAAGCGTTTTCGATCCATCGAATCAATGGGGCTCAATGGGGCTACTCGATAGTGCTCGGCGCCCTTTCCATGCCTATTGCGGTCATCATCAGATTGATACCAGACGAACTCTTCGCCAAGCTCATTCCGAGCATTCGCCTCCACAAGAAGCGTAGCCCGGAGTTTGTGTTTGAAGATGAAGACGACCAGATCCGGCACTGGAATCCGGCACTGGAAGAGATCCGTGAAGAATTGACCTTCCTCAAGAGGATCCGTGGCGGCCGGATGTCAGAATTGACATACAAGCTGCAACATCCACGAGACACCTTCTTGCCGCGCTCCCGCAGCCCGTCCCGTTCTCGCTCTCGCTCGAATAGCGAGTTGCCTCAGACTCCAGAGACGGAGCAGGCTGTGGCCGACGCGGTATCGGGGTCGCCGTCCACGCCGGAGAAAGTTCGACGACGTGCGCGATCCAGCTCCTCAGTCTTTGGGCCTGCAGCAGCCATGGCTGGAATCATCGCTGGTAGTGTTGCCGGAGGCTGGTCACCGGTTGAGAAGCGGCCTGAGGAGCAGGAAACGGTTCGGTTCACACGGGCTCGATCCCACTCTGGGGTTGAAGGAACCGCTGGAATGGAAATCCACCCAGCCACGCCGGCCGAAGATCCGGTCTTTGCTTCAACGATTCCCAAGAATGGTGTTCCACCTAGCCAGGATCCTGAATTGGCGCCGCATTTCGATCATGCTCCTCCGCATAGTTCTCCCGGCCGAACAAGAGGTTCTCACTCCCGGCATTCATCGTCTGCCGTATGATGGCAGAGTGTTCTCCACATTCGTTGCTGTACTGGGCTCGTTCGGTGCGATTTACATCCATGACTTCAAGCAAGCAAGCGTTGTCCAATATTACTGGTACATAAAGCTGTTTTTATCGAGCATTTTCTAATCGGCAGCGACAATGAGCCTTTCCACGTGTATTGCGGGTCACCACTGGGAGTGGTCAAATAGGCGGCAGTGTCCGCGTTCAACAAGAATCGTTGAGACAACATGACTAGCACCTGGACAGGAGTAGAGGGGAAGAGGTTGAGATGGCCGTGTCCACCATGGCATCATCCTGCCCAGGTACCTCGAAGGCTAATGCGAGGGCGCGAGAAAAGGGCAACACGAAATACGGGATACGAAAGCCTCCAAGCAGGTCAGGGGCAGGGCTCAGAGCGTAACATCCATCAACGAAGTTTACCTACCTTGCTGTATCTGTACAAATAGCAACCGTTCGTTCGGGGGTGAGAACCCTTTTCAAGTTGTGCATCCATATCATTATGACCGATGCCTGGAGACTGGAGATGCTATCATTTCCACCACCTAGGTAACTAGCTGTAGCTGTGCTAGAGTATTCATCAGAAGTCCCGGTTGTATGTGTAGGTCCGGGGTATCGAAGGAGTGTTGATTTCAGTCGATGGGAAATAGCATGTCCCTTGTGAGTAAGATACTCGAGCAGCTGGGGATTAGATACCTTCATTATATGCACAGTTAGTTATGCTGATATGAAAGGAAATGTGTGCTCCACCGTGAGGCTGTGAGGCTGAGGCTGAACCGAGGTAAAAGGAAGGAATTTTCAATCAGTGATGATTTGGGATGCAGGGGAGTGGGAATTCGTTCATGCTTCACAGGTAATAAGGTACCTACTACAGCTAAAAGAGCTCTCGGGATCAGACTGCGCAATTGTGGCTCCCTGACCAGACCAGGTACAAGGTACACTCTGGACATTCTACTCTTGTCCTCTCCGAATCCGTCCTCATCCAGGGCTCTAGGAGGCTCCTAAGGCTCCTCTTATCCTCAGGCTCCATAATTCTTGTGCCCTTCGGCCTCCATCATCGTCTGTACCAAGTGAATTCGCCGTCCTTGACATCCGCCCTGCGGCCCCTGGTGGCCATTCACTTTTCCCTTCACGACCATGGCTCCGGCCCTGTCAACAATCAAGACTATTCCTGTCTATCTCTTCACTATCTCCCCTCGCTCGTCGATTTTGTTGGGCCGCGGATTGCTTCATACTACGTCTTCTACTGCGTCCCCATTGCCCTTCACCTCCCTTCGACACACCCTCCTGCGACAACAGCCTCTTCGCAATCTCACCGGCCTCCGGTCCTCCTCCTCGTCCTTACGCACAAGTGCTCTGCAAAGCCAGGCCCGACAGTCAAGAGTGAAGCAGAATAGCTTTTGGAATCAATATTCCACAGGTGCGCCCAGTATCCAACATCGTCGCGACAGGTGGGACAATGTGCTAATTGTGCTGCAGTTGTCGTTCACAGTAGAGGAAAGGCTCGGTTTCGAAGAACAATCAGCTTTTTGATCATCAGCACCTTGTCCTTCTTTGTCGGAGGCTATTACGCGCTCACCTACGCTCCTCCTATTCTCACGCCGCTCATCATGGGTTCCATGCCCACCGACGTCGAGACACTCTCCCTCTACGAACCTCCCGATGACTTCTCGCGCGAGGTGGACGAACATATCAGAAATTGTGCTCTGGCACAGTCGCTACGAGCAAACCCGGATTTCAAAGAATCGAGACCGCACCTCAAATTTCCCCCGGGAGTCCGACAACACAACCTGACCGCGGGGACTCTGGCCGGGCCTGGCATGCTCGTGGTGCCGCCCTACAATTTCAACGAGAAGGATGGTGAATCTATGGTGCAGATCTTCTATGTTGGTGGCGACATCTGCGGTCACCCGGGCATTGTGCACGGTGGATTCCTGGCGACAATGCTGGACGAAGGACTGGCGCGATGTGTGTTCCCAGCCTTGCCCAACAAGGTCGGCGTCACCGCGAACTTGGAGATCAACTATCTCAAGCCGACAATGGCAGGCCAGTTCCTGGTCTTGAGGGCAAAGACCACCAAGGTGGACGGGCGCAAGGCTTGGGCTGAGGGATGGATTGAGAACCTCGACGTTCCTGAAGGAGAAGAACCGAGCAAGTTTGTGCAAGCCAAGGCTCTGTTTATTGAGCCCAAACATGCGAAGGTATGTCAACTCGTCAGTATTGCCCCTCGGATCTACTGACGCAACTCCTACAGGTGTTACAGTCACTGTACAAGGTCACCGAATAGAGCATGTTTTGGCTTCTCATCCGCCATTTCGCCAGTGATACTTTTGACTCGGTGAACAAGATTTTTGTGCCTTGGAGATACTTAGAGGCTCGATAGACTTCTGGACGGAGTTGGTGAACATCTCTTTGGAGGTGTGTTGGTCGCCGGCAATTTGATTTTCCACACTATTGCCTGACACAGTATCCTTGTGGGTGTGGTTGCCCAACCACTATCCGCGGAGGCATCTCTGGAAGCATACTTTGGCAACTTGAGGTCATGTACACAAGGACCGTCTGGACAGCAGCGACGAAAGAGAGTATACTATTCAAGTGTCTCTCTGTGGTCGCCTTGGAGCGTGACTGGCTTTCAGCTTGGATGGGCAGGCAAGCGCTCATGGCATCACTGGGTTTGTGCAGGCAGGCCATTGGGGACATCGACGTCAGTTGAACTGCCCATCAACCAATTCGTCAGATCCCTGGTGGTGTCCCTTACTTGCCCATGGGCCATTGTGCTCAATGACAACTCCGGGAGACCGGTGATCCTCATCAGCCGCCTGCGGACCTAGTCGCTTGTGGCTGCTGAACAAGGAGCGACCTTGTCGTCCAGAATAGGTAATCTTTGCTAGAATAGATGCTTGGATCTACGTGGACTCCTTTCAGAATGAACAACCACATTAGAACACAATCAAGTCATCCCTTATGCGATGTCTACCATGTGAGCACGATCGGAATTAAAGGGGGCGGCCGAAAAAGCAGCATTTACCGACTAAAAGGTTTGCCGTAGCTGGAACGGCGGAGCTTAGCAGTACCAGATGAAGTCCTCCGCCAATCTTGGATTTGCTTCGGGATGTCTCAATCGCACGTTATGAACATCAAACATGCTCTTGTACTACCTCCATGCGATGAACCTCTAGACCAACTCACGAGCCTGGGCATCCTGATGAATCAGCATACTACAGGCCGACTCCGCATCCTTCCGTCTGGCAATGCTTTGCCCTCTGACAAGGGTCTCCCGACATGGTTCAGGCTGGGCCCGGTTTTCGCACTGAACCCAAAACACAACCTGTGTGATGGATCTTGGTCCGTCATTGCTCATCCCTACTGCCGTACCTCTGTAAGTGTGTGACCGTCTGACCAGAAGGAAACACGACAGATACGCGCACGTGGACAGAAGTCTTCTACTCTCGACCAGGCAACCCAACAAGAGGGCTCAGGCCAAGGACATGACCGAGGCAGGAGGGAAGAGCTCGACGTGGGCTTTCTTCTTGGCTGCTGGTGAAAAGCGCGTACATCGTGCAAGGCCAATCATGGATGCACCCCCCTCCTGTTCCTTGTTATACGAACCTATGGATCGACTACATTGCCCCCCAAGGCTCAGCGAGGGCATGATGCCAGCCTTCCATGCTCTCATCCATCGGCAAGTCGTGTTATACAAGACTGTCCTAGGCCTCGTGTCTGGAGATCAAGCCCTTTTTGCACTGACGGGTCATCAGTAGCAAAGCAATCACTTGAATGATTTTCGGACGGCAGTCGTGGTACAAGGCTTAGGAAGCCACCATCACGACTCTCGCCAAATTGACGCAAGAGTATGTACCAGCTCGTATAGGTCCATCAGCTTGCTCGTATTTGCTTCCATAGGTGGCCTTGGCCTGGAGGAGTTCGCACACGGAGTGCAGTGCCTCATCAGCGGCCTCGAAGGCACACCATAGCGACGCCAACTGCATATACGCCTATCCGCTGTTTTGAAGAGCAAAGAAATCATGATTACGAGCATGCTCCGTGAGCTTGGCAGCTGAGCAACGCCAAATGCCCTTCTCGGTCGTCATGGCTATTGGTGGTTCCATACTACCCCCAACGCCCTGTGACAGGAAGTCGGCTTGCAGACGTCTCTGAGGTGGAACGACAGAATCAAGTTGACCTTGTATGGCAAGGCTATAA
This sequence comes from Capronia coronata CBS 617.96, assembly GCF_000585585.1. Lineage (NCBI taxonomy): Eukaryota > Fungi > Ascomycota > Eurotiomycetes > Chaetothyriales > Herpotrichiellaceae > Capronia > Capronia coronata. The sequence goes on from NW_006912899.1 coordinate 1,672,290, forward strand.
GTACCTAACCTGCTCAGTCTCTAGCTATAGCGTGCATTCTTCCATCTTCTCCGCACCTTTGGATCCCACTGGCAAACCAGCAATCATCGAGAATTGATTTTGGGCTAGAAATGTCTTTCGAAGACTCTCCTTCCCTATCACCTGATATCTCGGATGGCCCACCCCATCATGGTCCCAAACCGCCGCCTGGCTTCCTCGCGCCGGCATTGAACGGCCCTCATCCCGGACTGGACAAATTCTCGCTTCCATTCCAGTCAATTGTCAACAAGCTGAAGAAGGAGTACATGTCGAATCCCTCTGACGTTGCATATATCAAAGCAATACATGCCTTGGACACAAGCAAGATCCGTCTACTAGCCAAGGAGGTGGCCAACATACAACCTCTAAAGCCCCAAGAGCGCCGCAGCTTCATTAATGGTGCTAGAAAGGGCCTTGCGTCGGCGGATGGTAAAGATTACATGAAGGAAGCGGCCACCGCTGCTGGCAACGCTTGCAATGCAATCAATGGCTTGTTCACCACTCTTCGCAAGGAGCTCAAGGAGATTGACGACAAAATGGAGGCTACTGGGCAGCACGTCGCTCCGTTCGAGCCTCTGCTCAAGCCGCTCCAACGGGTAGGACAATCTTTGGTAAACATAACTCGTCTGTGGCTGATCGGCCTCGCAGAAATTCAAAGAAATCATCGCCAACTGCAAGACCCTTTCCTCCAAGGTCAGCATTTTGGGGAAAGAATTCAATACCTCCATCATTGCATACGCTAAATCGAATCTGGACACCCCAACAAAAGAGACGAGGATCGATAAATACATTGTGGTAAGCATCCTTCACATCGAGGCCGTGCCCTGGTTCACATTTCTCTTTACAGGAGGCCAAAATGCTGAGTCAAGACTCTGCCTCAATTCAAGCCGACTTGGACCGGCTTCCGGAAGACTTTTCAAAACTAATGGACCGCTTCCATGACTTCAGCAAACAACGACAACCCAACTTTCATGCTCAGATCGAAGTTGCAAGGCAACGGCTTGACCGACTGGACAAGAAGCTCAAGGATTTGAAGCTTAAGTTGACGGCTGTGACGGCATCAGCTGGAGTGGTGGGTACTCTCGCCGGTGCGCTAGCTGGAGTCTTCCCACCAGCATCGGCGTTCATCCTCGTGGGTCAATTCTCAAGGACCGCGCTCATGTGAGGTGCCAGTGACTGAACTAAACCAGGCATCTGGATTACTTGCAACCGCAGGGCTGGGTGTCTACGCAGCTATACTTGCCGCACAGATCGAAGGTAAGCAACGACTTTCCGTTGGACAAGCGTTAGGCCTAACAGAAACAACAGAGATTGAGCGTGACAAGCAAGACGCGAAGAGGCGACTGGATCGTTTGACGGCCGCAGATGCAGCCTACAGAGAAGCGACTACGGCGTTGGAGCAGTTGGGCCTGGACAGCGATGAGACCTTCACATCCAGCATCGACCTGGTGCTGAAGCTTCTCGGAAACGTAACAACAGACGCCGAATCCATCAAGGAATGGCTGTCGAAAGCAGGAGACGACGAGGTATGTGTAGTGTTGTGGGGGTGTTTCTTTCCTGTCAGTGCTCTACTACTTGGCAGGCTGACACGCATCCGTAGGCCTTACCAGAGGTGATGGGCACAGACTTGAAAGAGGCCGGAGACATCTGTACGTCTTGTGTTGTCTCTGCGTCACGCGCATCGTCTCAAGAACTCGTGGGCCTCTCGAATACTGACATCAATCTGACAGATGAAGCAATGAGCCAATATCTCAACATATTCGAGAACATGCTGTAAACGATTCAAGTTGACTGGACGGTCGACCTAGGGAGTAAAGTGGCATGTTGGCAAGCCAGACTGTTATTTGGGATCGCCCTGGGACTTGTGTCAGTGGTAAGTGGCTGGTTGGTCCTGGTCGGAATGTATGGGAGGCATAATATGGGCTCCTTCGAATTTGATATGTTATAGCCAGTCCAGCTATGTATATGATGCTTCCAGCGTCAACAAATGTCGTTGTCTTTACTGCAGACCATTTGCCCTCGTTGTCATGTTCTTTTTTCACATTACTTTCCTACATCAGTAATCTCGGCCTTTTTCACTTGGACCTGAACTCTGTGGTAGCTAAATGACGTGACCCAAATCCTGATGACAGAAAAGAAGATTCTAGGTAGGTGATGGCAGGGATGCGGAAGGCTGTCGTTATAGAGTACAATGGATGCCCCTTTTTGATGAATCGAATAAAGCAGCATATGAGACACACAGAGATGGTTAGACCAAAAAGTGTCTTGGCATACGCAACTTCCGTTTCGGGCGGCGCAGTTGAACTGCAAGTGCAGCTCCAATAACGCTGCCCCAGGAGCTGGAGGTCGAGTCGATAGCGGAATGCAGTGCTTCAGTAGGTAGCTGTTGCAATCCAAGTCTACGAACCCAGCCAGTATCACGACCAAGGTCACCCCGTTAGTAGAGGTCTGGTCGGTCATGCCTTGACATCTCATCTTCAAACCCTCCCTCCAACCGCTCTAGAACTCCGGCTTGTCACCACCGCCTTGCCTTGACCATCAGCATCCCGCAACATGTCTGCCAGATATCTCGCCGTGTCGGTCCCTTCGTCGATAACCCCTTCCGGCCACAAGGAAGATGCCTTCTCTTCTCTCCAGAAAACAGTCAGCTCTTCCAATGGCGAAGTTATAGACTTCCATGTACCAGAGTTCAAGATAGGAACGCTCGACGCATTATTACGACAGTCCGACGAGTTGGCCAAACTCGAAGGCATCTGCAATTCGGTCGTAGGCAAGGTTGGGGAGACACTGAGGAATATTCTCGATGGAGACGAAGAAAAGATCGCCATGCACAAGAATGTCAATGATAGTATGTGTGCGACTGCAGTTGATCACGAACGGACAGCTGGCATGGTGTGGACGTGAACTGACTTCTGCTCAAACACAGAACCACTTGAGCAGTATCTGAGAAGTTTCTCGTGGAACAAAGTCAAATATCGTGCCGACAGGCCACTGGCGGAACTGATTGACCTTTTGACAAAAGTATGGATCCTCGGTGTGGCCCTTGGTTGTTACCGACGTTGCTGACAGCAGCAAATCAGGAAGTCAACTCGATCGACAACGATGTCCGGTCCAAATACAACCAGTACAACTCAATCCGCACGAATCTACAGACGTTGGTGCGGAAACAAACAGGCAATCTCTCCACCAAGTCGCTCTTAAGCATCGTCTCTCCAGACGTGCTAGTGCAACATTCCGAACACCTGGAAACTCAACTTGTCGCGGTCCCCAACTCAGCTGTGAAGGACTTTTTGCGTTCTTATGAAACAGCTGCTCCCATGGTGGTGCCACGCTCGGCCGAATTCGTCGCCTCGGACGACGAGTTCACCCTATATGCGGTGACTTTGTTCAAGAAACATGCACCTGAATTCGTGCACAAGGCTCGGGAGCGGAAGTGGGTGCCGCGGGACTACAAGTACAAAGAAGGTGGAAAGGAAGAGGAGGAAAAAGAGGTGAAGCGCGTCGAGGCCGAAGAAAAGAGAGTCTGGGGTGAAACACTGCGGTTGGGTCGGACCGGTTGGAGTGAGGGTGTCATGTGTCTGGTGCATGTTGTTGTCCTCAGAGTGTTCGTGGAGACGGTCCTGAGGTACGGCTTGCCACTGGACTTTGTCTCGGTGTTGATCAAGGTATGTCCCGACGAGTTTGAAGGCTACCAACACGGAGCCAGATGTTTCGTTTGTGCTAACACCAGACATAGACCGACGCAAAGCGCGAGAAGAAAGTGCGACAAGCCCTCGATGAGGAATATGCCTACCTGGCAGGCAACGCATTTGGCAAGGACAGCAAAGGCCGGATAAAGAAGGACGAGGGCATCGGGTCGGCCGACATAGCAGCCGGTGGCGAGCAGAGCGATTATTCGGCTTACGTCTGTTACCAAATTGCTGTTGATTGATAGGGGCGTGTCTAGGTATGGCCGACTCCTGGGTGCAACACGACTGACCGAGCCGAGACAGCGTAGTCATGGCCATGTCTTGAAGGACTGGCGACAACTTCATGGCTTGAGGCAGGAATATAATTAGAACAAATCCAACGCTACGTATGACACATAGGAGCTTCCACGAGCGAAGCAGGGAGTTGGGGGGAAATCAGCTATGATTTGATTCGCAATCGGCCTCTCCCGAGAATGACCATGAATCATTCGAGTATGGAAACCTCCCTCGGAAAGAATTCGGCATGTAGATCAAAACATGACTTGGTTTTTGCTTGATTCCAAGCTGGACTGGTAGGAATTCGTTGAGCAAACAATAACTACCTAGCAAGTCATATGTATCGTTTCGAGAGAGATCGTTGCGAGCCTCCAGCAGGGATAGTGATTTTCGCGCGGCCACATCCATCTCAGCCCTCTCCTCAGACGCGACTGCTTTGCCATACATGATGTATCCTTGCTGCATTGACATTGACGTGCCCGGTGTTATGTCATGTCTGGTCTGGTCTGCATGTACTGTGCTGTGCCATGAGTGAGAACGAGCACGCGGAACGTCGAGCTTTTCGTGAACCAAGCAAGTACTCAGGGTGGTTAAGTAGTAATCAAGTAATCTCGTCCGGGAACATCGGTGTAGCTCGGGTAGGTAGGTAGGTAGGTGGTTTCGGCTTTTCCTCTTTTTTGCCACCACCACCATCCATCATCATCTTCTGGTGATAAGTGGTAGAGCCATGTTTCCTGAGCAAGCTGTTCTCGGTCTTGACGAGACGTGCTCTGGGAAGGGTTTAGCAATCCAATCCGTCATGATGGGCTGTCAAGGGTCGCTCTGGAAAGGAATGAGCCGATGTGGATTCGGGGGATGCAACATATGCAGTCGTACACTTGTTTTAAAGGTGATTCCGTTCAGATAAGATGTCATTGCTTCCGTTCTGAAAGATTGTGGTCTGTACTGGATGAATTAGGCTGTTTTTATGGACAGAATGAATGAGGAGGATGAGGTCGAAGAGAATAGCAGCCAGTACCAACTGTGCCAGTATACATAGATGGCTTGATAACGTTGGTTTGGCGTGGATGGGATAATGTCAATGTCCCATCGCTGAGGCACCGGTGTCTGGGTCATATCCATATCAGGCGGTGGACGAGGTGTTTGATCGGATCATATCCTGTCTTCGCGAATGACATTGGATGAGGGCAGTTTCGTCTGCGTTGGAATGATGGCAGTTTGTTGTGCAGACGCTTGTCTCACTTCATCATGACAAGTGTCCGTGGTCGGAACGGAGTGTGACATATCCAGTCTCGATACAGGATCGTGGTGATTAGCGTGGGAAAGTAAGGACTTCGTGGTATCTCTTGGTCATTGGCCGGGCTGTTGAGGTTGAGGTTGATCGGTTTGAGAAGGTGTCGTCTGTCCTTGACCTTGACCTTGTCGTTGCCCGTCGTATAAGCCGGAGTAGTAGCCCGCCCAGTAATATGCCATTTTGATGTTCTCGAGTGTTTGGTCTGGCGAGGGACCTAGCAATAGGGAAGCAAGATGTTAGTATCTACATTCAGGAGAAATAGATGGGGAATATGCGTGGGGAAGGATATGCCGACAGATGTTAGATCTGGCGGGAGACAGCCTGGAGGACCTGTGCGGCAGTCATGGCTTGTAGGCGCAGCATGCTGCTCCTATCCTGCTTCTTTTGTGGCAATACCGACAAACGAAGACAAGAATCCATGTGTGAGGCAACGTACCTTGGACGCTGGCAGGCGGCAAGCTGGGTCCTATCATAGGATGATTGTTCATTGATGATGATGGTGGTGGTTGCGAAGCCGACGTCGGAAGAGGTGTTTGGTTCTCTGTTGTCTCGTTTCTCGTGTCGGCGAGAAGATCAGAGGGCGACGGCTCAGGCTCGACTGCTGCGCCTTGCACTTTGCGGCGAGATTTTGTCAGCTCTATTCCTCTTCGTTCTATAACATGCGGAAAGTCAATGGCATGGAATTCACGGACCTTGTCGAGTCAGGGCTTCCTTTGCTGTTTGGAGATCGAGATGGAGATCGTGATCATCGTCGTCGATTTCGCCATCTTCAATCTCTGCGTCTTCATTGGGCTCCTCTTCAGTCACAGCTTCGGGTTGCGCCTTGGTGTGTTTCATGTTTTTGGTTGCGTTCGTGGTCTCGTCGTCTTGGCCATTTGTGGATTCAGCGTCGACTGGTCCCCCGGCCTCGGCGAGTTCATCCATTTCAGCCTTGCGTAGAATCTCCTCGACGTCTTCGCCGCGAGCGTGGATGCTGTGGTAGAACTGCGTGACAAAATTAGAACTGTTGAGGCTGTTGGGACTGTTCCAAATATGCAAGTGAGGTCGTATATCGCAGCTAGGGGCAAGAATGTTGATGTGATGGAGTTGAAGCGGGAACAGGAGGGAGTCCGGAGTTTGGGTAGACTCCCACCAGGTCGAGCGAGTGCCGAAGTGCTAGTGCATAGATGTCTCGAGACGCGCGATGGTTGTGACAGCGCTGAAATGTCCAGACTTGACCTTCCTGAGTTGACGAACATGGAAGCTCTCGTACCTCATATTCAGCGACGGCGTCGTTCCACGATCTGATCAGAGCCGAGTCATCCCAGATCTCTGCCTGGCTCAGTTCGCTGGAATTTTTGGAGAAGTAGTGCTTCGTTTTGGCCTTTTTGTTCTTCGGCATGACTGCGATGACCACCCAAAGCGTCGTGTCGGAGAGAGAGCCGAAGAATGTCTAGGTAGGTATCTATCTAGTAGTACGTAGGGAGGTAGGGAGTAGTACAAACCTGTAATATACAGAGTGAGGATAAACACGTATGAAGCAAAAGAAGTTTAATGCCAAGGCGCACACATGATTGGTCAGCCTCGTCACAGCAAAACACTGCGCAACTCTACGAGAGTATCTTGAGTGACTTCCAGCACAGTACAGATTACTAGCTAAGGTGGTGATTGCACGGAGACGCATCTGACTCAATGAGCGGGAAGTTCCTCAAGGCTCTTGATGTGGAATTCCGTGGTGGCGTTCATTTTCCTCCTCAGCGCACTGCTTGCTGGATAAACCACCCTCCTCAACCGATTGGGAGAGCCGAGGGGTTCCAAGCTCTTCAAGCCCATCCACGGGTCTAGCCTCAACCTGTCCTCCCAGAAATTCTTCAGTGCATAGTTGAAGCTGTCTTGCCTCGGGACTTTGAGGCGAGCGACAGTCTGCCATGGATCTGAGACACAGGACACGCAGTCAGCAAAGCAGGAACCAGGCTTGATGATGAACCGAATCATCCGTGTCTTCAGTGTTCACTTACACGCCTCCGGATCCCAAACTTTGCCAGCATATTCTACAGGCTGGTCCTCGAGATTCTCGCACAGCTGCACCTGGAACAAGTATTCGGCATCATGTTTCCGATGGAAATTCTGCAACCACCTGTGCAGGATGTCCGAGCCGTCCGTAGGCTTGACCGTTTCCTCGTAGAGTTTCTTTTGAGTCTCGCTGTTGGGGACCAGGCAGTACTTGATCACGTAGTCGCCGTAGCGATATGCAGTCTGCGAATACTGCCTGGTAGACTCGAGATGAGTGTTGCGCACAGCGTCTCGAGCCTTTTGCAGGTCGGTATCCTTCCTGGCATCCAGTTGCTTGTAGAGCTCTGGCTGATTGTTGCCGAACTTGATCCGGAGGTCAATGATCTCCCTGGTCGTCTTTGCATCTGCCAAGTCGAGCGCCGGAGTCGAATTGAATTCAATGTCTTGCGTGGGAATGTCTTTCCCAGTGTCGAAGAAGTCACCGTGGACGTCGAACACTTTCATGGCAAACCCTCTTGGCTGGGGAATGCGATCCTAGCAAGACTGATGTCAGTTTCTGAACCTCCGGTGCCTATCTCCTCAGTCTTACGTCCAGACCAGGATCGCCAGGCTCACTGCTGTACCTGCACAAGACAGGCCATTCTCGCTCTTCCGCAAACAAGCTCTGTTTAAGATGAGCAGGAAGATTGGGTTCGGTTTTCAGTGTGCCCTTGACGATCCCCTGTGTTCTTGCATGGGTCCCTTAGGGCTCAGTGAGTATGCATCAACTGTTCGGACTAGGTTCGCGGCACGAACCCGTATAGCAGTGGCGGTGGGAATTCCATTGCGCCTTTTGGATCTCATTGATCATCTCCGCCACGGCTTGGATGTCTTCATCCTCGTGCTCAGGCTTGTGCTGCACCCGAGGGTCGTCGTAGCGGACATAGTGTCGGTCAGTGAGGTTGCTCTGGCTCTCGGCATTGTTGGAAATCTCCATGACGATGGAAACTGATGAGGCTGATCAGTGACGACCGGCTGAGAAAGCAAACACGAGTCTTCATATTTGAGCATTCTGTTGCTCTCATGACCGAAGAGATCCCTTGCCGTGCAGTGGGAGGAGGGTGAAAGTCAATCGTAGCGCATCAGCCAGTCATTGCTATTGGATTGACAAGGATCTGTCACATCCGCACATCTAGATCTCTGCACCCCGCCAGATCACGACGTCTTCTGCACATAATTCGTTGGAGAGCAGATCCTGTGGACCGAATGAACCTCTTCGCGGGTCAGATGCAGAACATCGATTCCAAATACTTGATTGCCGGGATCGTGCTGCTTCCGGTAAGAGACGCCACATCTAGATGGCCTCCCAGGATGGCAATGCTGATGAGGTTCCCCTCTCTGCCGTGTCAACCCGGCAGATTGTTAGCATTTGTTGCAGGCAGCATGTACACATGCCCCTACCACGGGTAGTGTTAGCAGAGTCGTCCGAATAACATGTCATGCGGAGACTGTGTGCTCCGTACCCCCTTCTTTTATTGTCGAGAAATTGCTAGAATCGTAAGACAGACTCGGAATGAAAGAAATGACTGTCCCGTGAGCATCTGGACTGCAAACGACAAAAGAGGCGAACAGGGTGTACATCAATAAAGCAGGATGCGTGCAATCGCATCTCATAGCCAGGAGACATTCTGCACTCCTGCTCTGGGTCACGATGTGGTTCGTTCGAGGGTTTCCAAATGTAGAGGGCCACCCAATCCAGGATAGGATGATAATATTGGTACAGATCTATTCTATGCGTAACCTCTGCGCCGTCTGCCCTGGTTTCTCGGCCGTTGGGTAACGACAAGAGGATTGACCTTGTTCTTCGGCCTCGTCTTGAAGCCTGATTTGGCCTGTAGCGGGTTAGCAAACGTAGCACACGCGGTGGACGAGAATCACAACTTACCGGAATACCCCAAGGACTCATGGGAATGCGGTTTCCCTTGGATTTACCACGACCACCACCATGAGGATGATCTGCCGCGTTCATGGCAAGTCCACGCACAGTTGGTCGAATGCCGAGCCAACGCGCGCGTCCAGCCTTCCCGAGTGAGGTATATTTGAAGTTGATGTTGCTTGCGACTCCAATGGTTGCAACAGCCTCCTTGTCAATGAGCCGAACTTCACCACTTGATAGTCGGACTGTGACATAGTTGGCTGCTTTTTCGAATTTCCTCAGCTGATCCTTGGTCAAGGATGACATGTCCGCATTCCCGCTGTCCCCGATGAGCTTGATCATTTCCTTTTGAACCGTGTCTTCACCCTTTCCAATGATGATTCCATGCGTGCCAGCACTACGACAGATCTTGCCGATCGCATCCCGTGTTGGGGCGATGTTGAAAATCGGCGTCCCAATGGGAATCATGCCCAACTTCAAACAGTTACCCCTATGGGCGGTCTTCGAAGCGATCACACCCTGGTCCATTTGTCCTCCCATCTCCTGGAGCAACGTTTTCGGCAGTCCGGACCGGTAACTCTCCACCACGTCGCCAGCGCGCATGCCTTCAGCGGCCAGAATATATGCTCTTGTCCCATCGTCGATGTTTTTCACCAGCGCAACGTGGGCGGTTCGGCCAGGATCGTGTTCGATGCGCTCCACGACCTGCTTGCCGCCTTTGCGCCGTGCAAAGTCGACAATGCGTATCCTTCTCTTATGCCCGCCCCCACGATGTCGCACCACAACATGCCCAGTATCATTTCTACCTCCTTTCCCATGACCCTTTTTCGGGAATGTCAGGTCGAAGTATGGTCGCCCTTTCCACAGATGGTCGTTCACGGGCCTGATCAGGTGACGGAGACCGGGAGTTCGTGGGGTGTATCGTCGTAGTCGAACTTCCCCCCTGGCTGCACCGACTCTGTCTTGCGGTTCTGCTAACGGAGGATCGGCGTGGGCTGTGTCCAGCACTGAGGTGCTAGGATGTACTGGGTCGATGACTTGTGCATACGAGCGTCGCATAACGGGCAGGGAGGATTGGCATCCCCTGCACAAAGTGCGAAGCGGTATCCGTGGCTGCAGCATCTCTGCAGACGGTTGATACCACCAGCGACCTGTCCAAGTTGTGAAGACGATGCTAGGGAAGTGCAAGCAGGCACATAGCTTCAGGCTGGCATACTTCTGTCGGTGGAGCAGGATCCAATGGTGAATTGAGAGTTGTTGAAGCTGAATTGTACCAGCTTCAATTTTGATCCAAAGAAGCCTAGCAGTAGTCTTCGGCTAACCTTCCTCCCTTAATACTAGTATGTCGTAGTGTTTTCAGCCTCGTCGCGTCTTCTGTGGGGAAGTCACAGCCTTGTTGTTACCTTCGATCTCAGCCTGCAGTCCTGCTACATACTAACCATGGTGAGGCCCCTCCAGAGTTCTGTCCAGTTATTCACATACTGCTTCTTGCTCTCTTCACTACCCAGGCTCCCCTTGTTATTGCACATATCCTTGCACGAATATACTTTGATGCCGGTGTGTCACTATGTCCGACACTGGCTTGGCCGCGAGGGTCACACAGTTAGAAGGTACATTGTCGTGTTGCGTTCTAGATTACCCGGGCTGGACTGACTAAATTGCCTTTAGGTCGTCTTGAAGCGGTTAAGAACGCGCTGCAGACTTTTGAGATCTGGCTCCAGTCCTACGAAGAACGCTCAGCCGCGCACAAGCTAGAGGTGTCCTCAGAACGACATAAAGCGTCGCCAGTCTCGCATCGCCCTGGTTTCCCCTATCCGTCACCCTCTCACCTTGCTGTTCTCAGACGATCTACCTTATGCTCATACCAAGAAGCGGCCGTCATTGTCATTGCACAAAGATCCTACCGACGGAGGAAGACGGGTGGGCTTGCGAACGTCAAAGACGAGGTCAAGGCGGATGCTAACATCTTTAACCTCCCACGAGTCGCGCCTTGTCCAGCTCTCGGAATCTTGAACCCTCGGCCCCAAAAAAGCAGGAGGCCTGTATCAAGACTCCTCTCCAACTCCTTCTCGCCCTTCAAAAAGGCTTCTCAGCCGAGCAGCGTCTGCAGTGAGTTGATAGCTTCTAGGGGTTGAGCACTCTCAAGTGATTATAGATCTACCCGTCTGCACAGAGAACGACAACGAACCCCATACTGCGAAACTCCATATCGAACCTTTACATCGACAACCTCGACCACCAAAAAATGCGATCAATCCTAGGTCTGTCGTGCCATTAGCGGAGCATACAGGAGCCCCGGTGATTCAATACTAATAGATGATTGCAGGTTTGTGACCTCGACGGGTCTGTGCACGCGATATAGCTCAACTGGTATTGCTTCTACTCTAGAACGGGAGATCTGTTGGTTTCCCCCATACTGATAATGACCTCTGCAGGATCGTGCCGGTACGGCATCAAGTGCTTTGGAGCACATGACCCCAACAAACTAGCTCTCTGCCCTTCCGTCTCGCGCGGTGTCAGTTGCTTTGCAGGCCCTCGATGCAGTCTCAGTCATGTTCCCTCACCCGAAAGATCCCCGCTGTGTCTGTTTTTCCAGTTGGGAAGATGCAGTCGGGACAACTGCGTCTACGCCCATACTGTTGTTAATCCCACCGCTCCCCTGTGTACGGATTTTGCTTATGCTGGCTACTGTGACAAAGGCACACAATGTGGGTATCGCCATCTGCGCCAATGCCCCGAATTCACAAATACCGGAGAGTGTCAAGACAATTACTGCCGGCTTCCCCACGTCGTCCGGTCGACTCGGACGAAGATGCGAGACTCAAATGGATCTGGCACTTCGGCCGGGTCGGGGACTCTCGTTGGCTCTCCCGATGATGAAAAATGGGATGATGAATTGGACTCCGGTTCCCCCGTGACTGTCGACCGTGCCCCAGCTGAGGAATACATGAGTGGCCCAGGAGATTTTGCCTCGCAAGATGACTTCATCCGATTGTAGTTAACTCGCAGTCCCCTTGCGTGACAAAGACTGTGCCCGGAAATACAGGGATACGACAGAGGAGTGAGAAGGAAATCTGGATAAGAGTGAGCTGAAAGGGAATCGAGGATTCGGGCAAGCTGGGAATAGGGTGACGGTCTGGATTGTCGGTAGGATATGTTGTGATGGAGTAGCTAGTCCGAGGCACGTCTTCGCCTCCCTTAACAGACACGAGCCAACATCAGGCGCTTCTTAATGTGTATGAATCCATGAATCCATGAATCCATGAATCCACAAGTCTCAACCTTTCTTGTGCACATTCGACGCTTTCGGCTTAAAGAGATTGGAGAGGAAATCAAGCCACGCGCAAGAGGCAGACAGGTTGGCTGTAAGCGTTCGCAGGTAGCCTCACCTTGGGCAGCTATGAGAGGCCCCTGTTTCAGACGGCCGTGGAGCCAGGGCCATCATGGGAAATATTACGCCCGATGGAGATATAGACCCTCAGCAAGCCATAGGCAAGACAATCAGGGGAGAGACACGACCCCAGCCATGGGCCCTCGAGCAAGACAAGGCCTGGTAGACGAGGAAAGTGGCTGTCAGACTGGATGCTTCCCCAGTGATGCGGTTGTTCAAGACAGGAACAACGGGCCAGGTGACTGGGCATTCAGGTGGATCATAGCAGCGGCATCGTCAGCTCGGCATCAGGTCTTGTGTCCATCGATCGATCAGCCTACCGGGCGGCAGATGACCTAGTAACCCTCAAAAGGTCAGGGAGAGTCCAGTGACAGAGCAGGCACTCGCCGACGAGCGTTGGTCAAAGTTGTCCACACACTGGCAGGCAGATATCGGCTTCAGCCACGAGAGGAGCCGACTATACAGATAGATTTGCGAGAAGGATCGCCAAAAGGTCGCAACACTGTCGCTGTCGAATTCCTTGTCGTTTGGAGGGTGCAATCCTTGATAGGCGAGAGACCTCTAACTGTTGTTGGGTACTATTAAATCAAATCCAGCACCGGCGACCATGGAAACTAGTCAAGAGGCCCGAGCCGTTCACCGGACTCCAATCTTCAGCCCGGTGGATGATGGTCTAAGCATCACCTCCCTTGTAGGCTGGCATTTAGAGTGCACCTAGCCATCATCCCCCGGTCGTTGATCTGTTTACACGCCACGACAAACGGGTCTGGCTATCAACCGGGTCGTGTCCGTCTATGTTTGCTCGCCGAGGATTGACTGTCTCTTCAGCTGCTCTATTTCCTGCCTGGCCGAGGCCGCGGAGTTCATGACGCACCATGTCTCTTGTGTCCTTGTCTTGAGTCACTGGATGTTGGATGTGTCCGAACCCTCTGACCCCATCTTGTCTCGTTCAAGCGGTCACCCAACGACGCCTGAGGAGCAGTAAAGGCTCGAAGCGGCCCATCCGAGCCGAAGGGAAACCAGGTGACTGTCTGCCCTGGTCCACGGGATGACGATGCGAGAGGAACTGAGACGTCGAATCGGTCGTGCCAGTGAGGATTTGGAGAGGATGGTGACTGCAGATACAATCGAGGTTTAATGCAACTAAAAGGTGGTCGCACAAAGGGTGACCGCCGGGAGAAGAGCAGCGCAGCCACTCTGGATGCGTTGAGCAAGCAAACTCTGATGCAGGCCGCCAAATGCCATGCCTGCGCCTGCGCCTGCGCCCACTCGACTGACATGAACGGCCTCCACCGACTGACACCACTGACACCAACTGACACCTTGGGATCCCTACTAGGTAGCCGATTCTGCTGCCCAAAAAGAAGTACGAATAAGGATGAGACGCAGATTGAGCCGACGAAAGGGAAGAATGGTGAGACTGAGGACGTGACCCAGTTACTGACTGACTGTCTCTATCCTATTTCTAAGAGAAATACCATCGCAATGCATCCAATCCCACGCGGTCTGTCGTCTTGCCCGCCAACCGTCAGCGCACCCGAAAGAAGCCTGAATCTGTCGTTTGTCCCTCCGAGTCTCTTTCTCCCCTCTCACATTCCCGCCGCCAACAGCCAACAGCCACTCCTACGCCTCCAAATCCATCTGTTGCTGCTTTTCTGCCCTTCCCCTCGGCGTCCGATTCTTGATTCTCTGCCTTCTGCGGGCACTCGACCTATGGCTGTGGGCTGTGGGCTGTGGGTTGGCGGATTGGCATTCGCTCTGGTTCATGGCTCTGACCCTCACTTGCTACTGACCCTGGGTCTTGAACGATTGAGGACGTCTTCATCCTCCCGCTGCTTCGTCCTCTGCTGCTCTTCCACCTCGACCAGCCTCTTACTCTCGGCGTCTCTCCACCTGATCGGCCGCAAACTCCCTCCCTGACCGGCCTCCTCCTCTTCCTTCCGCTGGGTCCTTCTACCACTCGTCCACCGACTAGGAAACGGGGGCCTTTACGACCTTGGGTCGTCCCTCAGGCTCCTTGTCTCTGTTCTCTGGTTCTCGGCCTCCACTCTGGGCCGGTACGGTATTGTATCGAGCCCAACGCCTAGCCTTTCCACATTACATACTAAAACAGCTTCATCCTGCTCCTTCCCTCTCGACGGACTCAGACCCATCTACATCTATTTTGAACAAGTCTCTTCCTGGTCTTTGTTTTTATAACTCAATTCACCATGATTGTTTATCCTGCCATCTTCTGCACACGCACCTAGAGTGTTCTGCCATTTCTTGGTGAAAGATCCACCTCCGGCGTCCTTCCCCACCTTCTCTCACCGCCATTTATCCATCTCCCGCCCGGCGCGCACAACAAACAAGTGCCGTTTCGATATTCCTTCCGCCCATGGCGATGCATTACTCGCAGCAGCCCTACTATCTGTACGGCCATCCTCAGTGGCCCGACGACGTCAAGCCGGCTCTCACTGAAGACGACTCCTCGGTCCTTGACGACAGAGTGCTGGACTCCTCCACCCCCGCCGACCTGGCAGCGGCCGATTCCTCTGACAGTCGACGTCCTTCAATGACCAAGATGGAGGATGAGTACGTCCCGCCGCATGTGTGGCAGGAACGGCCTCTTAGTGTTATGCCTCCGACCCGTCACTTTTCCCAGACCTCTATTCCACTGTCTAGCCCTCATGGCCAGTATTTCGGCCAAGGCAGCTCTGCAAGCTGCGGTCCGGATTATGTCCAAGCACAACCCTGGGCCGTCTCTACGCGTTCCGAGAACAATACACCAACACCGTTCTTCGGAGCGGTACAAGAACCCTTCGGTCAACAGTCCCAATACAATGCGGGCTCGGCAAATTTCTCCAGCTATCACCAACAGGACCCTGCTTCGGCAATATCCATGTCACCCCAGTCAAGTCAGGGCGGGTGGGCATCGACCACCTCGTCCGAAGCAGCTGAAGCCGGACATCTTCTGAGGCATTCCCGGTTCCGGCCCGCATCACCCTCGCTGGTGCAGAGATCCGATGGGATCAGGAAGAAGAATGCAAAGTTCGAGATCCCCAAGGACAGGAATCTGGCCAATATCGATGCCCTTATTATGCAATGCGCGAATGAGGAGGAAAAGAAGGAACTCAAACAGCAGAAGCGGCTGTTGCGAAACCGTCAGGCTGCGTAAGTAACCCGTGACACTCCTTTCTTCGCAGAAGCTAATTGCGTACCCGCTTTAGACTCGACTCCCGCCAGCGCAAGAAAACTCACACCGAAAGGCTGGAGCAAGAGAAGAGGCTTTTTGCAGGTCAGAAGGCTGAATTGGAGGAAACAATTGCCCAGCTTGAAGAAACATTTCAACAAGAAAGAGAGCAATGGCTTCAACAACGGCAACAATGTGACCAGCTTATTCATCAGCTGCAGTACGACCGAGACGAGGCCATCCGCACCAAAACCCTCGAGACAGCTGAACTGCGACGCATGAACAATGTCTTGAAAGAGACCATCAGGGATCTGGAGCGACAGAATACGCATCCCTACTCAGCCGGTGGTCCAGACACATTCTCCAACGACTTCGCCAATTTCAAGACCCTTGACCTTGAGGACAACTGGGATGATGGATTCAGCCTCATCAACAGCGATGACCTGAAGATGGAGGAGCCAGCCCACTTGCAGAGACAAGCAACGCCGCGGCCTCCTACTTCGTCGATCCAGGTGTCTGCAGCTTCCACAGCTGCCAAATCCCACGATATTCAGGTCGATGCCGGCTTCAGCTGGAACACTTTCTATATGTGCTTGCTGGCTGGCGCTTTTATCGTCTCCCAAGCTGGCTCGGAGGGACCTGTCACCGCGCCGCCTGCCGCCGTTGTGACATCTCACATGCCTGCTTTGTCCGATGACTACCGTGCCGAGGCCGGTAACGTCCTTAACGCTGTACTTTCGTCAGGGCCTGAGTCAGCACATGAAGTCCTGCCTTCTCGCCCTGCACCTTCTTCAGGACTGAACAGTTATCCTTCAACTGCAGCCGGATCCGATCTCTCGCCCATGACCACCCCAGTCTCTGGCAATCCCCTTGGAACCCTTCATGCAGACCTCACCACCCCATCACGGCAACAGCAGATGGCTGCCGTCTTCTCCCTTTCCGCAGCTTCCTACAACCATGTTGCGAACGCCGACGGCGCCTTTGACAGCGACGAAGACCAAGTTCATGAAGTAAAGCCTACTCGCCTGCAGCAGTTGTACGCTCAAATGCAGGCTGAAAAGGATGGCATTGAGAAACTTGGCGGGATGGGAAGCAAAGCGTGGGAGAGGAGTGTCTTGCTTGATCGAGTACCAGAGAAGGTGCTTCGAGATTTCCGAGAGATGATTGCTCGAGTGGAGTAGAGAAGTCGGGCACGCGTGACATTTTCTCTCGGGCCTCGACCGTTCCGATGGTATTTTCGATGGCGGTGACCGTGGATCCCGACCTCTTTTCCACCTCGATGATGTTGATTCGACCTCCGAGCACACTCTCGCTGCACACTCCTTTACAACTAACGAAATGGATTTCAATTCTCAGTGCGGGATGTTTTGAAATTTTGATTCTTCAAGGGACCACTAGCGAAAGATGATCAGCTTCAGGGCACAATTTCTTTACTTTTATGTTCCGGCTTCTGGATTTTCAGTCGTGAACTCTCGATATGGATTGATGACATAATGACAACGTTTATGACCTTTTTACGAACCCTTTCATGGGACAGTAAGACTCTGTGCAGGGAGACAGGAGATGAAAGCTCTTGGAGGTGCCACCAGATCGGAAATCCCGGCAGGAAGTGTTTCAGGTTTGGGATTCAGTGGTAGGATATGAGGGAAGAACTGAAAGTGAAGCTGGACAATGTTGATGATGATGACTATGATGACACATGATGTCGACGACGACTACAGATTTTGATGGCAACTAGATTCCTGTCTACAGAAACCATGCCTGAAAGGGGCATGCATGAGCTCGCGCAAATGATTGCAGACACCTAACGACCTTTATGATTATTTTCTTGGATGAGGGAAAGCCAGACTTGGATAGTCCTCACAATTATCAGTCGTTGTGATACTTAGGATAAGAAATGGGTATGAATATCGAACCCAGAACCACGATTTCAAACCAATGGAAAGGCGGATCTAGCCCAGTAAAGCTCGAATAAATAATTGACGATCGGCTCGACCGGCCGCGTAAGGTAGATCAAGCCCTTATGGCTCGTTCTCCTTCCTACCCTCAAATGATACCGGCAGCAGAAATCCAATATTGAATACCCCAAAAAGAGGTCGTCGAGATAAGATACACGCCATGGATGGAGATGGGGATGGCACGACGGCACGACGGCACGGGACGCCATCAGCCACGGGCCACAAGGCACGGACGGGATACGCCATGTCATGCCAGACCGCACCGCATCGCATCGCATCAGTGAGTGGCACAAGACACAGACTTGGCGACGTCGACACTGTGACTGAATATGTCCACAGCATGTTCGGCAAGAGAGCCCAGGGATGCTTCTGTAGTAACTGTTCGCAATTCTCGGCTCAATAATATGAGCTGAATCAAGAACGGACTTTCCAGTGTCCGACGACGCTCGCTCACCGCCTGTTGTTGCCTTTTGCTACCCTGATATATTTCTTCTTTGGTGATGGAAAACAGGGCAGATGACTCGAAGGCGACAAGGGCTGGACCTAAAAATGGCCAGAGGGAATATCGAGCCCGCCGGAACTGTTCATCAAGATCTCGTGACGCCTTGCTGTCGGACACTTGCTCTCACCCACGGCATTGAATCTGTCCCCTCACGCTGAACCGAGGAAAGTGTCCGTGGATAGTTTGCAAGGGTTTGCGTTCGGCCAGCAGCGTGTTTCATGTAGGTGGATCATACTTCTCTTTCCAGATCCTAATCATTACCAGAAGAACATACGTCAGCAGACAGTCTCGAAAACATCGTCCTGCGCTGCATATTGTGATGAGACATTGGCCTTGATGGCCTCGTCTAATGAACATTGGACAGGGAAATGACCCAGCCACCTGATTGCATGTAGTGGATCCAACAAACCAAGCCCGGAAAATAGGGAGAGGTATGTGTGGCCACGAGAAACAGGTCCGTGGCGGTGGGCCGGGTTGGAACAACGGTCGCAGAAAAGACTCTCGGAGTCTCACCGCCAATCAGAACAATCTTGGCCCAAGAATTCAGAAGCAACGCTAGAATTTCGACCGCTTTGATGGGAAATGGTCGGAATACATGGATTGTGTCGTTGGTATAGGGCCGTGCTGTGAGAACGGATCGACAGGCGACGAAACAAGAGCAAGAAACCACGATTCAGGCACTCACCAACTGTTCCCCAGCGTCTTCGCACCATTCTGCTCCGCCAATCTGAGAAGTTGTGCTGCTTTAAACTAGAGCCCGACATGCGTCAGTGTCATGTTATGTTTCTCCGAGACGAACAGAAGACTTGATTCGCCAAAGCAGCCACAGTCAGAACTAATGCAAGGGACAAGGTCAACAGGTCCTGGAAACGGTCGCTGACTGGGGAGGTGGTTTCTGCATTGCTGCCCAAAGTGATGCAGCGATTGAGAGCACGCTGTATTGGGTATTTTGCGTATTTGGGGGCCGCCGCAGCTCGAAATGGTGTCAATCCCACACAGACGGCGTCGATGAAGACAGTCCCGATTTAGAGGAGACGCTCAGGCTGTGCGACCCCTCGATCGACAGACGTAGTGTATCAATGCGGCTCAGCTGGCCCGCTGGCGCAGTCAATCACGTGTGACGGCAGTCTCAATGTTGGGTTTCATTGTGGTCGTCAACTTCCAGGGTACATGTGGCTGCCCCCAGCATCCAGCAGGATTGAAATAAAAGTTCTGACTTACTTTGTCCTTTTTGCCCCCAAATCCTTCCAGATAGCACCAAGCAGCTTCGTTCATGGCGTCGGTGTCTCCCAGGTTGGCTGCAGTCTCGTAATATTGCCGCGCCGCAACTTTGTCGACGGGAACACCCCAGCCGTGCCTGAAGCAGTTTGCCAGTTCAAAGATGGCCAGCACAAGCTCTCCCTTCGCCGGTCCCCCCTTCTTCATTCCAGCTTTCAGGGCATCTGACTCGATGGTGGCGGAATTGGCTGCCGCCGCAGACAAATAGGTGACCGCTCGAGCGGGATCTGGTTGACATCCCCAGCCATGTCGAAGAGACAGGCCGTATAGAACCTGAGATAAGACGTTGCCGGCGTCCGCAAGGGTGCCAAACATTTCGGTGGCTTCTTCGAGGTTGCCCGATTCGTGGAGCTGAATCGCTGTCTGTATGTTGGAGTCGCTGACCGGGTCATTGATGCTGCGTGGACGTGCTGGGGATGACGTTGCCGGCCCCAGGCCTGGGTTCTGCAAGTCTCCTGGGTCTGGTCGTGAGGGCACGACAGGAATTTGGCTAGCTAATATGGTAGCACGTTCCTCCCATTTCGCCTCTTTCTCCTGACGATCTCCAGGCTCGATGTATGTATCGTCAAGGTTTGGAAGGTTTGGCGGTAGGTTGACCGAGCTGGCACTGGTCGACCGGTCTCTCTTCAGGTGCAGACGCTGGGACAGTCTTTTATGTTCCTTCCTTTCCTTCTCGGGAGACGAGTCTGAGGCGGATGGACTGACACTTTTGCGGAAGCGTCCGAATGACCGTCTTGTCACAGAAGGGGTCCTCGGTTCGGGAAGGGGGACTTCTTGCTCGTCTCCAAACGCAGGAGGTTCGATGTGTTCTTCGGTGTGGGTGTCTGTGCGTACAAAGGTGAACTCGCTGGCTTGTGGTAATGTCTGTGACAGCGGTGTGGCCTTGTCCAACTTCTCCTTCTTCCTGAGCAGGTCTTTGAGCGGCATGATTGCAGGCTCCTCCAGATGTCTGCTGGCTACCGGAGGGCACCGGATTTAGATTTATATGGGCGGTGAGATCGAAGGGAGATATAAAGGAGATCAGGAAATGCTTCGGTACCGGCGCTGTCTCTTGACATTCGTGCAGGAATGAGGCATGGCTCAGAGGGAGGAAGGGAATGCGACACGACACGTGTGAGGCTGTGCTAGCGGTTGTTGATGAGGTGGCGGCTACATTATGGAAAGGATCGATGCCTGGAAGCCGGCGAGAGAAGTGCTGTCTGTTCACTGTAAGGGAGTGGTGAGTGGTGAGTGGTGAGTGGTGAGTGGTGAGTGGTGAGATCGAGGGCTAGGGCTTAGAAGTGGCTGCGATGGCTGCAATTGCAAGTTGGGGGCCACTATTATTGATCACTTCGCAATGGGAACCTGTGGTACGCCATCAGCTCGTTCTTGTTCTGGCCTTTGGTTTCTCTTTGTCGTCCGTTCTTGCTCTGGCATTGCATGATGGCTGGAATGGAAACTGAGAGTCTGAGAGTCGGGCATCGATGTGGCAGCACCAAAACCCCTCGCCCACCTGACGCAAGATACCTGTGGTTCATTCTCCTGGAGAACTGAAACTCTCACCCGCGGCTTGCCACCGGCTCCGTCCAAAGGCTCAAAGTAGGCTCCTTAGCCCTGTAGCGTCCACCTGGGGCCTAGGGGACTTGGGGGCTAAGGCTAACCAGGCCAAGGCTCCTTAGGCGGGGGCGGGGAAGCAGGAGGGAAATCTCGGGCAGTTCAAGCGACGCTCTGTACTCTCTTCTACTGCTGTGGTATGTGTCGGCGTCATGTCGCCGCCTTCAACGTACGATACGCTTCATCCTCGACGACGCCCATGGTCTTCGCTTGCCTCACGCCCTTAGTGTCGCGGTCGCCATCTCCACGTTCATTCCTGTGGAGATTTAGCTTTCCTGTGGACGTCTTCAGATAGCCTTCTACATTTCACAGGTCTGCCTATACTAAGGTATCTATCTCATCTACATTAACAGGCACTCCAGACCCAGGCACGCCCAGGTCCAGCCATGGATATTCTCGATCTACCGCAAGAGATTCTTGGTCATATCCTATCGTACCTCCATCCGGCAACCATTGTCCGCTTTGGGCAAACCTGCAAACACGCTCACGACTTCATTGGCCCGCGCAACCAGATCTTGTGGAAGTCTGCCTTCTCGCACGTCTTCGACGATCCCAATGATGCTTGGTCCTTGATGCCAGGAACCTCGCGCGCCCCCAATGGGACGCCAGTGGAATGGGATTGGCACTGGGAGCTGGTGGGAAGATTGCGGGCATTGCAGGTAATCCGGTCGAAATGGCGAGTTGCTGACGAGCACGACCATCTGGAAAAGCATCTGAACGCAGTTCTCAGCATGCTCGACACGGCCAAATTTGCTCCTACCGCGCGGGAGCTCGCCAACGGTAAAGTGCCCTTGGAGGACGACCGGTATCTGTCGCTCAATCTACAAATCCTTTCAGACCTCGATCGGTATCGAGATGGACTGGAGAACCTCATCCACGACACAGGGACGCCTCAATGCATCAAATACTCCGGCTCGGATGGGAATCCATGGAACTCTCCCAGGTATCCGGTCACACGATCGATGAGTTTCGACGAACACGAGAAACACAGGCCAGAGTCGGCTTCCAGACTGCATGTTCTCTACGGCCTCACCGTGCGTGAGCGCATCACCCACAAGGCCCGTGGTGCAGCTCGCCGCAAGGTCTATGACTGGCACCGGGTCGGGCCAGATAACGACTACGGTCCTTTCAAAAGGGATGGTAGCGGCCATGTCGACTGGTCTCTGCTCGAAGGGGTGTGCAGCGTCATCTCGCGCAGTTTTGAAATGTGTGTGGATGGCCACATCGCCATGCCTCAGGGCTTGAGCTTCTCCATCCCCCACCGCTCTTTGATCGACCCAACCACGCCGACAGATTGGGCCCGGGTCACGGGCCACTGGTTGGGGACGTACTCCTTCCTTGATTTCGCCGACCTGTTCGCCTACAATACATGGCACGGCGACGCCCGGCCCAGACTGGATGATGAGCCCGAGGCTTGTGGCGACCTCATGAAGCTCGAACTGAAGCTAGATGACACGCTATCCGGCGACCCGCGGTTGCACACATCTCTTCCCGTCTGTACAGACTTGCCCATGCTCTTCTTTTCGGGTCTGTCCCGAGCCCACGTGGGCGTTCATCGGCCGGCTGTTGGGATTCGCGGCTGTGCGTGCCTGGTGCCCGGAGGGAGAGAGGTACGATGGCGCTTCATCATCTCCTACGGCGGAGAGGACCAGTGGCAACTGGAAGGCATTCAACCAGGTGGCATTAGATCTGGAGGGGTGTATGGCCTGTGGTCTCAGTGTGACCATGACACAAACGGCCCAGTCGGCCCATTCTGCTATTTTCCTGCCGAGCTGTGCAAGTCCACCAGCGTGGTCTTGTTGGCTTGAGGTCCTAAGTGGCTTCCCAGACAGTTCAATACTACTCGACGACGGTTGACGCGAACAGATGTCCGTTGCGACCGGGAGCGTTCTTCTTATCACAGTCGAACCTACTACGAGTTTGATGCTCGCCACAGCCTCCTAGACAGCCAATAGAGTTTGAACCCAACATCTCCTGGGGGACATCGGAGATAAAGGGGAGCCCTCCATTTATAGAGCAAGCCTGGTGTTGGTTACACAAGCCCTACTGAATGGCGATAGATCGACAATCTTAGCTGTCGCCTTCAAGTGCACTGCTCACAGTCGCGCAGACTCGACAGGGCGAGTGATCGCCCCATGGTAACGTCAGGCCCTCGGATGAAGCGATAGCATGTTGTCTTTTCGATGGGGGCCGCAGGGCTAGGCATGGCCATCTGAGGCTGCCATGAGAAACAAAGGACGGGAGGCGGAGCGGACCTCCCGCAGCTTGCAAATGTCGAATACATGGTTGGTTCCATGCTGGAAGTACAGAGCAGATCAGCGACTTCGACGGTCAATTGAGACCATGTTCCTCCAGATCAAAGCACCAGCAAGTCTGTTTTGAAGCCATCCTTACAAGGAGGGTGATAAGGCTAAGGAAGCACTGTACAGCTCGTACGGCTCGCACAGCGACGGGCTCCGGCCGATTCACGTTGACGATTGCTTGAATGAGAACAAGGAGACACGGGTGGAGAAGGGGATATCTTTCATGCATTGCTTCTAGCCAGTCGAGACACTAGCACTCCCTTCGCTTCTTGGGTCATCTACGCGCTGGCCAGACATTAAGCAGTCATCTCCAAGCTTCGTGTCTTGATCGAAGCGCAGCTCCAGAGGGTAAGCCGCCCACGGTGGCGGATGTTGCAGCTCTTTCCTACCTGCACCATGTTTTGAATGAAACACATCGGCTTTTCCCAGTGGTCCCCTTAAATGGCCGTACTGCCAAAGTCGACACAGTCCTTCCAGAAAGGGGCGGCGCCGACGGAAGCGAGCCCTTGCTGGTCCCAACCGGGATCAAAGTGACCTTCAGCATCTACGCTTCGCACCACAGGCGGGACATATTTGAATCGGACGCAGATGAGTCTCGCCCAGAGCGATGGGTGGAAGGAGAGGCTGAGGCCGGCAGGAACTTTGTAGGAGCTTTCGTGCCTTTCATTCTGGGACCTCGTGTTTGTCTAGGCAGTACGTGGTCTTTGCGGTTCATTCTGACATAGCCCATGCTGGCCACCATGCTTCAGAGAACATGGCAATGATGACAGTCTCGTATATCGTCGTCCGTCTGCTCCAGAGTTTCAAGCATATAGAGACGGCGGAGGTGCCAGACTTCGTAAGAGCCCCAAGGCGACGACAAGGCTGGCCGAGCGAGGAGACACGATATGACATGAAAGATGGCCAGACCACATTCAACATCGGAATCACGATGTCTCCCCGTGACGGCGTGTGGGTGAAACTGCAGCAGTCCAGTCAATGAGCCGGCACCGCACAATGGTACAGGAAACGTTGGAAGGTTGGCAGTCCCATGGTCTTTGATTGCGTTACAGGGCTGACCGCCGGATGACCGGTGTTGGAGCGTGACGTTGAATGACAATCCTGTCGTCTACGCCAGGGGAAGGATGTCGGCGTCTGATGTTCCCGCTGACTGTGGTGAGGAGAGTGGCGGAAGGATTTGCCCGGTCCGATGTCTCATTAGCAACCATGATATTTGCAACTTTAATGCAGAGTACACGCCCACGAGGGGATTCCTTGGGATGGAATGGTATCCCGAAGATGTTGCTGCTTCCCCGCGTGAATACATTTTATTCGGCCAAACGCTTGGATGTTATGGAAAACGGTATCCTCACTTCACTCCTTGTAAAGCGTGAGTCCGTTACCGGTGAGTTCGTGGATCCCTACTTGTCGAAACATGCAAACAGGTTTCGTAAAGCGGTTCAGGCACTCGGGGCCGCATAGTGTATCCTGGCACCCGAGAGACCACTCGCAACGAGCTGGTACACAGAGGTGGAGGCGGAAGACGGAACCGTCGACATAGAATCGTTGATTGAACTGTCTCTAACGGCAGCCGCGGCAGCAGTCAAACGTGGTCGCATGGTGGAGGGCTCATTGAAGAAGTCGTCGTCACTGGAAGGACGGCCAGTGCTGAAGATCAAGTGCATCAGCTGTTTGATCATGATTTGCCAGACCTGGAGCTACAACAATAGAGAGGAAAAGACAAATAATTCGCAGAAAATGAGGACGTGGGAGGAGGGGGTTTACAAGACAAGACCCTGCCAGAATGCAGCCATCTTATATATCGGTTAGACAGGAGGAGGGACTCGGTATGTGATCGTTGGTGGCGGCGGGTGACATTCACCATTCAAACTTGGAACGTCACACCGGCGGGCCGATCGGCTCAGATCCGATCAATTCGACGGCGGTATGTGTATATCCATCTCTTCCCGTGCCATGGCAGTGATCTGTACAGATTCTCTGGGTCTGGTCTCTTGAATGTCCCGGCTGTTGCGTGTCCCAGTTTTCACGAGCTGTGGATGCGGGGAGTAGTGTGACATGTAGGACTCGGAGTGGGCGGCAACCAGCGGAATCAAGGTCGCTACAGAGTTGCTCGCTTTCGCTTCGGGGAGTGACGCGGCCTCAGTTGCAGTGTCCGGTGTAGTTTGGTTGTGAACTGGCCGTCCACTTCAGATCGTGAGACAGATAGCATGTCGGCCCTGCAGCTGATCTTGACCTGTTCAAGTGGAAAAGGCATTCCAAGGCAGCAGGTGGGAGAGAGGAGGTGTCAACAGCAAGTTTCGCTCGAGGTACTATATTTCTTGTACTAGTCAGTGCGCACCTGCGCTACTTGTGTTGACAGCGGGCTGGATCGCCCGTTTTGACGTCGCCGGATCTTTCACCACCCTTTGGCATTCTGGTACACTCTTGGTCGAGCCCTTGAAGCGTAATCAGGGCTCACCCATAGGTTCGTCATGGCTTCGCCATTCATCAGGCTTCCCAGTCAAATTGGCTACGAGCGACGGTTATCACAAAATAGGGCAAGGATGCCACTAGTTGCTTTAAACGGCTAAGATACTGTATGCCCCGAGAAAGGAATGTCTGCCGATGGATTCCCTCTAACCCGGGTAGACCACTACACTTATTGTCCCTACCACCTCTTCTTGTCTACAATACCAAGGTTGGGGACATTAGCTCCGTATATAAGGAATGCCACAGGTTACAGGCTCCAGACTAGACCATTTAGAAAGAATTGAGAGACGAAACGCAAGGGCGCGAGTCTGTCGCCTATGATTCTGCTTATAGATAGTCGACAGGCCTTGCAGTTGCTCAATTCGTCCAGTCAGCTCCAACCCGCACCTTCCCAACCTGCTCACTGCTTTCTAGTGCACACTAGATCCTCTGCTCACCACTGCAGCTCCATTGCATATCTGGGTATCAAACGGTCCCCAGATCACACGTGACGGTACCGGGTCGCTTGATTTGGAGTTTGCCACCAATTCAAGTCACGTCGCCCGATGGAGGACGAGAAGGCTTCCCAACACGAACAGTCTCGTCCTCGTCCTCATCCTCGTCTTCATCCTCATCGTCTTCCTCGTCGTCTTCCTCGTCGTCTTCCTCGTCGTCTTGCCCCGCGCTGTCGCTCTCGGCTTCCCCTTCGGCGTCGCCTAGAACAAGTCCATCATGGCATGCTTCTGCACACACGTGGTCACCCTCTGATGGTGGACTCTGTCGGTGGTGGTGGTGACGGTCGTGTTTGTGGCGTTCGCCGTGTTGACGATGCTCATACTGATAAGTGCCTTGCGTGAAAAATAGAGGAATTTCAACTCTCTTCGAGGAAGAAGTAGTTTCCATTCATCTTCTGCTCCTGATCCATCTGGGATTGGTATTTGTTGATTCGAGGACGGTAGGAGTTCGGGTCTCGTCGGAACGTGACGTCCAGATTCTTCAAGAACTTGTTGCATCCGGTCAACAGGCTTTCTGGGGCATTCGCATGAGCATTCACTGATGGTTTGCCGTCAAAGACAATGACACGGTCAGCCAGATACGTCGCCATGATGAAATCGTGCTCAACAATGAAGGCCGTCTTCTTGCTGTGCATGATGAAACGTTTGATGACTCGAGCTGCAATGATTCTTTGCTCGGAATCCAGATAGGCCGACGGCTCGTCGATGAGGTAGATATCAGCGGGAAGGCCGAGAGCCAAGACGATAGCGACACGTTGCAGTTCACCTCCAGAGAGATTCTGGACTTCTTGATCAATGAAGTCATCGATTTTCAAGGGCTTGTAGACGTCCGTCTGGAATTGGGGGTTCAAGAACGAGGCCTTGATTCGCTTGAAGAATAGTTGACGGACAGTCCCTTGAAACCTGGGTGTGATCTTCTGCGGTTTCATCGAGATGTTCATGGCGGGCACCTTCTGGAGGCCATCAGGCTTCTCAACGCCCGCCAGCATCTTACAGAACGTAGTTTTGCCAGTGCCGTTCTCGCCCATCATGACAATGATCTCAGAATCAGTGAATGTCCCGGTTTCGACCTTCAGGTGGAAATTGCCGAGGGTCTTTTCCATGGTGGGATATTGAAACCCACGATTTTTGTCAATCATGAACTCCTCTCCAGCTTCCGTAAGCCTGAAGGTCAGACTCTCCTCCCGGAAACGTAGATTTTCCGTCGGGATATTGCCGTCGAGGAAAATATTGATGCCCTCTCGCACGGAGGCAGGGAGTGTGACAACGCCGTAGACCGCAGGTTTACCGTAAAGAACACAAATGAAGTCGGAGAGGTAATCCAAGACCGACAGATCATGTTCGACGACAATGACATAGTCGTCGGGCCTAAGGAGTTCTCGGATGGTCTTGGCCGCACTTAAACGCTGCTTGACATCAAGGTACGACGATGGTTCATCAAACATGTAGACTTCTGCTCTTTGAACACAAACCAGCGCAATTGCGAATCGTTGCAACTCTCCGCCAGACAACAGGCCGATCTCTCGGTCCGCTACCGCCCTCAGTTCTGAAGTGTGTTAGCCTGTATCTTGATGAATCTAGAGTACCGGTCTTACCAAGAACATCCATGATATGCTCCAAGTTGCCCATTTCGGATTTGGCTTCAATCAGAGGTCGGACTGTCTTGATCGGGCCCTTGATGGCCCGTGGAAGTTGATCCACATACTGTGGCTTGACAATGGCTTTGAGATCATCTTCAAGCACCTTTGTGAAGTAGTCTGTATGAAGTTTAGCGACCCGGTACGGCATGGCATGGCAACTTCAAGGATCACATACTCTGCAATTCTGAGCCACGGAAGTATTTCAAAATCTCCTCCCAGTCTGGAGGATTGTCATATCTTCCCAAGTTTGGTTTCAGCTTGCCACTGAGAATCTTCAGCGCGGTACTCTTGCCAATACCGTTGGTCCCAACCAGCCCAAGAACCTGTCCAGGTCGTGGCATGGGAAGTCGGTGCAACTTGAAACTGTTTGCGGAGTATCGATGCGTGACTTGGCTCTCAAGGTTCGTAGGCAAATTGATGATATGGATGGCACCAAAGGGACATTTTTTCGGGCAGATACCACAACCGATGCACAGCCGTTCAGAAATGTAAGCGATCTTGGATTCGGGAGTGACCTCGATGCAGAGTTTTCCGGTTCGGACGACAGGGCAGGATTTCTTGCACTCCTGTCGACATTTCTGGGATCGGTCAGTTAGGAGCCTTCCTAGCGGGTTCTTTGGATTGCTTACCTTTGGTTTGCACTGAGGGGCAGAAAATATACCGTTAACGAGGAGTCACAGACAGAAAGAAGGATAATGATGGTATGAACGAACCTTGTCGCTATTGACAATCGCAATTCTGCAGCAAAGGTCAGCCACGGTCCAGCTCAAGACATTGTCCTTGCCGCCTCTTACCTGGTCAATTTGTCCGCCATTGTGTGAGTAGTGTCAATGACCGAATGCGAACGAGGAGGAGGCTGAAGAGGAGGATACTGAATGTGGGCGAGAAGAAGGTGACCCAGTACCAAGCGCAAGGCAGGATGAAGAGTGGCTGTATCCCTCTTCACTTGTTTGTGTGAGTCAACGGCAGTAATAGACTCGAGCCCGACAATCGGCCTGGGATTGATTGTGGAAGAGGATGCGGTGAACGGAAAGAGGCCTTGAATGAATGAATGAACTGCAGTGGGCAGAATAGCCACACCCAAAATCAAAATTCATGGTCCTATGATTGGATCAATTGCGGGGGTTGAATGGCCCGCCCGACAATTCATCAGTGTGTTCAGCGTTGTATGTGCGCTTGACCGTACCACAATAGTAGTACTATACCACAATGGGTTTAGTGGCATGTTCTTATTGTTCGTGCCTGACTCGCGAAGGCTTGGCAACAGGCTGCGGTGAATAAAGTCACGTGCCCAGCCACCCAAGGCAGCGCAGGGTACCGTTAGTAGGGCAGGTCCTCAAGCGTCCCTCACTGCGCTCTCACCACTACTCTTTACCCCGAGAAAGCATCGTGCGCCCATACACTTTCATCTTTCCGCACCCACCTCTATACCACTCTTCCACCTTCAACCATTCTTCCATTCCACAACCCACACACCTGTCAATAACTTGTTCTAAGATTCTAACGCGCCTGGAGGGCTCTTCTGGCTGTGGATGGAGTGTAAGTTGTCCCTTTTACCCTCTCAATTTCCCTGTATCGGCTCGCAGTCATGTTGCTTTTCCTGGCGGCTGCTCGGCCTCGCATCAAAAGCTCAACACCATCCGACGAGATGAATATCTCCTCTTCTATGGCTTCTACAAATCTCCCGAGGCGCCGAGGACCGCTCTGAAGATCGCCTGATTCTGTTCTCTTGCCGAATCACGTCGGGAGGGCAGCCAGGAGCCATCCCATCCTTCTCACGCTAAATCATCTCGTCGTCCCTCGTTCTCATCGAATCCATCTTATATTGGTCATTATTTCTGCCAGAAGCCCTTGTAACGGATATTTTTGTCGGTATTTGGGTCGCAGGAGCTCAAATATCATTTCATTTCGTTGTTTTCGGCCCAAAGCCATCTGGTGGCATACCTTGCTGACGCTCTACTTCACAGCCTCTACTATCCTCGCACAACCGCCTCCACCTTCAATATCCGAACATTCACTGTCCTTTGGCGGCGCTTCCGAGCGGTCTGGGGCCGTCATGCAGAACGGAATCAAGCCTAGTGACAGTGAGAGTGATCTGTCAGAACCAGCAGAGCCTCTCGCTGCCCAAGCCTCGCCGTCAGGTGTCCGAGTCGATGGCGACGATAAACTTCCCATAAAAAACGAAGACTCAGAACCCGATTCCGACGAGCCAGAGCCTCACGGCGACGCTGATTACGAGATGGACACATCGATGCAGGCAGACGGGGTCGAGTCAGAGCATCACAACTCCTCATCGGATGAATCCGTAAGACCTGCGAAGAGAAAGGCTCACCAACTTGATGACGAGGAATACATCCGAAACAACCCGGAGATATACGGTCTGAGACGAAGTGGCCGGTCGCGACCTACCTTGAACATGGCAGAATCTTCTGATGAGCAAAATTCCGAGTCAGATGTCGTTGTTCGCCCTCGAAAGCGTTTGCGACAAACCTCGCAGCGGTCCTCCAAGCAGCCTACTCCCGTGGTCGAATCTCCCACTGCTTCAGACAATGATTCCGACGCGTATGGTGGTCGCCGTGCCAAGTTGACGAAGAAGCAACGCCGGAGATTGTTGCAGTCTACCGAAAACCTGACACCTGCTCACGCCGAAATCCGGTTCTCCACGCGTCGAGCTGCGAGAGTATCTAATTACAATGAAGATGATGACGATGACATGTTCGAAGATAATGACCCCGACACTCTTACACCCAACTACTGGGCAAACGGTGCGGAGGACAATTCCCCGGCCATCGACATCGTCTTGAACCACCGACTGAGAGTCGACGTCACTACCCCTTCGCATAACAAAGAGGACTACGAGTTCCTGATCAAATGGCAGCAAAAGGCTTACTATCATGCGACCTGGGAAAGCTACGAGTCTCTTGCGGGTGTGAAGAGTCTTCGGCGACTGGATAACTATATCAAGAAGACCCTGCAAGAAGACATCCGAATCCGCAATGATCCAAGTGTTGCGCCAGAAGATAAGGAGAAATGGATCCTCGACAGAGAACAGTACTTCGACGCACTCGAAGAACACAAGAAGGTTGAACGAGTGATCGGCGATCGCGACGGCGAAGACGGCACCGAATACTACGTCAAGTGGAAAGGTCTGCTCTATGACCAAGCAACATGGGAGCCGTCGAGCCTCGTCAGCCAAATTGCACAGAACGAAATTGATCGCTACATCAACCGGAGACGTCAGGATTTCAAGTCCAATACCGCCGAAAGCAACCCTTCGACCCGGTCTTCCTTCCAGCCCATGCGCGAGCAACCATCGTATATCCAAAACGGTACCCTGAGAGATTTCCAGATGACTGGCGTCAACTTCCTTGCTTACAACTGGGTCAAAGGCAAGAATGTTGTTCTCGCAGATGAGATGGGCTTGGGAAAAACCGTGCAAACTGTTGCCTTTCTGAGTTGGCTGAGACATAATCGTGGCCAACAAGGTCCCTTCCTCGTCACCGTTCCGCTTTCCACAATGCCGGCTTGGGCGGACACGTTTGACTTGTGGGCTCCTGATATCAACTATGTCATTTACAATGGCGGTAAGAACTCTCGAAACATCATTCGGGATTATGAGTTATTACCAGATGGGAACTTTCGCCACCCGCGCTTTCATGTCCTTCTCACGACTTACGAGTATGTTCTACACGATGCACCATTCCTGAGTCAGATCAAGTGGCAGTTCATGGCTGTCGACGAGGCTCATCGGCTGAAGAACCGCGACTCCCAACTGTACGATCGTTTACGTGAGTTCAAAGCTCCTGCTCGCCTGCTCATCACGGGCACACCAGTCCAAAACAACCTTGGTGAGCTGTCGGCTCTGTTCGACTTCTTGAATCCCGGCGTCGTCAACATCGATGAGAACATGGACTTGACCACCGAAGAAGCCAGTGCTAAGATCGCTCAGCTTACCGAGGACATCAAGCCATACATGCTTCGAAGAACCAAGCAGAAGGTAGAAAAAGACTTGCCTCCCAAGACGGAGAAGATCATCCGCGTCGAGCTCTCCGATATTCAGCTGGAATATTACAAGAACATCCTGACCAAGAACTATGCTGCTCTCAATCAAGGTGCAAAGGGTCAGAAGCAGTCTTTACTCAACATTATGATGGAACTAAAGAAGGCGAGCAACCACCCCTTCATGTTTCCAAGTGCCGAGGAACGTCTTGTCCCCGATGGCGCTCGCCGCGACGAGGTCTTACGTGCTCTTGTTACAAGCAGTGGAAAGATGATGCTTCTGGATCAGCTGCTTACCAAGTTGAAGCGTGATGGTCATCGCGTGCTAATTTTCAGCCAAATGGTGAAAATGCTGGACATCCTCGGAGACTACATGGAATATCGAGGTCATGCTTATCAGCGACTTGATGGCACCATTGCTGCAGCTGCCAGACGGATCGCTATCGACCACTTCAATGCTCCGGAGAGTTCTGACTTTTGCTTTTTGCTTTCTACAAGAGCAGGAGGTCTTGGGATCAACCTGATGACTGCTGACACCGTCATCATATTTGACTCAGATTGGAATCCGCAGGCGGATCTCCAAGCTATGGCTCGTGCCCATCGAATTGGTCAAGTGAAGCCTGTTAGTGTTTATCGGTTGGTTTCCAAGGAGACAATCGAGGAGGAAATCCTCGAGCGAGCGCGGAACAAGCTTATGCTGGAATTCTTGACCATCCAGCGTGGTGTCACTGACGAAAAAGCTCAAGCGAGACGCAGCGCCCTGGCTAGCGAGCCTACTAGCTCCAGTGAAATCTCCCGAATTCTGAAAAAGCGAGGACAGAAGATGTTTGAGCAAACAGACAACCAGAAGAAACTTGAGGAACTTGATCTCGATGCAGTTCTCAACAGCGCCGAAGACTACAAGGTTGAGCAGCCCGATGGCACTGAAGCCGATGGAGGAGAAGAGTTCCTGCGCACGTTCGATTTTGTGGATGTCAAAGTCGACGAGTTGTCTTGGGATGACATCATCCCCAAAGAACAACTTGAAGAGATCAAGGCGGAAGAGCAGCGCAAAGCCGAAGAGAAATATCTCGCCGAGGTGATCGAGCAGAACAAGCCGCGAGTACGCAACCTTCAAACCGAGGACCGGGAAGCTCGCAAGGCACGACGTCAAGAGCAGCGACAGAAAGAAGTTGACTCAGACAGCGAATCCGAAGAGGGCCCCAAAGCTGACCCAGCACGCCCTCTCAGTGAGCGGGAATATCGCTATCTCATCAAAGGTCATCTTCGATACGGTTCAATTGACGACCGCCAAGAAGAATTCTTGACAGAAGCACGCCTCCGTGGGAGGGACCTTGGTGTTGTCAAAGCTGCCATGCAAGAGGTCTGGGACAAGTCACTCGAATTATACACTGAAGAGCAGAACCGCATGGCCGATCTGGAGCGGACCGCGAGTCGCCCTATCACCAAGAAGGATAGGAAGGCAATCCTTTTTGAGCTCCATGGAGTCAAGCGAATCAACGCTGAGACAATCCTTGAGCGGCCAGGTGAGATGCGGCTGCTGCAAGAAGTTACCTCGAGGGAGTCCGACTTCAGATCCTTCCGCGTTCCCGAAGCTACCAAGAATGCTGGTTATACTTGCGCTTGGGGTGCTAGGGAAGATGGCATGCTCTGTGTCGGCATCGCTCGGCATGGCTATGGCGCATGGGAGAAGATTCGCGACGATCCCGACCTTGGCCTCAAGGACAAATTCTTCCTCGAAGAACATCGTGTCGACAAGAAAGCTGAACGTGAGAAGGGGGCTGAAAAGAATGCAAAGTCACCTGGTGCAGTCCATCTAGTTCGGCGTGCTGATTACCTCATCTCGGTACTGAAGAGCAAGTACGGGGATGATCCAGCTGCGAAGAAGGCGGTCGAAAATCATCATCGGAATAACAAGAAGATGAATGGTGAAAAGGGCACAGAGTCACCTGCTCCTGGATCCCATCGTAAGGTGAATCGTGATTCGGAGAAGCCTCGACATCGCACCAGCCAAGCTCGCCGTGAGAGTTCCGAGAGATACGGAACCCCGAGATCTGAAGCACGTCCTAGCCATGGGAAGCATGAGGGTGACAGCAGAGATCATAAGGATCGCAAGCACCGCGACGATCATGGTCATACACGCCACAATAGGCATGCAAGTGATCACAGACGTGGCGAAAACAATGCCAATGGCCACGCTCACGAGGTCGATCCTCTGATGGTGATGCTGTTCAAACCTGTTAAGGAAAGTTTGAAGAAGATCAAGGCTACCACGAAAAACGCCATACCCGACGCTCAATTACGAGCAAACGAACTCAGATCGTTGTTGAAAGAGATAGGCAGCTTTATTACTGAGCAAGTTGCGGAGCTCGATGACAATCACGACTCGGTCGAGAAACGCTTCTGGTAAGTCTGACGAACCAGTTGCTTGATATCCAGCTAACAACAAACAGGGAGTACGCGGCAACATACTGGCCAAACAAAGGTATCAGAGGCAAAGAACTGCAAAATATACATGGCAAAATCGTGGCTTCAGACAACAAGCTTGTTGGGGAAGCTTCGCCTAATGATGAATCCAAAAATGTTGATGGACGCGCTAATGGATCATATCACACCTCGCCGCCATCATAGCCAACGAGCCTGGAGACTTCATGGACTGGTATGGTCTGGCAGACCGCGCCAGATGCATACTGATCGCAGGTTTGAGACGGTGCTTAGCAGTTTCTCCAACTACCTCTACCGTTTCAAGGTTACCTTTTGATCAATCGACTTCACAAGCCAGCGAAATGATGCCGTGGGACAATATACTTCCCTTCGGCAGCGGTACCAAAACACCAAAATTCGAAATCATGAACATTTTAGCGATTGCATAGCATGGCCTTGGACGACTGTCACGGGGGTTATCTGGGGTTAGAGCTGAAACGGAAAAAGAACAGACCGGGAGAAGATATCGAGGAGGCGTATCGGTGATGGGGCTTGCTTTGCTTTGACCCATGGGTCATCGGAGTTGGAGGGTTTCTGTTGAGGAGGGCATGATGAGGCCTCCCCTGAGCGACTGAACAAGCATGGAGCCACGGCGTTGGATGTACTTTATCTGGGACCGGCACGTCGGAGGAGCGGAGGAGCGGAGGAATCGGAGGAACCGGGGCGGCATAGCTGGGAGGAACGGTCAAAAAAAAGGGCGGCTACTATATGTTCTGCCGAAGATCAAAGTGGAGGAGGACTGAGGGAGGGCGGGAATAGCAATGCAGTGCAGGACCATGGGGGAAACCAAGAAAAAATTCACGAGAGCTGCTGGCTTGGGGATGAGGACTAGGAGTGGCCGTCGACAAAAGTACAGTCATTGTCCCAGTCATACCAGTTTAGTAGTGCCTCAAAAGGGTACCTTTTTGCAGTGGTGATAGAGCGAGGTTACCTTACCTATGCCTACTTGTTCAACCCAGAACCGGAAACAATCCACTCTCTGCAATATTAAATGGTAGAGGTCTACTACACCACTCGGGAGCGAAAACTGCGAGCCACTGGACGCTAATAAGCAAGGCTGAGATTTTGCAAAAATGCCTTACCCAACAGTAGACTGTAGGTACTACGGGCAATACACTTTCAGTGAGGTCAAACAGACTAGACTGTGTAAATTTCCATGTCATCTGCCTGGGTCTCTTCTATCTGCTTGCAAGTCGGAGCGCTGTTACATGCTTCTCAATACAGTCTTCGAAAATTAAAGGCACTTCAAGGCTAGACATTGAACAACCAGCTCCAAGACGCGGCAGCCAGCAACATGGGACGGCCGATGCTTCCTTGCGCCGTAGACTCCATCGTTTCATTCATCCGCCGAGGGTCGCTTGGGTATCAAAACTCGTCGGGGCCTAGGCTTTCAGCCGCTTCTCCTCGCAAGGCCCGCAGACAGCCTTCTCCTCAAGCTTGCGCATGATGCCTTTCCGCATCTCCTTCTCCGTGGGGGCGACCTCGACGTCGCGGATGAAGAAGCGTCCTTCGTCGCCAAAGCCGCCTCCGCACTCGAAACAGACGAAGCAACGTTCATGGTATTTGCCGCCCAGGGCTTCGACGGTCAACTCGTCCAAGATCTGCTGCTTACACTCCCTGCAGCGTGCCGAGGTGCGCTTGGTGTGGCAAGAGACACAGTATGCGTAGTTGTCGCGCTCCACGAACGGGGTCGTGCTGTCGAACGGGTCGCCACACTCGGCGCAGAAGAAATGTCCGACATGCCACTCCGCGCCGGCTGCGACAATGACTTCGCCTTCAATGGGGGTCTTGCACGAGCGACAGCGGGGGGAGAAAAACTCGTGGAAGTCGAGGTGGCAGTAGAACCGCAGAGGGTCGTTGGCCGCGTCTGCGGAATTGGGATCGATGCCTAGACTTTCCAGGCGCTCTGCACGTTTCTGGTCCGGTTCTGGGTAGAAGGACACGCATTCCAGCAGCGTTGAACAGTGGTGGCAGGAAAAGCATTCGGGATGGAAGCGGCCTTTGAGGTTGCTGGTACTGGAGCCGGACGCGGTAACGATGCGGCCAGAGATTGGAAGTGCGCAGCTCGAACATGATACCGTTGGCAGTGAGTGTCGAGAAAGCCAGGGCAAACGGCTCGACAGGCTCTTCTGTGGTGCAGGTTTGGGTGGGGACGCCGCGAATGGCTGAGGTAGGGGCCTCGTAGGTGGTTTGGTTTCACCAGCTATGCTGGTTGTCGTCACAGGTGACTGACTTGACTCGTCGTTGATGCTGATGGTTGGAATTCCTGGCCCATCATCGGGAAGACTGATTGTCGGTACGGCTGGAGCAGACACGGTAAGATCTGGTATCGCTATACTGGGTCTTTGGCGTGGCGTCTCATCAGGAAGATTGATCGTGGGAATAACAGGAGCGGAAACAGTCACTTCAGGGACATCGCGACCGGGTCTAGGCAAGGGTCTCTCACCCAATTTGGCCGTTGTAGGAGACCCACTGGCAGTTAGTTTGATGACCGGTTTACCCATATCTAGACTTGCCCTGGGCGAGTCATTCGAGGGCTTCCAAGATCGATCGAAGCTGACGATGGGTCGACCCAGATGGTCGCTGACGGCTGTCGGCGTCGGGAGGTTGGGACTCCTATCCTTCCTCTTCATGCTGGTTGCTGCTCGGATCTCTTCACTCCGAATTTCCAAGGTACCGGTCGATTTGGGTGTATCCACCTCTTCGATGACATCGATGGATGGCCCTCGTGGAGGAGTATTAGCTGTATAGCCTGCATTGTGTGACTGGGTAGGAATGTTTTTGTGGATTTCAACTCGATCGACCCTGGGAATGTCTGGAAGGGGACTTTTGTCTGGCTTGTTCGATGGCTTTTTCCTGAGCCAGGGAAGAGTATTTCTGGACTTTGCTCTCAGTGGCAGCGTGGTACTTGGAGACTTGACAGATTCTGCAACAGTCCCCTCTTTGAATTCCGGTTCCTCGTATATCCGGCTTTCGGGGTTGGGAAATGAGACCTTTCGGGAGCCACTGGGTTGTCGTTGGCCATTGCTTTGTCTTCTCGCTTGGGACTTCAGTTCAGGGTTGCGATATGCGGCAGACTTTTCCTCCTCTGCAGCTTTCGGGTGTTGGTGTTTCCAGACCAAATCAGCTGCTTCATCTTGGGCCGCCTCGTAGATCCTCTTTTCGTCATCCTTCTGGTCAATGAATTCCAATGCTTCTCGTAGATTATGGGCCTCCTCCTTCTCTAGCGCCCGGGTTGTTGAGTCCATGTATATACCTTCATCTGATGATTGAAGCACCTGCACAATTGCTGTAGGAGACACCTTCCTGCCTTTTACTATCGGTAGTTCACTCCCGGGAGGTTGTGCGAGCGGCCGACCTCTAAGGGAGGACGGGATGGAGGAAAAGGACACTGATTTGTGTACTGTAGGATGATGCTCGTCTCCGGCGGGGTTTCCATCTTGCTGGTGGTCACTGTCGAGAGAGGCGAGGCTTGGGACAGAGTCGGAATGTGACAGGGCCGTCTGAGAACTTATCGAGCCGTGGGCTTTGGATGGGAACGGGGGTGGGCGGGAACCGGTCGGTCGAGCAGGACGGTTGTTCCGGAGGTTCTCGAGATAAGTCACTGAGCAGGTTTGTGAGTATCGAGACTTAAATGGAGGGCTCCGAGGAGGCATATTCGTCAGGCGAAGGAAAAGGGGAGGAGAAAGAGAGAGACAGGACATACATTTCTGTTCAGCAGTCATGCAAGTTGGTTGAGGCGGAGACACTTTCCTACCACCCAAGCTGCTGCGTCTGTGAAACATTGCGGACGGTTGTGTTTTTAACAATAGGGACTATGCAGAAGATGGCATATGATGCACATGTGTTGTGTTGGATGTTGGGCGCGACCAGGCTTCAACAACGATTAGGACAAAGCAGGTAACGATATACTTGGAGGGTACTGGTAGGCGAATGAAGACAGTGAGAAAATGAAAGAGATGTATAACAAACAACAATAATGTGCAGATTCAAGACTTAACTTCCGGGACAGTCAACGTCGTCGATATGTAGAGACGTTCGGTCCAAGGCAAATAAGGCACAGGCACTGGCACTGGGATCGGGATGATGCAGCGCAGGCAACGTTTCTTTGTTTGCAGCCTACGGTTGCGAGGCCAACCAGATTCTACCCCAGGATGAACCCTTCTGCAGTTGACCCCGATTCGTCGTCTTCTTCCTCTTCCTCCGACTGCCTGCGCTTTGCATCATCATCTATTAGGGAGACTTCCATACTGCGCCTGACCCTCACGATATCTGCAATCATTCGACGCAGCATGTTGCCCAGGTCAATCCAAAGTGCTTGGTGCGGTAGAGAAAGGAAATAACCAGCGTCACTTCAACCCTTCGAGTTGGAGACGAGAAGGACTTGTCCGCCTGCGCCTTTCGGGGTTGCACGATGCGGTCTGCAATGACACTTTCTCTCCACTCCTACGCTTTGCTAAAATGAGACAGTCGTTTCTTTGGCAGACAAATGGATTTCCCAATCTAGACTACCAATATAAATCTGCTTCTTCTTATACGTCTCTCTCTATCTTCCCCTTTAGTCCCGCCTTCTGAAGCGCCTCGGATGTGACTCTCAAAGGTCACAGTCAGAAAAGACCCAGGCCGACATCGTTGCTCTATCGCCGAACTTGGGAAAGAGCGGCGTGAGCAACGG
The DNA here is from genome assembly GCF_000585585.1 of Capronia coronata CBS 617.96. Taxonomy (NCBI): domain Eukaryota; kingdom Fungi; phylum Ascomycota; class Eurotiomycetes; order Chaetothyriales; family Herpotrichiellaceae; genus Capronia; species Capronia coronata. The sequence goes on from NW_006912899.1 coordinate 1,711,432, forward strand.
CTTCTGGAAGGGAAAGACGCCATGCAAGAGAAACACCTTTTCCGAAGATACCTGTCCTCAGTGCCATCTCAGGCCACCTCCTTGTCCGTCCGAGGTATTTCTTCTTGCTGGCCGCTTTGTCTTCATTTCGACAGTCACCGCACCCTCCCCTCCAAATTCTTCCGGCTTTGCCAATTTAGGCCAGGTAATATATCCTTCCTAAACTCGACCAAGTCAACAACGCTCATATAGAGCGAAATTCCCCCTGGTTCAATCCCCCAAAAACAAAAGGAATAATGCGATATAGCTATGGCTATACCTCCGTGATTGCGAGGGGCATAGGCACCGCAAGAGAGATGAATATCTCGAACCACTTATCTCTCCGTGCAATAACTCAATATGACGGAGCGGCAGATCCAATGTTTCCAGTACAATCAATAAAGATGTCCGGTCAATCGAGGTTCTGCTGGACAAGTTGAAGCTGAAGGTCCTTCTCCATTTCCTGGAATCCGCTCTCTTGCTTGCTCCTCAAGCATGTGCTGGGATCCGCCGGTTGCGCAGCATAGGATGGAGCGTGTATAACAAATGGAAGATGCTGAAGGAATGTCTTCGCCATATAAGGCGGTGGTCCCCTTGGTGGAGGCGATCGTACGCCTTGACAAAGGGCATCCCAAAAATAATGGCGCTGTAGTCTTTGATGACGGTCTCCACGACTGTCGATAAAAATAAAACAAAACACAAAAAAAGGTCGTCCACCAAACCGAGCCAGCTTAGCCCATGCGGCTCAAGGTCATCAAATCGTCGTAAGTGGAATAATGTCGTAATACAAGACCCTCCCCTGAACGCCATGCAGCTGTTGACCGACACCAAGACTCAGCCATAAAAGAATGCTGTGAGCATTGTGCATTCTGTAGTGAGTTGCGTCAAGGCCTGCAATACCCATATTGCCCGAAACTCCCGCCCACCGTCCAACCCGCCCGGAAGAATTGAGCGTTTGGACTTCCAAAAAGTGGTCATAGTATTACATCGACCCAAGACTCAAGAGTGCCTCAATAGCAGCTCTTTCCTGGGAGTTGTTGACGCCAGCGCCATTGGGCATCGAGAACGAGTGGGGAGGGTTAACAGGCTTAGGGTCGCTTGGGGCGGTGTGAGCGATCTCAGCGGGAGTCTTGGATCGATATCTCGGCTGATATGAGTAAGTCGCGATGGGTTGATAGAGACGGCCAGTCCCAGGAATAGACCGGGCAGCGTTGGGAAGTGATCTTGCACGAAGTGCCTCAGCGCCGATGCTAGCCCAATCTTCCTCGTCAGTGATCTCTCCGTCTCCGAGATCCACGTCAAGAGGTTCGGGGGCGACGGACGACACATAGCCGTCTTCGTTGCCATCTAAAGACATCTTGTCGGCTTCGTGTTCCAGCATATCTTGGTCCTCGTATTCCATTTCCGAGTGAGAAAAGATGGCGGAATTTCCGGTGTAGCTGGTCCCGTAATTGTCGGACGCGGTACGCCAGGACCGTTGGCCGGGTACTTGCAGTCCGATTTGGGAGTAAGACGATGGCAGACTGCCTGGGGGAGTCATGGCAGACCCTTGACGCTCTCTTGGTGGGTGACCCTTGAGACGAGCATCCCATCTTCCCCAGCCAACCTTCTCGAAAATGACATCGCCGTCGCGGCCCGTATTTTCCGGACCACCACCCTTGCCTTCAAGCGCGGCGACAACCAAGCGACGGGCTTTGGCGGAAGTGATGCGTGAAAAACCCGGCACCGAGGTTGTCAGGTAGCCCATGATGTGCCGGATGGCGAGAGGACCATGAGACAAAAGGATATCAGGCAAATGATGCTTGGCCAACATGCCGGGGGTAATAGCCCCGGCGTTGTCCAAGTCACCCAAGCTATCCAGAGCCTCGGCGCTCAGCGCGGTCGGTTGCGGGTTGCCAGGAGCATCTTGCAAATCAATATCCGAATCCAGCTGAGTACTTTTCGGCGACATGGGGCCATGATGATCGCTCGGGCGACGGCCATGAGGCGGAAGATTAGGGGAGATGGAGTTGGGAGGAGTGGGTAGCATGCCAGGATGCTTCTTGGAGGAAGCAGCCGGTGCAACAGTAAAGTTGTCCCGGCCCTGCGTGGCCTCGCGCGGCTTTGGAATATCGACGCAGGCGGATTTGCCGTTGAGCGCCATACCGAGGGCGGAGATGGTATTTGGAGCCATTGTTTCTGCGATTGTGCGATGGAGTCGTGTGAAGCTGAACTAGACACGCAATGAGTCAGTTTTGTGCGATGAATTAGAGAAGGCGTGAGTTGGCGACGCGTCGGCGGTGGTGATATAGCTTTGGTTTGAGGCACTGCAGGTATGAAAGACTCACCACACGACGTCGTCCTGAAAACGAATTCCGCTGACTTCGATACGAACTGTGAGGTTGGCTGAAGCGGCAAGGTTGCGCAAGAGGTCGATGTAGACCAAATGTAGCGACGCAGGCAGTGGAGCTGAGGTGCGTGGAGGTGGCGATAAGAGAGACAACCTAAGCGGAGGTCTCGGTGCAGCAGTTATCTTCCCTTGAATCGAGGAAGATGGGAAGAAAAGAAGACGAAGATGAGATTGCAACGAGTGATGGTTCTTGATAGAACAAGGCGGGGTGGAGCAGGGCGTTGTGTGCGTGTGTGCTTGATGCGCGTTGGATGGTTGATTGCAGCCTGCCAGTTGGTTTGTTGGACTGGCGTGGCCGAGAGATAGAGCCACGAGATGTAGCGCAGCGGGATGACTGGAAGGAGGAGAGGAGACACAGTTGGCAGTCGTGGGTGCGCGTTAAAGCGGGCTACTAGCGGACTGGACTAATAGTAGCAGTGATGGACTCAGGGAATAATGCCCGGCACGCGCGTTTTAGCTGTAGCCGCCTAGCGGGATAGCGGGATTGTGGGATCGTAGGATAGTGGGAGGTGCGAGAGTACCTGTTAGGGGAGGAGTAGCCCCTAACACCCGTCGATGTAATGAACTGTTACTGGCTGATTGGGCGAGGGGTCTCTAAGTCAGATGCCTGTCACTGGTGTGGCTGCCCCAAACCTCGGGCAGTGGCGGGAGACAACAACCACTTCATCAGCCGTCAACCATCAACCATGTTTATTGATCTTCGATCATCGATCATCGTCACCACCACGCCCCGTGACCCGGAAAGGTGGATGTCGCGGCAGATCGGAGCTTGAAAGTCCAATGATAATCCAGCTGGCAGCCACATGAACAGTAGTGGCACGTCATTTATTAGTGAGTCAAACATCCACTGCACCCAACGAGTTCATGCAAAGGGAACCCTCGGCAGGTCAAGCGGCCCCTGCAGTGCCCGAGTCCTCAACCCTTGAACCGGGAGCTTTAGGCTTCTTGGGCAGCGTGGCTTGAATCCTCTCAGGCGTGCTGGGCGCTGTTCGTGGCTGAGATGCCAGCTATAACAGGCTCAATATTTGGACTAGGGAGGCTTCCCAAGCCCCCAACAGAGCACCACAGACTTCCTCCCGGCTTCATTTCAAGCCCCAATACGTACTACTTACCAGGTAGGTAGTAAAGTAAGTGACCACTGTGTGTGATACATGCTTGCTACGGCCTCATTAATTGCATGATATCGCAAGTCGGGGTCATCACTGGAGAGGGAATGAGGTCTTTGTCGCATCTCCTTGCAATAATGCTGTGTGTCTTTTAACTCCACGCTAGAGAATGAATCTGCCGCTGTTCTCGCCTTTCCTTCTCTTCGGTCGACCAAGTCAAAAACCGCCAGTAACCTTCGAGTGAACAGGTCTTGCTATCTCGGAATACGAGAACACGCACCTCGATGAAGATAACACTGGCAGGAGTCAACACTGCAAGGTTAAATTGCCAGGGCGGGTTACAGGGAGGCCCCTTGCGACCTATTTCTCCTAGTCGCTTGAGAGAGTTGAAAGTAGCAACGGGCAATTGCGGAGGAGATGGTACAACCTTGTACTTAGTACTGCAATGTAGGAGTGATGCTGAGGAGCCGACGATGCTCTGATACCTGACAAGTGAGATTTTGAGAAGACAGAAGGAAGCATCCTGCGGAATCCCATTGATTGAGGTCTGTATTCCGGTAGTTTTGATAACCACCTACACCTATACTATCACATAGTGTTCTCTTCTGCTGATCAGGGTCCATGGTCCCGATCATCTTGATCAGGATCAACAAAATTCCTCTCTTCCGCCCGCTTGTCATTCTCCCACGTGCATTCTTTGATGATTGGTATGACGCTTTTCATGATGCTCTCCGTCCCTCCATCTTCTTCCACCCCTCACCCTCTCGAAGTCCTTACCTCAATCGAGTGTGTGAAAAGAGAATCCTGGGATACCGTCCTCAGGAACAGAATGGTGGGAGTCAACTGTATTTATGAGCTGAATACTCCCATCAGAGATCGTATCCCCATATCAACTTGAAATCATTACATTATCGTGCCTTAAGCGTACTGATACACTAATTGATACAGATAATGGCATCATCATCACTCCGTCTCCATAAATCCCCAGACATGGGTATCAATGTCCTTGCAGTATTCTGATTTCGCGAGATCTGATCAGGTCACCAAGAGTCTTGTGGCCCCGCGAGTAAATAGCAGAATATGATATCGCGGTTAGCAACATCTCAATCCCGCATCCACTTTACATGGTCAATCTCTTGCTGTCTCGACTCTCTGTATCCTCAGACACCTCCCGCATCACCAGAGGAAGGGTTGGTGATTCAGGGACCGTTTCATCGTCCCAGCTGTCTCTTGCTGCACTTTGCAGAGTGTAGTGATACGCCTGAGTCCGGCGAGGCATGGATCGAGTGCGAAAGAGGCTCTGCCTTTCCGTCAACATCTCATTCCGGCCCTCAACAGAGTCCATCTGCCGAGCCTGTGGCATGCTTGCCGGCGGCCTTCGTGCCACATCGTCAAGGAGGAATTGGTAGAGCATCTGTGAGAACCGCTTCGAGAGTCACCGGGCTTGAGTCCCAAGATTTATCCACGACATGTCCGTGTTGTCCGGCGTGCGGCTTCGTACTCGTACGTGGCTGAAATAGTCGCCAGCCTCGTCTTGTCGCGTATCAGGCCCGATTGATGGTCGCCGTCCTCCACTGGGCTGTATCGACCGTATCGAATTCGGCATGGGGAAGGGGGGTATCGACGAGTTTTGCGTTCCTGAGCTGTCGCTCGTCTCGTTTGACGCCGAGGTTGGCAAAGGATCTGCAGCTTCCTGGGCCGCCAGATAACTGCTTGGGGGGTTCAGCGGACGTTGAGCTGGACCCGACCAAGTATTGCCTACCGGGGTCCAAGCCGTGTCATGAACGCTGGCCGGAACTCCACTGGAAAAGGCTCCCTCATATTGCTCGTCTTCATACTCGTTGTCATCATTAGTGTCTGTAGTCGCCACCGATGTCGCTCTCGACACTTGTGCCTGAAATCCTCGACTTTGCGAATGGGGAGGCCCATGTTTCAAACTGGGACTTCCCGCAGCAACGCTCTGTGCTTCCAGCCGATTGCCAGCGCTGTCTCGCAAAATGATCTTCGGTGACCGTGTCGAGCTCTCGGGCACCCCTGAACCGGGCCAAAACTCGCTCTTGGTAAGATTTGTACCACCTGAGCCCCGGGAGAAAAACGTCGTTCGGCTCTCGGGGACGGGCTCGCCGTGGAAATAACTCCCCCAGCCATCGTTAGTCTTGCGTTGAGATGCTTTGCGCGCAGGAGCTGGCTTCGCAGCTACTAGGTAGGCGGGGGTCGCCTTACCCAATTCAATGCTGGGCCTTTCTTCGTAGTCGCCCAGATCAGGCATCATCGGTTTGGAGATGGTCAGTGACCCCTTTTCCCGCTCACGCTTGAAAAGCGACTGTCCAAGGCCCATACTAGAGGCGCGGGACCCGGGTAGAGCTCGATCGGAAGAGACCCGCCGGATCAGATGTTTGGGGTCTGGTCTGCCACCAAACATAGCTGTACTGTCCGCCTCGGTTATGACCGTAGAAGGCACCGGGCTTCTTCCCATGGGTTGTCCAGCCTTCGAAAGGGGATGTAGCCCGTTTTCTTCGTGGGGGTATTCACCACTTCTGCGCTTGCCATCGGCATACTCGGTTTGCTTTTCTTTCCGCGCTCTCTTCTTGCGAACTGCTCTCATCCAGAGCAGGAGAATAATGAGAATTGCCGCCACCCCGCAGATGCTCCCAAGTACGGCACCCAAGATCGTCGGCCACCGGGTCTTGTTAGATGACCCTGATTTGGCTGCAATACTGGTCGAAGTGGCACTTGCACTTGCCGATGGCTGCCTGCTTGAGGGAGTGGTCGATGGGATTTCCTGAGTCCCGAGTAGTTGAGTGGGTGGGACCCAGCTATTTGCGGTCTGATTGAAGAAGACTAGCGGATCGTTGTCGTTACCACCGATGAACGCCACCAGTCCGTCGTTGTCTTGCGCCAGGTCGAAACCCGTCCGCTTGGTTGACGGCCCGAGACTGCTGTTATATGTCGGATAACTGTTCAGATATATCGCCCTTTTTGATCTCGAGGAGGAGTTCGGAGTGGCTGTGGAACTTGCGGTTGAAACCAGCCCTCCCACTGTTTCGTTGTAAGCGGCAGGAAGGCCACCCGGATTCAGGAGGACGTCTGAGGTAACTGTGGGCGGAGACTGGCCCAGATCGAAAGTCTGAAGGATCTTGCTGTTGTCGTCCAACGAAAGCAGCGCGCATTGCGCGACAGAAGGATCAGGAAGCGAAGCCGGCAGTGACAGACCAAGGTCTTGCCATCCGTCGGAAGGGCCAAAAGTAAAGATGTTCACATTTGTAGTGCTTCCGCCGACCATCAAAGCGCGATCTTCTGTCCATGGAAGCACGAACGGCTTCACTGTTGGAGGCGCAATTGAGCTATATGCCAACACCCGATATGGCGGAAACATCTCGAGAAGAAACGTCTCAGAGGAGGGCCCTGTGTAGCCATCTTGGGACCCTCCATACACCAATAGTGATGACGATGCATTCAGGTAGGCAGCTCCATGGTTCTGGCGATGTTGAGTGACAGGGACGACGGGCGTGATGGTTGCCCAGGATTTGTCCAAGATTGAGTAACGCTGTAAGCCTGGATAGTTGGAAGACGATGCGTTCGCGGCGCCGCCGACAACATATAGCGCTGGTCTTGAGTTGTCTCCGTCCACACCACCCTTGACGCAAACCGCCCCGGTCACTGACACTCCGTTGCTTTCTTCTTTCCACTCTCTTCCTTCTTTCAGTTCGAGCGACTGGAAAGCCTCAGGCGAATAAACGTAGACGATCCCATTATGGATGATCGAGCAATGGTTCTTGAGCGCGATCGGAGGTTTAGGTGCTGACATGTCCAACGTCAGCTCTCTTCACCGCAACTGGCCCAAGCATTCGTCAGATCCGTATGTGCATATACATTCTCTTGTTTATCAGCAATGAAGGTTTGGTCTCGATAGGTAAGGTCGGTACAGCGTCTCCGAAGGGGTGGGAGTATACGGTGCAAATCAAAAGTGGTGTAGGCAAGAGGGTCAACTGGTTGCTGTGCCAGATGGCGGCGCACTTGCGGGTGTAGGCTCGTCTAGACGGTCACTTTTCATGAGGGTGCTCGGACGTGGTCTTCGGCGTGCAGAGTAGTGGTCGCGTTGGGTGTTTCTCGAGCGACAAAGGCTAGCTTGAACGTAGAGATGGCCTAAGCTTGGGCCAGGGGATTCTGGCGGTAGGTAGTGAATTGATCATGCGATGGACTGACAGCTGTCTGTGGATAAGGGAAGTCCCAAAGCAGGCCAACGCGGCGATCGTAGAACGGAAGTCTCGATCAGTACGGCCAACCAAGAGCAATCAGTCATCCACGTCTAGAGCATCAAAAGCGTGTTCAGGGCGCGTAACTGTAGGCGCGTGGTCCGACGGACCTACCGCTCGCTGGAAGAACTGGACTTGGGAGCAACTATGTAATGCCGTCGCCGTTTATCAAGACTGATCCAGTGAGTCCTACTTTCCTGCACTTTTCAGACTCGAAAAGCCCTGCGTAGTGCTTTTGAGAGGGACAAGTAAGAACGCGAGGTGCCGTTGCAGAGTTGACAACAAGGAGTTCGTCTCGTGGATCTGAGCAAGTGGGTCGAGTGGATCGTGCTCGTCCTGTATCGAATCCTCAATTATGCATTGAATCTTCAGTTGTTCAAATCGTTCCAATTATTGCAAGTAGGCGCATACTTTTCGCACTGAATGTCCTCTGAGATTCAATGGACGGGAGAAGGGGCAGCTGAGGAGGTCAACCGTCAATCATGGAGGTGTAAGGGGGAGTTGTGTGACTGCGAAATGCGGGAGGAGTCTGTCGGTTAGCCAGTCTGGTTGGAACAGAAGGCATAGATAGTCGCAGGCAGAGGAGGAAGGCTTTAGAAGCAAAGCAGAAGATGGCGGGCGCCGAAGAAATGAAGCTAGTTTCAGTAGGGTATGGTGAGTATGAACAAGCCATGTAGCACTGGCACTCTGAATGCCTCTGTTCTTGCCTTTGTGGTATAGCATTTTCCGTTGCTACATGGTCAGTTCGGGTGTTTGCTCAACCAGACACCCTCGAAGAAATCGATGCATAGCATTCTGGCACCGTGGGTGATCTGACCGACCGAGATTGTCACACGAAGAGGGAACCCAATGACGGAGTGGGTTGTTGAAGCGGATGGGATGTGGCAGACTCGAGCTGGATGTCGCGATTAAGGGGTGTTTCTTCTGAAATGTTTCACAGTGTTTGCCGAGTAGAGATGATTGGTGGGAGAGCAGTTGGAGCTAGGTTGAAAACGGTAACGCGTGCAGACGGATTACGGGCTCTTGCGCAGGTACGCAGTCACTAGAGAGATGGGAAGGAGCGACTGGCGTACGAGGAGTAATAAGGATGCTGCGGCGGTGGGTGTCAAACTGCGATGATAGATGACGTGCAGTGGACCAGGTGACCCCCCACGCCCCTACTCCCAGCGCCCAGCAGTACAGAGTGCGTAAGGTACACTTGCCCTCTCCTTTCAGGGGTATCGTGGTAAGGCGTGCTTCTATTCTGTACCTAAATTTGGAGTCACCCTACACCGAATATCGAGCCAATTGGTTGAAGTGAAGCACTGTACTACTGCTAGTAGTAGTATACCAGACAGTCCTGAAGGTGGCCGACGGGTACGTAGCACTATTCTATTCAATGGTAAGAAGTGTCAGATACCTTAGGTCCCGGATATCAGGTCTATGGCATTATCTCTCTCCTTCGATCAGCCAAGTACACCTATTCGTGACACCACTTCACTGCCCTCCCTCGTTGACCTGCTGTTTCGCTTTCCACTGGTGCGCCATCTGTAACAATTTGGACATCTTGGCTGCACTCTCATCGTCCGCCGGGAAGACATAGTCGAGGTACTCCTCGAACCGGTCTTCCTCGATCTTTCTTCTCTTCTTGACCTTGCGAGGCATCTGTCTCTCGATCTTCTCAATGTCCTCCGGCGATCCATGGGTCTGCTCAAACGACCGCCAGGCATTCAACAAAGTCACCCTGTCTTCCTTCATCTCCCTCGACTTGAAGAGCTCATGCGCCCGCTCGAATATCTTGCGCGCCCGGCGCTTGGCTTCCTCGCTGACCCGCTGTTCTTCGTCTTCGCCCACTTCAGGCTCGTTGGGGTCAGGCACATTGATCTCGAACCGCGCATAGTTGATCCAGACCTTGACGTGGTCGGTCTTGCGTAGGAGCCGCTCATACAGCGTCCGCGCTCGATCGTACTCTTCTTCATATTCTTCAAAGTCGATGTACGCCTTCCACACCAGTTCGGGCATGTCTAGTGTGGGCTGTTCAATCGCCAACTCGTAAATGGCCCGCGCTCGGTCGAGATCGTCGAGCCCGCGCTCAAGCTCGGCAAACTGAATCCAAGCTTGACTGTTGGAAGGATTCCATTCAAGCTGTTTCTCGTAGAGAGTGCGACATCGACCAAATTCGAACAGTTGCTTCTCCAGCTCAATGTACCCACGAAAGATTTTGTCTTTCGGACACATTCCAATGGCTTGACCTAGTGTCTTTCTTGCTGCCTGCAGTTGCATTTGGCGAACCTCGAACTGCGCTTTCAGGAGCCAGATTTTGGCGAAGGTCCATTTTTTGTGTGGAATGAGCCTCAGGCACTCTTGGTATATTTGCCTCGCCCTCTCAATGTCCTTATTGCTCATCTCCTCCCACAGCGCATAGAAGATCCACAGGTAGATATATCGCCGCCAGTGTCGCTTCTCCTGCGACGGCGGAACCTGCGCGATAGCTCTCTCGTAAACATCTCTCACACGCTCCACGTCGCCCCCCGCTTCCTCCAATCTTGCGAAATCAAACCACGCGTCGTAATTGCGAGGATTGGCTTTGACCTGTTCCTCGTACTGCACCCGCCGCTTCGCCAGGATGACGTCCTCAACACCTTCTCGGTTGCCGAATTGTTTCTCGAACTGTGTATAAGACTTATGAAGCAACGCCGAGCGAGAGCGTGGAAGTCTGTCCAATGCGTATTTGTAGATCGCCCTAGCCCTTTCATACTCCTTGAGCTTAGCTTCATAGCGGGCGTAGGCGATGAAGAGCCTCTCATCCATGAAGTCGTCGCCTAGTGTCTCGATGGCAACACCGTACACATCCCGCACGAGCTGGCTGGTGCCATTTTCTTCCTCAAACTTGGCCCATCTGATCCAATTTCGTGGCTCGGGATGAACAATGGTGAACCGTTCGAAGATCGCTCGCGCACGGTCATATTCGCCATATCTCTTCTCCAACTTGATATAGGCCAACCAGGCAGCCTCGTCCGGCTCCCAACTCATCCATCGCTCAAAGACTTGCCTGGTCCCAGGAATATTGCCCAGCGTCTCTTCCATATACACATATTTGTACCAAAGCTTGTCGACGCGTGGTAGGATGGTGACAGCCCTGTCCAGTAAGTTCCGCGCATGATTGATGTTCCTTGTCTTCATCTCCGCCTCGATGTATCGAATCCATAGAGCCACATGGGTACTGTCGACATCTAAGGCCCGCTCGAAAATGGACCTTGCACGTCGATATTCCTTTTGTTCCAACTCCCACTGCGCATAGCGCATCCAGTTGTTCATATTAATCCTGTTGCGGCGAACATAGTCCTCGAACTCCTTGCGCTTGCGACCCTGGAATTCATGAAGTTCTTCCAAATCCGCGAAACGTTGAGTCGGCGCCTGTACGCCGGGCTCTTGCCTATCAACTGCTTCACGAAGCAGTTGCTCTGCAGATATTTGCACAGGCGCAGGCGCCTTGTTCTTGACCCTCGGAGGGCCTCTTGAGGAATCCATGTTCAAGGCAGCCGATGTTCAGATCGGTTTCGAGGAAGTCAAAGGTTTCGGATGTATTGTTGGCGGTCAAAATCGTGAGCGACGTTGTACGGTGCCCACAGAGTGCTCCGGAACCACCTGAGCTGACCGGAAAAGGCGGCCCTTACACTCTAGAAATGTTGTGCAGCAGGAGTAGCAGAAGATTGAACTTTTGAGTTGGGTGTCGCAGTGCCAGCACCAGCGCTACTCGGCGATCCTGCGGAGAAACGATGCCAAGGAAGCGAAGAAAACTGCGGTTAGTACCATTAATACTCCTCTGTACTAAATGCTGCCTGTTGGTAGAGCGGGAGCGAGCCAGGTTATAAAATGAGAAAAGAGGTCAAACCATCGCAACTAACGGTATTATTCCTCTACACCTTCTATATACAATCCTGGCTACTTATAACAACTATAGACTTGCTTATATTCATAGCCATATCTGGCAGGGCCACTGTTTTGTAATCTGGCTGGCCGGTAGGTACTAGTGTGATTAGATAAGATACCCAGTTAATTCATGCTAGTGGGTTGTTGATAGTGATAATGATCACGTGAGTGACTCAATGCCCGTGCTGCCAAGCCCCCATGATCGCGTTTACCAGTCGTGGCATTTGGACACTTCTCCGAGTCCCCTGGCTCGCGATGGTCGTTGTCGAGTTGACTGTTTGTAAGAAATTGTTCACTTGCAAACACCCCATCTCCTCTACCTGTTTCGGTGAACAAGTACTTTCACCGCTGGCTTGGAAGGATATCCTTTCACAACCCTTCCTGGACAATGTGCTGAACAGTCGCGACAACTCCTCCCGCTCACCTCACTCGACTACTCCCACCAACGATTGACTACCCGACTCTTTCATTGATTGCCGTCTTTGGCGGCAGCTGCACGTTTCGCAACTATGGCGTCTTTCCTTGATCACTCCTACAGTTTGGTGCACCTCGATAACACCGCTGACCAGCCCAGTCAGCAAGATCTCAAGACCCAGCTTGAGAAGGGCAGCGATGAGACTAAGCTGGACACCATGCGGAGGATCTTGATCATGATGCTGAATGGCGATCCGATGCCCAACCTCCTGATGCACATCATTCGCTTTGTCATGCCATCTAAGAGCAAGCCGTTGAAGAAATTACTATATTTCTACTACGAGATATGTCCCAAGCTGGATGCCAATGGCAAGCTGAAGCAGGAGATGATTCTGGTGTGGTATGCTTGATACTGTCCCCAGGCCTTGACACGGGTACTGACCACTGCTAGTAATGGTATTCGGAATGACTTACAGCATCCCAACGAGTTCGTCCGAGGAAACACACTACGCTTCCTCTCCAAACTGCGAGAGCCCGAACTCATCGAGCCACTCCTTTCCGCCGCCCAGACATGCCTCGACCATAGGCATGCTTATGTGAGGAAGAACGCTGTGTGGGCATTGGCCTCGGTGTATCAGCATGCGCAGCACCTCATCCCTGATGCCCCTGAGATGCTTCACACTTTCCTCGCCGGAGAGACGGACACGACCTGCAAGAGAAACGCCTTTGCCGCCTTGATGAGTATAAGTCACGAGAAAGCTCTGGAGTATCTCACTAGTGTTTTGGATGGGATTCCCAACGCCGACGAATTGCTACAATTGGTGGAGCTCGAGTTCATCCGGAAGGATGCGATACACAATCAAGCAAACAAGGCCCGATATCTGCGCCTGATTTTCGATTTGCTCGAGGCCAACACTAGCACTGTTGTCTACGAGGCTGCTACTACACTCACCTCCCTCACCAGCAACCCCGTGGCAGTGAAGGCTGCCGCTGGTAAGCTGATTGAACTTAGCATTAAGGAGGCGGACAACAACGTCAAACTTATTGTGCTTGACCGGGTAGAGCAACTTAGGAAAAGACATGAAGGTGTGCTCGATGACCTGGCCATGGAAATACTGCGCGTCCTGTCGAGTCCCGATCTGGATGTTCGACGGAAAGCTTTGAGCATTGCCCTAGAGATGGTCTCGAGCAAGAATGTACAAGAGATTGTCATGTTGCTGAAGAAGGAGTTGGGGAAGACTGTTGTCGAACAGTATGAAAAGAACACGGAGTACCGACAGTTGCTGATTCAGTCCATTCACCATTGTGCCATCAAATTCTCGGAGATTGCAGCCAGCGTGGTTGACGTGTTGATGGACTTCATTGCTGATTTCAACAACAGCTCCGCTGTGGAAGTTATTTCTTTTGTCAAGGAAGTGGTTGAGAAGTTCCCGAAGCTTCGATCGTCGATCGTGGAGAAATTAGTGTCGACATTGGGTGAAGTTCGAGCAGGCAAGGTGTACCGTGGCTCGCTGTGGGTGATTGGCGAGTATTCTCTCCAAGAGAATGATATCAAAGAAGCCTGGAAACGAATCCGGGCCAGTCTGGGGGAGATCCCGATCCTTGCGTCGGAGCAACGATTACTAGATGAGCAATCTAGCGAGGATGCAGAACCGAAGGAGCAAGTCAATGGCCACGCCGCCAAGTCAACACCCAGCAGCTCTACCAAAGTCCTAGCAGATGGCACATATGCGACCGAGACCGCCATGACCAGCGATTCGGCGGCACAGGCGCGGTTGGAAGCAGTTAAGGCTGCGCAGAAACCACCTCTACGGCAGCTCATTCTGGACGGCGACTACTATTTGGGCACGGTACTCTCATCCACTCTTACCAAACTCGTGATGCGACACTCGGAGATCTCCTCGGATCAGGAACGCACCAATGCTTTGCGTGCCGAAGCCATGCTTATCATGATCTCAATCATCCGCGTTGGACAGTCTGAATTCGTCAAGGCGCCAATTGACGAGGATTCTATTGACCGTATCATGTCGTGCGTAAGAGCGCTGGCAGAGTTTACAGAACGGAAAGAGCTGGAAAGGTCGTTTCTGGATGACACACGAGAGGCCTTCCGAGCAATGGTGCAGGCGGAGGAAAAGAAACGCGCTGCCAAAGAAGCGGTGGAGAAGGCCAAGACGGCGGTCCAGGTGGACGATGTCTTTTCTATCCGGCAACTGGCCAAGAAAAACGCAGCGGATGGAATGGACGAAATGGAGCTCGACCTTGAGAAAGCCACGGGCGGCGATGCCTCGTTTGAGGATCTGTCGTCCAAGCTGAGTCGTGTCGTGCAACTCACCGGCTTCTCGGATCCGGTTTACGCTGAGGCGTATGTCAAAGTACACCAGTTTGATATCATTCTGGATGTGCTCCTGGTCAACCAAACCAATGAGACCCTCCAGAACCTGTCGGTCGAGTTTGCCACACTGGGCGACCTCAAGGTTGTAGAAAGACCAACGACTCACAACCTTGGGCCACAGGACTTCCTCAACGTGCAGTCTACCATCAAGGTGTCAAGCACCGACACCGGCGTGATTTTCGGCAATGTTGTCTACGACTCACCCTCTGGTACTGACACGCACGTGGTCATTTTAAACGATGTCCATGCCGACATCATGGATTACATTCAGCCGGCGACATGTTCGGAGTCGGCGTTTAGAACCATGTGGACCGAGTTTGAATGGGAGAACAAAGTCAACATCAACAGCAAGAGTACGGATAAGACTCTGCGCGAATTTTTGGAGCAGTTGATGAAGAGCACCAACATGACATGCCTCACTCCCGAAGCTGCGTTGCAAGGTGATTGTCAATTCCTGAGTGCCAATCTTTACGCACGCAGTGTTTTTGGTAAGCTGAACCCGCTTGTATTTAACTCATGGACACCTTACTAACCGAGATATGTAGGCGAGGATGCGTTGGCGAACCTGAGCATAGAAAAGACAACGGACAACTCGATTGTAGGATTCATTCGGATTCGCTCACGCTCGCAAGGGCTGGCGTTGAGCTTGGGGTCATTGAAGGGACTAAAAGCGGGCACATATTAGTTTCTTCTCGAGGCCTATGATGTTGTATGTGGTTGAAACGTGGCAGGGTCAGTAAACAATGAACACTGAGCACTGAACAGCAAGAACTGTTCTGCGAGTCAAATGGGATTCGAGGACTTGAAGTAATGATCGTGACTCGGTGGACAATATGCTGAATCACGCGCAAGGCTGTCTCGACACTGCTACTTGCTGTATACCGAGTACAGAACTAGTACGTAGTACTACCTTACGGCAGACAGTGACTTGGTGCTGGGTTACCTTACCAAAGAGTAGCAATTGTTTGGTACCATGATACCAGGACCTTGAACGATGAATCAATGCGCCGGGGTGGCCGCATCCTGCCCGCATCGTCCCTACCGCTGGATAGCAAATTCCCGGTCTCACCATACCAACTTAAAATAGTCCGACTGTACAGTACGTAGTAGACTCCGGGATCTCAAGAGCCTAAGTAGACAGACACAAAGAGGTAGATAGCTGGTTAGCCAATTCCGCAGCTGGATCAATCTGGCTCTGATTCGAGTCCACCACTGACCATGTCTCGCAGGGGAAGACACCTGAACCATCAAGATTCATCACCATTGATTGTCCTCCCAGCCTTCGCATTCTGCCAACTCATATCGACCCATCTTACCAAGTTTACAGCTTCATGCTGCTGCCGAAGGGAAAACCACTATCACCGTAAGACTTGCTAATGCTTTGTGCTCTCTAGTCATGTTGTCCTCCTGGCCAGGATCGCAGCTCTTGTGCTCTGTCCATCCGCCCAACTGACCCTCCACTTCCACTTGACCTCCCGTTCATTGCCAGCACCCATCGCAGTCACCATCGGTCGTCTCCCGCCATGGCACCCTGGCTGCGACTCGCGGCGCTTCCGACGTCCCTCCTTGCCCTGATCGCCAGTACCGCCGCGCCGGTGGTGTGTCAAGGTTCCAACTGGCCGTACGATCTGCCGCCCGATGCGAAATACTACCCGGAAGATGAAGTGCTGATGAAGCGAGACATTGACATCCAGCAAAAGCTAGAGAGGAGGCCAGTCACGGGAGTCAGAAAGATGAGCACCGACCCTGGGGAGAAGTTCTACCTGGAGTACTGGGGCTTCGAGCAGGAGGAAGACTTGGTCGACCGTTCGAGTCTCACGAACAGGAACGCTACATTGTTCACCTCCTTCGATGCGCCGGTGCGGATGCACTCTCGCCGAGGCAGCACGCGGGCCATCAGCCCCTACCTGCGGCTGCCCGGCTGGCATCTCTTCGAAAAGAGAGGCTTCCAATGTCCGTCCGGGACCTTGTCCTGCACCTCCATCGGCCGTCCTAACAGCTGTTGCGCGACCGGGTCGACTTGTCAAGTGGTAGAAGATACGGGCCTAGGTGACGTCGGATGTTGTCCGCAAGGGCAGGTCTGTGCGGACTCTCTTTCGACGTGCGAGTCCGGTTACACTTCATGTCCCAACAATCCGGGCGGCGGCTGCTGCATCCCTGGATACGCGTGCTATGATGTCGGGTGTGTGCAGACCTCTACCGCTACATTCTTGACCGTGCCGACTCCTTCAACGACAACCGTCACTTCCTACACGACCATCACGCCGGTTGTCTCGAGTCCATCAAGTATCTCATCGTCCCCACCATTGACACTGACGAGTCAACCCTCGACCTCGACCTCGACCTCGGTCTCGAGTACAGCAACCCTCCCGCCACAGATCTCTACAGTCACCCGAACCGTCACGGTCACATCGTCCGCACGCAACAGTCTGACATGCTCGACCAGCTATCGGTCGTGTCCAGCCTCTCTAGGCGGCGGATGCTGCCCGATCGATCGCGAATGCGGCTCTGCCAACTGTCCACCATCATCTTCCACCTCCACGAGCAGTAGCAGTAGCAGTGACTCGCCAACCCCAGCACCACCTGTGCGTCCGACAAGCCTGACCACCACTGAAGAGACAACTACCGTGCCAGGGCCAGGTCCGAGCACCCGATCCACATCGACGCCCACCTCTTCACCGACGTCGACGCCCGTCAGCGGCTGTCCCACCGGCTTCTACGCCTGCAGCGCCTACTACCAAGGCGGCTGCTGCCAGGTCGGACGCAACTGCGACAAAACATCCTGCCCGGCCAGTGCGAGCACCACCCTCGTCGACACGGGCAGTCTCACCATTGTGGCCCCCACCGGCAGCGGCATCACTGCTCCGGGGTCCCTCCTGACCGGCGCCTGCGCGAACGGCTGGACCACATGCGCCCCGGACGTTGGTGGCGGGTGCTGTCCGTCTGGCTATGGCTGCGGAGTCAGCAGTTGCGCCGCCAGTGTTAGTGGCGGTTCCGACGTGGGCAAGGCCGCGCCCAATTCGGCGTCGAGAAGTGTGTCGGTGGATTCTTGGATGCTGGGATGCGCGTGTTCTCTAGCAAGTCTACTTTTGGGGACTTTGGCCCTGTGAAGGTAAACTATGAACCAAGAGGTCGCTGCCGTCGGGCTTTTTTCGTCCTTTGGCAAGCGTGTACAGAACTTTTGTGTAGCCGTCCTGAGGAGACCTTCGCAGCAGCGTCCTCTGCAATGACGAATTGATTTTTGCTGACCCAAGCGTACATTCTTCCACTACATGTCTGTTTCCTCCGCTGAATAATGTCCTATTAGCAAGGTTAGACTCAATCGAACATGCCCTCGTTTCATCTTTACATTGTAGAGAAGGCCATTGGTAGCAGTAGCGCACTTACATAAACGGCTTTCACGATTGGTGCGTGAGCGGAAGAAACATGAGCCAGGGGGAGCAAAGCAGGGACATCACAAGAATAACCTCTTCAGAAAATGCAGGACCGCAATGGGTGGTCAGGGCTGTTTGTTTATATTGATTCTTTCACTTTTCTGTCCTACCTTGCCACGCCACCTCTCTCCATTGTCTTGCAGGGGGGGGATGCAGTTAAATGCCTGCCAATCCATTCCATTTCAATCCATATCCGCAGACAGAAACACGGTGAGATATGTTCTTGGCCATGCTTGCATAGTAGTCCGGCTCTGTTAGATGAAAACCCCCTGAAAACACATCTTGCTCTGTTCTTTGGAAGGCAAGGACCTCAACTGACTAGACCCTGCACATAGGCACGGCGGTGACCCGGACCGTTCCTGGGAAATGCATCGCATACACAATTTGCGGATTGTGACCGATAGGATGCCACGCGATAATCTCCGACACAGACCCTACTGGATCAAAGCGCCTGCCTCGCTCTTGATGATGTCTGCGACTTTGTCGGACAGTTCGGCTGGCTTGTCTGCCAGCACTTGTTTCAGCTGCTTCTTGTACTCGGACAGCTGTTCATGCTTGGAGTCCATGGCGTTGATCGCCAACAGACACTTTGTGGCGAGCAGGTACTTCTTGCGGCGCATGTACAGCTCGAAGCCCACACACTGGCCTTCGGCCTGATCAGGAGAGAACTCCAGCAAGGGGCCGAGGAACTTCATGGCGTCCTTGAGCGGGTCTTTGGTCTCGACGAGAGCCTTGCCGAACGGGTCGGGGTCTTCTTTTTTGGTATCGGGATCTTCGCTCTTCGGTGTGGGTTTGGCGGCCTTCAGGGCAGCCTTCTTCTCCGCCTCGGCCTTTTCCATCTTCTCCTGCTCCCGTTTGGCCTTCTTAAGCGCCTTCTTTCGATCCGCCGCGCTCATCTCGCCGGCTTTGCCTGTACCGTTGACGTTGTCCATGATAGGGCCGTGCACCAGGTCCGGGTTGTCGGCAAGAAGAATATAAGCTTGGACCGCGGAGATGGCCATGTTCGAGAAGAAGGGGTGTTCGCGGAGCCGGTCCTCCCACCTCAGCATATCCACGTATGCTCGGATCATCCCTTTTCGCAGTGAGAAGTTATGGAAGTCAAACTGATCCTCCTGCCAGGTGTCAAAAATGGTCAGGATTTGATGGAAGCGTTTGAGGGCGAGACCAAGCTTCCTTTGTCGAAGGTATGATTGTCCGTCTTCTGTCAGGTACCAGACGCATTGCATGTCGATGAGATCACTGAGCGGACCCCCAGTCTTGTTCTGGGTGAACTTGCCGGCGGTCTCGAGCGCCTTGTCGTTTTGATCCGCCCGCAGTTGGTACTTGGCGCACTTTGTGTTGATGGCCCGATCCTTCTCATCCAACGATCGAGCTTGGTCCATGACCTCGGCGGCCTTGGCCAGGTCACCCTTGTGCTTATACGTCCTTGCCTTGACGGCATGGTAGTCGACCGACTTGGGCTCCAGTTCTATACACTTGTCGGCATATTCCAGAGCTTTGTCAAGATTCCGACTAAGCTTGTAGTTGTAGTGCTGTGCAAGGAAATAGAAGACGGACGATCTGAACCGTGATTCTTCTTTACTCTCGCCATTTTCAGAGGCGCCATTGGTTTGCGAACCCAACTTTCCCGCCGCGTATCCCTCAGCCAGTTCCTGGACAATGTCGCGCTTTGACTCGTTGGTATACAGTTGCTTGATGTTGGCAAATGTAGAAGGGATGCCTCTCCGGAGCATCATTTGCAGATATGCGTCTGCAGTTTGTTTGAATTCATCACCTGCCAGAACATCCAAACGTCTCCGCCTAGGAAGGTCTGCTTTTGGGAATTTCTCCGCCAGTTCTTGGTGTGCCTTCTGAATGTCTGATACTGGGCCATCATTCAGTCCTTTTGCCGCAATATAGCCATCGTAGTAAGCCGAATCATCAGGGTTGCGCTCCAGGAGTGCGGCGTAAGCTGCCTCAGCCTCCGAATTTCGACCCAATCGAGCCAGATAGTCTGCCCTCATTTCCAGGACGGCCTGAACATCTGGACTCTTCTTGCCCACGGCCTCGAGATGATCTAATGCCTTCTGAAGGTCGCCTGACTCTGCTATGATGTAGTTCTTGTAGAGGACAGCTTCCCAGTGCTCGAGATCCGACCTGCTGGGCTTCGTTTTCAAAGTCTCCTCGTAGCTGGTAAGCACATTCTCGGCCTCCTCGTAGTCCCCAGCGAGATGGTGCGCGATGGCCAGAGCGGTCCAATTTTGCCTGATGGCTGGTCTCTGTTGCAGCATATTGTTCCGGCTCTGGATGTACCCTTCATAGTCTCGCATTTGTATTTGAAGATGCGCCAGGTCCCGCTGGATCGGGGCCGAATCAGGCTCTAACCTCAATGCGAATTTGTAGGCTTTGATGGCTTCTTCATAATTCTTCTCACTGCGGTAGAGGAGCCCATAGACGTGCCAGCAAACGTGAGACTTCATGTTGTTGTTCAGCGCAATCTTGGCCAAGGCAAAGGCCTCGTCGGTATGGCCCTGTGACCCAAGTATGAGGGCCTTCATGGCTTGGGTATCGGCATGGTTTGGGTTCTTTCGGAGGATTTGTTCTGCGGCCTTGAGACCTAGACAAAAAGCATCAGTCCTGCTCAACGAACATCAGAAGTCCCTCACCTTTCTTGTACTGCTTATTTTCAAAATGCCGCACCACCTGTCTGAACAAGGCGCCATCTTTGTGGCTCAACTGTTGCTGGGCCTGAGCCATATTGACAAGCCGTTCACTCAATGGTGGATGAGTCGCAGGAATGAGTCGGGCAGGGTGCGGTGAAAGAGATTGTTGCCAAATGAGTGCAGGGCTAGAACATGTTCACAGAGAAGCAAAGAGCAAATTGACAAAGTTGCGACTAAGCCCGCCGCAATCAAGTAGAAGCAGTCGAATCAGTCAGTCGTGAAGAATTCAAGATGGACTTTACCTTCAAGTTCGAGTTACTACTTTTAGTATGACGGTCGTTCGGCCGCCGCGGCTGGCAGCCTCGTTGGGCTTGGCAGTGACATTTGGCCGGTGCAATTCAGCCTCATCTGCCAGACTACATACCAGGTAGCTACACTAACCTACCTTCCTCGGACCATGACTACTACTACTCGACACCAACAATTCTCAGAGACACTAAGTAGATAATGGCTCGAAGGTAACAGGAGTATCTAGGTATTTGTCCCACTGCGACATGTTAATGTGGGTATCCGACCATTCACTCCCAAACGCCACGTACTCCCCTTAGTACCCTCCAACCTATTTCGCCTCGGCAATATACTCCTTCAGCGTGCTTGCACTTTTGGCCAAAAGGTCCTTCTCCTCCTGGATCAAGGGCATGTTGAGGGATCTCACGATTCCCCGGCGTCCCAGGACAACTGGCAAACTCAAGCAGCATCCCAGGTCATCTACCCAGTGGGAGATTGGCCTGACGTTTCGTTGATCGAACAGAATGGACTTGCAGATGCTCGCACTAAGGGCAGCAATGCCATAGGCAGTGGCTCCTTTGGCTTCGATGATCTTGGCAGCCTTGTCTTTGGTTTCAATGGCGATGGCCTTGCGGTCGAGAGTGACGTTGGGGGGCAGACATTGATCCAGGGGGACGGCACCAATGGTCACGCAGGACCAGGCAACCTGTTTGCGAGTCAACAATGCGAGAAACCAGCATCGTGGGCAGTATTCTTCGCTTACCATTTGACTTTCCCCGTGCTCACCCAGTACGTAGGCGTCTATGCTGCTCGCATCCACCCCTACTTTCTCCGACAGGATACCTCTCAGCCTTGCGCTGTCAAGAAAAGTCCCGCTCCCAAGCACCTGGCCTTTGGGGAGGCCTGAGTATTGCTGGGCAAAGTAAGTCAGGACATCGCAAGGGTTTGCAACAATGAGGAGAACGGTGTCCTCCCGAAATGGTTTCATGTCATTTGTTGCGGACTTCAGTATGGCAAGGTTGCGACCGAGGAGGTCAGTACGTGATTCGCCTGAGGGAGCAACGGTCAGATCAGGAGCCACGGTCAGAGGGGCAACCTGCCATGTCTTTGCTTAGCACCGGCGCTGATGACAACGATATCACACTGCCCAGCATCTTTGTGGGTTCCAGCTCGAATCCTGACGCCGCCACCTCTGTAGAAGGGTTATTGATGTCGAGGTAGAGAGTGGGCAGACCAACCCAACAGCACCATGGTAGGTGGTGGCATCTCCTAGATCTTTAATCTGAGCGTCGCGCAGTGCAGTATTGGGATCCACCAACACCACTTCGCTGGCAACGGGATTGAGGATCAGACACAGGCCGATGGCCGAACCAACAGATCCAGCTCCGAGGATGGCGATCCGAGATTTGGCGGTAGAGATTTCGGGGTCCATCGCCGGAGGGTCCATGGTGACGACAGTTGAGGTTCTCGAAGCAAGGACTACTAGTAAGCTGCAACGAAGCTGGGGAGTGAGGCTGACGGAGCGATGACTTCATTCAATGTGGCCGGCGAAAGTATTGGTATTCTTATCGGCGTCGCCTGTGATAGGAGATGTGACTGGGAAAGGGTCGTAGAGCAAGGATTCTCTAGCGGACGGATAAAGATACCTGGAAGCAGTTGACGTGGGTGACTGGGGGAGGGGGGTGTTGTTGTGGACGGGAGGGAAATTCATGCAGTGCCGGATGTTGCTTTTGTTGCTTGGTCCTCACTTGACGAAAAGGAAGGCACTACCAATATGGACATGACATAGCTATCTCAGCAGGCACCTGGATACTAATATGGCAGGTGCTACAGGCGGGCGGTTCAGATGAAAGTGCAAAGCAAACGCAAAGCAGGCAAGCGACGGTTGAACCTGACAGTAACGACCTAGACTTCCATACCTTGTGTATAACGCCAGTCACTTACTACCACTACCACTACTAGGACATTTATCACCCGCTTCTTGATGGCCCAATTCGTCATAGATGGGCATCTTCGTTCAGCCCCTGCATGGGGTTTGGCACGAGAGACTCTCTCCGCACTGTGCGCACCTATCGATTGTTTCATGCCATCAGCCTCCCGCTGCATCTCATTTCCCATGCCGCTGACGTTTGTGGCTAACATGAGGGTTCTGTTATTTAGGTACCTTAGGTAGATGTTGAACATCCCTTGCCCTCACTTGTTTAGGTCACTGTTGTTTGGAAGCTCTGACCGAAGATGCAAAGCGGGTTGCTGGAGTCCTTCTTGGGCGCCCTTCAAGCAACCATCTCCATCATCATGGTCATCTTCTACGGCGTCGTAGCCACCCAGTTCAAGCTTCTAGACGGGCCCGCCTCCAAGAAGATATCTGAAGTGTGCATCAAACTCTTTTTGCCTGCCCTGCTCATCACAAAGGTCGGCAATGAGCTCCACGCCGACACCGCAACACGATATATTCCCATTCTGAGTACGTTTGCGAACAACCATCCTCCCTCATTCTGTGTTAACAGCTCGGTCCACAAGTCTGGGCCATCTTCTATGCTCTTGTTTCGATTGCCATTGGCTTGTTGGTGGTCAGAATCTTCAGTTTCCCTCCTTATGTCACACCGGCCCTCGCATTCAACAATACCACCAGCCTGCCTCTCCTCCTCATTGAATCATTGGGATCGACTGGCATACTAGACCGTCTGCTCCTCGATGATGACAATACTAGAGACGCCATCAACCGAGCCCAAGCGTATTTCCTGGTATGTGCCATAGTGGGGAATTGTTTAACGTTTGCCGTGGGCCCTCGCCTCATTGATGCTGAATTCGCCTCAGACGGGGAGGAAGGCGATGCGGAAGAGCATGAACATGACTCCGGAGAGCCTCCTAGAGAGAGAGATGGCGAGGCTGAACAAAACCGCCAGGACATCGACGATCTGACCTCTCTGCTCCCGGGTCCGAGTCCGTACAATTGGTGATGAAATAGAGGCAAGTGTTTTCAACATCGGCCGGAAGCACTGGATAAAGCTATCTCCTCGTACGCGACATGGTCTCATCTTCCTGTCAGATTTCATCAATGCGCCTCTCATCGGCGCGGTGGTGGGCGCTGTCATTGGCCTCACCCCGCCATTGCACCGACTTTTCTTCAACGACAGTAGACATGGAGGATTGTTCAATGCCTGGTTGACCACATCCCTGGAAAACATCGGAGAACTGTTCGTCACTTTGCAAGTCGTCGTAGTCGGAGTCTCCCTGTCCTCCTCGCTGCGGAAAATGAAACGGGGCGAGGACAATGGCTTACCCTGGATTCCCATAGCCTGCATCTTGTTGGTAAGATTCGTGCTGTGGCCGGCAGTCTCAATCGCCATGATTTGGGGACTCGCCACCAAGACGAGGTTGCTTCCCCAAGATCCAATGTTGTGCTTCGCCATGATGTTGATGCCAACTGGACCGCCGGCCATTAAATTGGTGGCTATGGCAAAGGTTCATGGCGTCGGCGCTCATGAGGAAATGACCCTATCAAAGCTTCTCACTGTGAGTGCAGCTTCCAATGACTCCTGAAGTTGCTCAGACTTACCCGAGTAGCTATCCTATGCCGTCTCGCCAATCCTAGCACTTACAGTGGTCGGAAGTCTTTACGCAAGCGAGGCAGCAATGGTGAACTGAGAATGGCCCGACGGCCGTCACATCCATACTAGCAGCGACACCTCTTGCGACTGCAGCGACGAGCACATTACAACCGTGTCGATTGATGTTGGTTAGCACTACAAGCAAGGGATTGGGAAGTTCAAACGGGATCATGTGCTCTGGGGCAAACACATCTCTCAGAAGTCCCGGTCATGGTCCAGTCACTTGCATGAAACAACTGAATTCTAAAATGTCAGCAGCCCACCTGAGGCCAGCGGGTGTCATAGAGCTCGCATGGCAAGAAGTGCTCTCTCTGCCGAGGGGTTTTCGGAGATCTAACCCAGACTGACAGCACGACCGATTTCCTGGAATCATCCTAGTGAGCTCCTGCAAAAAAACATCGCAGTCTTATCCCGGACCATAGATGTCGATAGCACAATGGCATGGGGGAGACCGGCTCTTTGATGTCACATAATTAATTCAACGTGGCGACACCCCAGTTTTTGTGGATTTCTGAGATTGCTTGACCCAACGACCCAGTCCGATAATGGAGCATGTCTCGAGAATGGCCCATCTTTTTCGGTCGGCATCGTGCGGTGCTGCTACATGACCGATATGTCCGACCATGCCTCGAAACCAGCCTTCTCCAGACGCTGGAGACCAGCACAGCAGAGCGAAGTCGTCGCGGCCGGCCAGGAGTTTAGACCATATGATGTGAACAACGCGAAAGGAGCCGACGTCATGGGTTGATACCGCTCGGCGTGATTGATTGGGCATTTGGAATGCCAGGATGGGCGCGAAGTTGACTCCGGAACACTCATTTTCGCTAAGGAATCAATCATGATGAGACACTGGTAGGAGATGGTCATCTATTGGGCCGACGCGGCGCGAGGCTAACGACTGGGGTCTGGAAATTGACGGCAGATTGACAGAAGCCAGGTGCGGCGGTAGCAGGACACGCTGCACCATTCGTTGGCGATGCGAGCTGTCGATAGAGGCAGCAGACTGACAGCATGAATAGTCAGGGGAAATCTGTAGATTCCGGGTTAGATCAAAGGCATTCTGAGCAGGAGGTAATGAGAGCAGGATGTGAGGGTGTAAACACAGGGAGATACCTAGTTGTAGGTTGTACTTTTCCGTATGACTTCCCACTGCAGTTGTACAAGACCACCGCAACACGTGCACCTAGCATTGGTTCCTCACGAGCAGGGTTCCCTCAGACCGCCAATGATGATAAATGCCTGCAAATTACGCCGGTGGCTTTGTGGATGTCCTTCATCTGTTGCTTCTCCATGGTCAAGATTTGAGCGGGGGCCTAGAAGTGAGCCGCAACCATTAAGACGGGCAAAAGTGGCAGCGGCCGTGGTCGGGCTCATCAGGCTTAAATTGTGGCTTGTTTAGGGGCTTTAGGCTTTAGTTAACCACCCCTGACCACGGTATTAACTGTGAGTCGTTAGCTGTTAGCCTACTAGGGTGCCTCCCTAGCCCCGTGGCTCCGTACCGCTGCACCCTCATTCACCCCCTGTCCGTTTATTGTTGTCTCTCCTTTGTGCATTGATTGCTTTGCATCCGGTCTCAATCTTCTCTACCAGCTCGGATCTGCTGTATCGAGCACACTTGGACCATTCTACCTTTCCTTTCTTTCTTTCTTTCTTTCTTTGTCACTCTTTTTGCCCAGATATCGTCACTCATTTAGCATCTCACCCAAGTCGCTCTTTACCGGCAGCATCAAGCTCTGTTGTGGACCGGTTCCACGCCCTCCATTCCTTTGCGCAGTCTGGACCAACATCTCAAAACCCATTGACCACCCACGAACCTCTACGGTAGAATGCGAGAAGACAGGACCTGATACACCATGCTCCATGCAGCCGACTTCTAATTATCATAATATAACCCTTTACTTCTATACGCAGAGCACTGCCTAGGATCATCATCATCATCCCATTACAATGTCCTCAATCATCCGACCCGAAGATGAACCACAGATTCAGCCTCGAAATCCCTTTGCCCGACCAGGCCCCATTCCGGACATCAGACTTGCCGGTTTATATGTCGAACGAGCACCATCTCTGGTGGCAAGGGCCGATAGCTCCTCGACTGATAACAGTCACTCTGGTGGATCGAGCAACACGGTGCCAATCGTCGTAGGGGTCGTTGTCCCCTTGGGAATCGCGTTGATTGTCTTGATATTCTTGCATCGCCGTCATGTGAAGAAGTTGCGAAGAGAGGATGCAGAGGATAAGCACAAGGCGCTTGATTTTGGTTTGGATGAAGCACAGCAAAAGCCGGGCAAGAAGACACGTCGAAAGGCTCCGGAAATGTCTATGGCCGAGACCAAGGAAGTCGGTCGCCGCGGACGAGGGCTGTCCCTGGATTTGGGTCCTCATAATCCATACCTTTTGCCGCCCGAGGTTCACCAATCTCGAGAGTCATTACATTCCCTGTCCCGTTCAATGAACACCGGTGACGACAAGTATCGGACGACGACGTTTATCCCTGACGATGGGTCTATACGACCGCCTTCAAGTTTGAGAAGCCACTTTGACGATTCTTCCAGCTACACTGGATCGTCAGGCGGCAGGTTTCCACTTGACTCCAAGCAGAATTTGTTGCGCAATGCACAAGAGAACCCGAGGGGACCGCCTTCGCGTCATGTGTCAACAAGCTCGGTCCGGACAGGAGCCGACCCTATATACAGCGGCAATAGAACGTTGGCACAGGCCAGTAACAACAATTTGCTCGCTCCAGTGTCAACAGACCCCGTCCGTGAGTCTTACTTGAGCACAGCCAGCAGCAACGGAGCCATTAATGCGTTGAGGGCGAGCAATAACTATCTGGCACAATTCATTAGCGGGGGCAAGAAAGCTGAGCCCGAAAAGAAAGAGCCGGTTGCCATGGTCACAGAAATCAGAGTCGAACCGCCGGCGGAGGATTTGCAGGTCCCTCCGCCTGCGGTTGTGAAAGATGCTGCTGTTGCGGCTCATGTCATTTCCACCAATGTGGATAAGTCTGCACCCAGCATAACTTTGAATGTCCAGGACACTCGTCAGCCGAGGTTACCACAACTTAGCCTCATTGACTCTGAGGGCAACAAGCAGCACTCTGTCCAGCCCAGCGAGGTTGTCGAAACAGTCTCCGTGACCTCCCACAGCACGCCACAACATTCTAACACCCCTTCGACAGACCTGGCCCATCCAGCAGAGACTAGCCAGACCCAATTCGTCAAATCGAATGAGCAGGACTCTGCCGACAATGTTGACTACTACGATGAATACGAAGCTTATGCATCTCAAGATCACCCAGAGTCCGAATATGAAGACTATCAGTACTACCAAAACTATGTTGACCACGACGAGCGCCGACTTACCATGGGAGTGCGACCCTTGCCTCCAGACGATCCATCGGATAACCCGGAGCAGAGGGCCAACCGCATCAGATCCTTCTACAAGGAGTATTTTGATGAGACAAAGCCACAACCCTCTGCTCAAAACAGCCGGTACCACGATGGTGCCGAGAACTACTATGGACCACATGGCGTACAAGGCCATCACCACCAGGGCGGATTCTACGCTCCCCCCCGAAAACCATTCTCTGGAAGACATCGTGCGATGTCGAATGGAAGTTTTATGCCAGGGCCTAGGGCGTTTTCCTCCGCTTCGAGCAGATACACCGGGCATCATCCGCACTTGACACCGAAGAAGAAGTTGCCACCGCCCAAACCACTCAACATCCTACCCACACCTCACTTGCTCGATGGAGACTCGTTCTTGCCCATTGATTTTGCCCCGCCCCAGAGGTTCCAAAAGCAGCGGGCCGGTACGCCTGATAGCCCTCGAGGCGGTGTCAGACCGTACTCTCCGGTGACTCCAGCTCATCTAGCGCTGGCATCCTCGTTTGATGATCTGGCGGTCATACCAAGCCCGTAAGTCTCCCGGTACGCCGGTGTTTCTCAGCCAACTAACATTATGGACAGTCATGCCTTGAGGAAGTCGGCAACCTTCACAGCCCTCGATTTTGCGCCACCCCGTCTACGGGGAGTGGACACAATGAGTGAGACTGGCAGTATTCGGAGCAATGGATCGGGCATGTCGGCCGTGCATTTGCATAGCATTCGTGCTGGAGCCTACCGAGTCAGCCGTATTCCTAAGGAGGTTGCGGGGACCAAAGATGAGCTTGCAGAAGCGCTGAAGCCGCAGTGGGGTCTGAATCGGGTCTGATCTTGAGCAAGTCTGAACAGAACAGTTGTGGACTAGGTTGAATGCACAGGGACTTCCTCTTGTGCCCCGATCATGATGATTCCAGCACAGCGTGGGGCGTCCAGGGCCGTGGACGGCGACCCTGCATCTCGAGATCTCCAAAATCTCCACCAAGACATTAATATATGCCACGGCGGTCTGCTGGCTTTGAAGTCCTCAAAATGTACATTAAGGCGAAAAGTGGGAGGCCAATCCTGATACAAGGCAAAGCCAAAAAATCTACGAGGAGAGTTCAAGATAACACGAAGTAGTAAGCCATCAAGATCTGAATTAGCTACCTGAACTTGAAGGGGTTACGTCGGCTGATTGAATCTCGGGTTGCCTTCGTTCCTCCGCAGATATGAAGTCAGTGGTCGGGGTTCAGGGCGAGCTGCAGGGCTGCAGGGCTGCCCTGACAGGGTCAAGGTCTTTTGGCAAGATGCAGCTCCCGAACTGCCCTGCATGTGTCTAGGAGACTGGCCAATTGTTCGACAAGGTAAGGTAGGGCGGCGACCCTCGACTGTAGGCATGCCATTGATAAGAATGATGAGCCACATTCCCGGAAACATTTGTATCACCACCACCACTGCAGAGATACTGTACGACCCTACCTTAGGTACTACCTAGCTGAGCTTGGGGTTTTCGTTGGTGACACCGCCTATCTTACCCTTACCCAATGCCCGCAAAGGTGACACGGATGCCAATATCCCTCAAGTCTGGACCGCAAGGAGTCTCAGTCTCAGTGGAGCGGGATTGTCCTTTGTCCCAGCAGATGGAAAACACCCCGTTCAGCCCGCCTCCGGGAAACACAACAGAAAGGACCCGAGCCTGCAAAGAGCCACAACGCAGATCATTCGTATGCCGATATATTTCCATTGTCATGATATCAACCAAGAGTTATTAAAGAGCAACTATGTCTCGTGCACAGCCTGATTCCTCGGCACAGGAGAATGATTCCGGTTGAACAATCGGTGCAGCTGAAGTGAGGTTGGTAATAGATACTAGTACATTACGTACTATGGTATAGTACTGATCAGCAACTACCTCAGGTAGGTACCTTCTTGTTCAAAGGAAGAGCACATTACATATCTCGTTGTTGGATAGCAAACAGTAAGAGTACTTAGCTAATCATGTAGGTAGGGCCTCTCCTCCTAGAGACTTCCCACAGATCATCAATCACAATCGTACCTGTCTCTACAGAGTACCATGGATCACTGTTTCAAGTGGTACCTGGCAAAATAGGTGGTCCGTGGGAAGTTACCTTGTACGTACCTAGGTACCTACCTAGGTAGCTGCCAGTTAAAAATAGCACCTTGGTACCTAGCATTGGCGGGCGGCAGGTGTGTCATAGGTACCTACTGGGCACCTGGGTATCCAGATCCACCACTACAAGCCAGAGCCTGCTAAGGTAACCCCCTAGGCAGGTGTTTTTAGTACTGACCCGAGCAGCGGGACCCTTGCGGACCCTTGACAAGCAAACTGCGGGTGCACACACTACAGTAAACAATAAACAGGCGGCCGCCCAAGTCTCAAACATTATATGTCGCTAACTTACTTTTGGTAAGCTATTGATGCCTAAGGTCGCTCAAGTAGGGATTCCATTGAAACTTAACCGTGAGGCCAGCCCCAAGTGTGTTCACCTAGAGCTCTCCTAAGCCACTCGGCTAGGTTGTTAAAAGCCGCCATTGACACTGTATAGTAGAACTAGGAGGTTACTACCGTACACTAGTACCTTAGGTGGCTAGTAATATGATTACTCCTCCTCCTCCACCTCCTCCTCCACCGCCCTGTTGGCCAACAACATGGAGTTGTGTCTATCTTCCAGCCTCAACCATTTCCCTCGTAATCCTCCTCTACCTACCCAACCTGCTATACCTACTCTGTACCCAGGTGATGAACACCTAGTCCACCGTCACGCTTTTTCGACTCTCGCCCATTGTCACCACATCAGAGTTTCGATCTCGAACTCACTGCGCTGCGTCTCGGATTCCGAGATCTTAGATTCGGACTGCGCCTCACAGGGATCGCCGGTTCTAAACCTCGAGTTGCGGCGTTCTGACACGTCCATCCACTTTCCACTTTCCCTCGCACCTCCTCGATGGGCTGCAATGCAGAGGCCAATCTCACCACCATAACTTCACCAACTTCACCAGCTCTCCCAGTCTCGCTTACGTTGTAAACGTCTTCCCCGTCACCAAAGTCCAGATAAACCTCGACCTTATCTGATTGATACCGCGCTCTATCGCTCCGCTTGCTGCGGCAAGCATACCTATTGCCCTCCTGCGACAACCTCTGTTCGACACACCAGGATAACGGCACAATGTCAGACACCGCTCCAGCCGCGACGACGGCTGCACCTACAGCTACACCTACAGCTACAGACACATACACAGGCGCAGCTACAGACACATTCACAGACGCAGCTACAGACACCTTTACGGGTACAGCTACAGGTACTGCTATACCATGACTGTGTTGCATTTCAAGTCGTTAGCTGACCTCGAATCCAGATACCGCGACGAGCACCGCGTCAGATGGCTCTGTCCTCACCACTGTCATCACCACGACCTCAACCAGTCTGACAACATCTCCTACGACTACATATACCGTGACAGAATCTTCTACCTCGACACCTGACACTTTCATTCCAGAGACCAGCTCCGCGCCGATATCGACTAGCGTTGCTTCCATCTCGGTGCCTCCCTCCACGACCTTCGTCGAAACTACCCCGACGCCCACCAGCAGTCCTCCTGTCGTTGCTGTCACCGCCACCGTGACCGAAACACCCTCCTCAACCGGAGGCACTCAAACGCCTTCTGTCGTCATTGTAACCTCGACATATTCTCCCGATCCTACCACGCAACAAACCTCCACAGTTTCTTCTGTATTCACTACTTCCTCGGCGTCTGCCACTCCATCGGCATTAAGTGCATCAGGCTCCTCATCGGGCTCCTCCAAGGGCTTGTCTTCCGGGGCTAAGATTGCGATCGCGGTCATCATACCAATTGCCGTTATTGCCGCAGCGTTTCTGATTGGATTCTTCTTTTGGCGAAAACGGAAAGCAAGGAAGGATGCAGAGGAGCTCCGCAAGAACGAGATGGCTGAATATGGCTTCAATCCAAACAGCGACCCCACATTAGTCCCAGGTGTAGGAGCATATACCGACAATCAATCCGAGCCTCACGACGACACCAGCGGGTACCGTGGTTGGGGTGCGACCCCGTCCAACCGCAAGGCGTCGACAACCTTGGGTTCCAATGGTCGACCCGCGGCTGGCCCTGCCTTGTCGGAAAGCAGCAGCCAACCGGGAGGGTATGCATACCAGACCTCCCCTAATGGCGCCTCTGACCACTATTCTGCGGATCCTTTGATGAATGGCCACCCTGAAGCCGGAGATGGAGTTGCAGCCTTGGGTGCGGTTGGTGCGGCGGGTGGGCTCAACCGAAATCGCAGCGGTACTGCCGATATTCGTCGTGGTCCATCAAATGCGTCCTCGGCTTACTCTACCGGCCACCAGTCCGAAGCGTCCTTGGAGACTCATAACATCCCTGTCCCGTATTACCAGGAAGAGGTGCCTTACAACATCTACAACGATCACGTGCCCAGCGATGGCCCTTATGGCGACGGTTCATATGGTGGTGCTGGAGGTCAGCCCGTTATACGAGATGTCCAGGCCAGGAGGAACACCCGCATTGAACGAGCCCCAACCTTCCCTCAGACACAAGGTGGCATCGCCCAGAACTTTTAAACAGCATTCTTTTTTGCGGCATTTGGAGGTGTTTCTTGCTTGTTACGCTTGCCCTCGCATTTTGTTGCGTCGTCTGGGACGCTTTTCGGAGTTTGGACATGGGCTGGAGAAAAGTTCATCTCCTGGGTTCTGCCATTGCCCTCTGTCGACCATATCCGATACCCTGTGCTGGTGCTCATAGACACTGGTATTTTACGAATCTCTGCATCATGGGGGCTTTTCTTTTCGCACGTCGCGCTTGTGGCATATTGGACGGCTCGCTGTACACAGCTTTCGGGATATAAATATCTGCTATCGGTCTATACGAGCAGTTAATTCTGGGACACATCTGGAGTGGTGGTGAGGAGGCGGAAGAAGCAGGTCAGGGAGAGGAGGCCTGGGATCTCAAGTGGTCAAGTGGCCTGTATAGGTATTTTTGAGATGGTAATCTGCATCTCAAAGTCTAAGAAGAGATCATTCTCGTGAGATCAGTCAAGGGGTTATTACTGGCATTAATTGAAGAGTCTTCCGTTGATTGAGCATTGAGCGGTCGTGGTTGTGTTGACCCCTATAAACTGCTGTCTATGGTGTAGAGAGTAAAAGTGCCCGCAGTATGAACATTTTGATTCGAGTACGTGTAATATTTGTATCAACCTCCAACAACGTCCACGACTAAACTTCTCAGGCTGCCGTTCAAGCCTTCACCCCTGGCTTTGACTCATCCTCTGTTGTAAGACAGACTTGACTTTCTCGGGCCAGTGAGCGTCGTGGATGAAGTTTTTTCCATAAAGTGCTTCAGATCATTTGCGTCCCCCAAAACCACGAATATATTGACAAAGTCACACACAACTTGCAATATTCAGCCAATAACCGAGTAAAACCCTCTCTCAAGCTGGCTTTCGGGACATATCATTCGACTATTCAAAACACGCATCCTCGCTCGTGTATGAACAGGGAGAAGAAACCCAGGCTGGTCATTTGTGCACATTGTTGCCCAGCTTCAAACCACGCTGTTTGGAGTTGTAAAGGATTACTTTAGAAGATTGAGAATACACCTCCTTCGTGACTCAAATCCTACCATCACGTCTCGGGCTATACAACTCTGCAGGTCTACGACGGCCTTTCCACAAGCTTGGTCATCTAGCATTGGGAGAAGTTTTGGTCTATTAAGTCAACGCCAGTTCACCATGTCGACGGAGCCCGCGGGCAGAGAAAGCGGAAGAGGCAGAGGTGGTGGTCAAGGCCAAAGTCATGGTCGTGGCTCGAGACACGCCTCCCAACCCCGTACTGTTCTAGTCTCCAAAGCCATGTCGCGGCTTCTCCGCCACGCCGCCGTAGAAGAACGCATCCCGATCGACAAGCATGGGTATGTGCGGATGGACCATCTGCTGGGATGGCAGAGGCTACGGAGCATGAAGCCTCCCGTGACGTTTGGAGAGGTCGTCGAGGCCGTCCGAGACAACGAGAAGAAACGCTTTGCTTTGAAATATATTGGAGAAGGAGAAGAAGGAGGGAATGACCCCGGACCTATCCCGGTACGGACAGGGACACTGTCAGAGACACAGACTGCACGTACTGAAGCAGGCGTCACTAAATCGGCGGCGACAGACCAAACAATCGAAATAGCAACAGAGGCACAGGACCAGAGCCAGAGCCAGGAACCGGAACAGGCAAAAACAGACTCAGAAACCCAACGAGCAATTTCCATGTTCCAGTCCAACCAGGACGCCGACGACCTGGACCCCCGCCACTTCCTGATTCGCGCCACGCAAGGCCACAGCATGCAGACCATCGAAGCCGAAAGCCTGCTGACGCCCATCACGCTCGACGACCCGGCGACGATTCCCGAAACGGTCGTCCACGGCACCTTCTACGGCGCGTGGGACCGGATCGTCCAGAGCGGCGGCCTGAAGCGCATGAAGCGAAACCACGTCCATTTCGCCACCGGTCCGGCGCTGGACGACGTCCTGCCGTCGCCACCCTCAAACAACGGTTCTGGAGAAGAGTCGACGGGATCCCATGTCGGCGGCGGCACCTCTGCCGTCCTGCTCGGTAAGGACAAAGTCATCAGCGGCATGCGCGGTGATGCCCAGATCTTGATCTACGTCGACATCCGCAGGGCGTTGGCCGAGAGGCCGGACATGAAGTGGTGGAGGAGTGAGAATGGGGTCATTCTCACGGAAGGGGTCTCAGAGGCGTCACCAACTACAACGCAGTCACTACCGGCGTCGGAGAATGGCGCTGGAGAGGGACAAGGCATACCTCCTGACGATGGAGCACGGCAGTCGGACGAAATGAAGAAGGGCAGCAAACCGCCCGAGCAGGAGAAATTGGTCCCCATGGAGTACTGGCTTGCGGCTGTCGAAGTCAAGGAAGGCCTCGGTCTGCTGTGGAAACATGGAGAGGGCACTGTGCGTGAATTACCGGAACACCTGCGCAGTCGAGCTCTGCCGATGGGCAAAAGAGGACATGGACCTGGACGGGGTCGAGGTTGGGGCAGAGGTCAGGGAAGAGGCTGATCATGATGCGTCAGTTTGACACGAGGCTGTCAAGGCTAAGCAGAGGTGCTCTATAGAGTTACTGCAGACTACTCGATAGATGCGGTCTATGACTAGAGTTTGGACGACCGTATGACTCAAAAGAATACGAATGGTTTGAAGAATCGTGTACCATAGAGGCACGTGGTCAATTGACTATCTGGATCCAATGGCCATTCGAGAGGCCGAAGCATGCATGCTTGTATGCTGAGGGGTTCTCTGCTGTTCCAAGGGGTGTTGCCATGCCCGCTGATGCCTTTGCCGACCCAGGCCAGCTGGAATGAGCAATGTCGGCTCTCAGTAGGAAGCCAGGGCGGACAGCCATTCGACATGGTATAAACCTCTGATGTTGAAAGGCTCACCTTGAAGCTCCCAAGTTTGCGAGGCCGTTCAGCTGTTGCCGCGGGCTTTCCTTCTTCCGTATCAATATTCAAGACTCCAGGCCATCTACGACCGCCATATTTGTCGTCGCTGGTCAGTGACAGAATGAGAACCGCGTTCGGTTCTGCGGGAGTTGTCTGTTTGACCCGGGCAAGCACGCATTTGTGGTCTTGCCATTGCAAAGGTTGCATCAAGACGTCACCTTAGACGTGGGCTGCCAGACGCCATGGCTGTCGTGGTGGCGCCGAGGTTGCCCCTGTGGTGATGGTTTCCCTGACACGACTTGCAGCCTTGGATTGCGTCCCGACCATTGTTCGAGGTGTGCTGAAGCTGCGGCTAACATTTTTCCGAGCAGACTCACTTCGCCGGTGTTGGAGGCGGCCCCATGTTGACCTTCTTTGATGGCGGAACCTGTGGCACCTTGAAGCCTCCTACCGATTGTCCAGAATTAACGTGGGTGAATGTACCACGGGAGAAATATCCAGCACTTTCGGCCTCGCGTTTTCGCTTCAACTCGGCCTGGACTTTGGGGTCGACGAGCTCCAAGCCCTGGACTGGCGTGAACGCGATCGAACTTGCAATACCGGCACCCACACCGGTCGTGCGGAGACCTTGAGCTCGCAGGGTCGTGGCATTCCCACCCAAGGAAGTCCCGAATCCTTTCAAAGACGTGTTCATGCCACTGTTAAGACTCGTTGCTGTCCCGGAGCCGCCCCAGCCCGGGTTCTTCTTGCTCAACTTGGCCATAGTGCGCCGGTCGATCTGCGTCGCACGAATGCGACCGTCGTTCGCCTGGCCAATCATGCCTAATCCGGCTGTACCTGCGCCAGTTCCGTAGCCGACTTCCTTCTCCTCCTTTCCGAATGCTAACCTGTTCTGCTGTTTCCTGAGCTCCGTCATGGCGGTCGCCTCCTTGGCTTTACGAGCTCTCCTACCGCCACGTTTGCGACTGGGTTTATCGTCCGGTGCGGGTAGAGCTCGAGGTCCACGATTCGGTGGAGGCTCCGTTAACTTGTCCAGTCGCCTAAGACAGTCTTCTCGCAATTGCTCTCCTGTCGAGCCGTCT
Organism: Capronia coronata CBS 617.96; assembly: GCF_000585585.1. Lineage (NCBI taxonomy): Eukaryota > Fungi > Ascomycota > Eurotiomycetes > Chaetothyriales > Herpotrichiellaceae > Capronia > Capronia coronata. Next base: position 1,747,838 of record NW_006912899.1, read on the forward strand.
GGTGCCTGATGGACGCTGTCCACACGCGCGGCGAGAATCAGCTTGCCGGATACGATACGCATGGCTTGGACTCTCAAGTCGTTGGGGATGCTCTGGATTAGCGGCGAATGGTACAGGAATCCCTGCTGCCTTATGCCAACGTTGGTGGCTAAGCCGCTCTGCCTCTGCTTCCTCGAGCCCATTGCGGGGACGTTGCGGTCCGGTGTTTTGGCGAGACCTTTCAGACCACCGGCATAATTGAGCAGTTGGGCCGCCGTGAGCGAGCCGATGAGCGCAGTGAGGTTCGGCGCAAACACATTCATCCGAGACTGGACATATTCTGTGAGAACCTTTTTCGCTCTATCCAACTGGAGGGCCATCTCGCACGCGCGTAGGGTCGTCTCAAGCTCCGCTCTACTGAGTTCGTGGCCTCGCGTCGTTGTAGCTTCCACCGTAACCACCATCAACGTGGGTCCATCCAAGACAGACCGAAGAGGTTGTCCGACGATATTGTCGGAGGAATCAGCCAGGGCCTTGATGTTCTCGAGAGGTCCATTCCTGATGATTGCCACTGTTTTCGCATAATCGATCGGGTTCGTCACGAGTGTCTCTAGTTCAGGGAAGCGCGCAGAGTAATGGTCGCGGATGAATTTGTGGACGAGGATGATTTCGCTGTCTATTTGCGTCGAGAGCGAGTTGGACTGGGTCAGTAGGTGGTATTCCGGATTGTCTTCTATCGATCCCACGCCCGTTGTTCGCTGATCCGGCGGGATATTCTGGTAATGGGAAATTCTCTGAGAAGAGGACGAACCGTCAGGACTGTGACCATCTTTATGTAAACCGAAAGGGCTTTGGCATAGCAAGCAGCAGCGGGAGTCATATGCTTACCTCGAGAACTGGCTGCAGAGTCTTCATGAGGCCAGCTACACTCCTCACGTCCCGGACACCTCCTAACCGCATCTTTTCCACTTTGGCTTTGGTGTCATCCTCATCGTCGACGGCGTCTGTCCCGCCCGTATCGGCAGCGATCGCTTCAGCCTCTTCTTCTTCTTCTTCTTCTTCTTCTTCAACGTCCCCCATGCGCTCATCTTGTCCCTCGTGTTCTCCTCCTAGCACTCCGTTTTCGTGGCCACGTACATCTTCGTCATCCTGGAAGCCGTCTGGGTGGTCCTCTTTTTCAGAGCCAGAATCTTCGAAATCGTTCAAGAGCTCGTCTGCGAGGGTCGCCATGATGGGGGGAGGCTTTGGGCAGAAGGTCCAGATATGTTGTCGGCTGCAACCGCAGACAGAAGAGATCAAAAAGTTTACAAAGGAGATGATGTATGCATACTACCTGTAGTTAGTACTGGTGGTGTGGAGAGTCGACAGCCTTATGGCGGTGGCAGCCTTGACATCTTGGAAGCCCAGTGTAATAAACTCTTCCTTGGCGCGGGAGTTTGGGATCAAATCAGGTCCTGTAGGATCTCTCTTCAAGACAACACTTGAGAGTATTACTACCCAGACCTAGGACCCTCTCAGGTCTATCTCTAGACTTCACGACAATAAAGATTTGTCGGTCTAGGCGACGCAGCTATGTCGAACACCAATGAGCCGTTCTACGTGCGCTACTAGTATAGACTCCCCTCCGTCGTCTGTCGAACGAGTATTGATTATGGACAGTTCCGGCCACTCTGGAAGATTCGGCCACGAGTTTTTAGGTGAGATTGCTCTGTTGCTGGTCGCAAGGATGTACGCTGATGGGTTAACAGAGTTTGACTTCCGAGCCATTGGCGATGGACGGAGCGCGACTGCAAGATATGCCAACAATTCAAACTACCGCAACGACTCCCTTATCCGCAAAGAGAGTACGTTTGACACCCTACATAACGTCGCGTCGCTTACAAGGACCCAGTGTGTGTCAGCGCCCTCCTCATCTCCGAAATCAAACGCATCATCAAAGACAGCGAAATCATGAAGGAGGATGATTCTCGGTGGCCGCAGAAGAACAAAGACGGAAGACAAGAGCTCGAAATCAGGCTAGGAAGTGATCATATCCAATTCGAGGTCTGCTGAGAGCCCCTTGGCCATCACGACGGCAGCTGTTGACTGTTTACTAGACTGCGAAGATTGGCTCCCTTGGGGACGTGACGGACTCGGCAGATCCGGAAGGACTGCGAGTCTTCTACTATCTTGTGCAGGATTTAAAGGCATTGGTGTTCTCGTTAATATCACTGCATTTCAAGGTATGCCGGTTTCTTGGGGTATGGAGGACATTCTGACCTGAACTTTGCGCAGATCAAGCCAATCTAGACAGCTCTCTTCGATCGAATTGCCTCACGAATCGAACGACGACACAGCGATCCGCGGCCGCCAGCAGAAATCAGCAGCTTATGAATTCAGCCCATGGGTTTGACAGAAGCGCTTCAAGAGACTACGGAATCATTGCGATCGATGATGCCAGTGACCAATATATGTGCCCATGCCCATGCCCACGCCCGCGCCCAGCGTCCTGAATGGGACGACCTCGACGCAGTAAACGGGGACACTGCAGCAGCCGCCCTGCCTCGTGATAATTACAAGCGGCTATCATGGGACTGACAAGAAGCTGTGCAAGCGTGAACAGACCAAGGTCCAAGATATTGTAACATGGAATACAATGATGAAATCATAGAATCTGGGAGAGTGTCTGGTGAGGGCGAATGTAATGCAGTGTGTCTCGAGTGTCCAATGTTCATACCCCGCAGACACGCCGAAGCCGGTGCTGGTTGTCAAGTACGTACCTAAGGTAGTAATTCAACCATCCATTTCTATCGCGGAACATTAGCTTGTGCCTCATACTTGCGCTCACTACGTACTATCATCATCGACGGTTTTCCACTCCATCTGTTTCTTACAGCGTCGCTCGCCATCTCATCATCGTCAGTTTGGCTATACAGTATACCAACCTCTGCGTCACCGATACCGTCTCCCTCCGCCTCCGCCTCCGCCTCCGCATCACGGTTCATCACGATTCATCACCGTTTCTCCGTCGAACCGGTCGTACCGCTTCGCACCAGCAGTTTTCGCGCATCATTGCAGGTCACCGTCCATAGTCGCTCCATATGATAATCTCGCGATCCGTCACTTTTCAATGCCAACTCATGCATCGGATCCTCCCGCTAGCCCTCACCAAATTGATCTAGGTCAAACTGGTGTCGCGTGTCCTGCACCCTTGACGCCACCTCTAGAAGGCCATGGCAACCATCAAACAGGGCATGGTTTCGCCCAGCAGAGATCTATGGGCGGCGATGGGGTCAGTCGACAGTCTATGAGCGACAACACCGCGACAGGCATGTCGTTGCTTCAAGAGGAGAGCCTGTACAATCCACCGGAGAGCTTCCAGGGAGATCCGCCGACCGAGCCTTCAGCAGAGCTGAAAGAAGGTGACGTTTTACTTGACGAGGGTGTTGCTAAGGTAAACGGAGTATCGCAAACGGAAACATACGAGACCGCGTGCATGATTGATCTGGCGGAGGCCAACCCGAAGGGCCCTGTGTCAAGCAAGACATCAGCCGCCCGAGACATGCAGACCATAATGAAGGACAGCGACTTGGGCACCCTATCACCACCCTCAGAAGTCCGTACAGAGGACAGGAAAAGGGGATTCTCGGGCACCCCAGGCCAGGCTGGGATCCCTTCGATTGATCAAGAGCTGGACTGGTCCAGCGAGGAGAAGGAATGGGACTGTTCGCGCCGGCGGCTTCGTCCACAATATCCATCGGCCACGTTCCAACCATATGCCAAGTTCAAAGGAACACAACAATCAGACCGCCAGGTATACAATGTTGAAGTCACCATCCTGACTGTCGACATAGAACAAGCGAGCATGTCGGGCTACCTGCAGATCTGCGGGCTCACTCCCGACCACCCGACCTTGACCACGTTCTTCACGGGAGAAATCATCGGCGGACCCAACCAGAAATACAGCTTCAGGACGAGAGACCCGGCATGGGGTGCCAGTGACAAGACAGACTTGATCCACTGGGCCCGGTTCCCTGCCTGGCGGCCACTGAGCCCTCATGCGAAACGCAACATCAATTTCGTGTACCCGCTCAACCACGAGGATTGGTGGCAGCAGGAGCACATCTTCATGAGATGGAAGGAACATTTTCTGGTCCCGGACTACAAGCTGAAGAGCATCCAAGGGGCCAGCTTCGAGGGGTTTTACTATATATGTTTTAATCAAGTGGAGGGACGAGTGAGTGGGATCTATTTCCACTCCAAAAGCGAGAAGTGAGTGTTGATGTTTGTTTACGTCTTCCCGGTGTCTGTCGCTGACCATGTAGAAACAGGTATCAACAACTCGAATTGAAGCACGAGGGCCAGCCAGGCGTTTGGGGGAGGGGTGTTTGCCCTGCGATTGAGTTTCGGTAGCGATCTGAGATATTCCTTGACGAGCCACATACTTGCTTGCTATGTATCCTCAGTGTGTACATGGGTTGGCATCGGAACTGCGTTTGCTTGCGTTGCTTCACATACTTAGGATCTGGTACAGCGGGAAGATGCAGAGAGTGGCGGGATACGCTTCAATTCGCCGCGGGTGTCTCTCACCTGCTGACGAGGCCATGGATCGGCAATATGACATGATGAGATAGATGATGGCATTGTCTATAACTTAATGCTCTGGAGTTTTTGTCGCTCGAGGAAGGGATATTTTGCTACCATGAAAACGGGCTGTTGAGATAGAACTGAACGAGCTGCATGTACTCGCTTGTGAGGGAGCTGAACCGAATTGCGGCTGAAAGGTCACATAGAGCGTCGAGGACCGTGATGCGTAGACTCGGAGGAGATGCGCGCACATGTCTCTGTATTCTCTATACAAATGATCAGACCGGGATCACTCATCCAACCACTCTTCTTATTGGGCAGTCTATCATCCTGGGCCGCCTCCTCCTCCTCACTTCGGCCTCATTGACTCTTGATATAATATTGTCGGAGTCGCCACAGCCATTGTCTTCCATTTGCCGTCCTTTCGAGAGCATTTCAAGCCCGTGGCTGGCACTCACTCTCGTTTCGCGTGCGGGTTCTTGCACCGTCCTGCTCATCGTCTGTCGCTCCGCTCTATCTGCGCTCGCCACCGACGGTTGGAGGCACGCTGCTTGCGGAATACTTCTTTGATCGATCTCGACTGTTTCTGGTGAACATATACAGCGGATCCACGTACATTATGATCGCGCATCATGGTGAGTTCGTCTTTGATGCTGGGCGCATCTATGCATTATGCACAACGCCAAAGTCACCCGCGCGCTGTCTTCACAGTCTACGACTAACGCAGCCTGACTTCTCTAGGGGTGCTGTACATCAAGACCTGCGGACTCCGATAGTCCTGATGATGGGCGCCATCCCGGGCCTCCCCAAGTTCGACACTCTTCTCACGCCATCACCTCTCGGACTGCCATCAATGGCGGATCTCTCGACCCTGAACCACGCACCTTCGCTCCTCCTTCCGGCCTATCGGTCCATCACAGTGAGACTTCGAGATCTGCGCTCTCCACCCCTCGGCATTCGATGCAGGAACCGATCTCCCGCCCGGACCGACAGCCGTCCCTTGCCGATCACTACAACCTTCCGCTCAAACGACCGAAGCCATGGAAGAGCACGGAACGGTCCTGGACTCGCACCCAGCTGGACAGAGAGAGACACGAATTCTTCGAGACACGGGTGACAGGAAGACCAGAAATCTGGGATGGCCTCATGCATGCGCTCTTGTGCTTGCGAGAGGGGGATTTGGCAGATGCGCAGGGCATCCTGAACGCGCTCGCCATCACATTGCCCACGGGAAGGCTCGAGGACGGTGCTTACGATGAAGTCGGAAACTTGTACACTCTACCTGAGGCGGTCATATCGGATCCTATCGACGTTATCGAGGGCAGGGCGGATCCGGAGTATGTGCCAGAGCTGGGTATCAGTGACGTGGATGTGCTCTCATCCAAGTTGGAGGCCGCCGGCGAACGACCCAATACCTTGAACCAGGAAGACACCAGCAGCGAGAAGGCCAAAGAAGCCAAGGGAAAGGCGGTCGTGGAGAGGGACGCTATGAAGGTCAAATGCCGTCTGAGTGATCGTGGAGGGCCCGACGTCGTTGTACTCCTCGGCAAGAATCAGAGGGTTGCCGCTCTCACCCAGAGAATCAGAGATGAAACTGAGGTATGCAGGTCAAAAAGGTTGTCGTCGCGTCTCCACACAGCTAACGCTCTCTTTCTCTCTCAGGTTCCTAGTCAGGCGCAAATACGAATTGCATACTTAGGCAGGATCTTGGACAACAGACTCTCTCTGCCCGAACAAGGCTGGAAGGAGGGCCATGTTGTCAACGCGCTGGTTGTCGGCAGGTTTGCTTGATTTGTTCTTGGGCATCTGCGGAGTCCCGCATGACCGTCGAGTGTCGGTCAAGGAGTTATGGAGCAACAATGTCTTGCCAGTGGCCGTTAACGATTCCCGATACCTTGCTCAGGGTATGCCTGACGAGGAGATGTACGAAGGGAAGCAAGATAGCAGCAATCAGCAAATAAGCGGAGGCGTCAGTGGCTAGGAGCTATCACATGGGCTTGAATTATGGAAGGAGTTCTTGCAAGGTTGATCTCTCACGAACAGGGGGAGAAGGGTCATGAACTGTGGGCTGATGATGGTCTACCATCTGGAGTATCGGGCCATGAGAGTTGACGATGACAATAATATCACGGTTCAGCTAATGCTCTTTTTCTCTTCCTTTCCGCATGTGTGCCATTTTCAAGGGGGTTTGAGAGTCACATCAACTTTTTTGCGTATTAATTGATCCCATGGAAAAAGGGGTCAAATTCCTTCCCGTTGCGCGAGGCTGCGGTTGCCAAGGCTGCCTGCGAATATATTTATTGTATTTGTCCAACTCAAACTCGAACTCGAACCTCAGTTTCTCACCCAATTCACTCACTCACCCAATCGATTCTCATACAGGATTGTTCCAGACAATCCGTTATGCTAAATGCCTTGGTGATGCTCGCGAGTGCCTGATATGAGGACCACGCATGCGGTGATATCAAGGAATACGCCTAAAGAGGCCGTCCTGCGACCACCACCATCCGCCAGCTATTGAAATACAGAGTTTATGATTCTGCCTTCTCTACAATGTCAGTAACAAATTCCAGCCCTCCTTCGCCGTCAGCGGTCTCGACATTCATCTCGCACTCCGGGGCCAAATCCGCCTCGGAGGCGCTTGCGCTCGAGATCATGCACAATCTACAACACCAACACAACTGGACCGACCTGAAGCGACACCTGGTCCATCTCAAGGCTCTATGCACTTCAGGCTCAACCGTTCTCGACCGTCCAGTACGCTCAGCGAGCCCTTCCGGCACTGGCACTGGCAATGCATCACCCTCTCCCTCCTCGTCTGGGATATCGACGCCGTCCACAGCTACCGCCTCACCGGGAGCTGGTGTCGTCACCATCATCTCAGGTCTGCCGCCACAACACAGCTACATCCATCCCGACCTGCAGGCCCAGCTGTTGAAGTATGGACTGTCGGACACGGCACTGCCCGTCCAGCGCGAGTTCGTGCTCCCGCTTGCGCTGGGCGAGAAATGGTCCTTGGCCCGGTTCTGCGCCGTCTTTGACCAACTTCCTGAACGGGACTTAATTACGGTCTATGCCACCACCACCACCGGCTCGGGACCTGGGGCGCCAGAGACGGGTGGACGACGACAAGGAATTGCCAACGGCCAAGCAGCTTCCGGAAAACGGAGTCTTTATGAGCACCGAGACCAGAGGCGGGTGTTGCTGGGCATGAGGGCGCGGGAGGGCGGCGGAGGAGATGGCACGGTGGTGTATTACATTATGCAGGAGGGCGAGGTCAAGCCTAGACAGAACGGTTGAAGATTCTTTCTGGGCTGGCTGAGGCTGCCTCAGGCCGTGCTAACCTACATCTCTCGAATGAGTAGCGGCTACTCGACCTGGCCATCCCGTCCGGTCCTTTCTGCTCCTTTGGCGGCAAGACCGGCGTCGGCGTCTGCTGTCTTTGAGCGAGAAACAAGAGGAGCTGGCAGTGAGATGGACCAGGGGTTGATTGGAGGATCACCTGTTGAGACCAGGGATCAACATTTGCGGCGTGAGGGAAGGCTGAAGTACCCTCCCACCTGAGGTTCAGGCTTGTTTCTCGACGAACCAAAGCCCAAGGCTGAGTGCCAAAACAGATGGCGGTCCCCTCAGAACCATCCGGGTGAGATGTCCGCCATCTGTTACTCGTATGGCACCCAGCCTTAGGCCCTACGTAGAATACTTAGGAACTTCTGGGGTCGGGACATGCCCCCTGAAGAAATCCGAGAGACGCTCACCCACCTACTTCTTACCTCTCTGGGATGTACACGTCACGAGCAGAGGGACAATAACCTGGAATATATACCAGAAACAGGATTAAAGTATCAATTACGATGCTTTTCGATTATATAGGTAGCCGTTAACCCAAGACGGTGGTTGCGCCTCTGTCATTCGTGATCATTCATTGATTGTCCTTCCATCCCCGTCCCATTGTCGTGAGTAATTCGGTCTCGTTACGCTCCCTGATCCAGATCTTTCTCCCTCGAGCCTGGACATGTCGCCCGAGTTCGTCGCCCTCGATGACCGTAGCAGTGCACCGCTCTGCCAGTTCACGCTGAAGACAGTAGACCAATAAAAGGGGGCTAAACAATAGGATAACAGAACACAACACAAAACGAAATGAAATGAACTTCCCTCCCAAAATTCGCCAACTAATGTCGAGTGAACCATTGATGGCCCTTCAACTTCTCCGACCGGACGCCGCGACCAGCATCGCCCTGATCAAAAGGAGGAGGAGGCCGAGGGCGGTGCCGGTCTTGTTTGGCCGACTTCTTCGCGTCCTTTTTGTCCTCCTTGGCTTTCCGTTCGTGGAAGTCGTCCACCGACTCCACCACGTCGTACTCGTGCACGGGGATCCCCTCGATCCTCTTGACCCTGGAGCCCTCGACAAAGACGCAGACGCCGGCGAAGATGGCGACGAGACAGCCGAATGTGATGAACACGCCCGTTCCCCATGACGGACGGTCGAACCGGTTGTAATACCACATCCAGACGCACAGACAGACCTGAAACGCCGTATTGAGCATGTACATCCACACGACGAAGTCAAGCGTCCAGGATCTGGTCGGCGGCGCTCTGTTGCCGGTCAACGGGGCCTCGGGCATGGATGTTGCCGGGAGAGGGACGGCAGGATTCTCTTCCAACTTGGCCATCTCTTCCTCGCTGTAAGGGGGAGGAGATTCGGGCGTCCGAGGATTCTTTTCGCTGTACACGGGCGGCGGGCCCATGTCTTCGGGCAGCTGGTCGGAGCCGGGCAGACGGTACCAGGATCGATAGATGCCCGCGAGCCGGCGATGGTAGTGCTGATTGCCGCCCAGTCGCCAGCGCACGACGTAGTAGAGATCCCGCGCCCGCCACGGAAGAAGCCCAAACGCCGTCACGCAGAACAAGCCGGTGAGGACCTGCGAGTCGATTTCAATCCACTTCTGCCGCGCGCTGCTGTCGTCCTCGCAGTTGGGATGGCACATTGCCGGCGCGGCTTTGAGGAGGACGAAGAAGATCATGGCTCCCCAGCCGACGACGTTGAGGCCGTAGACAGTCACAAAGAATCCGAACGGCGTGAGGAAGAACTTCCAGAACGCCCGCAGCCCGATCATGGTGGACTGTGTCCAGGTGTGTTTCTTGGGAAATCGGTAGCCGTTGGGATAGGTGCCAGTGTCGTCGGGCCCGTTCTGGATGTGAACGACTTGCGCTTCATTGGCGTCGTGCTGCGAGGAAGACATGAACGAGACCCTCTCCTGCGTCTCGGCCGTGTATAAGTGTTTCTCGGGAGTGCTTTTGAAAACCATGCTAGATCAGTTACTCGGGCCTATGATGTGATATGTTTAGGGGGGAAGAGGGGTTTCATATACTCATGGTGGTGTACTGGCTGGATTTCTCCCGTACTAGTATGATCCTGGACTTGTACGGTCGCAGCCTCCTCGGCCAGAGGCTCCTGCAGCGGCATCGACGCCTTTCGCGGGAAATACTCATGTCGCTCCTCCACAATGACAGGTTGCGCGCCAGGTACTGCGGACAGAGAGCTCTTCCTGGTCCTGGTGCTGGCCGAACTGGTGCGTGCGATCCGTCGGCGGTGGATTTCATGGGGATTCGTCCCTCGACGCTCCAGCTGTCCTTCATGCGACCACCCTGCGTCTGCAAACGCGCCGTTTCTGATCTCGGGCAGCGTGGGGATCTTGGACCCGACCTCGCCTGTGGCCTGCCACATGCCCAAGGGAGGATTGCTCTCGACAAACGATTGCATCAAAGAAGAGGTGCGCGTGCGGGTGGAAAGGGACAGGCGCGAAGTGATCGACGGCCTTCGGCTCCCGTCTCTACTCCCATCTTCATCTTCTCTCGTGTACGAGTCCCCATTCTCCGTGGTGAAGGCAGGAAACGGTTCTGCTTGAGCAGGTTGGTTGGCCATGGCGGCCGAGGCGTGAGATTGGAGTATTTGACACGTGAAACAGATGTGGTTGAGGAGGGTTCAACGGCGACTAGATGCACGGGCACCGAGACTTATTGTTCTCCTAGGACATAGTATAAAGACATCAAGCATGCAAGGACGACAAGCGCAGGAATGAGGATTTGCAGGTTGGGTAGGTATGTTTGTTGTGCAACGTTGTCCTCCCAGCGTTGGCATTTTCCTTTCATAGTACGGCCGACCAACAACTTTGCGGACACTTTCAAAGCCTAGAATATCAGGGATTCCTTCAGCCTGCAGGGCCCAGTCTAGGCGCTTACTAGGCAGTCACTATCGGGGCTGCTAGACTCTGTCTGGTTAAGGGGACCCCCCAGCAGAGGTGTCCCTAGGGTCCTAATGTCCGCTGCAGTGGGTCGGTCTAGATACAGAGTAAGCACCCCTCCCCCAATGGAGCCCCCTAGCCCACCTGGCACTTAGCTTCCAGCTTGTTTAGGTGTATTATTTAATTGGCTTGGGCTAGGCAGGCCTCCCCGACCTCATTGCCCTAATCCTGGATCAGTCTTCCGCTGAGCTGAGCATCAATGTCATCGACTTCATCCTGACTAACGCATGAACACGAGCCCACGGAGCCCAAAGGTCCAATTGACACCCTGTTCTGCCTGCTGGCACCTTTCACGGGCATCAGGTTGGTGACTGGCGCTTAGTCACATCTGTTTTTGCTCAACTCATCACCAGCGCTTTCTCCCAGCAAGGTTGAAGCTCTACCACCGATGCTGCTCGCTCGGCAATATGCGTCAGGATTCCAACCTTCAGACTTTCTAATCGGACACTCAGTTGTAGACAAGTTATCACAAGCTTACATAGGTACAATGCACATCTCATGCTAGTATATGTGCAAAAACATCCTTGGAGCAATTTTCCTATTCTATCTCCTTGACTCGAACTTGTTACGCGGCACAAATGAGCAAAACGAGTGAGTAAAATGGTATTTTTGCGGCGCTAATGCCGAGCGCTAAGGATGTATGTCCTCTGGACCTCGTAGGTCGCAAAGCTAGGTATCAATGTCTAAGCGCAGCTAATACATTCATTGTCATCATGAACCCATGGTTGAACTGCCCTCAACCTTCATGCCTTTCGTTCAATATCCGCCAGTGCGGCTATGGGCGTTGGCTCGATAATCAGCATCAGAGTCGACGCGAGGATCGAGCTTGTTGGCCAGGTTGGAGGAGTGAGGACCGGCTGTTGCATTACCTCCTGTGGTTGAGGTCGGGCCGTATCCAGAGCTTCCATGAGTCTGGCCATAGCCTCCGCCAACTGCGCTGGAAGCATCGGAGTCAACGCGAGGGTCGAGCTGGTTGGCAATGTTGGAGGAATGAGGCCCCGCCGTTCCGCTGTGTCCCCCAGTAGTTGTGCCATACGCAGAGCTGCTCTGACCATACCCGCCAGCAGTGCCGGTGGCATGGTGGGAAGAATGAGGTCCGGTGGTAGCGTTGTGTGCAGGAGTCGTGCCGTATGCGGAGCTTGACTGACCATATCCACCACCAACAGCGCTGGTTGGCTTATTGCGATGGTCCGCATCCGAATCGACTCGAGGATCGAGCTTGTTTGCGAGGTTGGAGGAATGAGGGCCCGCTGAGGTATTTGCGGTGTTGTGACCATAGCCTGACCCGGCCGTGGTGTGTCCACCGCCGTGACTGCCATGGCCGGTATTCAAGGTCGATGAATCATGAACACCCGTGATGCTGTGGCCATTGGTAGCAGTGGTGTGGCCGGTGGTGGTGTCTTGAGTCTTGTGGCCAGTCAAGACTTCTTTCGCTTTGTTCACGAGTCCGGACATGATTGTTGGGGTACTGAAGTGTTGTTTGTGTTTGTAGTGTTTGGGTTTGTAGTGTTTGGGTTTGTAGTGTTTGATGTTCAGATGATAGTATTTGAGTTCAGTATCAATGGGGGTGCGAGTAGAGGAGATCAGCAGGCTGAGGAGTGGGAATTGCGGTTTATATAGCAGTCAACCAGTGTCACTGCCTGCCTCACCCGGCCGTGAAGAACAGAATGGCAATCACTAACCTGAAACAAGAACGTTTCCAGTGCTACGTCACATCAGGTCACTATTAGCAGCGTTCCTTCCATCCAAGAAGCAAAAGAAGGCGCAATCACGGATTGCAGTGACCGTCATAGTAATTCAAGTTCAAGTTGGCGCTTGCCTTCTCCGGCATCACGAATATTTGCATTGTTGTTGAACCGACAAGGCGTGCTTCCCATATTTGGGAGGAGCTGATTGGCTGCCACAATACCCAGCCACATATCCAGGCACATCGGGCGTCATGGCTCCGTCATTCGCCTGTCACAAGTTGGACCAAGGGTGACGCTAAATTCCCCATCAGGCTTAGTATGCATTAGCTCCGGCCCCCGCCAAGAGAGTTCAAGGAACGATCGCCTCGTGACTGAGGAAATCTGGGGAAAGGCTGACGTTGCATGGACAGGGGCCGGAGAACTTGAATGCGAATCCGAGTATCTGCACCAACCAAGTAAATCGAATTGAACAGCCTTCAGGTAGCAGTCGTGAGGCAGAAGTAGAACAACCAGGTCTGATTGTTTGCTTTGTGCATGAATGGCGACATCAGGCCGCTTAGTTGTTGCCAGCGTTCACAACGTATTTCATCACAGCCTCCTTCAGAGCCTGAATCTCACGCTGTGTTTTGATGAAGACTTCCCGGTATTGGTCCAGGCTCTCCTGCACAACCTCGGTTCGACTCTTGCGACCCTCGGAGATCGCCTTCATCTTAAGTTCCATCTCTTTGCGGAGGAACGGCTTGCTGACACTGACGTCGAGGCCGACATTGTCATATCCCTCAATCAATGCCACCCCAAGTGTCGTAGGAATGAACTCTTGCAGGGAATTGCGCCCGCCTCCGGACCGGGGTCTGGTGTCAACATACGAGCGATCCTTGATCTTGGAAATGTGCTCAGCCATTGTTGCGTCGGTGCCGATCCCATTTGCATCCATGAGGGAGATAAGTTCGGGTTCGGTAAGGTAGCCAGGCGCTGTAGTCTTGCCCTCGGTCATGTTGGCTTCTGAGGGCTCGAATGTTTCGCCCACGGTGAAATTGGGGAGCTGCTGACTGCTTTCCCACTTGTCGTACACATAGACATCAAGGTAATTCCGTTCAAGGACCAGGAGCCCATGGGTGTGAAAAGTCTCACTACCCCAAAGTAGCTCAATATCGGTGGCAAGGCCCTTCGCATCATCTGAACAGCAAGCAAGAAATCTTCTGGTCACAAACTCGTACACCTTTCTCTCGTGTTGGTCAAGGGCGGACGGGGCAGCATAGTTGACAGGATGGATTGGGGGATGGGCTTGGTCGTTATGGCTTCCCGACCGGGGAGTTCTCATTCCGCCATCAAGCAATCCTTGTGCGTATTGTCCCCACCGGTCGTCTCGCGTCTGCCGCTCGATGATCGGACGAAATCCAAACTCGTGAGGGAATTGGTCAGTTTCTGTACGGGGATAGCTGATGAAGCCTTTGGTGTACAGCTTTTCCGCAACAGCCATTACTTGATGACTAGTCATATGGAGGAAGCGGCTCCCTTGCTTCTGCAATTCGACGGTGGTCAAGGGTAAAGGGCGCCATTTCGAGGTTGGCTTCGTCTGCACTTTGGTAACCTTGGCGTATTTGGCGTCAAGGCATGCCTCGAACAATATGGTGACCGCTGCTCGGTCGAAGAGATGGACTCTCCGCCAGTTGAAATTGACGCGTATTCCATCCCGGAGGTGGACGAGCTTGATCAACCAAAAGTTCTCCGGCTTGAAGTTCCTCACCCTGTTATACCGGTCGACGACAAATCCCAGGGTCGGAAACTGACACGAGCCGTAACTGATCGTCTTGTCTCGAAGGTTCTCGCTTAAGCTTTGGAGCTGAAGACTCTGTAACCTCGTGAACGACGCCCCAATGCGCAGATCAAGTTCTATTCTGGCGGCAACGGCGTTGACCTGCCGCTCATCCATATCAATGGGAGAATTGGCAGCCTGAACAACATGGCTACCCAGGGTCAGTGTGTGTAGCTAGGGATTCGATATGGATTTGGTCACTTACGCTCTCTCGGTGTTGCTGAATCTCGCCCGTTTCACGATGATGTTGGGGTTGCCTTTCTTCGCCTGGTCGCGGACTTCGCCACCAATATGCTCGCCTTCACGGTCGCAATCGGTCCAAATGAAGAGGATGCGAGCATAGCGGGCCTGTTGCTGAATGTTGTCGGCAACGGGTTTCTTGTCCTTGTCAATAGTGGTCAAAGTAGTGGCGTCGAACAATTGGCTAGGTGGGCATGACTTCCAGTTCTTATATTTGGGATCAAAATCAACGCCAGTCAGGTGGCCCAAGACACTGGTCATCGTTACCGAGCAATTGCCCCATTGTTGGAAATGAAATTCGAATTCGTAGTTTTTCACATATTGACTACCACGGATGGAATGCTATAAGAAGACATGAGATACAAGAACGCTGACAGCATGACCTAGTGGCGTACGTACCGTGGTGACCCTGCCGCCAGCCAGATGTTGGGCGACTGCTTTGGCTATTGCAGGCTTTTCTGCAACGCAGAGGATTTTCTGACCGGGCATGGTTCATATTGACAAGACGGCATATCCCATGGATGGGACTGCTGGTGGTGATGAGGCGAGGAACAGTTGGGTGTTGGTGACGATGAAGGAGTTGAGTCGTTCGGCAGTGCGAGGATGACTGCGTGGAAACAAGCGTGGGAACATTCATGCAATGGGATGGCGAACTTGAAGTTTGACGCGTTTATTGACGATGTGAGCGCGACGGTGTTAACGGTACCTATACTTTAGCATTCAGAGCCATCCCTTTTCGGATTAGGCGGCTTACCACTTCTAGTGCGAGTAAGCTCTATTATAATGGACTGACTGCCTTGCCAGTGCTGCTGTTCAAGTTCATATTTAGTGCTGCTAACTGAACAGTTTACTGTGCTTAAGCGGCACCAACTAAGGTTCTCTCACACTTTCTAACCCGATGCCCATAACGGTAACGAATAGATTGATAGTTGCACTGTATAGGTCCTTAATACTATCTGCTACTAGTGACTACTAGTACTAGTATGTCTTCGACATCGTTACCAAATCGAGGTTAGCTTAACCTAGACCTTACTAGTATTAGACGTGACCGAGATTGAGCCACTTGGGATGAGGCTCTGATTGGTTGAGATGCCACTGGTACCTGGGGAATAAATCTTCCTTGCGTCATTACTTTCCCAATTCTCGTGGACCGCTGAGCGCAGTATAACAACGACCCTCACATCTCACCAGCTCCTCGCTGGCATTTGATTGTGCAGTATCAGGTAGGAAGGTATTTAAGATCACCACGTCTCTTGCTGACTTCTCTTTCTCACTCCCCTTAAAGGTCATCATTCGGTCGTCGGTACTAGACCAAAGCTTTGGACTCGCGTCTCGCGATCTGGCTCACCATGGCCCTCCCAGTACTTCGCACCTTGACAGACTGTGCCAACTTCAATTCTACCGTGGCGCCTTACCTCTCCCAATTATGTCCTCTTCCGGTTGTCTTTGTCGAGGCATTCACCAGCCCTGTGGCACTGAAGCAACTGTACCTCGACACAAATCCTCTGATCACAGCAGTCGCCTTCTCGCTCGCCATCGCCCCTGTCTTCCTGCTCATCTCCGAGATCAACAAGAATTACTCCCAGGTCGATAGAGTATGGTCGATTTTACCAACCATTTACAACGTTCACTTCGCCGCATATGCTCACCTCGCTGGGATTAAAACTACAAGACTTGACATTGTTGCCGCCATAAGCACTATCTGGAGTGTAGGTCTTGTTATGCCACCTCGCGTTTTCTGACTAACGCCACTGCAGACACGCCTGACATACAACTATTTCCGTAAGGGTGGCTATTCCATCGGGAGTGAAGATTACCGCTGGGCCATTGTGAAGGAGCGTGTTGGCCCTTCGGTGTTCTTTGTCTTCAACATCGTCTTCATTTCGCTTTATCAATCACTCCTCCTTCTCAGCGTCACCACGCCGACCTATGTCCTTCTCCTTACCCAGCGGCTGGCTACGCATAGCTCAAAGATGCCCTCTGTGGACTGGGAGGATTTACTGGCGGGCACAATGATGCTCTGCTGCATAGGCATTGCGTTTGTGGCAGATCAACAACAATGGAACTACCATTCGGCCAAGGCTGCTTACCAGAAGCAAGCAAAAGTTCCAGCGGGCTGGGAAAGAGCAGACTTGGACCGTGGCTTCCTGACCAAAGGGTTATTCGCCTATTCCAGACATCCGAATTTCGCCGGCGAGCAAGGCGTCTGGGTAACTCTTTACCTGTGGTCTTGCCTCGTCACGAAGACCTGGTACAACTGGACCGGCACTGGCGCAGCGCTCTATTTGATCCTATTCCAGGGAAGTACATGGCTGACCGAGCTTTTGTCCGCTAAGAAATATCCAGAGTACAAGATCTATCAGCAGAAAGTTGCGAAGTTCTTGCCTCTGCCGGGGTCAACGCCGGCCTCGTTCACACCCAAGCAAGCCCTTCCGGCCGAAGGCTCCATTCCAATGGATAGTGAAGCAATGAAAGCAAGCCAGAGACGTGATCTACGCTAAATCCCTGGGCGGATCTCCCCTGGATGACGGGACATGACGTGTCGCTGGATCAGATAGCATTCTCTGGACAGGGACAATGAAAATGAAGATGACTTCACATGGCGATAGTGGCTATCCAGATGCCAATAACCGAGGAATACCAGCATTCGACTACATCATAGTTCCATGTAAGATCTTGCAGGGTTATCTCCAGTGTATGGTGTTACTGCCCCTAATGTGATCGAGGATGGCGTCGCATGTCGAAGCAGATGGAACACACTAGCGGCTCTCAGATGAGCAGCGGTATAAAGTTGAGATAATGGACGATAACCACAAGGAAACGACAAAGCTGCGTCGACGTATCAGGGCTATAACCCTCACTCAACCACAACATTATAGCCTTGCAGACGCCGGCCCATGGCTGCCGAGTTAGGGCTCAAAAAGAAGGCTTTATTGCGATATCTCTGGCTGTTTCCTCTGATCGCAGGCACCTCTTGGGGTCTGACACTTTCTATTCTCCTGATCTATTGGCTTGCCCAAGGCCGTCCGCGGTACCCGGATCAATGGAATCCATATGTTGCGTGAGACCATCTGTGCAGACTCGCCCGGAGAGTGGTGATGGTGGTTGTGGTCGGATGCTGATGTCTACCATAGGTACATCTCTAACATCGCCGCATTCGAGCTCAAACCGGTGTTCATCACGGGTTGCACGATAACTGCCGTCAGCTTTGCCCTGACCGTCGTCGCTGTCCACTATGCCCGTTACTCTAGTCACTTATATGGGCTCGTCGAGGATGCGAAATGGAAGAAGAGCACCTCGGTGTTTGCGATGCTATGCGGCCTCTGGGCGTCTCTATCCTTGCTCTTGCTCACCATCTACGACACCTACCACGCTGCTGACCGACACCGCATCTTGCTATTGTCTTGTTTCGCAGGGCTGGGCATCACCTTGATCACTACCGGCGTTGTATGGTTTGACCAAACATGGGGTCCTTCAAGGCTAGAGGGTCTGCGGAAATGGTTGTTGCTGCCTCTCTTCCTGGCTTCCGTGCTCAGGTTCCTGAAGGACACTGAGACTGACAAATCTCGAATCAGGTGCATAGCGAGCAATGTTTTGGTCGTGGTTATCGTCGCGCTGGCAACTTCATTCACGGTCTTGTTGTACAACTCGTGGTGGAAGACTGCCAGGATACTCGAATGGGTGCTGACATATATGGGTGCATTCTGGCTGTTGACCTTTATTGGATATTTGAAGTAAGCTCTGACGATCGAAGAGGATCTGCGTGCACATTGCTGACTCTTTAGGGACGTCAATATTGGCACTGACGAGGATGACTTGGAGAGACGACCTTTGCTGGTCTCGGATGATGGAGAGTGAAGGAAGCAAGGGTTGGGTTGATTTCTTGCCCCATGCAATTGACACCACGATCGAGCACTGCAATGCAGGTATCTTGGTGATCAAAAGTGACCTGATGTAGGTGGTGGTAATGCCTCATCAGCCTAAGGAGCCTCCCTGGCCTCTAGTTATCCCCAATTCTTAAGCGCCCCCAGACTCCTTCACGGTCTGCTCAGTCTGGCTTTAGGCTATTGACCCCTTTAACACCCAGTCGCAGAAGGGTTGGGGGTGGTTTAGGTTTAGGTTGGGTGCTTACCCTCCTAACCCTCGGGTCAGGCCAAGGGGCAACCAGTCGTCCCCCATCACTTCGGCTGTCTGTCGAATTCCAGGGGAGAGATTAGATACTTGTCACTACTACTAGGCCTGTGTACTACTGCTATGTACCTACTTTTGGTACATATTTAGGTACCTTACTATGTCCATTGATTATCCATGACGGCGAGACTCGCCTGGCATTGCCCGAACCTTGCTTCATCCCGCAGCCACAACAGCCAGACTCATGGTTGACAGCTGCTTCGGCAACTCTGCCAAACATGGGATGACCATGTACGATATCTTCGTGATGATGCATACATCGGATTCATTCATCACTGCTGTGCGGATGACGGCAATGGCATCGAGTCTAAAAAGGAACTTGAGGTTCACACTCGATCTAGCATCCACTGACTTGTACACCAGCATCAGACCACAGCTGCACGACATACATAGCTGTCAATCGATCCCGTCCTTTTCCTCCGGCCACGACCGGTTCAAAAATGTCGCGACCAGTGGACAATCTATGATCTTCTGACCTTTGTCCTATTCTTATGTCCCTCTTTCGACAGCCGAAGCCCTCCACAATTGTCTGCCATGAGCTCTGACTGATCTACGGCCGACCTTCATATCAGCCTTGACGTCAACCTCAGTCCTCCCTGCTTGTGATGGACCTGGAAAGACTCAAGCAAAATCTCCGCCTTCGCTCTGGCCGATTAAAAAAGACTCGCAAGGCCACCGGAAAGCCAACCCCTGCTGCCGTACAGTCAAAGGTGCCAGATGCTCGCAGTAATTCGACCAATTTCGCCAGGCCGTCGTCTCAGCCGCCAACCGCAGCGGTCTATAGTCCTATCGGAGAAGAGCCTTCTCTTCGCAACTGGGACACGAATGCCACACTTCCAATAGCCGGTCCAGCAAGTCCTCCAGACCACCGTCCTGACCAGCCTCGTGCAGCAACTCGTTCATATCCGAGTTCGGACCCACGAGAATCGTCGCCTGCCAGATATGGTCGATCAGGGATAGAACGACCTCAAACAGGCGACTTGCCAGAGCCGACAAAAGGCCCTCCGCCTGTCCACAGAGCCATGTCAGAAACCGATATGGGGGCAGTGCTAAATTCAGATGCTTCGGATGCTGTGGACTTTGACCTGCGACCTCCGCCACCTCGACCAAAGCCGCCCTCGCTGGAGTCACTCGCAGAGTCGTTGTTTTCTCCAGAGCATCTCAATGTCCTGCTTCGCCATCCTGATTACTTGGCTCGCTTCACATCCTTTTTGGCCAAATATCAACCGCACATCCAACCCGTTCTTCTGAGATTTCTCGCAACCCAAAAGGCGATCAAGGCTGTCGAATATGCCAATGCCGTGGCCGAAGGATTGGAGCTGGTGCCCGCAGCAGATGATGGACCTTCCGTTGCTGCTAAGCTCGACAAAGCTTTCGCGGAATCGAATGTTTCTGCATTTCGACTACTGGCCGACACCGCCCTCCCCGCGTATATCACCTATAACTTGGTGAAAGTGGCAAGCGACTGCCTCATCGACGAGATCACAGGAAGACAGACGCCGGGTCTGGGAGACCTGGTCGGGGGCCTGTCCGAAATCTTTTGCTTGACGGACCCGAAGCAAGAAGACAACCCCATCATCTACGCGAGCTCCGAGTTCTATCGTTTTACAGGGTATGGGCCCGATGATGTGATCGGAAGAAATTGTCGATTTCTCCAAGGGACCAAGACGAAGCGAGAATCGGTATCGCGCTTAAGAAGCAGCATTGAAAATGGTCATGAGATCTCTGAGACGCTGCTGAACTATCGCAGAGATGGTAGACCGTTCATAAACTTGTTGATGATTGCCCCACTTCATGATGACAAGGGCAACGTCAAATACCACATCGGTGCCCAGGTCGACGTTACCGGCCTGGCTGAGCGTGGAAGAGGCCTAGATGGGTTCGAGCGCTATCTGGTGACCAAGGAGATTGAGAAGCGCGAGAAAGAGCTCAGAGGGAACGTTGTTGACGCAGATCCAGCGCGTGCACGCAAATCAAAGGCGCTTACCAAGTTGCGCGAGCTTAGTGAGACGTTCGACTTGGAAGAGTCCGCCGTCGTGCGTTCGCACAGCAGGTCCGCTTCTTCTACCAGAGAAGATGATGAATACAGCACTGGCAGTAGCCGGAGAGCACCTCGGCGCCTCATCGCGGACCCTGATTCTTCCTCACATGAAGACGAGGAAGATCAGGGATCACAGGAGGATGGTACTTGGAAACTCGGTGAATTTGGACAATTCGGCTCATCTGGGAAGTTGCCCGGTGTCTACGACAGCTACATGCTCATCAGACCGGCACCTTCGCTAAGAATCGTATTCGTGTCTCCTAAGCTACGTCGGCGGCTAGGTGATATTATCCAGCACCCATTCCTATCGCACGTTGCTGCCCCTTCGAGGACGTTGGCAGGCCTTAAAGAGAGTTTTGGAACTGGCGTCCCTGTGTCGGCCAAAATCCATTTCATGCGCAACCGGGGGGAGCGGCGAGACGGCACAAAGATCAGCGCGGACAAGAAGCCGGATGAAGCGGGCCAGAGCCGGGTCTGCTGGATCTCGGCCACGCCACTTCTGGGGAGCGACGATAATATTGGCGTCTGGATGGTTGTGATTGTTGACAAAATGAAAGTGTTAACGACACGAAGACGAGAGAACGGGTTGGAAACGAATGAGAACCAGAACTCAGTCTCTGCCAACACGGGGCTTCCCACGAAAATCGATGTACCTCCTTATGAATCGCTCGGGCAACAACAGTCGCCGCGAGAAGACAAGACATCCGACCAGGACGGGCGACCTGGAGACACACCTATCAAACCGACCAGGCTTGATCAGTCCGCAGACTACCGAAACACGGTTCGGTCGCCTTCACCCCCGAGGAAAAATGGATTCGTAGACAAGGACGGGCCGAGGCAGACTGACTACGACGAGTCACAGCAGGTGCTAGACCTCCAATCAGGTCTTGCTAGCCAGGCCAATGCCGAGCAAGAATCGGATTTTGTTCCGGTGAACACCAACCATTCGGACCACGGCTTTGACAGTCCAGCAGTCTCCAATGACGGGTCTGATGGACAGATGGAACAAGCTTACGAATCAAACGAGCCTCAACCAGGGCATACAGGCGCTGATAGCGACGGAGAGCCGGATGCACCAACAACACTGGAGGTGGACAGTGCTATTGATAACTCGCTCGCGGCAGTCAAGGCTAGCGTCGCGCGGCTTGCCCTCGAGACACCCTACAGTCATGACATGCACGACGAAGCGGACCCGTTCCATGGGTTCTCGGACAACGAGGACACTCCGAGACGGCCACAGCATTTGACACGCTTCGACAGCCGCTCCGACTCTCCCTCAAGACCGGGGACCAGTGCGATGGAGTCTTCGTCCACGAGATCGAACGGCAAGCATTATATGGATTATCTCCTTCATCCGGGAAGCAGGGCATCGTCTGAATACAACCGCCCACTGTCTGGGAGCGGACTCATGTCGTCGATGTATCATCCCGATGATATTGATTATGGAGATGAAGGCGATGATTCCAATGAGGCGCAATGTGTAAGGACTCCCTATAGTGTCGATTGATATCATTGAATTTGCGATGAATATTTGAGGAGAAGGTGGGATATCAACCTTGGGGGGTTTTTGACGTCCGATTTTTATACTTGCAACCGGCTATTCGAGCAGTGAGCGGTGAGCAGTGAGCAGTGAGTCATTCCAGGCAGGGTAACCTAAACCGAGAAGATTGACAGCAATAAATCATATCTTGCACATCATCGTACAATCGTAAAAGATAACCACAGTCGGTAGGCTGCGAAGGGAGTCTCAGCCTCGTCCAACTTTTTGTAATTGGAGACGAGGCTGCACCAGCTCCGTGCCAAGGCATTACGTAATCGGGCTGGATTGTTCTCATACAATTTTTTCGAGACTTTACGCCTTTTCGACCATATAATCAATTTCTTCCCTGTCGTCGGCAAAACCTTTCATTAAGTATTTCTATCGGGTGCTTCCGAGTTACGCCTGGACTTGTTCTTCCCTGTTCGCATGTTTGCGGTTGCTAGGAACGACTTCAGTTGAAACGACAATGTCTCAAGACAGTGAAATCGAACCCATTCCCCCAGTCAAGGACTTGGCCAGTAGTGGTAAGTCGAGTCTCCCACGTTTGTGACATGTTCCTGTCTCTGTATATGGATGGTTATTCCCTCCGGTGTACGGCTTGGCGAAGAGAAGGGTGGAACAAATGTCTTAACACTATCCCTCGGCGGGCGCTCGTGTCAGAGTAATCTTGCCATATCCTATGCGAGGCCAAACTGCCATACTATCCTCCGGCTTGCTGACCCCTGTTTATGGTACAGAACCGTCCGTCAGACGATCATGTCTTAAAAAGATCCTGTCGCACCTCAACGACCGTGCGCCTTCGTCTCCACTGACGCCGACGCAATGTCTTCAACTCTGGCGCGGATTCTACGTTGCACTGTACATGCACGACAGCAAGAACGCGGTCTCTGTGCAGAACTTGACCGCCGAGCTGGCGGGTACCGTCAAGACCATGGCGGCGAAGGACGCAGAGACCGACGACGATGGCGATGCCGGAAGCGAAGGGAAACCATCTTGGTCAGAGACATGGGCCGCCGCTTTTTGGGAGACCATCTGCCGCGAGTGGGTGTCCATCGACCAGTGGCGCTTGAACAAAGTGCTACTCCTCGTGCGGTTCTTTTTGAGAGAGACATTTAACGTCTCTTTTGGTTATGTCGTCACGGATGAGTCTGACGCCAAGAAGGGGTCGAAGATTCTGATCTCAAGGCAGAGACAGGTCGTGGAGACGTGGCCACTGAGCCCGCGTGAGCGAAAGGTTCCAGACGGGCTGAGACTCCATGTCCTCGATGTCTGGGCTGATGAGCTTCTCGGCCAATTCGACGCAGTACACAAACAGTTTGAATCTGAGAACATCGACGCCGCATTGCAGGACGTGGCGAAGGAGTTCATGGCACCAGTCGAAACGATCAGCAGGAACGCGTTGAGCAAGGGCGTGAAGACGAGGGCCAAGGATGCAATCCAAGTCTTTCAGGAGAGATTCCCGTCGTGAACGTTTCCTCTACGACTTTCCTTAATACGGCATGGAGCGGTGAGAACGAAGCCAGTTCCAGGGCTCCGCAAATGACTGGCCAACCATGGGCTACCTACCATCCTTGGATAGCGTGCCTAGATCGTGGACATCACAGGGGCCAAGGTCACCGACTACTCGACCATCTTGCCGCACAGGGAAGGCGCTCTACCGGAAGGATGGCGCGAGCGCATGGGAACGCAGCCCTACAGCCCGCCATGTGCTGTTTGAAGACCATGACCCGGGCGAAGAATTCAATTACGACTTCAGAGCCCCTTTACCGTGCGAGTACAAAACGGCTCAGTCATCAGCCGTGTCTGCGCATCAACTCTGTCCCATGACGGAACAGCGCCGCCTGCCTTGGGAAGTGCCGCGACGTAATTCAGTTGCCCACCTGAGATGTCACAGTTTCGACCTCACTCATCACCAGTGCATTCGCACAATCTCCAAATGGCTTGATCTGTCAACAGAAGATTTGGGGGTCATGTACACCTCTGCCCCCAGGGCAACAAACCATCCGCTGGGAGCCTAGCCACCCAAAACTTGACCACCCAGGGTCCATGGCGGATCGGAGGTCCACCGAGAGGAGTTCCCTGACTTGGGTACAGCCTCGCTTGTTGACGAGGCTTCACCCTGGAACCGGCTTCGACGGAGAGCGGTCAAAACAGAAAGCATGCTCAGAGACGGTCGTGTGCCGTTAGGAAAAGGGCAACGGGTCTGAGGGAACGAATTGCCATAAGAAATGAGATGCTACCTAGACAATCAATCCAAGTCGCGGCCGTAAGCCAGTACATGATGGCGGGATGAATGACCTGGAAAGTGGCAAGATGCAAGATGGAAGACGTTGCAATGAAGTGTGCATTCAATCCTGTTTTGCATGGAGACTGGATCATGTCCGAGGGGAACATATGCTCAAGTGCCTGGACCAGACATCGGGTCACTGTCTTTATCTCTCTCTCCCTCTCTGTACCTGCCTCAAATTGTTGTCAATGGCAGGTGTGAGATATAAGCAGATATGAAATCTGCTGTCACCTGTCTCCTGCAGCCTCAGCATATCACGACTCTAGAAGATCGCAGGTTTCCACCAGCTCCCTGTGTTGTCTGGCCCGGTTTCCTTCTCCTTCTCCTTTCCTTTGGCCCCCTGGCTTGCCGATGCCTTGCTGTTGGATGCTTTGGTTGCGAGGTCCGTGGCAGTAATAGATGCATCTATCGTTCCCCCAAAAATGTCCCGGATATCAGTGTGCGGTTCCTCAAAACTTCCCAGAAGCATACGGTGGGAAATGGCACAAAATGAAATATATTATGATTAATCATGAGAAATGGACATACCAAGACCCGTGGCACCTTCAGATACCTCAACCTCAGGCAGTTGTGGTGCGGAGGGTCCGTCAGTGCCCTCTTTGGCTGCTGGTGTGTCTCCGTCGGGCGGTTGCACATTCTCTTCAATGGCATCCTGGAATGCTGCCTCACCCTCCTGCGATGTGTCATTCTCGGGTTCTTGAGTCAACCCACTCGACTCGGCGGCTGCAGCAGCAGCAGCAGCAGCGGCGGCTTCTTCTGCCCTCTTTCTTTCCAGTTCCGCCGCTCGGGCTTGTTGACGTTCCCAATTCTCCCTGCGTGCCGCTTCGTCTTTCATTTTCCTTCTCCGTTCCACTTCATCCATTCCACCGGTCTTCTTGAGCTTACCGTCCTCCACGAACTTTTCGACTTCCCGTTGAAATTCTCCGACCTTGCGAGTCTCCAATTCACGCTGGCGGACCTTTTCGGCCCTCTCGATGGCCTCCAGACGACCCTCATGGTTTGGCTGTAGGGCTCGAACCTCGTCAAGTACACCACTTTTTGCTTCATGTGGGTCGACGTCGGTTTCGAAAGCCAGATTCTTAGATATTTGGCGCCCGCCAGTGTTCGTAGCCTGCAGGTTTTGCTGTTTGGTGGCTTCTTCCACGAGCTTGAAGACATTGGTGATGTCGTCGAGATCGCCGTCGAGATCGTTCATAAGTTCGTCTTGCTGCGTCAACTCGTCCCTTTCTGTCATAACAACCTGAAGCTCATGTTCCCAGATTCTCGTCCATATGGGCTTCTCACGCTTGACGAAGTCTTTGACTTTGGTCAGCTGTTTGGCCGTCACGCTGATTTCTTTGCTAATATCTTCGAGTTGACGCGGCAGCGGTCGGACGCCTCTTGTCACAACGTCTTTGCGAAGCTCTTCGACAATGTCAGATAAATCGTCCACGCGATTAACAAGAGCCTCAGAATCTCCAGACAGTGCCTTTTTGCTCTTGTTGATATGTGCGCGACCGGAATCGCCTTTGTATGATGAAACCGCCGCTTCAACCGCAACTGCTTTGACATGGGCAGCTTTGGTCTTGATATCATTCAAGGAGGCAGCGAAGTCCGACGACATGGTGGAGTATGTCTGCCGTAGAACGGCGATCTCGCGCCGCAGCGTCTGTACTTCTTGTACTGAGGCGTCAGACGGTACAGGAGCGGCGAAGCTGCCGGGTGTTAGTGTTGGAGTCCGGGAAGGATGGTGACTGGGCACGGCCGACATGCGAGCCATTTCCTTGGAGGTCTCCAGTTGTCGATCAGAAAACCGCTGCATCAATGTCGTCTGTCCCTCGAGCAATGATCGAACGCCCTCCAAACTTTTCTGCAAACCCCCAAGTCCTTCATCTATCTGCTTTTTGACCTCGTCAAGCGCTTCGACATTGAGCACCAGGACAGATCTGTCCTTGACATCCGAAAGATCCTCCAATTCATGCCTGACCCCTGAAACTGGATCTTGGACATATATTTCAGGAAGATCAACTCCGTTGTGTTGCGTGTTCCATGCAAACTTCTCAATGAAAGCCAGCTGTAATCTTGGGATGGTGAGTTCTTCGTAGCCATCTGCCAACACAAACTTTTTGATCTTGCTCTTGTACTGGAGGAACAATGTCAACTCTTTCCTTTGAGAGGGTGGCGATCCTAAGCCCGGCGGTTGCGACTGGAGTGGAGTGAGGGACTCGCGAGGTTCTCGCTGTATAGTATCCGGACTGTCAGCGGCCTCCGTATCGACAGCCGGCTTGTGTTCAGGAAGTAGCGGCGCGGGTTGCGAGTCAACTGATCCCGTATCATGGTATTCTTCTGGCGGCGAACCTAGCGGTCCATTGATCGTCGCTCCCACTACCACGTTTTCTCTACTAGCTTCCCTCCGCGGCGGCTTGTGGTATTCGTCAGGAGTCTTCACCGTCGGGCTGTCGATATCCATCGAATCATCAGGGGCAGTTATCTGAGGTATGTCTTGCAAGGACAGACCGGGAGTTTCTTCCCTCTCCTCGGAGATCCGCTGAGGAGCTTGTACGGTGCCGCTTCTACTTGGCGACGCATCCCCTTGCCGCACCGACGTCGCCCTTGACTGTTGGTAAGAGCTCCGTGAGCGTACAGCTGTCAGAGACTCTCTAACTTCCTTTCCCCTATTCGGTATCGGAGAGTTCTGAGTGGCAGGTATTACAGGGACTCCGTTGGGAGAGGCGCCGAGATGCTTCTGTATCTGGTAGGCGGAAAACCTTCGGGACGCCCGTCTTTCCAAGTCTCCTCCGCGCTGTAATCTGGTGAAAGCATCTGTTTGCTTCGGTGGCGGTGGTGGAGGATGTGGAAAATTAATCGGAGTGCCTGTACCAGCTTGAGCCGCGGCATAGTAGGGAGTTGACCCAGATGCAGATTGGAGTTGGTCCGGAGGCATGTTTGGAACTTGCTGAGAGGGCGGCCCTCGAGGAACACCATCTCGGGGCACTGGCTGTCGGTTCATGAGAGGGGTGTTGGCCGATTGCACGGCTGAAATGTTTGCAGGGGTGTAAGACTGCTCAAGAGCAGGAAGGTTGTCTTGCGGCGTTGGCCCCCGCAGGCTCGGAGCGGTGCTGGGCACATCTTGAAGCATGTGTGTCAATCCCGACTCATTGCTGCCAGTTGTTGACACGCTCGGTTGTCTTGCCGAAGAACCTGGTGTTCTCCCCTGCGAAGGTCCAGCAGCATCCTTCGGTGCTCGTCCACGTAGTCTGCTCTGCTTTCTCTTGAGACCGTGTAGAAGGTTGATGATGATATCCCGGATTCGAGGGAGGTAGTTGTCTAGGGCTTGTGGCGAGGCAGGCTGACTGAGAGTATCCTCGAGAATGTTTCGCAGAAGATCAGGCACGGGACCTAGGTCGGAGGTTTCAACACCTATTGAATTGAAAGCACGACATGCAAGATTGAATTCATATCCCAGTCGCACATATACATCTGACACCTCTTCTTCCTGTGCTTGCCCGCGCGACCATTGTGTCAAGGTCTCGAGGAGCTGTTTGGTCGCTACCAACAGGTGAGTGACGCTCTTTTCAATCTGGGATATCTGTTTATCGGGCTGTAGTATATAATGTCAGTAGGGAAGGGGTGGGACGGCATTCGATTCATCTGTACGCACATTCGTGCTCCTTTGAGATCGTGCTGACCCGGAGGAAGTCCTCACTTGAGACCCGACTTCAGACGGAGGATTCATCGTGGGAGGGGAAGAGTGCATCGGATCCGAGAGGTTCTGGGCACCCCGTTGTGAATGCGGCGGGCGTTGGGCTCCTGATGGGGATGCTGACGCCAATCGCTGCATCATCGGACCAGCCTTGAGCCAGGACGAGGTCTCGCAGACATGATCAATAGACGAGGATATGGCCGCTCATCCTGATCGAGGATTCTATATGGAAGGAGGAGCCAGGCGCGTGGGACGTGACGGGAATACTGGCCAGGAGAATGTTGGAGAGACGATTCGACAGGGAGAACTGAATGTTAGTAGGTCGAGTCGTACGTAGTAGGTTAGTAAAGGATAATAGCCCACACCACGTGCCAATTTGTTCAATGCACTCTTGTACAAGGCGTAAGAAGTCTAGTATATTATATGTATATTTTGTACTGACCAACTAGTAGTTCCGTAACTTCGACATCCGCCCTGGGGCGATTCATCTGGTCAGCTTTTGTTGCCGGTCTCTTCAGCCCGTTGATGCGGTTTATAGCGAGCGGCCAAACCGCCAGAACTCCGCACGTTGAACGGCACCACACGATAGCGGGAGCAAGGTCAACGTGCGGAGTTCTGGTCAGAAAGGCCGGATCTAAACAGTATAACATCAAGTCTTCTCATTGCTCCTGCGCACCTCCTCACCAGTGCAGAATATTCCATTCCGCCGCGTTGCTGAATGCATGTTGGTTTTGCCCGCTCCTCGCCCACATGCCCCTATACTCTATATTGATACAGCTGCCCTCCTAGGCCTGTAGCACCCAGGAAATAGTGATGAGGAACGCCGGGCGCCAATGCTCGAATCAAGCCGGGTGAGACCTTCGCATGGTTCGTCACTCCAGAGAATGGTCAGCTCCAGTCAAAGATAAAGGCCCGCCTTTCAGCTGCGTTGTCCGGCATGATCTTCATACTCCTTCAACTTTTGCTTGACAAGATCGAGTGTGTTTTGCTGGACTTTCTCTTTATCGTCTCTAACATCCACTTCCAGGACGTCCCATTCCATTTCCTCCTCGGGTTCTTCCAATGCCGCCATTTGACTGTGGACCATGCTTTCTTTCATATAGTGACCCTCGCGCTCGGCAACGCGCTTCTGCAAAGTGTGTTCGTCGACCTTGAGGTAGATAAAATGGACTTGCACGGAGGGATGTTCGTAGTTTGCGACACGAATGACGTCTCGGTATTTACGCTTCAGGGCGGAACAGGTGACAATGACAGAGCTGGAGGTCTGGAGGCGTCGAATGGCCTCCTCTCTGAGAGTGATGAGCCAGTCCCAACGGTCTGCATCGGTGAGTGGGATGCCAGAAGCCATCTTCTGCTTATTGGCTGGCGAGTGGAACTGAGATCTTGCATTAGCGCAGGCTGGCAAACGAGCGCAGGTAATGAAGGACCTACATCATCGCCCTCCACGTACGGCCACGACAGCTCTTTCGCGAGGTACTGGGCAACGGTTGTCTTTCCACATCCTGCAGGACCCGTAATGATCCAGATGTGCTCAACGTGACCCGCCTCTGATTGCATGTTTCGAATAGAAGTTGTGTCTTTTGAAGAGAGGGGTCGCACTAGGTGTCGGAGGGAATGAGGCCGGGGGTTCCGTTCTGCAGACAACATCGTTGCCAATATTAGAGAAGTTCAGGGTTCAGGAGGGAGCAAGCACACGACAGCAAACATGAAAGGAGCGTACTGCGTGGGACAGCAACTGCGCGCAGGACAAAGAAGGAGAACCGGTACATACCAAGGGAGGGCGGGCCTGACATATAAGATATAGACCATCACTTTGGCCGGCTGAGTAGAATTTGGCAATGTCAACTTCTGAAAGAGGATCGATCTGGGCGACAGTGAGCTCAACCTCGATCTCGGAATATGAGGCCAGGGTGACAGTTGCCCACTACCCCACACTATTACTGGACTCAGCCAACGCCGGGTGAGCCGCAAAGATAGCCTCGATAGTTAGGTAGAGGTGAGGGAAATGGCATGATTCGCTGGCCGGTGAATGGAGCCTCGACGTCTCGTTTCGGAAGGATAAATTGGCTAGTCAGGTACGGAACTTTGTGACCAGGTTACACGTAGATAGGTAGGAAAGGAAGAAAGAAAGTCCTGGTGCAATTAATGCACACTGGGTGGTCATTAGCACTGGCAGGGCAGGGAGGCACCTTGCAGCCGCAGTTTGACATTAGTGGGGGACGAGAGCCTGAGGTGACAATTCTCGGCAGAATAGCGGTGCCATTCACCAATATTCTTTGTCTGGTAAGGTAGCTGCCTACCTACCTACCTGTAGGTTTAAGGCGACTAAGGTCAGGCAAGTATCATGTCTAAGTCTGTGGGCAGATGTCGTTGTATCTCCGGCCTCATTAAACATGCTCTGGGTACATATAGTCTGTAACAAACGCGCTCTATGAATGTTATTGACTGACAAGAGGTTGAAGTGGCTACGGACAAGGAGGCTCACCCGGGCTCAATAAGATTAGATTTAGCAGTCTTGAAGCGTGATACGCAAAGATATTCAGATCTGACCAGGTTAATCACACTGGTAAAGCCACAGAGTCTTATGAGTTCCACTGCACTTTCAACTGCCAGCTTGCTTGTCCAGAAGCAACGTGGACTGCCCTGTGTCTTGCTGCTGTTCAAGTTCCAGACCAGGCTTGGCAGCATCCCATCTCGCGGTAACGGCAACTCCAGTGCAGCGGGCGCAGCCTGTAGCGCAACTGAAACCATCCCCAGACCAGACGTGCTCACTCGTCGTAACCTCCCCGAGTGCTGTAGCTTCGCAATACAACAAAACAATACAACGTACTGCGCATGTGTCTTTCGCCGACGACATAGATTAGGCGCACCCTGCTTCTTGGCCCGTCGTCTCCGTCATGTCCTCATTCTTCTTCTCCACGCCAGTCGACATCGACATCGTGCTCGACGATGCGGACGAACGCCAAATGGTCGATGTCAAGCTTGACAAGAACCGACGTGAGAAGGCTCCCTTATATCTCGATGGCGAATCCGTCAAAGGTGCAGTCACCATCAGACCGAAAGATGGGAAGCGGTTAGAACACACGGGGATCAAAGTGCAGTTTATCGGATTGATCGGTAGGCTCTCCTCTCTTTCAAGAGCCGGGCGGTGGAGTTGACGGTGTCTATGCAGAGATGTTCTTTGACCGGGGAAATCACTACGAGTTTCTCTCTCTTGGACAAGAGCTTGCCGCCCCGGGCGAGCTACAACATCCGCAAACCTTCCCATTCAACTTCAAGAACGTCGAAAAGCAGTACGAGTCCTACAATGGCATCAATGTCAAGTTACGATACTTCATCCGAGTCACCGTGTCCCGACGGATGGCCGACGTGATCCGCGAGAAAGACATTTGGGTCTATTCATACCGCATTCCCCCAGAGACGAACAGTTCGATCAAGATGGACGTCGGCATCGAGGATTGTTTACACATCGAGTTCGAATACTCCAAAAGCAAATACCATCTCAAGGACGTCATCGTCGGCAGAATATATTTCCTGCTTGTCAGACTGAAGATCAAACATATGGAATTGTCCATAATACGGAGGGAGACGACCGGCGTTGCGCCCAACCAGTACAATGAGAGCGAGACGTTAGTAAGATTTGAGGTTTGTCACATGCCCCTTCCGAGTGAACAGTTCCTTACTGACTGCTTAAGATTATGGACGGCTCTCCCTCGCGAGGTACGTTAACGGCCTGAGAACCGGCTCCAGACAGCTTCGGTGGCCGAGTCTGTTGTCGATACTGACGCACGAACAGGCGAGACCATTCCTATACGACTCTTCCTCGGCGGCTTCGACTTGACACCCACGTTTCGCGAAGTGAACAAAAAATATTCCGTCCGGTATTACCTCAGCCTTGTGCTGATTGATGAAGGTTCGTCCAATTCAGATGTTCCCTGTCTACGCGAGCATAGACCCACCAGGGCCTTTTCAGTTGCTTGCGTCCAAAGATCTGTTGGAGGTTGGCGAGGCACTGTCATCCCTGGAGTAATAGCTGCAACGTGGCTCGGTTCTATGCTCGAGGACGCCTTGGAGATAGACAAGAGCAATGTATGTGCTGACGATCTTCTTCACGCAGACGCCCGCCGATACTTCAAGCAATCGGAAATTGTGTTGTATCGTCAAGCACCTGAACTACCTCCCCCATTGGCCATCGACAATCCCAGCGCCGGAGGGAAGCCACCTGTCCAACCATTGCCCACTCCAGCCTGATTGATCTGACACCTGGGATGGTGGGACCGTGGCTTTGGTGCTCCGCTGCTGTAGGGCACGCGTTCGGCACCTACAATGCAGACGTCCAGATCAGGGAATCCTGGGTGCAATTCGTTACTGCACTCCGAGGTTGAGAGGCGCTCAAAGTTGCCTTCCCCCGAAGCAGATGTGGTATGTCTCGCCCATACACAATGTGGCTTCCCTGCGACAATCCCGGCCTTGCCTGTACCGCTGAATTGCGACTACCTTGTCACAATGGTCTCAGCAAAGCCTACGTCGAGATTCGCCGGCTGAAGCCGTGCAGCAAACAACATCACGCGTTGACTGGCCAGCAACTACTATCTTGTGAGGCCCTGTCCTCTCCGCTTCGAGACTGATGGACTGGTTGGCGGGCGCTACCGAACATGCGCGTGGTTTTCATAAGTCGAGACAGCTACAATCTCAACCTTCAGTGAAGACACTGTAGACCTAGCTGCTTCCTCTGCGTTTCTTTGGCCCTAGCTACTAATATCCCGTGTTCCGCAAGTAAAATCCTCGCATATCCGTTTGCAATCTCGACGCTGGTTACTTCAAAGCTCTCGCTATCCGCTACTCTCTGACTCAACCCTAGTAGAAATCCCAATCTTCTGCCAGGACCAGGTTCCACCGTTCCAAAGTATCATCTATGCCTCTCCCTGGTTCATCGGCTTGCCAGGCGCCTTCGCTTTTCAGTCGAGGCAATTCCCGCCAAAATCTCTGCACACGGAGTATGAATGGGTACAGGACACGGAGGTGCTCTTTCCCGTCTTTCAGAAAGCTCGAAGTCCTGCCCATATCGTCAGACTGTACGTGTCCGCTCTTGCGCGCGGAACCGATTAATCTCTCAAAGGCCTCGTTGTCGCTACGTAGTTCCACGAACTTGAACAGCACGGCTTGCAGCTCGATTTGTTGCGGCATTGGTGGGGGCGTCAAGCCTCGTAGACGTTGATCGGCGAGGAACACTTTGAGTGGATGAACCACCCGCAGACACAGGTAGGGAGATGCAGTGTATGCCAATTTGTGTCCACTGCCGCTGGCAACCTCGCTTTTACTGCTAGCCGGCGGCGGCAACCGCACAAGATCAAACAGTGCGTCCAGGGCAGTGTAGCAGATTTCTCTTCTCACACCAAATGTAGGCTGACGGACACTACCCGGCCTCACCTCTATCAAAGCTTTCAAGGGCTCGTGGGCGAGGTCGTCCGGCATATCACCGAACCAGGGTTCCGTCAGCAGTGATGCCTTGAACAAGGTAATCACATATAGTCGGCAGGTCTCTTCACTGATCTCATCGTCTTGGAAGATTGGAACCACCGCAGCGTGTGCCACTTGGAAGTGATCAATGTCAAACGCCTCGTCTTGGAGAAGAGTTTCTTCAGTTTGCTTGGCTGGAGGTTTCGATAGGCCACCGCATCCGAGAATTCGGGCAACAGTTAGGATGATGTATTTTCCGAGTGAATCGAGACGAGCCAGCTCTCCTGCTGTGGTGCTATGGCGCTCAACGTGGGTCCGTAGCGCCTCCAGCATGGCCACCGCTGTGACTGTTGCATTTCGCCATAGCGGCGCCTGTCGATTGGTTGGAATGACAGTATATTTGGTGTCGATTATGGCGCCGAGGACATGAAGAGATTCTTCCACCGCGAGGACCTCTATGAAATTTTCACTTTTGGCGTGTTCGTGTATCAGGCCCCGTAAGCCGTCTAAACATGCTGACGCGAATGCAATGAACGTAGGCTTTTGGATGGCTTTGGTCAACGCGGGTTTCTTTAGCCTATAGTTGACGTGTCCATCTTGAATGCCCAAAATGTGTCTCAACAATTGAAGAAGAAACCGAGTGTATTCGGCAACTCCGCCAGATAGGAGATCTTTCAAGATCGTCAGGCACTCAAGAGCCTCTTTCTGCTCCGGTGCGAGGCTCTTCACATCGCTGGTGTATGGAGGGTGGGTAGAAAAGATCACTGCGCGCTCGGTTGCCTTCATTAGAATGGACGCCATTCCAAGGTGGTCAAATTGAAAGCTCATCACTGCCGCTGGGCTGGCCCTGTGCGCCTCAATAATGGTGCGCAAGTAAGCGGTAAAGGCGGTTTGATTGGGACTCTCCTCTTCTGTCCTTACCCCTGGACCAGCGCTTGGCCTGATGTCGGCAGGATGATACTGTGCCCAGAGGCGCATTGCTGGTAGCAGAAAGTCTGGGTCGCCTTTGCCTGCCGCTGCAAGGGACGAGAGGAGCTTGGACAAGTTGACAAAGACCAGGGACGATGCGGTTAGAGATAGGGTGTCGAGGAGGTCCTTGAAAACGTCCAGGATGACAAGCCACGTCTTGGTGAAGTCCTCGTACTCCACCATTACGTTCAGGTTTTCGGTAACCAGGCGGATGACCCCATCCGTCAGTTCCGTCGCAGACGCCAACCACTCTGACTGTGCATTGTCAATCAAGGTAAAGTCCTTGACGCAGGCTCGAACAACGTTCAACGGTCCAGCAATCAGTGTCATCGACCAGGCCTTGGAGCTGAGACTGTCGCCGGACGCCTCAAGCAGTTTCAGGAGTATCTTGATGGCTGCGTTACGGATATCAGACCGTCCATCTTTGCACAGCTCAACCAGCTCAACCAATATAACACTCCAGAGTATGGAAGGTCCTGGCGGCTCACGGCGCAGATCCAGATGTTGCGGCACCATGTCCAGAGACGGCATGAAAGTTAGGTCGATTTTTTCGACTTGCGCGAGGACTTGTGAGGCAAGACTCCATAAAAGAGTCGTACTCGTGAGAGCCACGTTGAGATCGTAGGGCTGAGAGCCAAAATCCTGGAGCAGTCGAGCCAAGCGGACAAACGACCTGGGGTTGAGGACGCTCAAGAAATCCGAGGCGATGAGCTGTACCGACCTGAAAGCAACTCTCAAGATTTGTGCCTTTTCTTCAGGGCTCTCTGTTTGATCGGCTGATACATCGCCGACAGGTTCACGCCCATCCCTCTTCACGAAGGTCATTGACAAGATCTTGAAGACCATCGGCCAGCCATTTCCCAGGGTTTCTCCGCTGTGACTCAACATGCTTTCCAAAGCCTCCAGACATATTTTATGGATCTCAAGCTCAATACTGCCATGAATGTTGGATTGTTCCCCATACAAGAAATCTAGCTGATCTGATAAAGCCTGCAGACAACGGGATCGGATGGTATCTGCTTCTTCGACTCCGTTATCGGGGTCGTCGAGCATTTTCATCACTTCGATTGAAATGAAATCGACTATGCTAGCTGCGTGCACGCGATGACTCCCCGGTATGTCACTAGCTTGTGAGATTTCCATTAGTCGTCTGCCGACGAGATCCCAGGAGCAAGAAGTTTCTGAGGTGGACGTGAAGCGGTGAATGTTAATGCGGGAAAGATCGCTGACTTTTCCGAGGACGAAACCAACCTCGAGATCCAGAGTTTTCGACTTTGTCCACAGTCCTGATACGCTCCGGGAAATGCGACGGATATGTCTTTCAGGACCCGCTCTTGCAGGAGACAGAGTAGGAGCAAAAGCCTCCTCCGCAGGCGACTCGATCTCTCTTGGAGCCGCTTGGCCGAGAAGGCGAAACAACGCTCTCACCGTTACAGCAAAGGATTCTGCCGTGTAGCCCCGAGTGCTTTCCAACATCCGCTTCGTCGCGGCTTGCACGGCGGATATCTCGTTCGCGAGTGTAGTCTGACCGTCATTGCCAGAGAGCCCAACACGAGTGCCACCGTATTGAGAACTCATAGCCAACGTGACAGGTAACGAAATCAATGCTTCTACTGTCTGCATTGTCTCAATGAGTATAAACCAAGAGTCTTGGTCCAGTGTAGGTCCAAGAGCAATGCCGAGGTTTAGGAGCGCCCGAAGGCAAAGGAGGTGTCGCACATTGAGAGGCGAAAGTGCGGTCTGAGATGTTGGGGACTGGGGCGGCTCGCTAGGAGACCTCAAGTCTTCTTCTGTACTGTCAGCTTCGAGATCTATGGCTCGACTGGTGGTGGAATTCTGATAGGCTGATATGACGCCGTTTGCGTTGGCGGGAATGGAGGCTTTGGCTAGCGTGGTGAGCAATGCATCCCGAGGCGTGGGAAGCTCTAGGACACCAGACACTTGAGCCAGTTTCTGAACAGATCTCACCAAAAGATGGTAGAACTCAGAGTCCAGGGCTGCATTAAGGAAGGTCGAGCAGGTTGCAAGAGCAGCCGGCCAGCAAGCCTCGATCATGGCGGCACAAGTCCGGATTTGGAGCGATTGCGGATGATCAGCCAGCGTCAAAGGGTTAATAAGACGTTGATACTTTGCAACAGAAGTAGTTGACCGATTGGGCTTGCGAGCAATATCTTCGTCGGTTGGATCCGGCGCTGTACTGTCCCTTTGCGCGGAATCTTGTGAATGGCGCTGCGTGGGCCGGCTAGGAACGCTCAGGGGCATGACGAACTTGGACATACCATCACAGAAAGCTGAGATGCAGTTCAACACTAAAGCGTAAATGTAGGTGCCTGGTATTGCCGGAGGGCCAGGTTTGTCGGGCTGCTCCATTAATGGGACATCCAGGACACTCCATTCCATGCTGATACCGGTAATGTTTGACTCGCCCGCAGATACAGATGTTATTGCACCACCAAGACCCTGGGCTTCGATGGATGCCACATCTTCACTCCGAATCTCGTTGGCTCTCTGAACTGGAACCGTCGACTGACGTCCAAGCCCGATCAGCGATGGATCCTCCGCTGCGATACGGACAAATGCCGACATCATCTGTCCGACCAATTTTGGCGACTCTTTAGTGCCATCGAACAACTCGAACGTGTTCCTCAGCACGGAAAAGTTGGAGCATACTTTTTGGAAGAACTCTAGGCAAAGTGCTCGCCTCCAGGCCGGATTGCCCTCCTTGTCCAATGCAGACAATATGATGGGGATCATTTGTGTAAGCGAATCTTTCAAGAGCTGTGCATACCCCTGCAAAAGCCAAGGGAGTATGGCCCAAGCACGTACCACCATGCCAAACGCGTCTTTCCTGACCAAGACCCGCGAGAGGCCGTTCATCAAATGTTCCCAACAATCGGGATGCTGCTCGGCATGGGCGGTCAGAAATGACTTGTGAGTGGACAACAGGATTTGTATAGTCTCAAGCATGAAACCAGGCGGGACGTTTTCTATTTTGAGAACGACCGGACGCTGCTGGTCCAGCAGCATGCAAAAGTCATAGAAAAGACGATTTGCATCTTTCGTTGCAATCTCCACGGATGGCTCGCTCTGCTCGGCGGCGTCGGTCTCGTCATCGGTCGAGTTGGGAGGGTTTCCGGGTCTGCTTGCTTGCTCGAAGACAGTGGAGACTAGCTGTTGGAAGGTCGCCGCAGCTGTGTTGCTAACAATAGCGGTCCTACTGGATTGGAGCACAGCGCAGATCTCCAGCGTCCTTGCAAGCAGTTCCCCGTGGAGATCACTTGCATAGAATTGAAGCAGCGACGGTAAGGTCTGGAGAACTTTCAATTGTGCCTCGTATCCAGAGGCCACCCCATCGCGGAAAGCATCGAGCACATCGGGGAGCCTGGTTCGGGCAACAGCCGTGCTCGCGGTCATGCGTTGCAAACATATTGTACCAATACTTGCGAGTTTGACGTTCTTGGACTTGCATGCGAGGATAAAAGGGTCAATGAACTGAGGCCGTCTGAGGAGGTCGCCGGCCAATTGCGCCTCAGATGTCACCGTGATGGCCTTAAGGTCGGCGAGTGATTGCTCAGCCGCGGTCCGCACATCGTTGTGCCTTCGCTTCGAATCTGATATAAGGCTAGTCAATTCGGACTGTAGAAATGCCTGTGTCATGCCTGCTGGTATGTCTCATGATGAGGAGATGGAAAGATCTGTGACAGCAATAATTGGTAACCTCATATGCAGGTACCTATGCTGTGTATCAAATATATCATTCAGACGCGTAGGAGGGATATGGATTGATGGAGTACGCGTGCAAATGGTCTGATTGGCAAGAGTGTCCTCAGCAGCCTGCAGTGCAGTGAGCCTTGTGATAGTGCCAAGGATGCGCCTCGACCCCGTCCAGGAAAAAGGGTGATGCCGCCCTGCCTCACCCGCGCGGCTCACCAGTCGTGGGGGCGAAGGACTTAATATGGGATTCAGTGTAGTGGTGACATTATTTTGTGAACACCAGATTCTGTCTAACCGTGCCTAGGTATAGTAGCCAGTACTTAGGAGGTTAATTAGAAAGTCACCAAACTCCTTCCCAATATTCTAGGGCGCTGCTATTAAATATACACTAAGTACCTACTGCACTCTGAGTTGCTTACGTGACAAGGCTGCGAGCGGCGCAGACCGACTTCTACTACGACGTACTACGTCCCTCACTGACGCATCTATTTGCCCCTCACAATTTCTCAAGCCAAAGCACCTTCTTTCTTCCACCTTTTCCGCACCCATAGCAACACCTGCGGTATTATTCTGGGCGATTCGGTCACTATTCCGCAAGATGGGTGCGAAAGTACCTCGAAATTTCCGTCTGCTGGAAGAGCTAGAGAAGGGCGAGAAGGGCCTAGGTGCAGGTGGGTGAATTGTGCTGCGCTGCCCGCAACCGGTCCAAGAACTGACACCGATGTGCAGAGGCATGTTCGTACGGTCTAGCAGATAGCGACGACTTGATGATGACAAACTGGAATGGCACAATCCTTGGTCCTCCCCACGTGCGTTTACCCGTTGAGCCCTCATGAGATGGATTGAAAGCAAGCTGACACTATCCCGAGCAGAGTGCCCACGAGAACCGTATCTACAGCGTCAACATCCACTGTGGTGACAGCTACCCAGACCGGCCTCCGACCATCCAATTCGTGTCAAGAATAAACCTGCCGTGCGTTGATCAAAAGACGGGCAAGGTCAGGCGGAATCCCTTCGGTTTTCATGCGGCTGCTGATGTTTGGGGAACTAGGTCGATCCATCAAAACTCCCTTGTCTGGCGAATTGGAAGCGTGACTACACAATGGAAACAATTCTGCTTGAATTAAGAAGGTAGAGTTCCCACAAGACATGAGGGAAACCAGGCTAAGAGGTGACCTCAGATACATGGCATTGCCTCAACACAAAAAACTGCCACAACCCCCAGAAGGTACTACTTTCTAGGTCAAAGTCTTTGGGAGCATGAAGTCATGGCGTTGGGGTTCTGCCATCATGCAACACAGCGATGGTTGATGAAGGTCTTGACGATGCATATCAGGCGTCGGAATCGGTTCATATGATTATGCTTTTGCAAACAGCTGCAGCGTCAATGTTACCAGGTAGCACGAGAGCTACTCTACTCAGAGCCCGTTTCAGCTCAACTTGCTCGAGATGGGGACATTTTACAACAAGCAGAAGCCCACTGCCGACGCATCTATAGTCAGATCACGTGATGATATCCCGGCCTCGGTTTACTTTCCTAAAGCGCAGGCTGCGGAATGCCCTTCTGAGGATATCTTCAAAGACTTTGGATCCTTTCAGTTTCAATGCACTGTCGCAACAGTAGGTGCGGATGCCCCGTAGTATCGTCCCGAAAAAGTCGGGG
Organism: Capronia coronata CBS 617.96; assembly: GCF_000585585.1. Lineage (NCBI taxonomy): Eukaryota > Fungi > Ascomycota > Eurotiomycetes > Chaetothyriales > Herpotrichiellaceae > Capronia > Capronia coronata. The sequence goes on from NW_006912899.1 coordinate 1,787,979, forward strand.
TTGCATAGATCAGCATGTAAGATGATGCGCCATCTTCTCGCCATGCTGCACTGACACAGTCTAGGTCTGTCTCTGTACAGAGCCCTACTGCGCGAATGCAAGCGACTGCCGACAGCAGGAGCCTGTGGTCACACCAACAGTCTACCCGGCATCATCGAATCGTTGGTCCGCTACCGCTTTGAAGCGGACCGGACTATTCAGTCCCCGACGCAGATTTGCCATGGAATGGAAGCGGGCCGCGGCTTTCTCGACCTGCTCCAATCCTGTAACCATAAATCAGGCGAAGCGTTCATCCGTCTAGGCCAGGTCCTCGAGTCAGTCAGCCTACAAGCAGAAAACACAGCACTGCTTCGTAGGAGACTTGCCTCGTGCTGGAAACCTCCCCCTCCACACCGAGCCAAGTATCTCGAGAACATCAAAAAGGTCAAACTCAAGGACAACCATCTGTCTAACCCCGACCAACCCCGTATCTTCGAACATCCACGGCCGTTGTCTGAAGTCAAGGCGGGAGTGCGCAAGGTTCCGAACCTGATCGTGACGCAGGACGTCCCTATCCTGAAATACCCGGGTCCACAACCTGTGCTGCTCAATCGAGTCATCAAGCAAAAGGCGCTATGGGGTGTTAAGACGTTTCAACAACACAAGGAGTTGGAGAATGCAGCACATCTGGCCGACTGCGAAGATGATTGGGACGCAATACTGTACCGCGATCACAGAATCATACCTCCTGGGGACAAGTTACTCAAGGGGACTGTCGGTGTAGATCGGGCGCTCGCCGGCAGTCAAGGTGGAACTTGGGCCGGGACATTTCGACAAGCGGATCAAGAGCTGGAGCTGAAAGCCCATGAGCGTGGGAGGAAACATGCGGAACTGGGCAGGAAGCTATGGCAGATAGTGCTTGACGAAAGGGAATTGAAGGAGAAAGAGAGAAGAGAAGCCAAGCATCAACGTCGTATGGCGAGGAAGAGTGCTGTAGCCGGGTTGCCGCCCTAGGCTGAACAGCAACAGTTTTGGGAATGAGAAGTGAGGCACATATCGTTGGGCTGAGACTGAGATGCCGTACTGGCCGGTAGCCGATGTGTGCGCTACGAAGCCTGATGTGCTCTTCAAGTTTGCCACTGCAAGATTTAGAGATTCGACCCGCGAGGAAGCAATTGTACAAAACGACGTAGTAACAAATGTTGGCCGACGTCGAACATCATTCTACTCTCTGTGACTTCAATATTCTTAACTTTTCCATGCTCTCTTTGACTCCCCAACCATGCTTTAACAGCTCCCCCACCTCCTCTAACCCTAGGCCCATGGTCTCTGGGTAGATGTGGTATATGGCGACCCATCCCACGCTACACATGACGGCGTAAGAAACGAAAGTCCACGTCGGGGTCAGCAGGTCCATCATCGGCAGAAAGGTCAGTCCGACAATGGTATTGCTGCCCCAATTTGTGGCAGTCGCGAGGCTGGAACCGAGCGACCGGACGCTGAGAGGAAACATTTCGGACTGCTGCCATGGGACTGGACCAAGACCGATTGCATATGTCGACACGTATAGGAGCAGTGCAAACAATATTCCCAGGGCCGGGAGTCGTGAGGCCGAGGGCAACTCCGCGCTCGATGTTGGGACATCAAAATGATCCGCCGGCGCGCTGCGAATATAAGAGAAGGCCACTGCACACAGTAGCAGCGACACCACCATAACAGGAATTGTTATCAGTAGGATACGCCTTCGCCCGATGCGGTCGATCAGGCCGAACGCGGCCAGCGTTAACAAGAAGTTCGCTCCTGCAACAGTAAGAGAGATCAGAGTGGGTGAGGAGAAGTGAAGCCGCTGGAAGATGGTTGCTGAGAAATACATCAGACTGTTGAATCCGCAAAGCTGTTGCAGGCCCTGTAAAGTGCATGTGATTATGAGGGCTCGGGTGTGTGGTGGATGAAATAGGAGAGAATGCAGAGCAGGTGGCATGAGAGCCGATCGAGAATCCGAGCTTTTGAGCTGTAGGTGAGCTTCCTCCTCCTCGAGTAGCCCCTTTCTGATTGCCAACATGATACCATCGACAATCTCGGTGGTGTCGGGCACCATTCCCCTGTAGACCTTGGAAAGCACAGTCCTTGCGTCTGCATCTTTCCGCACTCTGGCCAGAAAGCGAGGTGTTTCGGGCATGAACGTCAGCATGACAAGCTGTGCGATTGCTGGTATTGAACCAAGCCCAACCATCCACCGCCATCCGCCTCTCGTGGACGAGAACGCCCATCCGACCAAATAGGCAATGACCTGACCACCAGTGATGAACAGCAGGGATACGGTGACAAGCCTACCTCGCAGATGCCCCGGCGCAAGCTCAGATATGTAGAGTGGCACAATCATACTGGCTCCTCCGATTGCGAGTCCCACTATGCTCCGGCCTAGTATCATTCCCCAGACCGAGCTCGTGAATGCCTGCCACAGCGCACCCAGTGTAAAGAGACCGTCGGCAACCACAATCACGTTCTTCCTCCCCATATTATCCGCCATCACACCGGCGACCGGACTTGCAACGAGGGCGAAGAAGCTCGTACAGGAGGTTATCAAGCCTTTGTCGATGTTCGTCAATTTTCGGGAGGAGAGGTCGGTGTCAATGGAGACAAGCGTGCCGCTGATGACTCCTGTGTCGTAGCCGAAGAGCAACCCCGAGACGCATGCAGAAATGGTCAAGGCCCAGACGAAAGTGTTCCCGAATGAGCGCAGATGCAAAGAGGGATTGTGAGGCTCGGCTCCTTCACGTTCGCCGATGAGTGGTGCATCCGGCGCGGTATCTTCGTTGGTGTGTTCCATGGCTGATCCCGCTGGCACTGTAGTGTCAGGGAGAATTTCGACGTCATGAACTTCCACTTCCTCCTCTAGTCCACTGAGAAGAAAATTTGTTTGCGGTCTAATATCCTATCATGAAGCCATGGGGTGTATTCTTGCGCGAGCCGTGCCTGAGGGTAGTAGGTTGGTCGGTAGTACTACTCGACACTGTACCGCAGTTGGTGGTACGGAACCGGACGCGCGCCGCATTAAGAGTCAGGCTGCACTATTCTGTACAGAGTATGGCTGAGCCTTGCCAGCAGCCTTATCGCACGTGACTGGTTTATCGAGCCCGCGGCTAAGTGCGAGCGGCTTCAAAGTCGGTCACTACGTAGTATGCCGGTGGCTGCATGTGGCAGCGATAGAGGTTAGGTCCTTCGTTGCTAGGTACTATAGTACCTACCTAGGTAGGTATCTCAGTTCTTGAATGCCATTTTCTGTTAATCTCCCAGAGAACCAGTGTTACTGCGTCTACTAGAAGACCGCACAGCCTAGTGAGTCCACGTGGTATATTCCTTTCCCAGTCAACTTATTAACATCGTCCCCTATCAGTTCCGAAGTCTTCTATAACCGTGGCAGGACTTCAGTGGTATGATGCCCCTCGCGGTTGTTGTGGAAGCCAGGCTTCAGCATCCGGGCCGAGGTCAAACCCGCGGCACAAACAATCAGGGGAACCCGCTTATGGCCTGGGCCAGATGGGAAAACGGTCGGAGAGGCTTTACGCACGGGGGATGCCAGTCTTCTGGAGGTGGCAAGGCGGAGCTGGCTGAAGCCTATTCGTATGCGGAGGTGGCTGTAGTTGAAGTGTGCGTACTGTGTTATACGACGAACTTTACGCATGAAGACGAAGTCTGGAGTTCAGGAAGTCCTAGGTAATCGTTCTAAGCTGTAAAAGGAATAGTTTTGTCAGAGATGCCGAGGCAATTTGGCCTTGTAGCCGTCACGCTCAACCTGAATGCGACACCGGACCACTGCCATCATCCTTATTGTATTCGACTTATTAAATGGTCCCTTCCGGCCATTGCATGATCCTCTCCAGCTCTGTACACGGTCTTCTAGGTACTTGATACGCCTCCGTTCTTCACCCGGTCTCAAAACATCGTCTTCAAACATGCCTTCCAATCCGGACTGGGTCAAAGCCCTCAAGCCTTCTGGTCCCCAGGGATCAGAGCTCCTCGCCCAGGAGAGGGCCAAGTCGAACCTCAACATCGATCAGTTGTCTGATTTCATGTTCACAAGGGAAATCCTCGAGAGAAATGAAAGAATCTTGAAGATTTTGCTAGCAGAGCCTGTCTTCGACAAATCCCAGAACTACTTCCGGGGCCGAACAGAAAGAATAGAGGCATCATTGGCAAGGGGTAAAAGACTACAACAACTATCTGTCAAACACAAATGGACAAAAGAAGAGTTCCAGGCAGCCAACGAGCTCATCAGTGAGCCAACCCCTTACGGCCTACATGCGAGCATGTTTCTGGTCACTCTACGAGAACAAGGCACTCCAGAACAACATAAGCTCTTCCTCGAGAGGGCAGAGGCGTACAAGATCATTGGCTGCTACGCGCAGACTGAACTCGGGCATGGCTCCAATGTCAGGGGACTGGAGACTACGGCGACTTGGAACCCAGAGGACAAGACCTTCACTCTCAACTCACCGTATTTGACCGCATCGAAATGGTGGATCGGCTCTCTTGGAAAAGCTGCCAACCACGCGGTGGTAATGGCTCAACTATATATCGGTGGCAAGAACTATGGGCCTCATCCATTTGTCGCCCAGATCCGAGACCTCAAGACCCATGAGCCGCTGCCCAATGTTCACGTTGGGGACATTGGGCCAAAGTTCGGGTACAACACTATGGACAATGGTTTTCTCCTGTTCAAGAACGTCAAGATCCCGCATATCAATATGCTTGCACGATTCTCCCGCATCGATCCACAGACCAACAAATACTTCCGCCCTTCGAACCCTTCTCTGATCTACGGCACGCTCACCTATATTCGAAGCACCATCGTTCTGCAAGCAGGCTCGGTCCTTGCCCGAGGTGTGACAATTGCCACTCGGTACTGCGCCGTAAGACGACAATTCCAGGATCGAGACGCACCAGCCAACGAGATTGGTGAGAACCAAGTCCTGAATTACACTATGGTGCAGATCCGCCTTCTACCTCTCCTCGCGGCTACCTACGCCCTCCACTTCACGGGCCGAGGCATGATCAACTTGTACCAAGAAAACCAGAAACGTATGAACGACAACGCGGGCAAGCTGGCCGACTCGAAGCGTGCACCGGGACCAGAAGAACTCAATCCAGGAACCGACCTTCTTGCGGACCTCCATGCCACCAGCTGCGCCTTGAAAGCCTTGGGCTCCACCACCGCAGCTGAAGGCTTAGAGGTCTGTCGTCGGGCTTGCGGAGGACACGGCTACAGCTCCTTCTCCGGCATTGGCAGCTGGTATGCCGACTATCTCCCCACGGTCACCTGGGAGGGCGACAACTACATGTTGACGCAACAGGTCAGTCGCTACCTACTCAAGTCGGCGCGATCGGTCCTGAAGGGAAACGCGCCCGACAACGACACGTCCCGTATCCTCAAGGAGTTCATGGGACGGCGCGACATCGGCGCGGCCTTTGACGTGATTGGAAGCGACACAGACCTTGTGGCTGCCTTTGCCTGGCGGGTGTCGTTTCTGACTTTCGAGGCCTTGCGTCACCGCGACGAGGACAAACAGTCGTGGAACTCTTTGCTGGTGGACTTCTGGCGCCTGTCGACCGCGCACGCCCAGTATATGGTGGTGAAGAACTTCCATGACGCCCTCAACGATCCCAACACCACGCGGCAGCTCGAGGCAGACACCGTCGCGCTCTTGCACAAGCTCTTCCGCCTGTATGCACTGAACACGCTCGAGCGAGAAGCTTCGGAATTCTATTCGAGCTCCGCCGTCACCGTGCGACAGATCACTCTTGCACGAACCAAGACTGTCATGAAGCTGCTTGAGGAGATCCGTCCTCACGCCGTCCGCCTGGTAGATGCGTGGAAGTTCCCTGATTGGCAGCTCGATAGCTCCCTCGGCCGTTACGACGGCAAGGTCTACGAAGACATGTTCTACCGCGCCAGCGAGCTGAATCCTCTGAACAACATCGTCTTTGACCCGTATCCCGACTCGAAGGTGCTGTTCAGAAAAGATGAGCGCCCCGATTTGCGAAGCAAGCTATAAGTGGGACGGGTGTATGTGTTCGACCAATTGGACTCGTAGCAGTCTGGTAGGGAATGGAAGCATGATCTACCTTGTGGGAAAAGCAAGCTTGACAACATGGACTCATATCTGAATATTGTGCTCAAATTGCAAATTGCATCCTCAATGTTGCTGTAGGTGGCAGTATCTCCTCGTGCGCCTGGAATTCTGATTTAAACGTTATTGGGACACCTTGATGTGTAGGGCGGGTATTAGTTGTGGTTGTCAGTACGTACTATTGTTCATCATTACAACGGTATAGCATTGCAAACCATGGTCCATCGCGTTGACCTTTCATGTTTGATTCGAGTCAACTGCTACGTACGTAGTACCAACTGGCATCTGGTCTCAACTAAGGTAATGAGCATGCTTACTAGGATGTCAGCTACAAGCAGGCCGATGCATATACGTAGTTCAACATCTCTTTTATATATTTATATTTGTCAAGTATAACCGCCTGCCTCTTCACCTAATCGCCCTGTCCGCATGGAACAAGCACTCCGAGTCGATGCCAGGAGATGTTCATACTTTAGCTTGGCCTCTTAAGTGGTCGATGATAGCAATTGCCATCTCGTTCTGCGATCACTAGGGTACCGTCGGTTGTTGGTTCTAAATGTGGCGCCGAGTGGTCGGCATGTTTTCTCTGCCATATAAAAATTACGATATATCGAAAAAAACATGACTCTGCTATCACATCCACACCAAGAAAGCTGTATGTAAAAATCTCAGATTGGATATTCAACTCCAGACCAGATCCGGGTCCCTCTCCGTCTATTAGAGAAGGCGCCAAATCCTACATCTCCTGTCTTCCAAACAAAATGGCAGCAAGAACGTGGAAACATAGAGGCCAAACACCTTTTCAGCCAGAGCGAGTCTGACTTCACCACGCGGAATACACAAAATCAACTCTAAGCAGCAGGAGCAGCCGGTGCGATTGGATCCGCGGGCTTCTCCCCAAGATCTCCGTTGGTGGTAAGACCCGCTTGGTGAGGCGTCGAAGTAGAGTCAGGGACGCCGTTGACCACGTCTCTGCTCAGCTCAACATAATCGTAGGCAAACTCGCCGATCTCGGTTTCGTCCATACCCATGATTTCCTCTTGCTCGGTGGCACGGAGCTTCAGGCCGGGGATAAGGTTGATGACGAACAGAATTACCATGCTAAGGACGAAGGAGTAGGCCATGCCAACGACGCCGTCGCAGAGTTGGTACGCGAGCTGGATGTAGTGCTGGTTGATCCAACCTCCGTCGATTTCGGTGAAGCCATCGAGGTGAGCAATGTAGTCTGCGGCAAAGAGACCGGTCAAAAGGTCTCCAACCAAGCCGCCAATGCCGTGGATGGCGAAGATGTCGAGAGAGTCGTCAATGTGAAGAAGGAACTTCAGCTTGGTCCCATAGTTGCAGGCAATAGCGCCGACAACGCCAAAGATGACAGCGGCCCAGGCGGGAACGAAACCACTGCCCGGAGTGATGGCAACCAAACCCGCAAGAATACCACTGCAGAAGCCCACAGTAGACCATTTGCGCTCCAGGCGGTAGTCAAGGACACACCAGGTGATACCGCCCACGCAGGCGGCCAAGTTCGTGACGACGGTGGCCATGACAGCGCGCAGGTTAGCAGCCAGAGCGCTACCGGCATTGAAACCGAACCAACTGAAGAGGAGGTCAGTAACTTGCAGCCACAAATCAAAACTGAGGGATTACGTACCCAACCCAGAGGAAGACAGTTCCAATCACAATGTGAGTGACATTGTGAGGACGGTAGTTCAACTCGTGGGTACCGTGGCCGCGACGCTTTCCCAGCATGAGGGAGTACGCCAGAGCAGCAGCGCCGGACGAGATGTGGACGGGTGTACCGCCAGCAAAATCCAGACCACCCATCTTGAACACCCAGCCAGATCCGTTCCATGTCCAGCAGGCAATCGGGTCATACACGACTGTGGACCACACAAAGGAGAAAACCATGGCAGGCAACATGCGGCCACGTTCAGCAGCAGCACCAATCGCAAGAGCGACGGTGATAGCAGCGAACATTCCTTGGTAGACTGCGAACATGAGGTCGGGGATTTTGGTTGATCCGACAGATGGAGCACCAAGGACGCCGCGGAAACCAAAGTTTTCCATGTCACCGATGAACTTGCCGGCGGTGTGCGAGAAGGTGAGGGTGTAGCCCCAGAAGAACCATTGGAAACATGTGAGCCCGGTGGCTGCGAGGGAGAGCCAAATGAGTGACAAGGCTGACTTGCGGCGTGCTAGGCCGGAGTAGAAAAAACTGAGAGGGAATGTCAACATGGGATCCCAGATCACTGCCAATGGAGATGCTTACCCAACACCCGGAATCATGAGAAGCACCAATGCCGTGGACGTGATCATCCACGCAATGTCGCCTGCATTATAGTAGACATTGAGATCTTGTGTGCGGGAATCTCCTCCAGTCATGGCCGTGCCTATTTCGCGAGCAAATCGCGTCAGCCTGAATCTTTTCCCGATAAGAGAGAGGGCTGGGATGGATCTTGCGTACCATTATACACTTCCAAAGGAACGTAGGGGAGGGATTCGCTCGAGTCCGACATGTTTACGGGTAGGCTCGTAAGCTCGTCGACGGATAGAAGGTTGCGCGGATGCCCTCTAGGCACGAGGTCTGTCACACCCTGTTGTCAAACTGCTGGCGCAAAGAGAAGAGAGGGCGTCGAGGTCTGAGGCCCGGTGTACGAGGGTGAGGACTGAGCAACGGGAAATATGTCGCGAGAGCCGGCAGGCAACAAAAGAAACGAACCGAAAGAGAAATTCGACCAAGTAGGACGGGGCAGAAGCAACGCATATAACAAAACATTGATTAGCGAGCCGGGGAGAGCGAGCCCGTCCGTGTTGTGAGAGTCCCACTGGGGTTGTTAGAATATTGGCTGTTGGTGTGACCACTGTTCTGATACGAGGCGACTCGCTCGGGCTCTCTAGGCTGCTGGGGGCGTGTGTTACCCGAGAGCCCAAAAAAGCAACCCACCGTCTAGACCCCTGCACCACGTTTGAAAAGGAGGATGCGCCTTTTAGCAAGATATCTCGCAGCGCTGAATCCGAGACGGGAGACGGTGGACATGGCCAGCATAGTAGGGCACAGGGAGAAAACAGTTGGCAAGTCCCGGCCAAATGATAACAGTCAGGCTCTCACGGGACACTGCACTCTGTAGAGTAGCAGCGCTAGTAGCAGAGGGGTGCGATAAGGGCAATAAAAGAACGGAGCCTTACAGCTTATCATTAAATATTAGGTACATCATATATTCGTAGTTATTAATCATCACTGCCCATGACTGGCTGTCTCGAGTGCCTAGTAGGTACCTACGCAGTTCGGGTATGTACCTAGGGAGGCACGGAACCTATAGGGGTACCTACCTAGCTAGCTAAGAGTGTCCTGCGCCCTATAACCTTCTGCAGGCGCGCCCGAACCCGCACCTGCACCTGCACCCGGAGACAAGGCAAGCATGTACATACTGCAGTTGTGATCTTCTCCAACGGCTGTCTTCCTCAACATCTCAATCTATTTAAGGCTGTTTCATGTCTGCTGCTGGTGCGCTGTTCTCTGGTACCTGATGAACGATGAACATGGGCATGTGCAGTGGTTAGGTACCTTGGATCCCCTTTTTCCAGAACGTCCAGACGATCACACCTGGTCAAATCACGCATCCATCATGGCAACGGCCCCATCCAACAATCTCCTCTTTTCTCGGCGAGATAAGCATCTCTGTTCCCATTCGCCGCAACATCTCCGCCAAGCTCCTCCCGCCCATCAGATCGTTCCTGAAGTTCTTTCCCGGTCAGTAGCGGGCCACGCCAAACGCACTTGAACGCCGCATTCAGTAGCATTGGCATCCACTTGCGACTGCACCAAGAATGGGAGAGGTCGATGTCTGCAGTGGTGAATCTGCGACTAGTAGCTTAGGGCTTAGGAGGGCTCCTAAGCCCCGACTTTTACAGTTTTACTTTCCGCTTGCTTGTCCCTTCGCGCGAGCCTCGTGGGCATTCAACAACTGACTCACATGGAGCGCGGCTTAGCTTTTCCTGTCAAACCACCGAAACCGGTGGTGCAGAGCTACTATTAACCGTTGACATACCAAGCCATGCTAGCAGCAGAGCCTTGACATCGTAAATTGCGCCGTTCATCGTCGTCTATCATCACCGCCGCCGCATCGAAGATGGAATGCATGCACCATGCCAGAGCAGTTCCTTAGGCCTACTATTCCTTCTTTTGTAATTCCCCTCCGAGTCTCGCTTACTACTTACATCAACCGTTCTTGAGTAGGTAAATCCTCCGCTAAACGTCACTTCAGCCGCGACCGGTATATATCCCTATGCGGCAGCTCCTCGTCTCACGAGACCTCTACTTCAGTTGCGCAGTCCTTGTTGGCACACCACCACGAAACTTTCCTCGCATCTGCCGGCTACCCGGTCCTGTCTCGTTAGCAGCACCTGCATGTTGTCCACAGGCAGCTCTTCTCGGGTTCTTGTCGTCACCTTATCGGAGCATAACCTCGAACTGCTCGCCGCCCCGTCATATCTGTGTCCTTGCCCCCACACCGCCCACTGCCACGCTGCGCACGAATCCCGCGTCCGATTTCAGTCGGATTTCAAATCCACATCTACTACGTAGTACGTACAGAGTTAGTCCGCCTGGTTCCGATCAGCCAGAGCTACCTTTGTGTCGGCGTCCTCCTCCACAGTACTTGGCTTCTCAGCCTCGCTCCCACACGGACCTAAAGTGTAGGGGTGATGGGACAAGTTCTCACTCAGAGTCTATCATGAGAGTCCGGCGAGTCATACACGTGGCTTCACTACCTGGACGAGTACTTTTGACTGCAACTCGCGAGTCTCTCCAGTTGCAGTGAAGTTCATAACCTTCGAGTCTTGCTGGCACTATCAGCAACGTAAACATCATGCTTACACACGATCAGAGTAGAAACCAAGTCCTAGCAGCCTCGGTGAGCATCGTGTTACTGAGCAGGCTCAAGACTCGCCCAATCAATCTGTGGGTGCTTTTAAGGCTCATATCTGGCAGTCAATAATATTGTAATCTGTTGCATTGACATACGCGTGTTCGTTCTTTGTAGACGTACTATTAGGCGTAGGAGTCGTCCTCGGAGCGTTCGACTAAATTACTGCTGGTGGTGACCTTGCGGTCATTTCTTGATGCGTTCACAATGTCTTCCTAATAGTACTACTAGTAGCGTGTTTCAGGTAACACCGACCCAAGATCCAGACAACTTGGATCACCGTCGACGCGACCGTACACCTAATAATACCCATTTTTCAGCAGCGTCAATTGTGCATGGATTCGCAACGGTGTACAAGCAACACAAGGCTGCTAGTGGCAGGCCTTGGTGCTGGATCACAGCGTGAATAATAATAAGACTCGCAAATTTCCAGGTAACAGGCAACAATACACGTACTGGCCTAGACATATCCCATTTGTAGCAGAGCAGTATTGTGGTATCGTTGTCGGAGATGATGCCAGTAATCCGACATGCAAAGCTCGTTTCCTGGCAGGCGCCGCTGTTGTAGCCATTTATTTCATGTTCTGGCTCCGAACAGATTGGGATTGGTATGTGTGGCTGCACCTTTAATTTACGGGCGCTTTAGAAACTGGGAATCAGGTTTAGGGAGCCTCGTCAATCCTGTTGTAACTTGGACCGGAGCAAAGATCCAGTGAGGCGTTGACAGGGACATCATATCCGCAGCCTGGAGGTTCTTCATCCACCTGGGTAATTGCTATTCAACCCGCTGAGCACTTCGATCTGCTCCCATCATACATTTCGTTGACTCCTGGAGCGACTCCGATGAGGGTTGCCATAGACTCTAGAGTGCGGTGTTTAGAACGCCTCATCAGTCAGAATGCATCTGACACTGTCAGCCAGCGGCCCTGGCAGTGGAAATAGTGGCACAGTCGGTCAACCTCTTCAGCCACACGTTCCCCTCGCTCCAACAACACCCATGATCGCGGACTCCCATCAATCTTCACCACCGACAGTAGTACCCTACTACTCAGCTCAAACTCAAATCGTCGCACCCTCGCCGGTGCGTCCATCTCCTTCCAGGGGCGGCCCACGACCTCCCAAGAGTGAAGGGCAGCGCATCGAAGAAGGTCGACTTCCTCTCGTCATGGAGCACGAAGAAATGCCCATCCGCCGTCCGACGAACTCTTCTTCAGGCTCTGATGAAGACAACGCCACCTCTGCTGCCTATGCCTATCCCCCTTCTTCCGCCTACGATGCCTCCGAATCCGCCACCACCTACACACCTACCTCCACCATTTCAGCATATACTCCGTCCGCCGGCTTCTCCTCAGGCCTATCCTCCTGGGCCTCCTACGGAACGCGACCTCGAGGCGGCAGTGGATCGGCCCAGCCTTCAACCATGGACCGCTCCTTTTCTGGTGAAGGTGCGACGGCTTCAGTAGACCCCCGGGGTGTAAGGCCCAGCGCTCCTTTACGGACGCCCTCGAATACCTACGCTCCTCCACGACGGCCTCCGCAGTTCCTCTCCTTGAACTCGAAGCGGGTACACTCCTCGAACGCCACGCGCTCTTCTAGGAGAGATCCAAACGCACAATACAAGGCACAAGAGAAAGCTTACGTGCAGCGGGTGCGACAGCAGCCACAGGACTGGCTCGACAATGACCCTCGGACACCTAGCATCGGATACAGTACAGACGAGGAGACAGATGATGATTCCCCCTCAACTGACCACCAATTCGATGATCCGTACGATCCAGAAACTTTAATGTTCCTTGGGAACGAGGACAATCTTCAACCCTCTGACGAGGAACTGCAGAATCCCCAGTACAGAGAGCGACTGGAATGGCACTCTATGCTGGCTTCCGTCCTCAAAGGCGACGTCGTCAAGCAAGAAAAGCAGAGACTGATCGGGACCACGGACCAAGCATCGAGGTCCGAGATAGGCACCGAGATTTGGATCGGCGCAAGGTCAAAATACTATGGACGGCCATTGCAGATGCAGAAGAAGCTGATTGAAGAAGGCCGTGCCAGCTTGGGACCCATTATCGAGAGCCTCATTGCGTTCGAGATCAAGGGTGAAACTGTTGTCGGGAAGTCGCCATTGGAGCAAGTCGAAGAGGCGGTGGCAAATATCGAAAAGGTGGAATGGTTATATTCATCTAGGAGAGAACTCGAAGCTGCCCAGCCCCGAGCTGCTTCCGATGCTTTTCGAGACAGCTGCGATGCCATCGTTTCCTGGCACAATATCACTCAGCTGATCAACACCGAGCTCGCGGTGCTCCAAGCCTGGGTCGGGAACCAGGAACTCGACTTCACAAAGCCAAAACGGCGGTCCGGTGACGAGGGAGACCTGTCTGATGAATCCTCTTTCATCGACAGAATTCTGAAAGAGGACGGCTTGAAGTCACTTCAAGGGGAGAAGAGCATGTTCAAAGGGATTGGTGAGGTGATCACCAAGGCCAAAAGTACACTCATCGAGAATGCCGAAGCCTTCGCCGCCCGCCACCTGCCTCCCTACATTGAAGAGCTCCTGACTCTGATCAACTTCCCATCAAGGTTGATCCAAGAGATCATCCGGATGCGATTGTCGTATGCGAGAAAGATGAAGGAATCAGCACAGCAATCCGTCATGATCATTGATCAAATGATTGCGCAGTTCCAGATCCTCATGAATCTTGCGTGTCTCATCAAGCAACAATACCTTGCCATCTCGCACCCAGAGCCAGGTTGGGATTTGCCGCCTTGTATTGACGAAAACTTTGATTCGGTCATTGTTGAAGCGCTCAAGTTCTATTTCAAGATGCTCAATTGGAAACTGGGCGCCAACAAGAACACCTTCCGAGAAGCTGAGATCCTCGAGCAAGAATGGGGCTTTTCCAACGAAATCGGTCGTCAACTTGAGGGCGGAGATATTGAAGTCGCAGAGCAATTCAGTTCTCTTACTGCCAAGTCCCTGTTGCGATTGACTGCCTCGTTCGAACGCGAGCTCAGATCGAAACCGGATGAAAGTCAGCAAGAGATGGAAAAGAGATACAAGACAATTTTGGATTCGGTGCGCGTCCGACAGCGAAAACTTTTCCGGTTTTCACGTATTCTGAGACAACGGTTCGAAAACGCGACAGAGTTCAACCTCGGGATGAATGCAGAGCAGATGCAGCATTTAACCGAGTCTCTCATTCTATCGGGTCACTTCTTGGTGGAGATGGGTGCCAACAGTCCGAAAGGCGTGCATTTTGTCGCGTCCCCTTCCCTGTGGAATCGGCCGAAAGAGATTCAATCCATCCTGGGTACATCTTTTCATGCCGATGACGCACCAGAAGATCCTTCAAATCCCTATATACTCATCATCCGGCCTGAAGACGAGATGCAGTGGGAAGGACCAAGGATGGAAGTTGATGTCCTGGAGTTACCGAACGACGTTAGACTGGGGCGGCTCCGCCTCGTAGCGGATGGCTCATCCCTCCGCCTACAGGGCGCTCGCATGGAGTTTGCCAACGCTGTCGGTAGGGAGCTTGATGTTGTGATTGAGCAAAGAGCCAACCTTTCCCGGGTCAATTTGGAGTTGGGAAAGATCAAGAAAACAACTTTCAAGCTTTCGAACACCATCATGGAGAGCGTGGAGGTCATTCGCTCGCAAAATGGTGGTATCGCAAGTCCGGAATTAGTGCAGTCTTGCTTTGCTTTTGCCACTGAGTTCGGCAAGAGATCTCTGACATACATGGATCCCAACCGTCGGATGATGAACAACCTGAAGCTGACCAGGCTCGCTCTAGATTGGGTCAGCTTTATTTGTGATGACTGTGACGCTGCCGACCGAAGGACCTTCAAGTGGGCTGTGGTCGCATTGGAGTTCGCCATGGCAATGACCCGCGGCCGAAACATCCTAGACATCAGCGACGAGGACTTCAAACGCATTAGGGTCAAGGTTGCGGGATGCATGTCTGTGTTGATCTCACATTTCGACATCATGGGAGCCCGGTCCACCCTGGCGGCGCAGCAGGAGAAGTCGAGGATGGAGGCGTTGACCGGTATGAACAAGCGTCTTGATTTTAACAAAATGAGAAACGACGAAGATTGCTGGCGGGAGATGTCTGAACAGCGACTGGCGCAGCTCAATGCCATTGACCAGGCTCGCGAGGAACGTGGTGCCTCGAAGACTACCCCTCTTGGTCGGGTATTGGAGGGATCGAACGAAGCGGACCGGTCACTCACCTTCTTGTCCTCCTCGGCAACCAACATCACCATGAGATGGCAGCAAGGCCAGTTTGTGGGAGGCGGGACCTTTGGGTCTGTGTACGCGGCGCTGAATCTTGACACGGGAACATTGATGGCCGTCAAGGAGATCCGTCTCCAAGATCCCCAACTCATTCCTACAATCGTCAAGCAGATTGGCGACGAAATGGGTGTCCTGGCAGTGCTTGACCATCCTAACATTGTGTCATATTACGGAATCGAAGTACACCGAGACAAGGTCTATATTTTCATGGAGTATTGCTCCGGTGGCTCGGTGGCTGGCCTCCTTGAACACGGCCGCATTGAGGACGAGACTGTCATCATGGTGTACGCGCTGCAGATGTTGGAAGGTTTGGCCTATCTACATCAAGCACATATCGTGCATCGAGACATCAAGCCGGAGAATGTTTTGCTCGATCACAACGGGGTGATCAAATATGTGGACTTCGGAGCCGCGAAAATCATTGCTCGGCAAGGCCAAACCATGATGGGTATAGAGCCTGCTCAACGCGTCAATGGTGTCAACCCCGTCAATGGCGAGCCCGGCCACCTTGCCAATAACCCCGCCGTCGCACGGCAGCCACAGAAGACCATGACAGGGACGCCCATGTACATGTCTCCGGAAGTGATCCGGGGAGATGCGCCTGCGACATCACGTTTCTCCGGTGCCGCGGACATCTGGTCCTTGGGCTGTGTAATTCTTGAAATGGCTACGGGGCGTCGTCCTTGGTCTACGTTGGACAACGAGTGGGCCATCATGTATAATATCGCGCAGGGCAACCCTCCTCAACTGCCTACCGAAGATCAACTTAGCGAGATGGGGATTGATTTCTTGAAAAAGTGCTTCGAGCGAGATCCGGCCAAGAGGAGTACAGCGGCAGAGTTGCTACAGCACCCTTGGATCGTGGAAATCAGACGGCTGGTGGTTGATGATCCTGATGCTCAGACACCGCGGAGCGATACAAGCAGCTCCAGTGGAGGAGCTCCCTTTTCATTTCGGCAGAACTCGGCGTTCTGATGAGACGGTTGGCGAGTGCACACAATAGCACGGAGTTTGTTTGGTATGGATGAGTGGCTCAAGCCAGATGTTAGTCCTGGGGTTCATTGCAGGCGAATCTACAACAGCATCAATGTTCAAACATGCAATAAAATACAGTAATATTATGTACATGATATACACACATAGGTACCTACCTAACCTCTTTCAATAGGTAGACATCTTGTACCTGGCAGATCAATCCTCCCTCAATGTGCCGAAACAGTGCCGCTAACCGATGTTACATAGTATCATGTTTCCGGATTTCTACGGCGATGGCGTGGAAGGTGGTTGGCGGGTCCAGTGTAGTCAGCTTACGCCCGGCTCGGAAACGGCAACCTAGACGTTTATCAAAGGCCGAATCGGGCAGATACTTTCTCACACTGCGTACCTCTATTCCTAATAACCTGCCTTGTACCTCATCTTCTGTCTCCTTGCAACCGGATTGACTGCGTGGGTGGAGGATTCAGCGCGACCCGGGTGACGCTCGCTTCATCAATATAACGATCGTATCTCCATACTACTGCATCACGCTCATTATGCCCTCCTAGACACCATGGCCGGTAGTGGATCCAACGTCTCAGACCCCTTCTCCGATCATGCCGCCGTCCAGGACGAACGCGAAGCAATCGTCGACTCTACTCTGGCCGTCGGCCGCAACGCCACCCTTACCTTGGGCACTGATGCGGTCATTGTTTTAGGTTTGTAAGACTGGCGCAGGCAAAGGGCACGGGAGTCTGACACCACGCTCACAGATGAAGGACTTCGCAAAGGGACTGGATTCAATTGTTTCGGCTTGTTGCCTCAAAGTATGCTCACCGCCGTGCAGACTCAACCCCAGTACCTAATATCCATGGCTAGGAACCACCAGCACTCGCTCCATTCCCTACTTTAATGTTTTATGGGCAGAAATCGTCAAAGACGACCTTACCATCCGATATGCCAAACCCGACTCGAGGTCCGCGGACTCCCCTGTACACGTCGCATACATCAATTACACACTAGACAATTCTACCTATTCACAAGAGAGGGCGTCCAAATGGGTGGCACGCCTCTTGGATCGAGCCTATGCACAATCACAGCGTAACAAGAGGATAAAACTGTTGATCAACCCTTTCGGAGGAGCCGGAAAAGCTGTCAAACTTTTTACCCGGGAGATTGAACCCGTCTTCGCAGCGGCGAGGTGCGAAGTGGACGTGGAGCGCACCACGCACGCAGGGCATGCTGTGGAAATATGCGAAAAGCTCGACATCGATGCGTACGATGTCATTGCAAGCGCCTCCGGTGATGGACTTCCCCATGAATGTATCAATGGTCTGTCCCGGAAACCAAATGCGGCGGAAGCGCTGAGGAAGGTAGCCATCGTCCAACTTCCTTGTGGAAGTGGAAATGCCATGTCATGGAACTTGAACGGGACAGGACAATGCAGCACGGCGGCACTTTGCATAGTCAAAGGGGTGCGGACACCTCTTGACCTTGTGAGCATCACTCAAGGCAACCAACGCACGCTTTCTTTCCTGTCCCAAGCCCTTGGTATAGTTGCCGAAAGTGATCTTGGCACCGAGAATTTAAGGTGGATGGGCGATACGAGATTTACATTCGGCTTTCTCGTTCGACTGCTTGGGAGAACAGTCTACCCTTGCGAAATATCCATGAAGATCGAGATCGAAGACAAGCAGGAGATCAAGCGACACTACGCTCGACAAATGGCCCGGCGAGGAGACCAAAGTATGTTGTCACAGAATGAGCTGGACGGACCCCTAGATACATCCACGAACCTCGGGCTCCCACCTCTACAGTATGGCACCATCAACGACCCCCTACCTACCGGTGCGGGATGGACACCCATGACCCCATTCCCCAAGCTTGGCCATTTCTATAGCGGCAACATGACGATGATGGCTGCTGACATGCCATTCTTCCCCGCCTCGCTTCCTTGCGACGGCCTTCTCGACCTTGTGACGATCGATGGTGATATCGGGCGGATGAAGTCTCTTGATCTTCTCTTCTCCATTCCCAAGGGAACGTTCTTTGACAAGGACTGCGTACATGTCCGCAAAGTCAAAGCCGCGCGAGTGATCCCCCATTATGGCCCCCTGGCACAGAATGCCCGGGGTGTGAGCCAGCGGAAGAAAATCGGGTACTTTAGCGTTGATGGCGAAAAGATGCCTTTCGAACCCTTTCAACTCGAAGTTCACAAAGGATTGGGCACGGTGCTGAGCAGGCATGTCGGTATGTATGAGGCCATAGGGCCACCAGGCTGGCAAGATGTCGATCTTGGCCGAGGAAACGAAGGATTCAATTCTACGTGAGCAATTTGTTTGTCGCGGCAGCTGGCTGTTCAAAAAGAAAGCTTGGATTCACATCCACTTGATACCCCGGACGCTGCATATAGAAGAGCATGAATGGAGTGCGGGTCTGTTTGGAATGTTTCGGTAATCACTCCATCATGGCAAAGCGCTTTGGATATATGGCATTACAAGTTCTCTTGGTTCAGGAGGAATTTATACAATGATACCCCTGTACATGGCTCAAGTTCACAACAACAGGGAAATGGCAATTAACCAGCCCTATGTTCATCCTACAGCCGACCAGATGCCTCGAATACGCTCACGTTGAAGAAGCCACATACACTGGACATAATTCTTTGCCCCATCCATGGTAGATATGGCTAAAGTAACAGACTGTCTGTAAGGAGACGATCTTCCTCATATGACCGTTGCAAGGCTGAAGCTGGCAACTACTACCACGTACTAATGCGGACCAGGCTGAGCGCAGGCTTGGCATGTTTTCCAGCTTTTCAGTTGTTGTCGGCTCGGACGACATCATAGCCTGCGCTTTTCTTGATCCTTCGATATTATAGTATTGTAACCGACCTTCAGTAACCCGACGGCCCCCCTCTCGAATGATGGCTGACGAAGAGCACCCGGAAGAAGGACTTCGAAGCGGGTTCCCTCAATCACCATCCTCGTTTGACGCAGATCCCCGAGTCTCTTTCTCCAAACTCGACAACAAGTTCATCCTCGAGACCGAAGAGGGCGAGTTCGAATGGGATATTGCCCTAAAAAGATGGATTCCAGTGGTAGGCAATACAATAAATGGCTTCCGAACATTCTGGCTGGCGAACCTTCGCCTCTCATACTCCACTTTGCAATACTCTTGAACCATGGTTTCTTGAGTGAGGACAGATTCTAACCCTCTGGATGTTGTTTCCTCATGTAGCTGGACCAGTCATTGTTGGAACAACAAAGCGAGATCTACAAAGTTCCCGGTGTTGACGAAAATGCGGCGCAAGCAAGGGACAAGAAGAAACGGAAACACGCCAACGGCGACGAGGTTGGTTTGATGGGCCCCATATTGCAATGAGCACATGCTGAGTTCGTTCAGGCGGATCCAAAGCCTAAGAAACCTCGAGTCAACACGGCGGTCTATGTCACTTCAATCCCTTTCGATGCGGACCAGGAAGAAATAGAGCAAGTCTTCTCCAAGTGCGGTGTCCTCGCCGAGGACTTGGACACTGGCAAGCCGCGGATAAAGATGTACGAAGATGAGGATGGCAAATTTAAGGGAGACGCCCTTGTCGTGTACTTCCGGCCGGAATCAGTGGCACTCGCAATCCAAATGCTCGATGATACGGACTTCCGATTCGGCACGGAGGGACCGATGGGAAAGATGAAAGTTCAAGCTGCAGATTTCTCACACAAGAAACCGCAGGAGGAGTCGCAGCAGCCAGTCAAGCCGAGCAAGAAAGACCAGAAAAAGCTGATGAAGAGGACACAGAAGATGATAGGGTAAGTCGGGGGAGCATCCTCTGGGAGCGAGACCGAACTGATGTGTTGTAGGAAACTAACGGACTGGGACGACGATGACCCGCAAACACTCCAAGCGACGGGTTCGAGGTGGGACAAGGTCGTGATTTTGAAGCATATGTTCACACTCAAGGAATTAGAGGTGAGAAAGACTGATGTATAGCGTGGACCGGGCTGACCTGCTGTAGGAGGATCCCGCCGCCATGCTTGAGATCAAAGAGGACATTCGAGAGGAATGTTCGAAATTGGGAGAGGTTACCAATGTTGTCCTCTTCGACAAGGAGGAAGACGGTGTTGCTAGCGTGCGCTTTTCCAATGCCGAAGCCGCCGCCGCCTGTGTCAGTGTATGCTGTCTCTCCCCTTCCTCCTCATCCCACGCGGGGCTAACCCTTTTTCAGCTTATGAATGGTCGATGGTTCGACGAGAGACAACTGGAGGCCTATATTTCAACAGGCAATGAGAAGTTCAAGAGATCCAGCGACAAGACGACCGGTCTTGACGAGGACGAAGACGAGAATGAGGGTGGGCGATTGGACAAGTTCGGTTCCTGGCTGGAGCAAGACGCCTGACGCTTGTTGACGGACGATTGTCTCCATATTATACCCAAAGGGAGAGTGGAATCGGATAAGTTCTCTCTGGAGCGTCTTGGAAATCAAGAACTGCTCACAATATTAAATGTCCGCTTGGAATACCTGATGCACGTATGATGTGGTGCGGCTTGCCTCTAACTGGCGTAAGTTTGCTACCGATGGACGGCGTCTAGACCTTCGGTTGGATTACAAGGACCTCTGGGTCGTACTTCTGGGTGCGGAACGACTTTCAAGTTTGTGATGTGCGGCGCATGTTTTTCCTATTACAATCGTTGTGATTGGAGAAATTGCCCACTGACTTGTGTAGAGGCACTGCTCTATTGTTGCCGAATGCTTTCGAACACCGAAAGAATACCTAGGGATCAGAAACTCCAGAGCAAGTACGTACTGCTGAAACCGGCCCCCGAAACAATTTTGTATCCCTCCGCACCGAATCGTGCTTATGCTTGGTATATTCCCTGGCAATCTTCGAACCCGAACACCGCTGATGCCTGTTGACCATTCCAATTGCGCCTGCCAAAAAGTATGGAGATGATCAGCTTTCCTGCTGCAGAACCTCGTCCTCGCTCGAGTTCGTCAAACTGAGGTATGCGGTCCACGCAATGCCAATGGTGCTCACAAAAGGTATCTGGAATTGAAGAGGCATGACGCGGAAATTGAGGATTTGTACGGCAGGCCAGAGGATATAGTTGGCCTTCAGGGTGGGAAGGTAGACGTCCTGGAATTTCCTGATAACATCTCTGGTTCCCCCTCCTTCGGCAACAGTCATGAAAGTGAAGAAGGCCGAGAGGCCGAGAGGCGCAAAGATCACCTGGTCGCAAACCACCCGCTTTAATGCCGGCACAGTGCCGCTCTTTGATGTAACGGGAAACCACTTGGTGAGCTGGCGGAACCACACGAATTGAACAGGCGCCATCAAGAAGCCGTATGCCATGAACCTGGTCAGGCGCTCGAAGTCGAATGGTTGAGGTGCTCGATGTCGAGGAGAGAGGGCGGGCGATAGTCTCGCAGGTTTCTCGTTGAGGTCTTCCAGCTCCACCCCAGAAGAGATGAAGGACCCGGAGTCGGCATCGCTAGGAAGTAGGGCTTGTCTCGCGCGGAATGCTGTTATTGACTGTGCGACAGTGTCTGCAACGCCTCCAAGCACCTGTCTTTCATTAGCCGGGTGCCGCCGCCATTGGATGTTGTTTCACATACCGCATTCGTGATCATTGTAGTCAAGACCGGCTTTTGGGCATAATATGAGTTGAACTTGGCCACGAGTCGTGCCGCCATGGCTAATTCTATGAACAGGATGGTGGCGTGAAGCAGAGGCTATATGGAAAGAGAGACTGTTAGCTGCTGGGTTTCATGGGCGACAAGCCGCACAGGACGACCTCGGTGGGCATTGGGTCACCTACAACTCTACCAAAGATATATTGACTGTTCAGCCAGGCCAAGGTTTTTTGCCTCGATGCCTCGAGCATCCTGGAGAAAGACTGGAAGAACGGGGCAGTCGAGGTTGGGTAGGTCGGTAAATGGAGATGGATGAGGTCGATGGAGTCGACGTGAAGTCGGTGACGCCAGACCTGTGATGCAGTGCCAGGGGCGCAGGTAACACAAACACCGGCGGGACCCTATCGAAAAACTCCGCCGTATTCTGAGGTAGTAGAACAGTGAGGAAGGGTCGTGGAATCAATCGGCAGTGTCAACGCAGTTACTGGACATCGAAACTGAAAGAGTCTTGTCGTACTGAACAGAATTGAATGGGAGGGCTGGTTGAGATGGAAAGGCTGCGCCTCGTGGATCGCCGGCGCATTATTGCAAGGACCAGCTCCCGGAACTCCCGCCATTATTGCAGTGATGATTGAGACTCATCTTCGAGATGAATATCAACAGCTTGAAAGGAGATATCTTCCTTGCTCAACAATAATGATCTGACAATTGAACTACCTACCTGATACTGATGATACCTTTGTACATTATGCTTTCGCTGACTTAGGTGCTACTTACTACTGGGCACTTTCTATGCGGCGCAAGCGTGCATGCAATTGAC
Source organism: Capronia coronata CBS 617.96 (assembly GCF_000585585.1). Lineage (NCBI taxonomy): Eukaryota > Fungi > Ascomycota > Eurotiomycetes > Chaetothyriales > Herpotrichiellaceae > Capronia > Capronia coronata. Next base: position 1,810,735 of record NW_006912899.1, read on the forward strand.
TTAGGTAAGGCAAGATACCTACCTCACGCTCAACCTTAACGCTCTGTCGTTATATGTAAGGTACTCTGTAGGCATTTGCAATAGCTCCCATCATGCCACACTTGCAGCACCAGTGCACGGGCGAGTTCGTGTTTCTGGCACCCCAGGCGCTTGCCATGCACCTGTCGAATAACTAGGTACCAACAACTTCAGTGAAGCATGCCACCCAGAAAACTGCACAGGGAAATGCAAAGCGACCAAGATGTGCCTCAATGGTCATGAGAGAGCGGTTCCATACTCGAGGAACGAGCTACAGTAGTACTCGCCTACCTACTAGTATCACAGTAGAGGCCCCGAATGCGCCTATTAGCTACGTCAGTCTCGAACAGCCTGAGGTTCAGACCACGCATGTGCTGCGGGTAGCAACTGCTCCCCACCAGATCCTGGTCCAGGTTCAACCCCTCCATCGTCGGTTTTGTTTTCTTTTATGAAGAGCTCGACTGAGCAGTTTCTTTTCTTTCTCGGCTGTGACTGATTTCCCGTCTATCATTACCATTACCATTACCATTACCAGCTATACCTGTACTGAGGATGTCTCTGTCAAACAAGCTCGCAATCACCGACGTCGATCTCAAGGACAAGCGTGTCTTAATCCGAGTATGCCTCCAATCGAGGAACCTTTCCCTCCAGCCCCAACTAACTTGACTCTAGGTCGACTTCAATGTCCCCCTCGATGCCGACAAGAAGGTCACCAACAACCAGAGGATAGTTGGCGCTCTTCCTACCATCAAATATGCCATCGAGCACGGAGCCAAAGCCGTTATCCTCATGTCCCACCTTGGGCGCCCGAACGGCACCAAAAATCCCAAATACAGCCTGAAACCTGTCGTCCCTGAACTCGAAAAGTTACTCGGCAAAAATGTCATCTTCACCGATGATTGTGTTGGACCGGAGGTCGAAGAGACGGTCAACAAAGCCAGTGGAGGCCAAGTCATTCTTCTTGAAAATCTGCGTTTCCATCCCGAAGAGGAAGGCAGCAGCAAAGACGCCGAGGGCAAGAAAGTCAAAGCAGACAAGGATGCCGTTGCTAAATTCCGTGCTGGATTGACTGCCTTGGGTGATATCTACATCAACGATGCGTTCGGCACCGCCCATCGCGCACACAGCTCCATGGTTGGTGTGAATCTTCCACAGAAGGCTTCCGGGTTCTTGATGAAGAAGGAGCTTGACTACTTCGCCAAAGCCTTGGAGAACCCGAAGAGACCATTCTTGGCCATTCTCGGCGGTGCCAAAGTCTCGGACAAGATCCAACTGATTGATAACCTACTTGACAAGGTCAACAGCTTGATCATCTGTGGTGGTATGGCTTTCACGTTCAAAAAGACTCTTGAAAATGTCAAAATCGGGACCAGCTTGTTCGACCAGGCCGGCAGCGAAAAATGCGCCGAGCTGGTGGAAAAGGCCAAGAAGAACAATGTAAAGATTATCCTGCCGGTGGACTATATCACGGCCGACAAATTCGACAAGGATGCGCAGACTGGCTATGCAACCGACAAAGACGGTATTCCCGACGGCTGGATGGGTCTGGATTGCGGCGAAGAGAGCATCAAATTGTACAAGCAAGCCATCGACGAGGCGCAGACGATTCTGTGGAACGGACCTCCTGGTGTCTTTGAGTTTGAGAAGTTCGCCAACGGTACGAAGGAGACCTTGGATGCTGCAGTGGCAGCGGCGCAGAGCGGAAAGATTGTCATCATCGGCGGAGGAGACACGGCTACCGTGGCGGCCAAGTATGGAGTTGAAAGCAAACTGAGCCATGTGTCCACTGGCGGTGGCGCAAGCTTGGAACTTCTCGAGGGTAAAGAATTGCCCGGCGTTGTCGCATTGTCTACCAAATAGGTCACCGCCGTGCCACGTCAGACGGCGACGTCCTAGTGAAACCGAAACAAGTGGAAATAAAATATGATTCCTACGCCGCGGATGAAAACAGTCGGTGCGGTTTTTGAGAGCTCTCAATGCAAATAGAAGAAAACATGCCATACGTAGGACTCTATGCTTCTTTCACGACCCGAACGCCATGTGGTGCAATGCTTGAAAGAGCGGTCGAAGAACCATGGTCTATTTGGTGGCCTCGACCTTTTTCAACTCTTCCCTGTGTGCGTATTAGCGCCGTAGACTGATCATCGACAGATGTAAACATACTTTAACTGTTTGCTGAAATCTTCATTCTGATCATCATCATCCCAACTTTCCTCCCACAGATGGGTTGTGCCGCCCGGCACGTCGGTGTCTTCTTGTGCCCAGTCTGTCCAGAGATCAGTACTTCTAGCTCCATCTTTGAACCCTTGAGGTAAGGCCTGTATGAAGCTGATCTTACCTTCGACTGGGAAATCTTCGAACTCGTCATCTTCTTCCAAGAGTGTAGGCTGTGGATTTGATGTGGGCTTGGAAGCCTGTGCAGGGTCGACTTCGGTCTTCTGAGTAGGTTGCATCTTCGCGGTGGGTGTGTTGGAGGAACCAGACGACATCTTCAAGGGGGTATTATGAATGGGCGCAGGGGGTGAACAGGATCGTTGGATCGGTCAGGCAGTGTCTGCGTCGTCTCCTGGATTGACGTTCTGATGTCTAGGTCGTTCGTTGCGAGAATCGAGGAGAGTTGCGTGCGCTGCGATGCAAAGGGATTCTCGAGGCGCAAAGATATATGATGCCTGGGCTGCTGGGTATGGGATATGCGTGTCTCGAAAACCGTCCAGCTGTGCGAAATGCTGACGGGTAACTAAGGTCTGGTACCTTGTCACTAGTAGACAGTAGTAGTGGGATAGATTGCAAAGTACTGTTGCGCGCCTGCAAGTCTCGAAATCAAGACTGGACGACGGTTGAGCAGTGCTGTAGGCTGTAGGAGCAGCTACCGCAGTTGCTCTGACCTAGGAACCCTACCTAGGGACAGAGGCACATGCGCCCTATTAGGCAGGCCTAAAAGAGCGGACCTTTCAGCACAGGCGTCCCACCATGCGCTCATCCAGGTCTTATTACAGAGCAAGATACGGCGTGCCTGTGAGTGAATATCTCTCTGAACTCTGAACACTGTCCAATGGCCGTCATCATTGATCCCTCGAATGACGAGCACCGTCCATCTATCGGTCCAGTCGCTGTTGCACCGCGGAGCCAGGCCTAAATCACCCTCCAGTTCCAAGATGCCTTGCCCACAGACCTGATAAACATTGAAACAGCTCCGGAAAGCCGGTCGTCAGCTTCTACAGTTGCTTTCATTCATCATTCACTACTCTGGCATTCTTCGTATCGGCCATGGCTTGCTAGACATTGGCGGCGCAGATCCCTCGTGGCGACCATAGCCTGCTAGCTTCTTGACCTGCACATTTGGAGCGAATTACGCCACGCAGCCGGCCTTTCCTGCATAACCGCCATGCTTAGAGTTGGAAAGTGGCTCGATCGAGGCCGGTCCTATGCCAATGCCTCAACACAGAGCCTGGATTCTCTGGCAGAATCTCAAAATCTGGAGACGGCGCTCCGAGCTGTCGAGCTGGTTCTGAATGATGACATTGCGGGAGCGGAACGGGGCCTCGCGGAGGGGAACTCGCCCTTCCACAAACTCGCCAAAGGAACCCTGGGCTTCATGAAGGCTACGTTGGGCTTCGAGCAAGAAGTCATGAAAGAAGCCCAGGAGACGCTGGCCGAAGCCGAATCCAGCGCATCCGCCGGCTATACCAGAGCTCAACATGATCCCCGTGCTTTCGTCTCCAATATATACGACAAGGGCTCCGAGTTTGCACTGTGTCAGGCCGAGGCTCAGATCATGTCGGCTGTTGTCGGAGTGCTCAATGAAAGTCTGACAGAGTCCATTAGAGGCTTTTACAAATTGAGGAAAGCTTACATGACCCTGGACCATTTGGTGCAAATGGAAATGACGTTCATGAAAAATCGAGCGTTGCGGAGCGTGCCTACGTCGAGAACACAGTCCATGGAGAGTCTGAATATAACTCCCAAAAAGCCTGCCGGATCTCGGCCGACTCAACCATCTGCACTGCGTCAAGCCGAGGTCGTCGACGATCTCTCAGAAAATGACTCTAACGAAGAGTTCCATGAAACGGATGTGATTCACGAACAGAACCCAATGACCCAGGCTTATACGGGTCGCTTGGAACTCGAAGCAGAGGCGGAGGACATGTCTGATTTGGACCGCAAAATTGAGGAGGTGAACCTTACTCATCCATCGAGCGAGTTGCAGGCTGAAGGAGTGATGAAGCCTCCTCCTCCCACCACCCTGGGCATGCTTACAGAAAACGCGGATTCAGAAATCTTTTCCGATTCTCTCGACGCTTTTATCCACTCTGGCACCAATCTTATGTCCGGAATCCTGTCACTGCTGATCTCGGTCATACCTCCCGCCTTCAACAAACTGTTGTATATCATCGGATTCCGGGGCGACCGCGAGAAAGGGATTCGAATGCTGTGGCAAGCGAGCAAATTCGCGAACATCAACGGCGGCATGGCAAGCCTGGTCTTGTTTGGCTGGTACAACGGACTGGTCGGGTTCTGCGACATCATTACCGACCCCGACCCATCTCAGCCAGACGATGTGGAAGGATACCCTACCGCCCGCCTCGAGGCTCTGTTGGCCGAGATGCGAAGGCGATATCCCAAAAGCCGTCTCTGGCTTGTGGAAGAAGCTAGGATGGCAGCATCCAAGAGACGACTTGACTCTGCATTGGAGATTCTCTCGGTGACGAACAAGAGTTCACTTAAGCAGGTTGAGGCCCTCCACATGTTCGAAAAGAGTTTAAGCGCAATGAATGCCCACCGATACCAACTTTGCGCCGATTCATTTCTTGCTTGCGTCGATCTCAATGCTTGGTCTCGCGGTCTTTACTTCTACATCGCCGGTGCTGCCCATCTCAGCGCTTACCGGTATGACAAAGGTCTTTCGAAGGGAGAAGCAGCAAAGCATGCGAAGCTGGCAGAAGAGTACTTCAAAACCGCACCCACAAAAGTCGGCAAGAAGAAAATGATGGGCAGACAGCTTCCATTCGACGGATTCGTGGTACGGAAGATTGCAAAATGGGAGGAGCGTGCGGCAAGGTGGAAGTGCAATTTCATTGACGCTGTGGGAGTCAGTCCGCTGGAGGAGATGATTTTCTTCTGGGCGGGTTACAAGAAAATGAACGCCGACCAGCTGCAAGATTCACTGGACAACCTTGCTTGGTCCGAGAACGCCGCACGTTGGCCGCAAGAGGATGCTGACGAGCGTGCCATTCTTGCTGTCCTAAGAGCTGTCATCCTGAGAAATCTGCGCCGACACGACGAGTCCAAAGATCTTCTCAGCCACAACGTTCTCAACCGAAGCTCATCCGACTTTATTGGACAGTACAAGAATGACTGGATGGTGCCAACGGCGCACTATGAGATGGCCGTAAACCTTTGGATGCAGAGAACCGAGTACAGCCGTATCCACGGGACTAAATTCGTGGCGGATCCGCACGAAAAAGTCCCTCCTGTCTCCTTGAAGCACGATGCAGTGCTGGTAAAGGAGTGTCAGAATCATCTCGAGAAGGCCAAGGGCTGGGGGAAATACGAGCTTGATGCGCGCCTGGGGATGAAGATTACGGCCGCCCTCAACGCTGTGAAGAATTGGGAGACGAAGCATGCCACCGCTCTCAAATGACAGGCAAGTGCCCCGTAGCCCTGAGGTGCCCTCCATGTCCAAAGGTGCAAACAGGTGTTGGCCGGCATTCGATGTGAGCTTATGTCTCAACACTCTTCACGATGTACAGAGGGCGATACCCGGCCAATGGCTCGTCAACGGGAGCGTCCATCGTGGAGTTTCTCTAATCTCGGAAGCCGCAGTGCGAGGAAATGCGTTGCATCCAAGGGTGTATCGTAGTAAGGAGGAATATCCTCAAAGCCGAAAGAGCGATACATCCTCAGCGCGGCCACCATGCTCGGGAGGGTATCAAGACGCATTTCATGGTATCCCAGATTCTCCGCCGCGGCAATGATCGATGTGGCCAAGGTCTTTCCCACCCCAGTTCCTCGCCCAGAGGGAGCTACGTACAGACGCTTCATCTCGCACACTCTATAGCCATCTCTAGGCGAACGCAGTGGACGCAGTCCAACACAGCCCAGGGGATGACCAGCGTCATCCCGGGCAAGAAGTAGCTCTCCTGCGGGCGGAGCATACTTTCCAGGCATGCCGGCCATTTCAGCATCGAAGTTCTGGAAGGCCAGGTCGAAGCCTAGAGACGCCGCATATGCATAGAAGAGGTCAATGGTGTCTTTCAGGTCCGCGGCGTCCCGTACAGGAATTATCGAAAAATGAGGTCTCCTCTCAGACATATCGATTTTACTTTTAGGCTGATTGGGACTGTACAGATGTGCATCAAATAGAGATGCGTTATTTTGCAGCAGGTCTGTGGCCACGACCTGTCGCGGAGAGTGATACGATGCGAATTCTCTGGGCACTCAATCAAATGGTCAACGGTTGCTGACCTGACCGTGACTCATATTTGCTTTTTCGGCTGCAACAGCAGTACTGTGGACCGTAGTGAAAGCAGCGGAGCGCAAAGGCCGAGAGACGTGGTTACCGTGCTTCGGGATCGGACTCATACAGGCTGTGATACAAAGTATAGGCACTGTGTACACTATAGACCAGAAGAGGGAAATCCTGCATGTCCATGACTGCGTTGCTCATCTTCCCTCCGATATCGAATCTCGCTAGTTCAGAGTAGACGAGTGGAGGACTCGGAGTGTGTATGTCTACAAAGTGACAGAAGGAAAATCTTGTCGCTTCACGTGTTCAGTGGTGGCTTCGAGTGAGGACAAGGCCAGCCATCGAGGTCCAGCCGCAGTGAAGAATTTCGTTCTGCGGCAGGTGTACGATCACAGTATACGCTCCTTTTCCACCTGATCCCCATCCTGCCTGTTTTACCCGTACGCTAGTGCCTTTCGTACGATGCTTCTGGAGCAGGAGGAACAGGAAACTTTTGGTCAATGACTCCGCCGCGGAGGGGCTGAGGTACGGTGGACATTGAGTTATGGTGTTGCGATTCCGGCCATGGCGCCATCTCCATGGAAAACCGACCCAGTCACCCAGGGACAAGGGTCGATCTCTGGCAGTAACTGGAGTCAGTGTGTCTCGCCACGAGAACGGCGGATGGATGACGGTGGATCAGCAGCGACATCGGATTGCGGACGGTGGGAATGACGGATGGATCGCTGGATGACACAGATCGCGGTTGGGGGGTGGTCGGTAGTAGTTGAGTGGCCGGGGCTTTGGGCCTTGAAGCGAGAAACTTTTCTTCTTGTCAGCCCTGATACTAGTACCTAGATATGGTGTTGGCGGTGATCAATGGGTAAAATAATAAAGGTGAATGTTGGAATCATGCAATGGCAATCGATGAGACCGGTATAGCTCCAAGCCCAGCTTCTTTTATCATCGGCTTTATTTCTTATCGAGCCAATTGTGTGCTCCATTGCCATTGTTCCCACACATAGTTCTGTTGTTGGTGGTTGTCATGGTTGATGGCAGACTACTACACGATGATTCCACTGCACTACTGGCTACAATAATAATGGTATCGCAATGTAGACGCCCTGCGAGTTCGCACCGGGATGGGTAACTCTCTAGCATGGGCCACATGCAACTGGACGCTCCGGTGTCGTCAGTACACAGTAGCCGTGATGCCAGCCAGCCAGTGACTGCCGGGTCAAGATGAAGGTCCGGTAGCAGGGCGCTCCAGGTGAAGAAAAAGATTCGCCGCTCTGTAGTCGACTTCACTCACAAAAGCAACACCTCCCTCATCTTAGTCCCAGTCAACATCCATCTGGGCCTTCATAAACCCGGCATCTCCCTCTTTCCACCTTTTCTGACAAACGATAGCACTCTCCTAGACTTCAGACATCGTCTGTCTTACCATTTCTCCCGAGCCGTGCTACAGACCTGTCGCCTTCCTTACCCCATCTTCAACCTCACGTCGAGCACCATGTCTAACCTTCCCTCAGAGCCCGAGTTCGAGCAGGCCTACCATGAGCTCGCCTCTACTCTGGAGAACTCCACCCTCTTCGAGAAACACCCAGAGTACCGGAAAGCTCTCAAGATCGCCTCCATCCCAGAGCGAATTATTCAGTTCCGTGTAGTCTGGGAAGACGATAAGGGCCAGGTTCAAGTCAACCGTGGTTATCGTGTTCAGTTCAACTCTGCCCTGGGCCCCTACAAAGGCGGTCTTAGACTTCACCCTACGGTGAACTTATCCATCTTGAAGTTTCTCGGCTTCGAGCAGATCTTCAAGAATGCGCTCACGGGTCTGAACATGGGTGGCGGCAAAGGTGGTTCCGATTTCGATCCAAAGGGCAAGTCTGACAACGAGATCCGGAGATTCTGCTGTGCTTTCATGAGTGAGCTTGGAAAGCATATCGGGGCAAACCTGGACGTTCCAGGTAAGATTCTAAGACATAGACAACCAGCTTACAACAAGTCTGACAAAGCCAACAGCTGGTGACATCGGCGTGTCCGGAAGAGAGATTGGATTCCTCTTCGGGCAGTACAAGAAGCAAACGAAATTGTGGGAGGGTGTCTTGACCGGCAAAGGAGGTAACCAGAATCTCACCGCAACATCACAGGCGATTACTGAACACTGCACAGGCACCTGGGGTGGCTCCCTCATCCGACCGGAGGCTACTGGCTATGGCCTCGTATACGTAAGTCTGTTGGAACCAAACCCCATGCATCGGTGACTGACGAGATCTAGTATGTTGGACACATGATTGACTATGCCACGGGCGGCAAAGAATCCTTCGCTGGGAAGAGAGTTGCCATTTCCGGGTCCGGAAACGTCGCTCAATATGCTGCTCTCAAGGTTCTTGAGCTGGGTGGTATCGTACTGTCGCTGAGCGACAGTAAAGGCGCCATCATTGCCACCACAGACAAGGGCATCGACGCCGAACTGGTTGCCAAGATCGCGCAATTGAAGGTTGATCGAAAGCAACTCGCTGAGCTGGCCAGTACTTCCGAGTTCAGTGGCAAGGCCAAGTACCTTGATGGGAAGCGGCCGTGGTTGCACGTCGGTGCTGTCGACATCGCCCTGCCTGGCGCCACTCAAAACGAAGTCTCTGGCGAGGAAGCCGAGGGGTTGATCAAGGCTGGCTGCAAATATATCGCCGAAGGCAGCAACATGGGAAGCACGCAAGAGGCGATCGAAGTCTTCGAGAACCACAGGAAGACCAACAAAGAAAAGGCTATTTGGTATGCTCCGGGCAAGGCTGCCAACGCCGGCGGCGTGGCAGTCTCGGGACTTGAGATGGCTCAGAACTCGTCGCGCATCAAGTGGACATCCGAAGAAGTCGACTCGAAATTGAAGGATATCATGAAGAACTGCTTCGAGAGCGGTCTTCAGACGGCCTTGACCTATGTCACACCGGCTGAGGGCGAGTTCCCCAGCCTGGTGGCTGGCAGCAACATCGCAGGCTTCAGCAAGGTGGCGGCTGCGATGAAAGAACAAGGTGACTGGTGGTAGAAGTTTTCAACTGGATCGCAACTACGAGTTCTCAACATTCATAGGAAAGAAATTTGTATGCTCCTAGAGCCTGTACAAGACGAAAAGGTTACCGATTCCCGCTCCAAAAGTGTCGTCAATAGCCAGCTCCATGCTCGGGGCCCAATATCCGGTAAGAAACAAATAGGAGGAAATCATGTATACGGCGACAAGTTACTAAGTAACCTTTGCTTGCTAGGTAGAATCGTGTCATACCCATTTTCCCCTTTCCCTAGTAGGTCGCAAGGGGTTGGTAAAGCGCTGCTTATAGTATATTGCCATCTTTACCTTATAGCACTCGACCAGACTGTCCGAAAACAATGTACATGCTACTAGTAGTACTAGTATATACGTAGTGCCCACTTGAAGTGAAGGACATGGACTTCAGGTTTGTGAGATGTCTTGGCAAATTTGTCGACCGCGACGGGTACCATTGCAACCGTACCTTAGTCTGCGTGTCGCGCGTCCTGTGAGTCCGCCTGCGCAAACCATTACTCGTTGGAATACATATCAACAACATGGAATTCTGCACTTCGCGTTGCTTGCCTTGATCCTACTTCTCCCCAGATGGGACGCCGGCCACGACTGCAGCCATGCTCAGCCTCTACACGGAAACGGCTTTTAAGGCGGAGCCTGCGACAACAACATCTGCGGTAGACTTCAAAATCCCCAGAGTAGACGGCTCATACAATAGGGCCATACCCTCATCCAGCTCAGCGACCAGTATCAGTGCTACTTTCCGGAACGAAGATACCTTCACTGCGAACATCCTCTCCTGTCAGAGCTCGATCTACTTCCGGCAGTGCAAGTCGTATCCGAGAACATTCTACTGGAGCGTTGTACACAATGGGAGGATTCTGCAGGTTCAATGCGCAGATTATGCGAGGAGTGAGATTGATGTAAAAGAAGCATACTATACACTTCGATTCGAGTTCCAAGACCGGATCCTGCCCAGAGGAGTGTGCTTTGCAGACTTGGAGACTGTTGACGAGCTGCATGCCTTTGTATGCACAGACAAGAACGAGATCTTCAACCTGCAGTTACCGACTGCCTCTTTTCGAGATCCGGAGTCACTCATTCATGAAAGCATCAACCGGTGGTGCAAACCGGTCGAGGACTCATCCTTGAGAATCGATAAAATCCATCAGTTGTCGGTTAACAGTCCGTTGGAAGCCTTTCTATCCTTCACAAGTGGCAAGCTACAGAGGTTGACGAGGCGGTCTACCAATGGTGCATGGAAGCAGGACAACTATAATGAAAAATCTTGGCCAGTCTCTCTTCGCGACATTGTCAGTCGACGAGGTTTTCATACCATCGAGTACGGTCATCATCATTTCGATGCCCGGACGGCACAGTCAATGGTCGCGTCTCCCGACGGCAAGCTCCTCTTCACCGTCTGTTTGAACCACACCCTCAGAGTCTGGAATCTCCTGGAGGGGGGCCTTGTGGCGACCAAGGATCTTCTTGACGTGCAGCGAGACCCAAACGACAGAACACACTTGAATCCCGTCGAGGATGCGCATATCCAGGTTTTCAAAGTTCCTTCGGAGAGATACCCGTCGCTGATTACTTACACACCTCACGATGGTGGGCAGTTCAAAATCTGGGATGTCAGGGGTGGACCAACCGTTTCAACTGTCATCGAGGACAAATATCCGGGTCTGAAACTCAGTGCTCCTGATCCAGATCCATCTGGAAATACCGTATGGTCCATGGTAGGGTTTAAGCTCGATCCTGGAAGTGACCTCAAACCTGCGAGGATCTGGGTATTATGGAGGAACCACAACTACCATCAACTGTACAACTGTCTTTTAGAATTTGGCGATCTCGAGTCCTCATGGGCATCGAACTGGGTCAAATGCAATCCAACCGCGGCTTCGAAGAACATTGCGCCAGACTTCGTCAAAGCGGACGGGGTGGACCCAGCGTCTAAATGGCTGGAGTTCTTCTTTTCCCCCGGACGTTACACTGTAGCCACCTTGGAGACCTCTCTAGCCATGTTCGCAGAAGCTACAGCCGTGAAGCTGAGTCCAGCGCAGAAAGGGGCCACTCTGAGACAACGACTATGCGCAGTCGTGGCCGCCAGTGTGGCACTACGCAAATATGAGGAGTCTGAATTCGACTATGACAGATTTGGTGCCGACACAGATTTCCATTGGCGCAATTTGTACCGGATTGCGGAAAATGTCAATGAAAGCCGTAACGCGCCCCTTGCCTTGGCATACGACGCATTCAACGAGATGGTTTGGATCACAATGGCCGACAAATTCTGCGCCATCAGAGAATGCAGCAAAATCGAACTCCTACAACAGAACAGAATGGAGGATGTCCAGGACCTTGAAAGTGTTGCCGCCCGAACGTGGACACACCGCAAAGTCAGCGCCGATGATGGTGAATCATTCAGCGATATGGCTGCACTGATGACCGCCGCCAAAAGATTCAGAGGGTCTTTCAGCGCCGAGCTGCTGAGAGATCTGAATTTGGCCCTCGACGAGGATTTCTCTGTTGATGCAGAGTATGTCACTCCGAATAGGATTCTCGGGATCTACAACAGTATCGGGTTCCAGGATGCCATCTCCGATGATGTTTTCGATCAACTCCAACAAGATCTCGCGACAATCGGGGGCCTGTCGTCATTGAACAACGAGCTTTTCCTGGCCATTCTTGAACTGTTGTCCACCAGGGCCAAGCGGCCGAAAAGTTCAATGCGAAATACACTGTTTGGGCATGTTCTTTTGTCAGCAGGGGTGCTGGATATCATGGTTGCCCAGCGAGACTTGCTCGTAGACTTATTGGCGCTGGCTGTCTTTGCTGAGGGCGAGCTCGGTTCGGAAGAGGCGAGGACGACGGTATTCAATGCTTCAGAGCTATTTCACGACATCGTACCTTTGCTCAAACTATGCGAACGAAACATCTGGCTGGCATCCCACTCGCGACTCGTTCCTCTGGAGATTATGGGCAGCGATGGTCGTCCAAACGCCGCTCGTCGGCCCTCCACGTCCGTCGTGGAAAATAGGAGGTGGGTTACGATCTTGGAAGACGCGTTGAGCAAGGCTGTCCGGCCGCAGCCGGCCGTTGAAAGACCTTTGATGTACGTGATCACGGATCAACTTTCCGAAATCGACGACTGGGTGTCTGGCAAAGATACGATTGCCCTGGAGGATGGAGCCGTGTACCTCGAATGCGATCTGCTTGCACAGCGCGAATTTGATCTGGCCACAGAATTTCTACGGTTCCAGCCTTCCACGGCGTGGTCGAATTATGTCAAAGGACGGCTCGCCATTGCCAAGGGCGAGTACGACATGGCGAGCAACTGTTTCCGCAAGGCCTCATACGGCCTTGCTTGCGGCAAGGCAGTGGGGGATCTTGTTGCGCTTTCGGCAGGTTTGCTGTCAATGATTGAGGCAGAGTCTTTCAATAGCGGCCTTCCTTCTTATCTGCACCACATCACTACTCTGTTCGAATCAGCCAACGCGTACAGTCAGGTAGCCTATTTTGCACATTTGACCTTGGAAGCATTGCAAACCGGGCAGAAAGAGCCATCGGCCGGATTCCGCGCAGATGTTCTGTCTCGATTGTTCCATGCCGAGTTGAAGCTCTCAAGATTTAGGCGTGCCTACGACGCGTTGGTTCAGCTGCCTGACGCAGCGCTGCAGCGCTCTTGTGTGTCTGCGCTCGCAAGTACACTGTTGGATTCGGAGCGCTCGATAACTGGTGCAAAAGGAACAGTTCAAACGCTTACGTCTTTCCCATGGACCATGCATCCGCACCTCGCCCGCCATCTAGACCAGTACCTGGTTTCGCTTGTGGGAACAAAAGGTACCCTCGGCGGCGTCAAAACCACACACTGGCCTGCTGGCGATACCGAGTTCGATTATCTCAGTATCATGTATGCGATACGCCTCGCGCAGAAAGACTATCGCGGCGCACTTGCTGTTTTGTACGATCGACTGAGGGTGACTCGGCGTCTTGCGCGCGCCAGACATGATCCTCAGGCCACATCATTGCGGCAGGCACTTTTGGCACTGATCAATGTCATGGCTTGTCTCACCCCCGAAGAGGCCTACATCCTTGCGGAGGCAGAGGAAAAGACCGGTCCACTTCAAAGCGCCCGGGACGCTGCTGACAATGGTGCCTCCATATCTGACAAGAGACGTCGCATCATCATCACTTTGGAGGACTTGCGGAAGGAATATCAACACATTCTCGACAAATGCAGCAGGATTGAACGAGGGGATTTCGATTTCGAGGTTGACGGGGAAAGTGATGACGACGCGGAGCTGCCGGCGAACCAGTCGAGACTGAATATGTCTTCTCATGTTGGTGATGCCATGGAGTTTTGAAACAAAAGCTCGAAGGCCGCAATCATCCGACTCTAAGAGCGGCGTAGCTAAGGACAAGATCGACTATTGTAGGACTACGAAGACGGTGACATAGCGACGGAGTTCCGGCAAATAAAAATCCTAGTATTGTTCTTTGCAGTGTGAATGAGATCTGCCAATCCAAGGAGTAGACAGCGTGCGAATAGTAAGAATGACGATATTTCTGGCCATAAGCCGCTTCAATCCGGTTGACTTTTACGAATGTAGATTGTTTGCCCATGTTGCAATCGATGCATTCATCACCACAAGCTTGACGACGATGACATGTCCAGGGTGAAACGTATAGCAGATGAGATAATGACACACGCACCTGAGAGGGAACAAAAGATGATCTGACCGGTCTTTGCCGACAAACTGCAATTGTATGATTAGAAAGGCGCAATTCGGGCACTACATACCAGGAGACGACATTACTCTCGCCAGCCAGATCGCCCATCAAGCATTCCACGCCGGGCTCGATTAGAAACCCATGTCGTGCCTCCGCCGAATCAATCTGGTTGACAAACAAGACAGCAGCAGTGTCCGCGAGGAAGAAACACGTCAAGCCAACAATACACTGACCTGGAGAATTCCGACACGCTGACTGAATAGCTCAATCCTCCTCGATTTCGCCTTCTTCGCTCCCGGAATGCACGCCAACGGGCTCCTGACTCTGCACCTGAGCTTCTTTCTTTTCCGGCTCAGGCGTTTTGCTCTTCCGCTTGTCCCGCGAGCTATCTAGCCTGTCGCGTCTGTGGCGCTTCGCGCTGGGGCGGCTGCTCTCGATGCTTTCGGCTTCGCTGCCATCGGCTCTTCTGCGGCGCCGGTCACTCCCTGCTACGCTGCGTGATTCTTCGCCATAGTTGAGCTCGTCCCTACTGCTCCGGGGCTCTGCGCGTGTCCGGTACAGACGTTCTCGCTCCTCTTCTCGCTCACGCCGCTCACGTTCGTATGAGCTCAGGTGCCGGGACGGCGGAGAACGATCCCGATCCAGGCGTCCATGTCTTTCATCTCGTTCCCTTCTGTCTCGGTCCCGATGCGACGAGGGTGGCGGGCTGAGGCCCAAAGAACTTGTCTTGCGGTATTGCTTCTCCCTAGCTGCCATTGCTTTGCGGCGATCGGCCTCGTAGGCATCGGGTTCGGGAGATTTCGACACCCGGCCACGCCGTGGTTCTGTGCGATGACCATTGCGGTGGTCGCGATCATCACCCCGCCGGGATTGTCTCCGTTCACGGTCCTTCTCGGCATCCTCTTCCTTTTCCTTTAAGCGTTTGATGACCTTGTCGAAGGCGGATTTGCGTAGATCATCGCCTTCTACCGCACGGTATTCATCTGTTTTCTCGACTCGGACTTTGACGTCCTCCCATGTGTCAGTGACGCGCACGGGAGGCTCAAGATGCTTGATGCGCGAGCGTAGTGCATCGACTGCACGGCGCTGATGACGATCCGCAGCGTGCTTCTCATCTTCACTTCGACGGAGCACTTTGTCGTGCAATCGCTGGAAGATAAGTTGGAGTGCATCACGGTCGATGTTGGCTGTTCGGCGATCAGCAAGCATGACATCCAAGAACTCGTCGAAAGAAGTTTTCAAGGTAACCTCATATCGTTTGTCCTATTCTTATCAGCGGATCCGTTGAAATTCTCGAGCTTGGGGAAAGACGACTTACCTCTAGGACATCGTACACAGCATTTCGGCGGCCACGGAGGGCTCGTTCTTCCTCCTCTACCATATCCCAGAACAGATCCAATGGGGTAGATCCAGATTGACCCAGCATCGCAACATACCTTGGATCTTCCTCGATCTCCGGTAAGATAGCCATCCACTTGGTGCCAGCCTTGATCTTTCCCTGGGCGCGCAGCTCTTGAAGAAATTCCAGAAACCGATCGCGGTTCCTTCGCTCGCGTCTCATTTTGTTCGCCTTCTGCTGCTGCCGTGCATCATTGAAGGTCCTCTCGAGGGACTTGATGTGATTTTCAAAAGCCGTCAAGATATCTGACTTACTCAGAAGCTTGAATTTGTCATCGCTCTGAAATCTCTCATTGGTTTGGATGATTTCTTGGGCCTGCGACCACCTGGTGTAAGGCTCTAGGTCGAGCGCCTTCAGAATAGCCACGAGATCGTCTAACGCCGACCTTCGAGCTGCGGCTTCCTGTTCAATGTGCTGTTTCTTAAGCTCGACTATGTATTCTTCGAACAATTGTTTGCGCTCATCCTCGTTGTCCGTAGACCGAAAGACAGTTTCGCCTTCGATTATTGGTCTGATTGTCTTCCATCGACTGTAGTATTTGATCTCCGGGTGTGTCCTCAACATGTTGCCAAAATCTGCGCGTAGCTTAGCCAGTCTTTCTTTGGCCTTTTCCCGTTCTTGTTGGCGAACCTCGACAGCATACTTCTCAAACGCCGCCTTTCTGTCTTTGGGGTCTTTCAATGCCCGGTACTGGGGATCTCTGATTGTTGCTCGCATTGCCTGCTCCCAAGTCCAATCAGGTTGCACGTTAGACCTGCGCAGGAGTTTCATAAACGCAGCCTCAGCTTCCTCGAAACTAGAGTAATCCGGGACCACTTCTTTGTTGAGAGGCGGTAGGGAGATTCCACTGGTGCTGCCGAAGTCTGTCCGCGACTTTGACTCGAACGGCGTGTGATTGTCGCGGTCACGGGGGCTTGATATAGTAGACAGAGTCGTGACACCGCCGGCTACGAACGCAGGTGGCTGTTGCACTGGTTTCGGAGGCAATTGGACTGAGTTGAGAGCATCTCGATACTCAGATGGCATGTCCCATACTGTCTGCTTGGTTTCGGAATTCGAGTAGTATTTTCGGCCATCGGGTGTAGTATATTCCTTCCACGGCTGCGCAGCAAGCGCCTTCTCCAGAGGAGTCATCAACTCCGCAGGCTTGGACCATGTTGTCTCTTTTGTGATGGTATTGTAATAGTAGACGCGGCCATCTGCAGCGCGGGCTTCCTGCCATTGTACTGGAGCGGGTGGTAGGCCGTTCATGGCTTTTGAGTGATCGCAGGAACTGGTGCGCGGTAGTGAAAGGATCGATATGCTCGGGATCGCAATGACACGAGTGGCAGGGCTGGTCTACCGGTAGCTACTGGTACCTAAGGTATGGACCAAGTATGCCGGCAAAGGTCAGGAATAGTCAGAGGCGCGAAGAAGCCTCGAGCGCGATGGCCAGAAAGAAAAGTCCTAGTGTCAATGGTGGTTTATGCACCGAAGAACGACACCTGCAGTCAGTACGTATTTTACCTTGTCAAATCGTGACTGGCGCAGCGGATCCCTTGGCAAGTCAACATCGATGTCGTACTAGAAGAGACACCTACAATGTACCTAGTTATCACCCCAAACTGTTCAAGCACATCGCATTGTTCATTCTCAGCGCTGCCACCGGACCATTGGTGGTTCCATTATGGAGTATTCACATCCCAGTTGCTCGACTGACCCAGAATGAGCATACTCGGAGTCCCGATTCAGGCATGGAGTCAGAATTCTTCAAGGCATCGTTGTTGGATACTATCATTCCCGATGACACTGTAGCAGGGGTCTCTGAGTTTTTGGGCGCGCATAGCATAGCGCAAAGTGATACCGGCCATCTCTTCGCTGTCAAGGAGCGGGAGATTTTGTTCTTCGGTATGCAAGGCTCCTCCTCAGGGTCCCCCTTCTCCTACTCACTCGTAGACCAGATGAACGAGTGAAGACCTATGCGGTGCTCCGTCTTCCTCATTGCGAAGAAGCCACCTTGAAGGCGTACCTTCTACGGCTTTCATACAAAATAGATGTCTGGGCTCTCGATGACTCGGCGAATAATGGGACGGACACAGCACCGCCGCCTAAAGACTTGGTCTTTTCCGTCGAAAACATTCAGGAAACTGAACCTCTGGTCCTGGCAAATCAATCTAGGGACAGCGGCCACAGCCTGACCCTCGTCTGGGAGGTCGAGCTGACTATCCACCGGCCCAGATTTCGTGCCTCTCAGGCGAGCATCATCCTTGTCCCTTCAGCTGTCGTCACTGCTGCGGATGAAGTGGAAAATGACCAGCATACAGACCTGGCCCCCTTCCAACCCCTTGACTCGAACATACTTGAACCCATGCGACTGATTCCAGGTATGGAAAAAGCACCGCCCTACCTTGCTGCTTCGAGGCTTGAACGAGTACTACCTACACCGTCGAGACCCAAACCAAGAATCCATATTGCCCAGGTCTCTTCACGGCGACACAGAGCTGTGTCAGCGGTAGTTGCACGCATCCATTATAGCAAAGTCAACACCTTCTCACCGTCCATGACAAACCTGGCTTTGCTGGATATCGAGGTTATTCCTTATATTCCCGTTGAATTAGTTGTTGAGCACATTGACCTTGTGCTAAGACATGGCCGGACCGAGTCGTTGATGCCGGTGTTCCTGCCGCTTCAGTGTCGGCCTGGAGACTGCGTGACTTTCATGTACAGACTGACTCAAGCGCAATCATTGGACGCCGACATGCCTCTGGGAGGCGCTGTCAACCCAAACATCGACATACTTTCCATCAAGATATGCCTGGAGGTCATTGTGAAACCGCGTTGCCGGGCTGTCGTGGTCATGGACTGGACAACGCATGTTGATTTCACTCAGGCTCTGAATCCAGCATTTGGCCCTCCTTCGCAACCCATCCAACGAGCGAACAGGCCCGCAAGCCTTCCAGTAAGCACTGCAAATGGGTCATCTATTACCACGACGACCGCCAGCACGGGTCTGCAGCCGACCTATGATATGACTTTGAGAACTGGTCTCGCTGTTTCTTTCACAGCGTCCGATCGCCCTGTTTATGTTGGGCGGCCTTTCAGCTGGAAGGTTTTGGTGGTAAACAACTCGCCGAAGCTGGCCAAGATCGCAATCATCCCTTTACCGCGCATCCACCGACAGACGACTCAGGCACAATTCTTTGCACGAAGACATGCACCAAAATCCTCCACCGCTTCATTCCATCCCCGTGAGCGACGCCATACAAAGACTGGAGAAGATATCGACATTGCACAAGCAATCGTGGACGAGAACGTGGTCTACGCCATGCAACATTCAAATGTCGCCCCTTCTGAGACGGACCTGATGACTCTCACAGCAGAGCTGAGAATTGGACCATTGGGGCCAGGACAGTGCCATGAAAGTGAGATTCGGATGATAGCGTTTGAGTCTGGAATATTAAGGGTCGACGCCATGAGGATAGTGGACCTTGTTCAGGAGGCTGAACAGGACAGTGTTAACCCCAGTGTCATGGCTGATATCCGAGACCTGCCTGACATTGATGTGAAGTCACTGAATGACTGAATTCAGTCGTTCTGGGCGATATTCAAGGATGCCAGTCTTAGCGGTTCGGTTTACAATGCGAGAAGCAGAGCAGGCCAACTTCGATGGACTTGCCGGACACTCGATCATATGTGATACCCATCTATGAATGGCACCTCGCTTCAACGTGCTGGACCATGTCAGGCCTGCAGCAGCAACGTTCGCATGCTGGAGATCTGTCTCTAGTCGACCATCATGACGGTCTCCGACAACGGGCCTATTGAAACGCCGTGCTGAATGCAGACTGCATCCTAGATATCAGGAGGCTTCCCATACCGATACTGTGAAGCTGTCCTCTACGTCGGCTATCCAGGTGTCTCGAATACCACGACACTGCTTCACCCGTCGGAATTCTTCTCCGGCACAACGCTGCACATAGCCGCTCGCGGCATCGCCGTACCGTATTACGCTTCCTACTCCCACCTAATGAGCTCGAAATTCCAGTCCTTTCTGCCGAAGGGATTTTGGTATATACATCTCGAAGACAAAAGCGCTGCTCCGGAAATGCGGTTTTGAGCTATGCACAGCAACGCGATCTAATCTCCACGTCCTAATCTTTTGGCCCCAATCGGGAGCCACAGATCAGGGTGCTACAAGCCTGAAAAGAAGAAAACGGTGGCGATGATTTTACTGTTGTCTAGGTCGGTGGCAGATGGACCTCGCGCACCGCGTATTTCACTACTTCACGTGGGCACATGTTTGCATGGTCCTACGCCCGAACAAGACACGCAAACAGGAAAGAGGCCAGAATCCTTGCTCTGCGACGAACAGAAAATCAAAGGTCAAAGCCTCATAATCAGGCAAGAGCTTGGCACAGTTGGTCCGGGGTGATGGAGCCCGTTCGAAGAGTTCTTTGAGGTACAGTGCTGGCAGTGGCGGGCAACTTGTTGTGAACCGAGATGTTTCGAGTCAGCTGGATGAGGCGTTGATGAAGAAGGAGATCGACCGTAGGAGGGACTTGCAAATCTTATGTCTAGCGGGCGTGGCATCTGGTGGTGCCTCGTAAGAGCAATCGACGCGTTTGCAACCAGCTTCTTTCACTACGAGCTTCTACCACTCCTCTTTATTGTCCCGAAACATCTAAAAATGGTGATGGGTCGTTTGTCCACCATGGTTGATCTGATCAAGCACGGCGTGAAGATAAGCATTGCCGCAACCTTGATAAAACCAAAATGTCATAGACACTCACTCAGACATCAGTGGTTATTCATGGGGAAATCGCGCAAAAGGCACAGCCCTGACGGTCAAGCATCAATGGTTGGTGGTGATGGGCTCGAATTATATCAACATGTTCTTGAGAAGTGATGGATGTTTTTTTGGTTCGTAAGTTTGGCCTGTAGTTGTTTATACGTGTACCTAATGTTTGCTTCGCCGTAGGCCACTCCAATTGGTTCTGTTAACCACTGCACAATAAACACCAAAATATACTAGTAGTAACATGAACAACCACAGTCCGCAATTGGCGCACCTACAGCGGCCGTTGCAACTCGAGGAACACGCTGAGCTTCTTGTCCTTCGGTAACGCTCGGCTCCTGTATCCAACATGATACTAAACGGCTGAACATGACTCACAAACGCCGTAACACCTCGTCGCCCGAGCCTGATGAATCTCCAGATCCAAAACCATCGAACCCGTCTGAGTTTCAAGACAGCTGGGATGATTCGGACCAGGAAACTCACCAAGAAGTCCCACGGGTCAATGAGTACTCCGGGCAGGTTGCAGCATTTCCCGGTCTTGCCAACGATGGCGATGAACTCTTCTACGGTCCAGCCTCGGATGGGGTGGACTATCTGCGTATGGTCCGGTAAGTATCCTCCGTGGAGAGCGCCTTCCAGTCGCCGAGTTGCTCTTCAAAGTCTGGGAATCTTTGTGAGCGTGCTGACCCGAAATCACAGGTCCGAAGCCAAAAGTATCCCGTACATTTTGACGGTGCCGGCTACGCAAAAGCTCGATGATGGACGACAAGCCCAAGGGTCATCATTTCCGACCGAACAGGGTGGCTATTTTTCTGGTGGCGCATATATGGCAGCCGCCAGCTTACCTTCGACCAACAGTGATGGCATGTGTGCTGCACAATTGCACTATTACGATTCGCTTCTCACCCAGTTCAGGCTGGTCCAAGCAACCATGCGCTGTGTGCCTCCGTTGTCCGAGATCCAAAGACTTGCTCCCTCGCAGTTCATCTCTTTTCCCCAGGGTTCCCGACGAGCACGCACCCAGTGGCAGTCCCACATCGTGTCGCACGACCCTAGTCCTGTGCAAATAGCCTGCATGGAACCCGTCACCGCCTTGGAACTGATCAAACTACTCAAAAGCAGGCTGAACGTCTTCCTTCGACACAATGACGAGACGGTCATTAGACGGATAGGTACTTGGACGTGGGCGGTATTGGGAAAATGTCCAGATCAAGGCGAACTCATGAGTGAGGACATTGGAGAGATCAGAGCGCTGGCTCAAAGTGCGGTCAAGATGCACATGAGGCGTGTCGGTGGACTAGAGGGCGTATCATCAGACGAGGAGATGGAAACAGAGATTGGCAGCGAAAAGGACATGACTGAGACGCACAATGTCTACCAGGGCGCAGATGCTGTAGGCGGAGGAAACGGCTTGGTGGGTGAGGTCGAGGATACATCGAAAGAAAGGGAGGCATTTCCGCTTGCCACTGTCCAGAGTCCAGACAGAGAGGCATTGATTGACATGACACTGGACATGATAGTTACCGTTGTGGGTGAAGTATACGGCCAGCGAGATTTGCTGGACCTACGACCCATATGGCGTGGCGACGTGGAGAGATGATTTGAGATCGAGCAGTGAAGTATTGGGAATCATCACTTTAACTTGCCTGCGGAAGGCCACTTCCCACGCAGCCGTGTTCGGTGTCTCAGACCACAAACACAAGCGCAGGACCTGTGTTTCTATCTTCGAAGTGGCCAGTCCTCATCTGCTTCCTCCAGTCTGCATCAGCGCAGACTAATTGTTGTCATCGTCGTCACAGCAGTTGCGGATTTCCCATAACACCAACAGTTGAACCTACTCGACACCTCAGGCACCAGAAACGCAGCTGCGCCTACACGACCGATCTTTCACCTCGAAGCCGAGTTTGTTACACAAATTCCCGAACCAGTCTTCAGCATGTTTGCCACACCAACCCTGCATATTACCTGCCTCTTCCTTTTCCTGCCAGTCGTACTCCAGCAAGCCATGGCCGACTACAATCCCGACATTTCCAACGGCACCTGCTACTATGCGAATGGAGAGGAGGCTCCTTCAAGATTCATACCTTGTGGAAATGAGGCACTCGGACACAAGGCATGTTGCGAAAGTCTGGACATGTGCCTATCGTCGAATGCTTGCTACAACGGACAATGTATGAAACTTGAGGCCTTTGCTACATTGCAAGCTGACGTTGCCAGATGGTGTTACCTACCTTGCTGGCTGTACGGATCCCAGTTACGAAGACTCAAGGTGTCCAGATAAAGGCGACTTTGCAGGTGCGCTTACAGCAGCCAGTTTCCTACCGCGACTACTGACAACGTTTAGACCAACCATGGGCAGGTCTAGTCTACTGCAATGGAACCTCAAATGAATGGGTAGCGTGTGAGGATAGCGGAAGCACAGTCTCGGTCCCTGAGCCCTGCTGGTGCCCTTCATCCTCGAGAACAGTGGCATTCACAGATTCTTCTCAACTCACCAATATCATGTCGCTGCCGAATACACCGGGTGCAAGTGTTACTTGGAGAGACGTATTGGCGTATGAGTCGGAACACTCACTTACACTCACCTCATCCCCTACAACAACATCCGACAGTAGCAGCGTCACAACGTTACTGCCACCAGTGTCAGCACGCACAACGAACAGTTCGGTGACTTCGACAGACTCCTCCTCTTCCGAGAGCTCAGCAAGTAAGACTGCCTCAGCTTCTGCAACGCCTGAAAGCCCAACCGAGTCCTCAGGGTTACGTACCGGGCAGAAAATAGGGGTTGGGCTTGGAGCTGCGGGGGGCATGATTGCTATGTTGCTTCTAGGCTGGTTAGTCGCAAGGAGATTGCGCCGTGGCAACGACAAGCGGCGTCAAACACCCCCAATGGTTGATCTCACTCGACCACAATCAGACGGTCCACAGATGGACGCCGACCTGAGAAGCCCGGCCTGGTCAGGACACAAGTCGGAGCTCCCGGCCGACGACAGCACAACGACATCGCCCTCACCAGCATACCAAGAATTTCGGCAACCACAAACTGTGGAAGTCGAGGGAACTCCTGCCCGACCTGCGGCCAGGACCACGCAGGATGGTGGATACAAGATGCCCGGTGACAAGGGCACATATTATGAGATGCCAGGGTAGGGCCAACGAGCTTGCTGGATGTCGTGGTAGCTGCCTCAGTAGTCGTGTATCGAGTTCAAACAAGCAAGTTGAACAGACCGAATGAAGTGCATAGGTACCTCTTGCATACATCAGGAGATGGCTAACCATCTAGCTGGGTCGTGAAAGCATCAGTCTGCGCCACGGGCGATAGATGGTAGGGGGCAGCGCATTATGACAGCCTCGTTAGCCCCTGCGAACTACCAGCTTCAGCCTTGTCCTACTAGTAGTCGCCTTGGTGCATCATCCGATATTGCCGCACCGGCAAGGTTCTTTCGGCTCCCCCGCTCTCTGTCATTAGTTGCCCAACTTCATTCGGGAGGTCTCATTCGACGATGATGCAACCGGAGTCGTCCGGGTTTTTCACGAAGTGCATCTGCTTCTCTCTTCAATTACAGTTTCGTTTTGCTTTGTACCTGATCAGTACTTCTGCCTCGACAGCGAAAATGTCTACCTACAAAGGCCAAACACCGGCATCCGTCCCGGTCGACCCCCGCATCGTCTCTTTCTTCGAGAATTTCTATGCTTTGTCTGACAACCCCACGACGCACGAGGAGTATGTCCAAACTTTGACTGCAGATGCAGACTACATAATGGGCACCAAGAAGGTCAAAGGGCGCGACGACATCCTGACAGCGCGTAAGGGATTGTGGTCAGGCCCGGTGAAAACACGGAAGCACAAATTGGAGAAGATCTTCCCGTTTGGCAAAGACAGCAACGAGGTCATGGTGTACGGCAGTGTGGATTACGGGCTGAAGAATGGAAAGGAGGTCTCGGTCGAGTGGGCTGGCAGGGCAATTTTCGTTGAAGAACAAGGGACCCTGAAGATGTCATTTTACCAGGTCTATTTGGTAAGGCACCGAAACCCATGAGCACACCCGCAACATGACCCTGGCTAACACAGAATACAAGGACTCGTCGCCTGTGGCGGCCGCGGCAAAGGACTAGTATGCACGCGAGAACAGCTTGTCTTAACTTTCAAAAACGTGTTCAAAGCCATGTCATTGTTCCATGCGATGGTCTATTCGTTCTCTATTCTACTGTGGCCCTCGATGGCACCATTTCGAATTCCGGGCAAGGCCTACTGCCTTCTCCTTCTCAAGGCCTCAGTCTCTGAGGGTCGCGAGGGAATGGCGTTGCTTGTCTGACGTTGTCCAAGCCCAAGAAGAACATCACAATTCGATTCAACCCTAGACCGCCACCCGCGTGCGGTCGACATCCTTGCCTGAAAGCATTGACGTAATCTTGGAACCCTTCCGAGTTTGGATCGAGTCCTTTGCTCCTCATGGCTGCCTCAAGCTCCGCAGCATCGTTGATTCGCTGAGCACCGGACATGATCTCCTCGCCGCGCATGAAGAAATCATATGAGTTGGAGAGATTGGGATCGGTAGGGTGCACCTTGGTGTAGAATGGCCGTACGCACATGGGAAATTCATCGAGGACGTAGAAATCGGTATCGTACTTCTCGCGGATCAACTGACCCAATCTCTTTTCTTGAGCTGTCGTCAGATCCGTGACGAAGTTGTCCTGCTCCGTAGTGTCGACGCCAGCGTCTCGCAGGATTTTGATGCCGTCGAAGTACTTGAGCCGCAGAGCTTTGCCGTCTTTGATTCTGAAATCTCCAGCTCTTGGGAAGTATTTTTGCACTACGGCAATTTCGTCTTTGTACCGGGCTTGCAACTCGTGCACAATAAAGACGATCAACTGCTCGGCGAACCCAAGGACTTCGTGATAGTGGTGGTCAAAGACCATTTCGAAATCGAGTCCAGTGAACTGGGAGAAAGATCAGCCTTGTTTCTTCAAGAGGATACTCTGGATTGAGGACATACTTCGCACAAGTGTCGATGCGTGTTGCTGTTCTCAGCACGAAACACGGGACCAACTTCAAACACACTTTCACAGTCAGCCGCAATCAGCATTTGCTTGTACAACTGCGGACTCTGAGCCAGAAAACCACTCTTGCCGAAGTAATTCTTGACCTCAAAGACACCGCTTCCGCCCTCGGTTGCTGCACCTAGGATCTTGGGGGTGTTGAACTGCCTGGAACCGGCCTTTCTCAGGTACTCCGCAAAAAGGCCCTCTACGGCGCTGGAGATGGTGAAGATGGCCTGATTGCACTCCGTTTGCAGATCGATTACACGGTTGTCAAGTCGAGTCTTCAGCGTGACAATGGGGGCACCCTCCGCATCGACCTGGCCCTCCTCCTCTTTGGCCGGTGGTGGGCGCTCGGCGTCTTTGACTTGCATCGGCAGTTGCTCGGCAGCGCGCGCGACGAGGTAGATCTTGGTTACTTGGAGTTCGAGGTTGCTGATTGAGGCAGAGGCGACAGGAGGGTCCGGCTTCTTGACAATGCCGGTGACTCGCACAAAGGAGTTCACGTTGAGCGAAACGGACCACTTGACCATCTGTCTCGACACCGCCTCTGAATTGGCGGCGACCACGGCCTGTATCGTCTTGCCCTGTTGCCGAAGCATTAGGAAGGCCAGCTTCGCGCTCTGGCTTCGGGTGTTGTGGATTCTCGAGATCACGGTGACCTCCTTGTCAACGTACTCCTCTCCCAGCTTCTTCAAATGAGTGATCTTAACTTCATCCTGCGGTAAATCGCCGTATTTGTCCTTGGCGGTGTCTTCTGACGCCTGCGCCTGTTGCGCAACTCTCTTCTCTTCATCTGCTTTCTTCGCCGCAGCCTTTTTTGCGGCCTTCTCAGCCTCCTTCTGTGCCTTCTTCAATGCATTCTTCGAAGGTGCACCCTCGGCCGAGACGTTGGGGTTGTCTTTTGCGTGAGTGGGCAATGAGGACTCCATATTTGCCGTTTGTATACAAGGAGTCGAGGGCGAGGGGGGTTTGTGTATGTGGGAACGAGACAGCTTTTAATATTCTTGCTAAAAAGCAGAATGAGTCAATTGAGTCACTGGAGATTCCCAGGGCAAAAATGGACTGTAAAAGTGACTGCGGGGGATTTCAGCGAGTCGCCTGTGTATAATAAAACTTGGCGGAATGACTCGCCCTTCAAGTTCGCGAGCCTTGCGCATTATGCATGGGCAGAAAGGAGGCATTTTATATAGTGATGTTAATATACCGCGATAGTCCTTGCAAAACATTCCATAGCTATTGTCTCGTTATTGTCCTTTTCTACCGCACATCTTCGTCTATATATCGTTGTCCAGCTCCGCGAGAATAAATCGGGTTGACGCATCTTCTGCCACCCAGCTCTCAATTCTCTCGACGGTATCGCCAACCAGCTTTGCGTATGTCTCTCCGATATTGAATAAGGAGGTGTGTGCCACTACTTCATCAATACCTTCCATATGCACCCTTACCCAGGTATGATCACGCTCACCGGTCTGGCGATCCTTTGCCGGGAGGGCACAAAACTTTCGGTCTTTCTGTTTCTTGATTGTATGTGTCTCTTGCACATCAAGACTCGGGTGCTCTTCCCCGTTCTCAGCAGTCAAGTTCGTCGATTGTTCCTCGTCAGCAAGAATGTCTTGTACTCCCTGTTGCTTAGCAGCCTCTGCTCCTGCTTGGAGATGGTCCTTGTCGTCTTCCATTCGACCTTCTACTACACCCTCGGTCCCCTCGGACGGCTTGGTGTCCCATCCAGAATCCTCCTTGGGCGTTTTCGGGCTGCCATCGACCTGGCTAAACCCAAGAGACTGCTCGAGTATGGAAGATTGAAGTGCAGTCTCGTTGATGGCATCCGCGTCTCCGCCATCATTCTGCCCAGAAGCCGCGAGATCAAGTGCGTTCGCATCGGTGGAGGGTACTGTGGAATCGTGCGCAGGGTCTGTAGAGTCTGTGTTGATGTCAAGTTGTGCAATGTCCTCGACAAGCATCTCGCTATTCCGATATTCTTCCATAGACAATCGCGGACTGGCGGACGCGGCCCCCTTGCCGCTTTGTGTGCTGCCATTTGAAGTTGGCTTTACATGCTCGACTCCGGTTTCCGTGAGCGACGTCTCAACTGGATCTGGTGGCCTTTCCTTTACCGGTCCTGTGCTTGCAGTATAGTAGTTCACGAACCTCACTCGCTTCATGAGACGTCCATTGGATGCTCGAGGTTTCATGATCTCTTGCACATCTTCCAGGGCACGAATCGCGCGGTACCGCTTCCTCAAACCCATATAATCGGCGAGGCAGCCGCCGAATTCGAGGTGGGAAGACACGTAGTTTCTAGCAGCTTTTGCCAACTCCCCGGCATGTTTGTTCCAGAAATACCAAGCCTTCTGAATCTTGCCCTTCCTGTTAGCCAGCAGAACATCGTTCGCATAAGAGGGGTTGTAGGTCGGGTCTTGCGGCATTGCAAAAGGATCGGGAAACAGAGTGGGATCAGGCGGCGGGGATCCTTCCAGTTGAGCAGGAGCTCGAAACAAGCTCGCAATACCTGTGGTCACAACGCCAGGGTGCATACCAAGGAATGGCGTGTCAAATGCAATGAGTCCTAGAATCCGATGCCGAAGGACGTGGCTATCCAGCTCATTGTCTGAGGGAAGCAGGACCACTTCAGCACCGAGAATACCACCCAGGCTGTGCCCAACTAGAACGATATCAGTCGATTCAGCTTCATGCGGGGCGAGCCTGGGACAGGTCAGTTGAAAGAATGGTTCAGGTATGAATAGTCTCGGACAGACCAGTTGCTGAGAGCATCCCGGGCAACGGTGATGTTCTCACGAGACTTGTATCGGGGATAGATCTTGGTGTAGACGACGTGGGTCTGTGCCAATGCACGCGTCAACAGACCATGGACATGCGCCGGGAAGCTCTGGAAACTAGTTTCGTCGCCCAGAAATCCATGGATATAGACAATGAGCAAGGTCCGCCGCTCGTCACTGGCTGACTTGACAAGTCCAAGCGACTGGGTAGATGAAGACCGTGGATCGTGAATGCCACCAAAATAGGGAGATTCAGTAGAGGGTTGCAAGGCTGGAGACAGGTACTGACCGCCGTGGGCGACGGGAGATCGCGCTGGAGGATACATGGTGGAGGTCGACCTCGGCGGCAGCGGCGGTGGTTTTGGTG
Organism: Capronia coronata CBS 617.96; assembly: GCF_000585585.1. Classification (NCBI taxonomy): domain Eukaryota; kingdom Fungi; phylum Ascomycota; class Eurotiomycetes; order Chaetothyriales; family Herpotrichiellaceae; genus Capronia; species Capronia coronata. The sequence continues at coordinate 1,839,332 of NW_006912899.1, forward strand.
CCATGACGGCAACGCTGTCGAAGAGAGGCACGCATCAGACGCGATTTGCGAAGATTGGTGAGGATTCTTGCTCGTTTGCCAAATTGTACGCAAGTCAGGTATACCTAGATAGGTAGGTAGGTAGATAGATATTCTACAAATTCGCCTGCCACTGTTGAAGTTGTTCACCAAGATAACACTACTGTGGTCCACGTAGTAGTAGGCCGGACGCCCGCATACGACGACCGCTATCACTATCACAATCGTCCAACACCTTCGTCCCTAACAGCGCGACGTCACTGCGCATGTGCCCAACCGTCTGCATGCAACCTGAAAAACATCCCTACACGGACATCGAAGACTCAGTGTCCCATAGCACAAAACCTCAATCCGCCCAACTGTTCTCTTGCAGATTGTGAAGCTACGCACTCACAGAGTCCCATGTCAGTATAATCTCCGAGGCCGTCATGGCACCTCAGGTTGAGATCTCAATACCCAACACGACAGTTGCAGGGACAACGAAACCGTACACAGTCTACAATGTTACCCTCCGACTTCCTCTTCGTTCCTTCACCGTCCAGAAGCGCTACTCCGATTTCGTCGTCCTGCATAATGGACTTACCGACCAGGTCGGTTCGCCGCCTCCTGTCTCGCTTCCCCCTAAGGTCTGGTTCTCGAAAACCGTCTCAAACCCAGAGCTCACGGAGGAACGGCGGCAAAAGTTGGAGAAGTACCTGAAAACAATTAATGAGGCAGAAGACTCACGGTGGCGCATGACGAGTATCTGGAGGGCTTTTCTGAACCTACCAAGTTCCTTTGCCAGCCAGACGTCAAGTAAAGCCGGAGCTCTGCACTCGGTTATCACAGGGCCAGGAGGAGGGGGCGCGCCCATTACAGATCCCGTTGTTTGGCTGGATTGCTACCGAGATCTCAAAACACACCTGCAAGATGCCCGTCTGAGCCTGACCAACCGCGACCAAGCCTCGACTCCTCAGAAACAGCACGAGGCCAGCGCCGCGGCCAAGAGTAGTCTGGTCAAGGCGGGGTCGATGATTTCCGCTTTAGAGGAGGGTCTTGCAAATATTCAAAAGGCGACAAATGGTGAATGGGGGGTGCAAAGACTGGGAGATGGCGAGATAAGGAGGAGAAAAGACTTGCTCGCATCGGCCAAGAAGGATCGCGACGGACTCGAAAATCTCTTGAATGCCATGGCCACCAAATCAAAACTAGACACTGCTGTCGCCTCTATGCAAGAGACACAGGAGCTCATTGGTACCAAACCCAAGGCTAGTGGGCGGGTGTTGGGAAAGGAAACCACCGAGACCAGGGAATTGGACAACCAAGGCGTGTTACAGCTGCAGAAACAGAAGATGGCAGAACAGGACCTGGATGTCGAAGAACTGGGGAAGATTATTCACAGACAGAAGGAATTGGGCATCGCCATCAATCAAGAGCTTGAAGTGCAAAACGAGATGCTGAGAATGGTGGACGAAGACGTCGACCGTGTACAGGGCAAGATCAATATTGCGAAGAGAAGGATAGGCAAAATCTCCTAGGCAAAAGGTCTCGGATCATGTAATGCTTCATCAATTGGGTATCTTTAGCGTTTCAGCGGGTTTGAGCCTTGCTCTATTTATCGTTACGACTCACGCCTTCAGGCTCATGAACGCGTCTGCATCTGCTTGGCTGACATCTGAAAACTGCGAAACTTCGTGTGTGATCAAACCCAGCTTGCTGATTCGAATTCTGTACCACAGGTCATTTCGGTTGCTGCCCAGCTTCCCAGCAACCAGCTTCTTTTTCAGGTCGCGCAGAACATCATTGTAAAAGGTTGGTTCCTCAAGCTCGAGCATCTCCTGCCGCAGCACACCGAGCCCTTCTACCACTCGGTCATAATTGGCATCTCCAAAGCTTTTGGAAACCCAATTCTGTAGGATTGAAGCCAGTTGCTGGATGCCATCCTTCACCCGCTTCATGTCGTCCGAATGCTGCATGATCTGCTTAAATTCCGGGATCGCATTATCGGGTGAAATCTGAGTGCGTTTTTCATTACGGAAGAGATCCTCCACATTGAGTCCCGACAAGGGTTTCTCAGTTTCTCGGTACTTCCTGCGGCCTTTAGTCCTAGGGGGAACCTTTTTGACATCCGCGGCAGCCATCAGCCTAGTCAGCGCCCCTTTACTCTGCTCTTGAAGATCTTCGGGTTGCCGCGAATATGCAAGGAATGCTTCCGGTGTCTCTGGAATACCGCCTGTCGGATGTAGGGCTCGATACTTGATAGCTCCTTCGATCGTATGCAGAACTGGCGAGAATGTTTCATCTATACTCATCTGCTCCTCATTACCATGCACCAAGCTCATACTGTCAACAAAATCGCTCATGCTTTGCAACAAATCTTCGGATGGCAGGTTGCGGTGCTGCGTGATCTCCTTTCCGGAGACCGTAAGTACTTTGTCCAGGGCTGGAAACCGATACGATCGGACATCCTCGGCAAAGGGAAGGATATTTTCGATTAGACATTCCACGTCTTTGGCGACAAGTGGCGAGAGCAGTGTGATAATGGGCTCCGCCATATCTTTCTTCACAAGCCTGCCAACAGCGACCGACTCAACCTCATGAAGGGCATGGACCAATGAGGATAAGGCAATGGCAGCTCTGTCGTTACCCTTTTGCCCAACAATCATGCTTGAGTTGTCGAGCATCATGTAGCGTTCCACATGTTGGATGGGAATGAAACCCAAGATGTCGTATCCCATTCGAGTCTCGAGCTTGGTGATGTTTTGTTCCGAATCTGATATGGCAACTGCCGTGCGACCGTACTCGAACCCTTTGGCCAACTCGTCGCGATCGACGTCTCGCGTGCCCCCACTGGAGTCATCATCCTTGACCTTGTACTTGTACAAGTTGTGAACCGTGCTCAGCCCTTCATCGGGAGGGCCATCCTCACGGACTGCATATGCACTGGCGGTCGGCGGTCTCTTGATGGATGTTTTGAAGTACCTCTCCACATCAATAGACAGTGCAGTGTCATATCGTTCCGGATCACCCAGTCTCAGTTGGCCTTTGTAGGTCGGAGTAGGTCTGACAGGTCTGATATCCGGTATCGACAGAGCATCAATGGCTTCCTGCATGGCTACAACCTCACCTCCTCCCAGATCGACCATCTTCTTCAGGATCTCCTCATTCTTCCGCTTCAAAGGTGATTTGTCCTCTTCCTTGGCCCCATAATCCCGGTCATCAAAGTCAATGCCCAATACAACCAATTCAATTTTCTCGCGCTTGAAAAAATTGGCGGTCTTTTCAACATCGTCGTCATCGATATTCCCCGTAGCGTTCGTAATCAATACAATCGTCTTCTTGTACTTCAGGTCTCTGCAATGCTGCGTCATCATGTCACCGGCAATGATTATGGCAGAAAGGACATCACGATCGTCGGTCTTGCTAGGTCGTAGCAGGTCCGGCAATGCTTGCAGCTGCGGCAGCAATATCTGCGAAATAGGTTGGAGAATGCTGATATGATTGTAGCCATCAGCCCCCTTTGCCATGGGGTTGGAGGTATGGTCTGTCCCAACCCCCACGATACCGATTTGAAGCGTTTTACGGCCCGTAAAGACGGCGCTTGTAATCTTGTCCCATACGTACTGAAGGGCCCAGTCAAGATCACTTATGCTCCTGCCAGCGTGCTTCTCACCCATGGACTTGGCCAGGTCGATAACGTAGATTGTTGCTTCTTTGTCCATTGCGGCTTTGCTGCGTCGTCGCCGTGTGGTGGAGGTTCTGGAAGGAAGGTTGGAAGAAGCCTAGACACTGGCTTCCATCCAGGAAGGGTATCAATTCGAACACCGCTCGCTCATCTCTGGACCCGACGGTGTGGCGATATGGTGGAGGTATCTTCGTATGATAGATGGATTCTGGGTTTACTACCAGAGGATCTAGTATGAGGAAGCGCAGGCAAGTGGATCGCGAAAGGTGAGCGGTATCACGTGGAATTATGGAGATTCACTTTTCCCCACGACGCGTTCGCCGTGATGTCACCGCCGCGCCGGTCGTAGAGCTGGGTTGGTTCCTAAGGTACCCGAGAAAGTACGTTTGATATCGATGAAGCATCAACGAACACTACAATCTGAACACAAAATTGAAGAACATCTATACCATTGTTCGAGGTGGCTTACTATTCCTCTACAACCATGCCAGATACATCCATACTCTACTCTGCGGCTCCTTATCATATTATCAGGTGCGCCGAGTTTGATCGCCGCTTCTGCCACCACCTGTCCGTCTAACTTGTGCTCAGCTATGGCGTCCTCTTGGGTGCTGAAACCTTCCAGTCCTTCATCGGCGGAATCACAGCCTTCAAAGTCCTTCCTCGGCCACAGTTTGCAACTCTGCAATCAGCTATTTTCCCCATCTACTTCTCAATGCAAGCAGCTCTCCCCGTCATCTTGGCCTTGACTTTCCCCGCCGAACGAACAGCCATCGGCATGACCTCGTCGAGTGTCTCAGGAGTCCTCGACCCCTCGAATAGACTGCATGTCTTGACACCACTCTTGACAATGTTTGTCAGCGGTGTGCTGAACGCGACCTACATCGGACCTGCGACAACAAAATGTATGCGAGAGCGAAAACACCAGGAGACAAGGGACGGAAAAAAGAGCTATGACCCGCCTCCACATAGCAAAGAGATGCAGGCTCTGAACGAGAAATTTGGCCGACTGCATGCAGCATCGTCGCTGGTCAATATGTTGGGCTGGGCAGCGACCATTTGGTATGGCTTTTACCTTGCCGAAAGAATATCTTGACCACCTCGCGGCGGTTCGATGGCGCAAAGCCGCGCATCTGCAAGTTTAGGTTCAGCAACTTTTGACTATAACATTGGCATAGACGCCCCTTTTCAGATTCACTCGGCTTGCTTGCTTGGGCTTAGAGCTATGGGACAAGCCTAGTGCTGCGAGTAGCTTGACCCGACCTAAGGTTAGCATCGCGAACTGGTACTCAGCTTAACATATCCATGGACTCTGCTTGCTTTACCTCCAACCCACGCTCCGCGGCCTTCCATATGCAGTGGTGGCCTTTTTTTCCAGGCAGGCTACGGCCGCAATCTGAGCTGCAGCATGGTACGGCATGATTCAACCCGTGAGACAAGAGATGAAGAGTTGCGCTTTGGAGCTGCCAGCCGCTCAAAAGCACAAAGACGATTCGCGACGGGTCCGCCAGCTCTATGGCCAATTCGGCACCACTATTCTGCTGGGTTTCACGGGCCTGGCCACCATGCATTCGCTTCTTGTTCTGTACAAGACCATCATGCAAAAGTGTGGTGTGGATGACAGTAGCCGAGTTGCTTACCCTGGCCCATGGAATTCCGTGTCTAACCGATCAGACGTACACTACCGGTTTCAGCAATAAAGACTCAAGTCGATTTGGATTGCAACGTCACATTGAGGGTCTTCCCATTTCGACGACAGTATCGATCGACAAAGATAAACAGCACCAGCCTTTGGATTACTGAACCAACGTCTCTGACTCGTGATAGAGGGGATGACCAAATCGATTGCAAATAAACCGTTCGGGTGGTCAATCCGTCAAGAGGCGTTCGATTTCATGCTCGATGTTCAACGGAACTGCGCTACGTTCCCAGCATTCGTCTGTCAGTCTGCGATCCTTCGCTAGACTAATATGCTACTTCTAATGCTGGTGATTTCATGATCGCTGCATGTGTCCCAGTTTCTACCGCCACCTGCGATAAGAAGCAAATCCATGACAAGTCCTCACCACTGCATGCTGGAGCGCCGAAATTGGTTCAAGTTTGACTCAAGCTTCTGTAAGATTTGCTCCCACGAAACGGACTATTCGTTCCAGCAGACTGGTGTATAAATGGAGGTCGCAAAGGCCCAACAACGTTGTCGGATCAGATGTGGCATGAAGCCCAGGCACAATCAGGCGTGATTCGATCCTCTTATGCCAAGATGAGGTTAATCGATCGAGTAACTGACTCGGAATGATGTAGCCTTGCAACCCACAGCTTGGGCGGGAGTTTGTGGGAGATCTCTTGACCGTCTAGTACGAGAGCATTGTTTTCAAGTCAACGCAATTTGCAATGTGTCATCTGTACTTCTGCTATTTGAAATATAACTGCATTACTCTAAGTTGGGTTCTTTCTACACCATACATTTGCACTGACGCGGAGTCTATGCCTTCTCGTCAATTGTTGTGGGGCGCTGTGTTTCGTCGATGGAAGAGTACTCCTCATCCTTGGTGGCGTAGACATGACCTTCGGGTAAGAGATTGAGTTCGTCCTCTTCCTTGTCCAGATTCAAGAACTGGAGGAAGAACAGGAGACCGCCAACGAAGGCAACAACGGCGAAAACACCGTAGTTCCAGATCAACAAGGGGTCACCACTCAGACGGTTCAAGGCTTCGGCAATGGCGGCAGATATGGCGTTGGTAAAGAGAGCAATAGCCTGCACCAGCGACCGCATGTTCGTGGGCGCTTTTGAGTAGGCGTACTCGAGCGAAGTGATAGAGGCGAAAATCTCCGAAAGTGCGACCAGAACGTAACAGCCGGTTTGTGCCCACACGTTGATCGGAGCAGGGTTGACAGTGCCATCATCATTGAAGCAGTTGTTGGCGTGGTAGCCACAGGGAGATTCCTTGTAGATGTAGTATTGCACCACCGCTGCCCAAATCATGGCGGCTGATGCAAGCCAGAATCCTGCAGTGATCTTCTTGATGGCGGTGAAGTTGATACCGAGTCTTCGAAGGCCGGGATACAAGAAGGCGTCGCAAATAGGAATGAAGATGATAAGGGCAAAAGGATCCAGGTTGTTGACAACATCGTTGGGCACGCCATGCAGAGTCATGGTACCGGCTTGGGCGGTAAAGTTGTTGGTCAATTGACCGTACGCCAGCCAGTACAGCGGGTACCAACAGAACACCGCGCAGGCCTTGAATCCTCGGCGCACTTCATCAACCCAGGCGTCATCGAAGGTCATCCAGGGGGGTCTTTGAGATGGCTGAATGTTGGACGGCTTGACCGCCTCCCACAGCGATCCGTCATGTGTGCGTTTGTACATGGTGACCGGGTTGAGAGACCAGCGGCCCTTCATGCCGTAGAACAGGACGCGGACAGACTTTGTAACGACGGAGCCGGCCGGAGGCTTTTGCTGGTATCGCTTGCGGCCCCACCACATAATGAAAGGAGTTGTCATGAATGCCACAGTCGGCAAGAGATAGGCCAACCAGAATCCGACGTACTTCTCACTGTAACTCATACCGATCTGGCCAACGAGCGCACCGATATTGATGAAGAGGTAGAAGTAATGATAGATCCTGGACTGGGTGATGGTTGGATCGACAATCACTCTTTCGCCAGACGGAAGCGTTTTGACGAAGGCTTTCGTAATGTTGATCTGTTCCACGACCAAAGGTGAGATGTTGGGCTTGAAGCCACCCGTCCCCAACCCCATGACGATCACACCAATCATGAAGACAGCGAAGCAGGCGGACTGGTGAGTGATGACTGGCGGGATGGAGCTAATGACGAGAATGATGTGGCCGAGGATAGCGATAGCGATCGAGACACAGATGGTCTTGTATCTACCCCAGTGTTCGTCGGCCATGTAGGCACCCAGTAAGGGAACACAGTACACCCAGAAGGTGTTGAAGGTGTTGATGCCATTGGCAGTTTCAGGGCCCTGACCGAGAGCACCAGAGATACCCTGATCGGTGCCACCACCGGCACCAGTGTCGTGATGCGATCCAGGAGGACCTCCGTGGGCAGGAGGGAGCGAATGGTTCACGAAGTTGGAGTCTGATTAGAGTCAAGAGTCAGAGAAGTTTCTTCGCGAAATATGCGAGAGTTGAAGAAACTTACAAACCACTTGGGTGCCATAGTATGAAAATCGTTCGCACAGCTCGACAAACGCCACGGTGTAGACAGACCAAGGGATAGGAGCTGCAACCCGGCGGAGTGCATGCGGTCCATGAAGCTCTTCAGGGGTAGGGATGTTGTTGTACTCCGCGGGACGTTGAGCAAACGCTTGGAGGGTCTTTTCGTCAACTTTCGTAGACACAGACACACGACGGCCATCGTCGGCGTGCAGGTCCTGCAAGCCTGCGGTCTGAACGATTTCTGGATTGTCGACAGGCATGGCTGTAAATCACTGGTTCGAGTTTCTGGGAGAAGGGGAAATGAAAGAGAACCATGGTCGTGGAGAGACCAGTGGTTCTTTCCCAGGTGTTTTAATACCTCTTGCTGCTCGGTTAGCCCGACTCCTCCAACGGGCAGGAGGTGATAGACGGCTCAGATTGCGAACCGATGAGGAGGGTTGAAGTCACATCGCAAGTGACTGTCCCCCTGTCAAATGCCATCTCCTTATCTACGGGGGCAAAGAAAGAAGGGTCGAAGTCTTCTGGAAGGAGGTGGAGGCAAATCCATTATCACCAACGTCGCCGACATCAGGGCGACCATTGGGCCAAAGGCTCGCTCGACATCGCTCGAGGTTACATCTCCCCGCAGTCCACTTTGTTTTGTGAGAGTCTGTGTGCCATAATGATACAGGTGGGCCGGTCTAAGATGATGGTTATTTGCAGTTTGAGTGTGTTAAGCTTCATTCTGGCCGCGCCTTATCTCTGCTTGTTGCATCGAAGCTTCCATGGCAATCCACCAACGTGCAGGAAGCTAGACTTGAGTGGGACAGTTTCCGAGAACGAGCCAGGGGTACGCGAGATCGACCAATCAGTGAGGTTTGATATGGTGGCGTTTTGATCGCCTGAGTTGACGGTAGCATCACGATCTACGAAAGCCACCCAATCGTCGCCAGTAATATCAGTGCTGGGATTACTCCATCACTCCACTGCCCACGGATAGGTCCGACTGCAACGTCCAACCTAGAAAGTGTTGCATCAGACAAGCGCCACCTTCATTATCATTGCATAGTCTCATGCCACAGGTCTTGCAAGCGCAAGGCTAAAGACCAAGCAGCCTTGCCGGCATTCGTAGATCAGACCTGGCTTACGAAGTAATGTTATCTTTCGTCCTGCCTTGGCGCAACCCTCGAAGCCCACTGGTATCAACGTCCTGATCTTATCAACAACAGGTTACTAGTATTCAGGCCCGCTTAGCGGATCTCCTGATACAAGTGCTTTTGTGTGATCTTGGGAATTAAACTAACGTGAGATGATGTAACAGCCATCTCGATCCCCTCTGAAGTAGAGAATAGACGAGAGCACACACCTGCTTCGAGATATCTCGTCATAGCACTGAAGGCATGACCTAGCTTCCTTCCTTCCAGCAACATAGCTTCACAGGTGGTCTCGTTATCTGCCATGAACGAACAATGGAGTCGTCTGATACCATTCACGTACTAACTTGGTTAAAGTTGTCCTCTTCTGCCGCAAGCGGGCCGTGGATACGACGCAATAGAACATCGTGCGCGCTAGTATACAAGACGTGTCCCACACGTTATCTCAATGGTAGTGCAATAGATACTCTGTTTGGACCATATTCATGCATCTCATTTCAACCCCTTTACGCTACGAAGGATAGCCTGTCTCAAACAACCACTTGCTGCAAAGAACTTTGAAAGGCCTCCAAGCACCAGGAGTAAAGGTTTGCGATGCTGACTAGCATTCGATTGGTAGACCATCAACTTCAGCTGTGGTTGATCGGACATGCCAACGCTCACGTCCCAGCAGAAACGGAAGCAGACCGGTATGAGCGCTGACACAAAGGTGTCGAAATCCCCAAGTTATAGACTAAAGAGAACTACCTAGAAGAGCGTTACAGGTGCGCCATCTACTGACACTGTTCCGAGTACAGTATGAACTGGCTGGCATGAGGCAATAACTTCTCTAGCATCAGCACCCCCGAGCCGAGCTTCATTCAGGGATACGCGTGGAGAAAGAAACATGTGCTCCGCCTCTGCTTCAAGATCGATATATGGCAGATGGACCCGCTCACTATTTAAGAATACTACCCAAGTTCTCATGCTATAAACCGTGGCCAACAGCAATAACAATGACGACCCACCTCGTTAGACGAATCCACATAGTGACCGAAATAACCGCAGTCTTCCGTTGAACATGCCATCTAATCTCTGACCGGGCCTCGGCCATACTCCTTTTCGTCGTCGTGATGGTTCTTACAACACATCAAATTCCAAGGATCATTACGGCCGTAGTTGTCTGGCACGCTTCCTTTGAGCTTCAACTGCTGCCTTCCCCAGCCCAGAAGGAAGAGCGCGCGATACGTTGACTGCCCTTCCAAGGGCGACAGACCAGAGCGACTGATTTTCAGGTTTGTCGACTTCAGGCGAGCTCAACAACGTGATGCAAGCTGATGAAGGCTATGTGAGCTGATCTCCTCCCAGACCCTGGTTGCCTGTTGCATATCTGTTATGCGGACATCATCGAACACCCCGTGATTGTGAAAGCCGATTGTGAGGATGAGAACTTTGCAAAAGTAAAGCTAGCGGGCGATACTGGAGTGCCAGTCCTCTTGATGCACTCGGTTGCGGAGTCGGACACCGATAGCGTCCTCAGATTGCAGACGTCTCGCGAGACTGCTTGGCTTCCCTGCTTCATCCGAATGCCTTAGTTAGAGGGCGAAGTGTGACTTAGTGAGACAGCGTTCAAAGCATCCGCAAAGGGCTTTCTTTGCTACTAGGCATGGCGCTGATGCCTTCTTGATGCTCATCATAGCCGTAAAAGATAGCCAGGCAATGTAGCCCACCGATTTTATATTGGATGATCCTCTTTGAGAAAGCGAACCGTCGGCATCACCATGATCTGTATTCTTCAGAGAAGTATGGCTCGAGCCCCGGAGACAAGATATTGCCCATTATACTGGCGCATGTGAAGCTATCGATGTCACTATGGGACACGGCTCATGCACCTATCGTCCGACTTGCACTGCTGATCTTATGGGGCAGAGCGGATATCGGAAAAGCATTGGATCGCGGGAAGAACTCGCCAGGGTCAGGCTCAAGCCTTTGAGGGTTGATAGGAGGGGTCCACATTGGAGGTGTCCCTGAGATTGAAGCGCGTCTAGCTCAGGCGTGGGACCAGACCGGGACAAGATCGTAATCAAGGAACAGATGGGGACAGCGGCCAGGGTTGAGGCAGCAACCGCAAACCTGCCAAGAACAGGAATGGCGGGTTTGTTTCATCTAGCCAACTGTACGGAGCAACGAATTTGCAACCGCTGATTCTGGCGTTATGAGTCCCATCAAGAATCAGCCTGCTTCAACTTCACTGCAAGCCTCTATACGACGCAGCGGTCGCAGACAGACGTGCCGCCTCGCTTCTGTTTGTTGCAGTTGAAGAGTGGACGAAGATCAAGTTTGGAGGATTGCCTCTGAGAGGGGTGAAGATACTTATCGATGTGTTGCTGAACAGCCTTCCATGCATTGCACGCAAGCTCCCCTAGCTGTGGCTTTTCGGAAGCTGTCTATATATGAGGACTGACATTGTCCAACATATGCCTCCTGGGAGGAAATTTGTGGAAAATGGTGGTTTGCAACATTCTCTTTGATCATTGAGGTGAGGCGTCTCTGACGGTTGCAAGAACTTACTCGTTATCCTGCTCGAGACAGCGAACGGTGTTGAAAGTGGTGGGTTAATGCAGCAGACTCTTGCCAGTAATTCTCGCAGCAATGAGCCCACGAGGGAGCAGATCACGTTCAGAGGTTAAACTGTATGTACATTAGGTACCTACCTAGGTACGACGTCGAAGCCTTGGCGTGTTGTTTCCAGTGAAGTTCGTGATGCAATGGCCGTCACACTTGATGCGTCATCAACCAACCGGAGTGATGGACCGGCCACTCAACACTTCCAACCAGTACAGCAAACAACAACATCGTTGGAAGTCTACTACCTAGTACGTGAGGTAGGAACAACCAACATGGTCTAGGACCATAAGACTGTTCCCTGCCAGTGACGCAGCAACTTAACGGTAACTATTTTGCTCTTGGATCTGACACCTTGAACAACCTTACAAGACATCCGAAGTCGACTGTCATATATCTCACCATTGACTCAGACCAAGTTGCAGCCTTCAAGCCACCTCTTCAACCACAACCTTGCTCCGAATTTTCATGAGCGAAAACCATGATTGAAGGACAAGCCAGACTCGTCATCAGTGGTGCCGGCCAAGGTAAGCATTTCGTGCCGCTTCTTGCAGCAGATCTATCTACTCGCTGCAGTTCCTGCGCTGATTCAGTGTTGTTCAAGGAATTGGGAGAGCCGTAGCAAGACACTTTGCAAGCAAGGGCCACAAGATCTTCATTGTTGACATCAATGAAGAGAGCCTTCGATACACAGCGGAGGAGCATCTGAAGGAATATGCAGATTTAATAGGCTGGTCCAAATGCGACCTCCGCAGCGTTGATGATATTCGTGCCACTGTCAAGAAGGCTGCCAAATTCCTGGACAACCGTATCGACTTCCTGGTCAACAATGCCGGTATTTCGTCACCTTACTGGAAGGATGGCAAAACGATGGCCGATGAGTCAGTCCTTGACGAGTGGCAGGCTTATGTGGAAACCAACCTTACCGGCCCTTTCGTCATGTCCCAGGCGTGCCTTCCCTACATGAAAGTTGAACATCAAGACGAGAAGAGCAAGCTCCCCAAGTCAAATGTCGGCACCGCAGGGCCATGCATTATTCACGTGAGCAGCTTTCGAGCTTTCATTTCCGATCCCAACCAGGAAGGATACGCATCAACAAAGGGTAGGCGTTCTTTCCAGCTCTCTTCTCCAAAGCTGCTGCTAACATGATTGATTCAGCCGCCTTGATGGGGCTTACGCAGAGCATGGCTGTTTCTCTGCAGGACTTCGGCGTTCGCGTCAACATGATCTCACCAGGCCGCGTCAAGGTGAGCCACGAGAACCCTACTGCTGACAAAGAGGGAGAGGAATGGGAGTTGGATGAGGATGATGTTGAGGTCCATCCCACGAATCGAGCAGGGCTACCAGAAGACATCGCCGAGGGCATTGAGTACCTCCTCGGTGCCGGCTTCGTGACAGGTCAGAATTTGGTGGTCGATGGTGGCGTCAGCAAAGTCAAGGGGAAGGCTTAGGGCAAACAATTGTTCTATTGAGTTCTATTATGTTGTATCGTTGCCACTTTGCGTGTTCAAGGGTGGGAGCGCAAGAACCACAACTTGCATTTGATGTCGCCAGTTGTGTCCCTCCCACAATTCTGAGCCACTAAAAGACTGTCCGCTGCCAAATTCAGATCTCACGAAAATGTCCCATTCCACCGCGATCCCATCCTCCACCAGGTTTTCGCGACGACGAAATCTGCTCTCTGTCGTTTGACCAAAACTGCGAAGATTTGCAGGAGGTATACGGTATCGGCGGTGTATTGATTGGCAAGAGTGCGATGCTGATTGTTTTCTCTTCATGGTCTCGTGATGAGATTCTTCGACTTGATTGATGAATTGTTCTGGCAAGCTGAGGTATTTTGCGTCGCAAAGGCCGACCCGAGCTTTACTGGACTCGAGATATTGGCTTCGAAACTTCATCCAGAGAGCGTGATCCGAGGAACCTTCGATTGCAGGACGAGGGAAATATGGATCGTTCCTCAGGAAGGCACGAGCGGCCTGCGTAACACCTGCGTCGTCCATTGCCAAGGGTCTGCAGCAGTCGAAATCTAGGAGCCATAGGGCATGCCTTCCGAAAAGGCTGTGGGTGTGTTCTCCTATCGTTGTCTCCTGGATACCGCCAATGACGAACTCGACATCGTTGGCGTCGATTTTCGCAGTCCAGTGCATCCTGGCGAGCATATCTGCCATATCACAGGCGTAATTCAAAATCTGCAACCCGAGCTCTTCTGCCTGATTGAGATGCAACGGATAGTTACGCAAGGAGAAGAAATTTAGTCCTCGCCTGCCCGAGTTTTGAATCTTCCGACGTCCGAGATAAAGTCGCACCAGGCAGTCTCGGTCTGCGTCGTTGTTTTTAATGGTCGCGATTGACGATGGAGGACAGTATCGATCGATTAAGATGTCTCTTACCTCCTTCGACAATGGTGGAATACGTTCTGAACAGAGTATATTGCATGCAGCATACCTCTTGGGAAATATGGCAAGGTTTGAGTGCCACCACGGATCGTTGTTCTCGACGAACCTTGGCCATCGAGGCACACACACGTTCACCTTTACCTCATCTTGTGAGGCGGCATCGAGCACAAGTCTGTGCATGTTGTAGTCGGTGAGGATAGAGCGTCCTGGCCCGCCGTTCTCTCTCTTCATGGCCACCTTGCCCCCTTCCGCTGCCCAAACAGAGCCGCAGAATCCCTGTCCAATCCGACGGAAGTTGCAGCTGCTCTCCTCTAGTTGCTTCATGGTCTGCATGCTGGAAGACTGTTGAATGTCCATATAAGTGATGTCCGAAATGATGGTTCTTGGAATGAGTGAAGAGCAAAAGCCTGGGAGATGGTTGCAGACAGATATATCGGAAGTGCAAGGTCTGCAGTGCCGAGGACCTACATAACAAACTATGGTTCATCGGCTTGACGACGAAGTCTAAAAGGCCTGGTAAACGCATTTTCAGTGGCTTCGTTGTAGTGATCAGCGGAACCATCATGGTTCTAACCTAATGTCGTTGACTCACCCAATCCGACTTCATTCTCACTCTGCCCGGACAATATAGAAGTACTAGTGAATCTGTGGGGAGATAGGGCCTCTTCCATACGACAGACTTGGACTAAATAGGCTAACAGAATGTTTTACAGATTCTTACGAGCAACCAAGGATCAGGCTTGGCTACTTTCTCTTCACAAACACCGCAGATCTTGGCTTTGCAGGTCTTGCAATACTGTGCATCATAAATGTTAAGTGGGCTTGCCCCAGCATCCCTTAAACCACTATTCGGTGTGAAGATGAAGCTTTCATACTTTACATTGTTTTCAGGGGGAACTTTATGCGTCAGCAACTGGAACTGAAATAGAATGCTTACGGCTCTACAAAGAAACAGATTACTAAGCCTGGACAGAAGATGAGGCTTTAAAACACGTTAAGATGGACGAAGTATATCTGGTTAAAGTATCTAGCCATATGGGTCTCTGCAGTCGTGGATGTCACTTCATGTCTCCTTTCGCCCAACATCACGGATGAGCCATATTTACAGCATATATCGGAACTCTGGATTTCGGTGGCCCATTTCAAACTTCTCTTCCTCTGTTTTGCCTTCCAGACGATGGTCCCGTTTTCCCTGTGCTCTTACACGGTTTTCGTATGCACAGTGGGCGATTCCAATCAGAGCCAGCACAAAGCAGAACACCATGAGTGCAAAGAAAACTGAGTGGCCGGTGTGATACAATGGTGCTCCAGTAGGCAGGTAAGTCCAACTGACATATCATTAGCGGTGGGGCGGAAAGACATAAGGGAAGAGACTCACGTTGACACCACGCCACCGATGGACCCAATGGTTACAATATAGCCTCCAGCCACAGCCGCAGTTGCTGGGTTTCCAGCATCTGCCCTCAGTTAGTCACGATATTCAAGCTGAACACAACCAAAATTGCTTACTGTTGATTCCCCAACTCAACATGCCGGCGCTCCCGGCAAAACAACCGATGGCGTTCAAAAACACGGCGGCGTACTTTGCTTCCGGGCCTGTCGCCCAGCGAAGAATTGCGAAACCAATGATGGCAGTTGGCATGACACCGGCAATGAAGGGACCTCTTTTCCCTGCTCGATCACTCACCCAGCCCAGAGCAATTGTACACACGCAGGCCACCAGGTATGGAGGGACTGACTTGAGCTGAGCCTCTGTTGAAGTCCAGCCGAAAGCCTTCAAGATGCTGGGCACGAAGGCTCCAAAGCTCTGAACTGCAGAATTTGAGCAGAAAAAGGTCCAGGCGCAGACTTGGGTGTGGACGTTGAAGATGGCGAGCTTGACATGCTGCCAGGTAACGCGTTGACCGGGATGCTAGCCGTAGTCAGCATCATTGTTGAACTCCTTCTAGGCTGATACTTACAGCAGCAATTTCTCGATACATGCGCTCCGCTGCAATATAGCGTTGTCGTGGAGTCAGAAAGCTTGCTGTACCAGGGCTCTGTGGGAGATACCACGGAGCGGAAACCGCGATGAGCATTGTCATCAAACCCTCGAAGAAGAAAATGTTACGCCAGGTGTGGATGGGAGCGGAGTCTGCTCCCCATCGCGGTATCTCCGATAAGCCTGCAGCTAGAAGGCCTCCGAAAGAGTTGGCCAGAGAGCTGGAAGCTATGAAAAAGCTCATGCGGAAGAACAGTTCGTTCTTTTTGTAGAAGCAGCTAAGGATGAATGCCACTGCAGGCATCGCGCCGCCCTCAAAGATACCGAGGAAGGCTCGGGTGGTTGCAAGCCCAGCATATGATTCGACGAAGGCAGTGCATAAGGAAACCAGACCGAAACCAAACACGAGGCCGGGTACTGAATGTGTCAGCTTCTGTGTACTAGCGGGAGCATAGGTTTGATTCCACTTACGATACCATTTCGGACCAACGTGCTTCAGTATAATGTTGCTGGGAATCTCGACCCTGATGAAATTAGTCGGAATTGCTCTCATAGAGCCCAAAATGACTTACGCAAGATACATGCAGAAAAAGATCGTGAGGACGATGTTGTACTCATAGCCAACAAGACCCAGATCCTTTTCCATCCCTTCAATTTTCGCGTTTCTTAATAGTCAGTCTAAGTTAAGACCTGGAGTCCTTGTGAGTTTACTTACCCAATAGCCGATCTAGTATCTAAATTAGTAATAGAATCCTGCAGGAGCTGAGAGGACCTACCGATCGATCGCACAGCACAGGTACAACAATGTACACAATGGTGTTACCACAAGATCGAACTTCCTTCGAACTGCAGCTTCTTCAGCCACAGTCCAATCCCCTTCGCTGTCATGGATTGAGACGGAGTTCGGAACACTTAAGGCCTTCATATCGTCCTTGAGGACACCTTTGGCCTCGTCGTTGAAGTTGTCTGCCATGTTTTGTATGAACGACTAGTATTTCGTAGTTCGACAATCAATGGTTCGAGTTCTTTGATTTCTCGGAGGTCAAGCAAAAGGCGTGGTCGCTGGAAGTCAGCCGTAGAGTATCCTCCATGGTCTATGCCGCACTATATATCTTAATGAGTCTTGACGATCTTCGAGATATCTTGTGTATACCGTCGAAGTAAGATAAGGGGTTAAGCCTCGGGATCCTACCCTATCTTTCTCTCAGTAGCTGTCGGCGTGCTGCCCTATCTGTGCTGTTAGACAGCCGATATAACCAGATAAACGACTACGCTTGGGCCCAGTGTCCTCGTCCTCTGGGCCAATCGGGTTCCGCGCCGATAACAGGCTGGATTAGCCTTATCTCTATAGAGGGCACGGTGGATCGCTAAGTAGACATTACCCAAAATTGCACGAGCAAATAGAACCGAGGAAGATATACTGTTCACATCAGTTCAGTCGCGTGAGCCAGTATTGGTCATGTTCCTCCCCTGTTATCACAAGGTTGGGAGGTGGAAACAGAGGTCACGCATCTTTGGTGGTGTGAGGCTTTGTGGAAGACGCGCCATGGATCAATACTTCCGACATCAGAACGGTGCTAATTACTATCCGCAGACTGGCTCTCCTCAGCCATGAGCGCGGTTTCAATCCAGTGTCTGTCCATATCAATGCCGATCGAGTCTAGAACCTCCGTCCACAACTCCATATCATCTCCCACGTCTACTGGCCAATCTGGATCCTGAGGGTTTGGCATAGCGGCAATCATACAGTCTGAGAGTGACACATCTTGGAGCGGCTGGTAGTGAGCCTGTAACGGGTGTTGAGTGATCGCATCACCCACTTCAGGCTCCTCTGATGAACTCCTCGTGTTGCTGGCCGTGATTCTTGGCTTTATAGTTTCCCTGATCTTGGTAAGTAACGCGTGACATGCGCGGATATAGCGGTTTCCCCCTTCCGCCATGCCTTGCAGTACTTGTAGCGACGTATCCATGGCATATGCATCCATTTCTTTGTAAGGAAATGCAATATTTACCATAACAAGCAGCAGCGCCGCTGAGAAAGCTTGTTCTCCATCAATGAAACCATAGGTCGCTAGGGATGATCAGCCAATATTCCTGGAGGAGAGCATGCAACGTACCAACGAGATTGTACTGTGTAGCATCCTTCAGAATCGAAGTACTAGACCTCGCAGCTGCGATAGCGGCGTGGATCACGCTCACCATGTCTGCTGGCAGCCCATCTTCCCATCGTGCTGTATTGGGCCGTTGAGTGTTGGCAGCCATCTGCCTTCGGACTGCATAAAGCAACAATGGCCGTGCGGTCATGTTGATGCATTGGTAGTAGTAAAGATATAGCGAGACGGCCTCGCGCTTGAACTCTTTAGTTAGGTCAGAAGGCTTGGTTCTTGCTTCGACTGGCAGCTGCCTGAACCACTCCGACAAACTGTTCATGATATTTTGAACCGAGGCAGCCAGACTGTTTCCCGACTTCTGTTTCCTCCTGTAGATCTCCTCGCCGATTCTGCCCAGGATTCTCGACAGCGAAGTGTACGATCTGAGGATTGCTGGCAAGCGAAGACCCTCACCCTCGGTTGCACTTGGAGGCAAAACTTCGATATCATCATCCTGAATTGAAATGGGGTGCCCTGATGTCACGCTGAGGAGTCTGTCGAGACTGTAGGTCGACCACCATACTCGACGTCTGCGCTCTCTTTCGAAAGGATCGAGTTCCTGATCTGTGACTTCTTGATGTAGTCCAAGTGAGATCGCCATCCGCATTGCAATTCCGAGATAGAGGTAGGCGGCGTCCCTGCGATTGAGCGTCTGCATATAATATGCTACATAGCTTAGTACTTCGACAAACAAAATGGAACTATCCTCATGCACATCGGGTAGAAACTTCAACGCGTGTTTGAAATAGGCAAAGCCGGGAGGGCCATCATTTCCTGTCCACTGGTTGACAGAATACATTTGGCCCAAGGCGAATACCAGCAGCATTTGACAGCAGATGAGGCATTCTTCCTGGTTGGTAAGATCTGGCGCACGAGAATACACGCGCTTCAATCGCTGATCGAACTCCCCATCACTTAGAAAGGAGAATATTGTGCCGATGTATGCATGCTGTGCAGAGTACAACCGCTTTGCGAACTCGAACGGAGGCAACTGCGATAGCTCTGCGGTGACGGGACGTCTCAGCCACGATGCATCGTCATAGTGAGGGTACATATGCCATGTCAGGGTCTCCGTGGTCGGGTTTAGTCTGTTTGCAATGTACGTGGAGGACGAGTTCCCCATGTAGTCTAGAGATGTCAGTATCGCGCCTCCAAAGCTCAAGCTTGCGGCCATACAATACTGCCCTTGTCCGCCCGATATCCAGTTGTCGGTTCCGGTGAATGCCACTAAATCCACGTGCTTCGAGACATTATCGGCCGGGCCGGTAGGTGGTTCTCGGGATTGCGCATTTGCCCTTCGGGCCTGGGCTTGAAGTTTGTGGAGGTAACTGGAGAGATCTAAGCCATGCTCTGAATTGACAATATCGGTCAACATACCTTTCTGGAATGCTGACCCTTTTCTCCGAATCAGAGTAGGTGCAGGTTTGGTGAGCATCTATGCACGCGGCACACGGATGCGGGAATGTACCGGCGCATTTGGTCTTTCTACCTCGACATCGGTCACAACTGCTGTCTATCAGTCTGTATTCAGATAAGAGTGATCACAGCTAACCGTACGCGACTGATGAACGTTTGAGAATGTCATTAGAATGTCGACGTTTCCTAGACGTCGACTTTTGTGGTTGCTCGCTCATTCTCCTAGTTATCTCACCGCACGCCTATCTGCTGTCTGAAGTAAATCACGAGGGTTGGGCCTCTTCAAGGTGCAAATAAAGTTGATGTTGCCCAGAATCAGGAGATTTCAGCTCGGGCCGATCGTTATCAACCTTCGGAAAACCAGCCCGAAAGTGGGGCGTCACGAGCCGAGAGGGAATACTAGTATTCAGGACATGAAATTGGCAGACTAACGAAATACTCTTTGGGAGAGTCGCACGACCTCCCGCGTCGATTTCGCAATTGGAGCATATATGCCAACATGTACGCTCTTTCTTGTCAGATGGTTGACAAGCTCTTTTCTAGGACGCGGCATATACAAAGCCCTAGTGCCGTGTTCCCGTCAACACTTTGGGCTTCTCCCCCTTCGTATCGGAGTATTAGTTTTCAAAATGCGTTCCATTGCGGGCGTACTATTCCTCCTGGGTTGTTTGCTCCTCTTTGGAAGAGCTGTCAGGGCATATCTTCGTCTTCCTTCGATTCCTGGTCCATTCCTAGCTCGGTTCACCGACATCTGGCGATGGCGAGCGCAGAATTCAAGAGGTTACTCGGCGAAGCTTGTCGAACTTCACAAGAAATACGGAAAGCTGGTCCGGATTGGCCCCAACCACATCAGCATCAGCGACCCAAATGCTGTACCTATTGTTTATACAACAAGTCCCGTTTGGCCAAAGGTTGGCATCTTCCCCTCTAGACGACGGAGTCTGCGCTAATGAGAGTAGGCTCCTTCATATTATGCAGCTGCCCCAGTTAGCGGTGGTCGGGCGGTTCCCAGCATTATCGCCATGAACGAAGCTCAGCATACTGCTGTCCGTCGATCGGTCGGTAGCGCGTTTACTACAAATTCTCTGCTTGACTATGAATCCTCGATCGAGGTATCAGGGCATGACTTGCTGGAAGCTCTGGAGAAGGAGACAGTTGTCGACATTACTCATCAATTGCAACTTTGGGCCGTCGATGTTATTATGCGCATCGCGTTCAGCGAGTCTCTGGGTTTCATCCAAAAGAGCAGCGACGTGGACGGTATCCTTGCTGCCATTATTGGACGTTTTGATCACTGGGGACATTGGGCTGCCGTGCCATTGCTCGACTATCTTCTATTCAAGAGTCCTTTTGCTTCATTTGTCAGGAAGAAGACCAACAGTGCTTTGGCTAGGGTTGGACTAGAGAAGATGCAAACACGACCAATTTTGCCGAGTCAATCGGAGCAAAAGGACTTGATGCAGAAATTCCTGGAAGGTCAAGCAAAACACCCAGATCTCGTGTCGAACGACGAAATCCTTGGAATCATCATGTCTACCATCGGTGCCGGAGCAGATACCACAGCTGGTACCTTGACCTACACTATCTACTTACTGTGCCAGAATCCAGAGGCTATGAAGAAGTTGCAGGAGGAACTCCATCAGGCACTCGAAACCGGCACGATGTCGTATCCCCCAAAATGGATGGAAGTAAACAGACTGCCATATCTCGAAGCCGTACTCAAGGAGTCAATGCGCATCATGCCCATTGCCGCTTGGGGCTTGGACCGAGTCGTCCCCAAAGGAGGCACCACGATTTGCGGCCAATACATTCCAGGCGGAGCTGTGGTTGGCTGCCAGATTGACGCAACCATGAGAGATAAAGGGGTCTATGGTGATGACTCTGACACTTTCCGACCTGAGAGATGGCTAGATGCAACCGAGACCCAGAAACGCCGAATGGACCGAGCCTTCATCGCTTTTAGTGCGGGAAAACGTATTTGTATGGGTATCCATATTGCCTGGTTGGAGCTCAAAAAGGCTTTGCCATTATTGGTCATGAACTTTGATGTGAGTCTTCCCTAGTACCTAAAGGGATGTGGCTAACTTTGATAGATGTCTCTTGTTAACCCGAGCCAAAAGCCGGAAGAGGAAGCCAGGATCAGTGCAGTCAAATACGCTCCTCCCATCTGGCTACGTCTCTCCAAGAAATATCCCAAGGTACAATGAGGCAATGAATATGTCTTCTTATGTTTGCGGGCATGATCATGATCATATTAGCATTCACCTGGGCTCAGTTGGACTATGGAGGTTATCTATCCACCTTTGGCTCGTGTTCCGCGGCGTCCGGGAAACACTCAGGCATTATTGAAGCATAAAAATCTGCAATTGTCATCTAGCATTCCAAGAGCTGAAGAAACGGTCTCACTTTGGTAATCATGATATTTGCCCGCCGTAGAATGCATTAGTGTATATAGATAGGGACAGGATGGTTTTTGTGCAGGTATACTTTGAAATTATCATCAGGTTAGGCATCCACACGGTCTCTAGCTCTGCCGGACAAAATATTATATCTTGTTGAACTTCAATCGTCATCGGACTTATTAAGACTAGCAAGGTCCATTTTGAATATGTTTCCATATGGGTAGAGAGGTCGTATATTGGCCGTCGGAGAGAGTACAAAGTGGTGAAGGGTACCTAGTCATATATAGCAACAAGCTACAAATTCATCCGCTGCGCCTTTGATGTGAGTTATTGATACTATATACGCAGTACAAAGCTGGGTTCACACCTAATTATGCAGGTTCTATACTTCTAGAAGGCAGACCCTCCCACTTACTGCAACGACATTATTGTATACCTTTAACCGCCACGTGATGAATTCAAGACACTTGTGAATAGTTTGATCTTGTTACAGAATAGTATGTCGTTTACTTGGTCGATTTCCTTCCTAAGAGAAATCCTTCCAGTATATCACTCGTTCGGTTTTCAACTTGATGCTTTCTATTCTCCTCCCACTTCTCTCCTCCTTCCCCAAACTGATTGCTTAGGTGACCAAGGAAGAAATCAAGGTTTTTCGAGCACTGGGGAAATGAATTTTTGAACGTTTCGAAAAGCTCCTGGACTTGCGGCGTCTGTTTAGCATTCGTGATCTTTTCCTCGAACAGCTCCAGGTATTTGTGCATATGCGCAAGGTCCTTCTCTTTGTCAAAGTCGTTTCCAGCTTCGATATGCCCAGTAATGATCTTGACTGGGTTCAACGCCTCAATGAGTTGCAATGTCAATTTCCATGCGTTTAGAATTTCTGGCGTTTCAACTTCTTCCACCCACGCATGTGTCGTGCGAGCGTACACCGCGTCACCAGTGATGATAATTCGTTCTCGAGGCAGCCAAAATAGGGTATGGTCGACAGAGTCACCCTGGACAGGCCCAAGGAGGACAACTGGGCTTGCTTCGTCATCTGGGAGGATGAAGAAGGAGTAGTTGTAGACTTCGGGTTTCTTTGGTTTAGCTGGGACATTTTCTTGACCGAACACCGTTGGCCAATAGACCACCTTTTCATCATATTCTCGGTCAATACCGGCACGCACGTAAGGATGGGCGAGAAATCTGGCTTCAGGCCATGCTTCGAGAATAGGATTCGCCGAGAAATAATGGTCTGGGTGGTGATGAGTAACAAAGACTGCCACCACGGGTTTGGAAGTTTTGGATTTGGCCATAGAGACAACCGCTTTTGCATCTGGAACCAAGAAAGGAGGATCAATGATCACTGCTGCTTTACTACCGACAATTAAAGTAGTGACCGAGGAGAGACCTTTTTCGGAGCTCGATTGGGTGTAAACCTCCAAGTGACTCGTGCCGGCATCCATTTTGCTGAGGGGAAATATTCGATTGCACGAATCCCGGGTGAATGTTCTTGGACAAAGCTGCAAGACGAAATTGTTTCAGTTGCAGACTTTGAGCTGTGTAACCAGGAGTGATTTCAAATAGATTGTAGTGAAGACTTGTCCTGACTTGAAGATCTAATTTGGATGCAGGTGCCTCTTTTATACCTGTCCCCCACATAGACTGGGGTTTGCTCCGCACCAGAACATGTCCCCCATCGGCTCGTGAAAAACCTGGGGAAATGCCGAAGGAGCTGAAAAGTATTAGTGTTGGTCCGACAAGGCCACTTAAGCCTTTCTAAGACTAGTAAGAAATGCAAGCTCCCCCTGTCAATATCAGGTAAGACATAATCATCGGCAGGCGGAGGCATCGGTGACGCTTTGTCTCAAAAGCTAGGTAGTATACTGTATGAACGCCGCCGCAGAAGTTAGGGTATATAGGTATATCTGACGCTGAACTGGGCCAAGAGGTCAATGAGCTACCAAATGCCTCATCAGTGTGCGCTAAGGTATCCAGCATCAGAGCTTACCAGCTCCCACTGTCCTCTTCAATCAAAAGCAGCACCACGGAGTTGACAATACAGCTTGCCTAGGTTTACGCTTAGCGAAAACCCCAGAGCTGGATGTCAGACTCGAGAGGGTTGTTCAGTTGCAACACCCCATCGCTGAGCAAAGGAAGCCAATATCTCTTCCATCAGGCTCAGGCTGTGCCGGATGTTACTCTGACCATTGCTTGCGTCCTGTGATAAGCGGCAGTGCACCAAGAATGCTTGATAGTTGGCATATGGAGTAAGCGGTCCAGGTTCACCGACGCCAGCTTCAATGTATACTTGGCTGCTCGTTTAGCGACAAAGTCACAGTAACAGTCAAGTGCCCTTTCCGAGCAATCCATGTCATGCTGATCTTGGAACTGTCGTATTGCGCCTTGTTGCGAGTGTGGAAAAATAGCAGCGCATTCTTCAGTGTGGCTCGTCAGCTCCTGGTGCGACGTGCCTCTTCTCAAGGATCTTTCTAGCCTGCTGCATATTCCCATCGCCCCACAGTGTGCAGAGCATGGTGATCAAGTCTTCGCCTGGGAGAACATTTAGAATGGAGGTCATGGTGCTCTCCAGTTGCCGAGATTTCTCAAGATTGAATTCGAGATCGGCAGTGGGTTTCGAAACATGGATCAGTGTATGGCCGAGGAGGCTGGCTGACTGAACTTCGCGAGCGAAGGGTCCCGCCGGAACTTTCGATGCTTTCATCATTGGTATGGAATCGTTGATTCGGTCAGACTATGAAGCATGGATATATGTCTCATTTACCTCTGCCATCGAAATATATCACGACTGCCAGCATAAAAGAATAATCAAAAGGGCCAGCATCCCATCTTTGTCGTCCTTTTACTCCTCCACCTGAGGTAAAGCGACGGGTTCACCCTTCGAGTTCCGGAAAGCCATGGCATCCATGGCACTCTTGTCTTTTGGCAAAACCAGGTTCAAAAATACTCCAATCACGGCAGCAAGGATGAACGGCGTTTCGACAATCAAGTTCAGCCCTTGCTCGAATCCTTGAAGCTGGACGTTTGACCCGCTGTAATCCAAAATCTTGTCAAACCAGGTGGGAGTGACAATGTCGACGAAACCGAGGCCGAGGGCGACAGTCAAGATGAAGCGATTTCGTCGAGTAAACGGAACCATTCCTAGGACTCGAATACCTGCAACAGCGATGGTGCCATACAAGAAAACCTGCATTCCTCCAAGCACGGATGGGGGCATGGCGCTGAAGACGGCACCGAATTTGCCAAAAAATCCCATAAGGATGAGAAAGCCGGAAGCTGTCCAGCCTGCTCGTCGAGACTATTGTAAAGGTTTCCTGGTCAGCACTCATGAAAAGAACGATGACGACACGTTATCTCGCAGGGGGGCTTATGGAGGAAAGTAAAACTCACAGCACATCCGGTGAGCACAATGGTGCCGTTGTTACCGGCTTGAGAAACCATGGGAAGACCCGTGCCCAGGGCACTGATCAGGCTGCCTATTCCATCACAAAGAATGCCACCCTGGATGCGGCTGTTGAACTCGGTGCCCTCAACATCGACACCGGAAATTTCGGCGGTGGCCAAGATGTCGGGCATGCAGCTGACACCCTCACAGATGAACATGATGAGCAAAGGTAAGATCAACGCCCCGTCCACCGACAGTTTAAAGGTGTGGACCCAAAGGAAGGTGACGACGGGGGCGCTCTCGATGTCCTTGCGAGACCAGTAGCCAGTGGCACCGGAGATGATGCATCCCACAAGTAGGCCGATCAGTACGGCGGCCGACTTCATCATAGGCGAGCCGAACTGTTCGACGACCACGATGCTGAAAAAGACGCTAAATCCGAGGCCGATGAGCTTCGGGTCAGCCCACGGCAGAGGTTTCGGGGCATCGATGTTGGGACACAGGGCGTAATAGCCTGTACCTCCATTGCAGTTGCTGGACCCGGCCCAATTCTGCATGCCGCTGTTGATCAGGTATACGCCGACAAGGGTCAGCAGCGAGCCCGTGACGACCTTGGGGAAGATCTTGTTCAAGAGTCGCGGGGGCACCATGGACAGGAGGATCTGGATCCACAGGGTCACCAGCATTGATCCCAAGAGGGCGCCGTACGCGTCCGGACAGGGTAGCTGGGTCCCGTCTGCGGCGACCGGGCACGTGCCGTTCTTGTAGCGCATGCCGGTGTAAGAGAAGGCGATGGCGATGATGTCGAATGTGTTGGACACGACGGACAAGAGACCCGTGCCAATGTAGAAGGGCGTGCCACGGAGGTGGACTCGGGTGACCTGCAGCGCAGTCGCAATTCCTGTTGTGATGAAGGCCACGGAGACGAGGTACGAGACTATGTCGGGGTGTAAATTGAAGGCGCCCGACGCGACGGCCAGCGGGGGCGAGACGATGGATCCGATCAGGGTCAGGGCGTGCTGCAGGCCAAGGAGGAGGGTCAGAAAGATGGGCACCTCGTCGTTGAGGCCGTAAAAGGGCAGCATTTTGTCCTTGTGCCTGCGATTGAACGGCGGGATGTTGGGCGTGAAGAGGTACCAGTAGTCGTAATCGCCGAACCACGCTTCCTTGGTGCGGATGTGCGAGGAGAATCGGCTTGCTGTCTGACGGAAATTGAACTTCGAAGTCATCTCTCCTTCAGCGGCACCAGTCGCAGTAGAGGCAGGCTCATATGAAGATGAGACGGAAGAATCCGCCGCTGCCGTAGCCGTCTTGTCTTCCATTCTCTTGACTGGGAGGTCCTTTCAATTATTGGGGGTTGGGAAGGGGAGGGCGTGTTCTTGTGTGAATATGAACGCTCCTTACACAGTCCAGAAACTCCAGAAGTTGGGATTCATGCTGAGGCGCCCACAAGCTGGAAAGTTGCTCTGTCCTTTATATGTCCAAAGTGGGCAAGATCAATTAATCGATAATGGTTTCTCATATCTCAGTATTTTGCACAGACTTTTCGTACTATACTGGGTACGCCATGATAAGTAGGGCAAAGGAGTTGTCCTTCGAGTTTTGATTAGTTGGTACGGAGTTGAGCGCACGGGTGATCCGTAGACCGTAGGCCTCCGATAGGCTGATACACAGTGTCGGTTGAGGAGCCTCGCTCAGCCTTATCTTACGATAAAGGCAGAGTTTTTTCGTACGAGATATGCGCACGATACAGCACAGTCGATTGAGATCTCCCCATTAGCTGGGGCGAGATCTCTCCATATCTTGGTGCGACAAGATTAGGTTCCTGTCTTGCCACTGGTGGTTGGTACGAAACAGAGGTCGCTCAGAGTCTAGATGCCTCCATACACTCTTTCTTCTGCCCAATCTCCTCCGTACGATAACTTTTGCAGAGGGCGAGGAGAGCAGCGACATTTCCGCAATAGCCTTCCATAATTCTACCCGCAACAATATAAACCAGGTTCAAAGTCCACTGTATGTCTGAAAAGGAGTCCCCAATATTCTAGAGGTTAGTTCCTCTTTTGAACCTCAGAATGAAGACCAGATCGACGTTGTTCATCCATGCCACCGTCATCACGGTCGACGCTCAACAAACCATTTGGCTGGACGGTGCCGTCCTCGTCAACGCGGACCGGATTGTGGCCATCGACAAGAGCTCCGAACTTTTGGGGAAAATTCCTTCCGACGTCGAGATCGTCGACCTTTCTGGGCGTATTATACTGCCCGGTCTGATCAACACTCACGCTCATCTGGGACAGTCGCTTCTTAGAGGGTTGGCCGAGGACGTTTCGTTGCATTCCTGGCTGTGCGATAAGATTTGGCCTCTCGAAGCGAACTATGAAGGCGAGGATGGTTATGTTGCAGCGAGACTGACCATCGCCGAGATGTTGAGGAGTGGCACGACCTGTTTTTTGGAAGCCATGTTGACCCACGGAAGTGGGGTTGATAATGTTGTTCGTGCGGTGGAAGAAATGGGTATAAGGGGTTGTTTGGTGCGCCACTCTACTTATCTAATATGGAACTTGCTTACTGACGACTCAGGCCAAACTGGTCAAAGTGGAAACAACAAGTTTACTAGTAGACGCCAGAGATAAAGATGTTTCCAGCATGTCTATCGAAAGTGCCCTGGCCGCACACAACAGATATCATGAGTCCTGTGGTGGACGAATTCGCGTTTGGATGGCTGCCGGCACCCCTAGAGGGTCGGGTGAAGCGTCCTACAAAGCTATCGGAGACGCATGTGCCGAACACAACATCTCCTTAACCATGCATTGCGCGGAAGCACCGGCGGACCTTGGGATTTATCGCGACAGCTACAAATGTTCTCCTGTCGAGTTCTGTGAGCGCACCAACCTGATCGGCGGCGAGGGCGAAACCCGAAAAACCGTGTTGGCTCACATGGTGAACTTGGATTTGGAAAAGGATGTGCCTATTTTGCAACGACATCAACGACAAGGGCAAACCTCAAAAAACAACCATGAACGTGACGATGCGCCTTCAGTGTCCGTCGCTCACAACCCCAGCTGCAACTGCAAGATCGCATCGGGTATCGCCCCCGTTCCAGAACTGTTGGATGCTGGTATCAACGTCAGCCTGGGCACCGACGGTGGTCCCTGTGCCAACACGTACGACATGATTCAGGAGATGCGAATGGCGGCTCTGATCCAAAAGGGCACTCGAAAAAACGCCTCGCTCATGGAGGCGGAGCGACTTATCCAAATGGCCACCATCGACGGTGCAAGAGCGTTGGGTCTCGAAAAGGAAGTGGGAAGTCTGGAGGTGGGTAAAAAAGCAGACTTCATCGTGCTAGACCCCTCGGGCTTGCAGTGTTGTCCCTTCGATCCCGACCAGATCCTGGAAGGCGGAGTCGATCCTTTGACGACCGTTGTCTACTCTTGCACGGGAGCCGATGTCAAGACTGTGCTGGTCGACGGCCAGATCGTGGTGGACGGCGGCAAACTCGTCGTGGCAGACGAACGTCAGATCAAGGAGGCCGCGCGGAAAGTTATCCGACGCATTCGCGAAAAGTCGGGAGTAGGCAAATCGAAGCCACAGAGAAAGTATCTTTGATCGTATCAGTTTGGGTTGCATTGATTGCAAAGAGTTCTTTTTCCTTGAGAAAAGAAAGGACCGAATTCAAGATTGCATTGAGGAAGGGTTGATTGTCTGTTGGTTCGTAGATGCGCGCCACAATAGGGTCTATGAATCTCAGTCAAAGTACCCTGTTCTCTGTTGACGAAGTACGCCAGTTTATACAGGAGGTCGGTTTACCTTGAAAGGTCTTAGAATCCCTCGACGCGCGCAGGCTGATACTGCCAGTTAAGAGGCCTGTTGCTGTTGCGCGATTCCATATTGGAACAAATCTCGCCGCTAACATAGATCCAACAAGCTATCCTGTTCAGCCAAAAGAACTTGCATATCTCGACAGCAAATGTTCCTCCACCGTGAAACCTTTACCCAGTGAACCGTCGAGAGGTCTGATGACAAAATCGGGATTCCCGTCCCAGAAAAAAGGGATAGAGTATCGGTCAGTGCCGCTGGTGTTGATGACGCGGTGGACGTTGCTTTTGTAGGTGCCGGCGGTCCAGGTCTGAAGAAAGTCGCCGATGTTGACGACGTAGGCGTGGCTTTGCGGTGGTACGTCGATCCACTGGTCTTGCTCCGGAGTCTTTTTCAACACCTGGAGTCCTGAATGGCCGTCCTGCAGCAGGAGCGTGAGGGCGCCAAAATCAGTATGAGCACCGGCGCCGACAAGACTTGAATCCGCCGAGGGCGGGTGTGGCGGGTAATGGAGCAGTCTGACGGCGGCGATGGGATCCTTGTAAAAATCGCTGAACATGTTGGCGTCAACACCCGACAAGCCTCGAGCCAGGATACGCATGATGTGGACTGCAAGTTTTGCTAGGGCGTCATGATACTCCAGCAAAGGATCCTTGAACTCGCTGTCTGGAATCAAGTTTGAGTCGGGCCAAATGTTGGGCTCTTGAAACGGACGGAAAGGGGGTTTGTTGTTGGGGATTTCACGGTTGATAAAATATCCCTAAATACCATAATCAGGTTAGAGAGTCGAATTCAACCACAACTATCAGTCTCCAACAATATCAACATCAACATCAAGCTGTCTTCTGATTTGGCCAGGTCGAATTCCCTTCTCCCCCTTCTCTGGGCGATGTACCTTCCCGGAACGTAATTACGTACCTCTTTCAAGTCGGGCTTTTTCCCCTCCTCCAAAATTTGCGCCCCGATCACTTCATATCCACGACCAGGATTCCCAGCCAACGTACGTTTAATGTCGTCTGGAAGAGCGAACAGTGTTTTTGCCGCCGCAAATGCTCGTGCCTGGAGTGATTCCGACACACCGTGACCCGTGATTTGAAAAAAGCCACTGGTGGCACATGCTGTGCTGATCTGGAGCACGATTTGTTCAGCCTCGGGCGATTGGGGATCCTTGAAATAGTTGGTTAAATCCACCGTCGGGATTGTGAAGGTAGGCTTGACCTCGTAGCTGGTTGCCATTGTGGTATGTAAAAGGCTCTCCCTGTTCTGCAAGAGTCTTCGGGTGGAGCAACAGGACACTTTATGTTTAACATGGTCTGTCGACAATGATTTAGTTTATCTCCTGCTGGTTGGCTGGCACCTTCGTACCTCACCATGATACCATATGATAAACCTGTAAGATCTAGGGAGTGTTAGCCTTCGAAACTCATTACTTCGGTCACATCGGAAGCCTCCGCCCGTCCTTGTATCTGGGCATGCGATATCAGTCTGGGCCTTTGGAATTCGTTCCTCTGAGTCAATGAACGCTATGCGAGTAAGACGTTATCATGTTACTGAAGTGAGATGTTATCACATTCTCGTACTGAATGCGATTGGAGAGCTTGGCGCCCAAGAGCGACTTATAGGCTGTTGGCAGGGGTTTCCTCTGACGTATTGCGTACAAACCGTTAGTACACGCTGTACGAAAATCAGCAATCATCAACTCGGGCAACGCGGAGTATATAGACCGAGTTGCCACCAATATTGTCGGGAGCTACCGGAAGCCCCGGGTATCCGAGATAATTACCTAACTCGCATAATAAGTGAAGCTTCCTCTTATACTTCGAGTCTTGTAGGGAGACTCTAGGTTAAGGAATACCTAATATATCTATCTACACTCTACTGTTGCACTCTGCTTCTTCACGTAAGCTGTTCCAGCAAATATCGAAATCATTCAATATATTATAGTATAAGTAGTCGTTTGGATTATATGCGATTCTGCCTTTTTGAAAAGTCAGCTCGTGGTCCTGCTGCTCCCTATTACTCGGGCCTAGGGCTACGTTTTGACACCTAGCCCTACCCGCCTGCTATCTCCTTGTGGGTGTAGAATTTGGCCCCGAGTGCCACTATAGGCTGCCACCAACCTACAGTTTTGTGGTTCGTCCCTTAAATACACCCACCCTCAATTCTTCTCTGCTTTCCATTTTGTACGTCCGGTTTCGTACGGCAAAGACATCCTATCCTCTTATTGTCCCCCATTCTCGTTGGCATATATTGTCAGCGCTCTTACCCGATATGCCCACACGACTGAGAGAGACGTGTACGGCATGTTCACTGCGGCGGCAGAAATGCGACCGCCAGTTACCGTGCGGCCGCTGTGTCAAACGAGGCGTCCCCGACCAATGCACCCGACAATGGCCCGACAATGAGTACGATCCGTCCATCCATCGGATCTATCCCAGATCGCGACCGAAGAAGAAACCAAAGGCGATAGCAGGCAACCGAACTCTCACAGATAACACACCTTCCACTCCTTTAACAGCGACTGATATGTCCGATTCATGTCTGCTCGAAGGAAGAAAAGCACATACGGGGGAGGCCGACATTGCTGGTCCGGACGCCGGCTGGACAGGTTACGCCTGGGCGAATGGTGATCCTCGCTTGCAGTATTCTTTCCAGCCTTTGAAACCCATACAACTACGACGGCCATTAGCTTCCGACAAAAGGCATGATGGTGCCACCCCTGGTCAATGGGTCTCGACGACAGGACTCGGTTTCAACTCGAGGGCTGACACCCAAGAGACATTTCTCCAAATGCTTTTTCCGGGCATCGACCACATCTGGAAGTTGGTCGACTACCATGAGTGTTATTTGCTCTGGTACCACGGTTGTTATCACGGTCCGACATTCCGGTATGAGCTGCACAGCCTTCTGAGCTCACAAGAACCATCCTCCTCGCTCGTGATCAGAGGTCTAGACCTTCAATGGTTGGCTTTGTTGTTCGCCATCATGGCCGGAAGCTTGACCTGCGCGACCACCCGCAAACTCGAGCAATGGGGTTTTTCGAAACGCGAGGCCGTCAAGTTGGCGACGCAGTGGTACAAAGCAACCATTACCTGTCTGGGTCTCGCCGAATACACCACCAACCACAGTATTTACTCGGTTCATGCCATCGCCACATTGACCATGTCGGCGCATTCCCTCGGTCGATCTTCCGAACTGTCAGTGTTGTTAGGCGCCGCCCTGAAAATCGCCCAGAGTTTGGGGCTGGACCGGCTCTGTCACAATCCGACATTGGAGCAGATTTTGCCTACAACGTCTGAAGAGCAGCGACATACGCTGCTACAAAGAGAAATTGGCCGGAGACTATGGTCACAGTTATGCGTCCAGGATTGGATGTCGTTACCGTTCGCCGAAAGCCACTGCATCAACCCGTTGCACTTTACCACCACAAAACCCTCGAGTCGCGACCATTTGACCATGAATCCCATCCCGGCGACGTTTCCGACGTATATCAGTTATGGAAACTACCTTTTTGAGATTGCAAAGTTGATGGTTACGCATCACGAGGCCATGCTACGGGCGACGACGGCCTTCACCAAATATGAGCAGCTTTTGGAATTCGACGTCAGGATGCGCACGCTGGCCACCCAAGGCATGCCACGGTACTTCCATGTCGTCGAACCCATCGACCCGACCTGGCCGGAGTGGGTGCGCTGGGCCCGGCGGAGCCTGACCATCTGCTTCGCCCACAAGATCATCATGATCCATCGACAGTTTATTCGGCCGAGTTTCATCAATCCAGCCTACTCCATCACCCGTATAACATGCGTGGCCGCGGCGAAAACAATCCTAAATGAAGCCAAACAAATCGATAACAACGGTCCTATTATTTGGGTCGACAAGGCTTTTTGTGTGGCGGCCGGAATCATATTATGTTTAGATATGTTTCACCGTCAGTCATCGTCCGACCCTGAATACCAAACCCACCGCGATCTCGTGCTGGAATGTATCGCCCTCTTGCAAAAATTCGACACCAGCGTCGTCGCCGTCCGTGGCGCCAGTTTGTTGTCTGCATTGATCAACGAAAGAGAAGCGCAGCCACCAGATCTAACCTGGCCTCCACAAAACATCAAGATGACCGACATTTTCAAGTCCCTAGCGGTTACCACTACAGCTACCGATGGTATTCAGAGTATCGAGCCGCAGTCTATAACTGCTGCCGCTGTTGATATGGACGCCCAAAATCTCAACCAAATACCTGAGCTGTTCCCACCTCAGGCAGGGTTCTGTAATCGCTTCTTGTTCGAGGACTTGCTCAATTTCGACGTATAGTACGTCCCAAGATTAGGGTAGAGAGAAAACAATTGTAATAATTTGAGATGCTGTAGGTATAAGACAAGCGGCCGCCTACTTCATCCCGTGTGGTGGGAGGCTAAGGTGGGATAGGATAGTATTTATATCGCCTTAGTTATCTCCCTGACATATAACCGCCGCTTATGTCTAAGCTTCGGGGCCAAAGTCCGGAGGGCATCTCATAGAGACACTTGCCCTTCACTGCGCTTCAATTGTCCGCTCGAAATCACCAAGGTATCTTGTTTACAGGGAGGCCTGTTGTACTGCCGAAGTTGTCTGAGTCTTTGCTCTAGTCGAATTGTCCATCTATCACAAAGAGGACACTATATAGATCATCGTAGCTATGATGTCCTCATCTCGGCTTTAGGGATGCTAGTCTCCGCTGGTGCGCCCACTCGTGCATACAGCGTAGCCTTGTCCGGTATACAGGCGAATCTTGATTGTATAGAAGCTGTATGATCATGTCGCTGCAGTTGTCATGACCGAGCCTCCTACAAATCTTCTTCGTGTAGTCTGAGAAGACAAAATTTTAAGCTGCCTTGCTTGAATCTTTCTCTCTTCTTCTCGGTTCTGCTACCATAAATATCATGGGCAGTCTTCAGACGCCGACGATGATCATTGATGAGCTCATTGATCGAAAATGGTTTCATCCAATCTGCTGAAAGTACCAGGTGTGTGTCGGAAGCGTGACTCCTATTGATCTCCCACAGCCACATCAGATGCTTTCACTAACTGCCTATACAGCCTTATGTATGCAACCACCAAATGTGCGAACGAGTCCATGGCTCGTTGTTATTCCAATAATTTTGGTGTTAAACACGATGAATTTGCATTCGTGGCAGGGACAACGGCAAACAGTATCTTGACAGGCTTGACTGAGACTCCCGAGCTCCAACAGCTCGGTGCCAAGGAAATGCCGAGACTCGTCAACCCTGAAGATATCGCAGACGTCGTGGCATTGCCGTGTAGTCAAGAAGCAAGGTGAATTACTGGGGATGTAATGTCTTCGCGAATGGTGGCAGTGTCGCCGTTCTTCAAGATATAACTTCCTCCTTATAAGCAGAACAACGACAAGCCGTTGAGACTTCTGAGAAGACTTGTCCTCTTTTTCCGGCGACGAGACAGGTGGCATCGAGCTTTGGAGTGTCGATCAAATCGTCGGGACCAAGCGTACGCTATTTGGCCAGAATGCAACTTCGAACAACGTCACAAACCAGCCAGTCCTACTCGCGTTGGGACAGCCCACAAGTCGTCATACCACATACACGTGTCTCTAGGGTTCGTCGATCTTGCCAATGCACATACTCCACATCGATTCCCCGGAAGAACAAAGATTTTGTGATGCTTGACGATCATTGGGGCCATAGAGGCATACTGACAAGGATGAGAAGGTCTAGGACCCTTGCTTACACCGCATCAATGGATTCGGAGAGTGATAGCGGGCATCCGCAGGAGATGGGCCCATATCAAAATGCCAATGGAGATCGGAATCAGCCAAGCGTCTTCGACGGATTTGGTTACAGGTGTGTTTCGAAGGAATTGGGTTAGGAACACACACACGGCGCTGATATGGGCAGTTGAACAGTCGGTTTTGATATCGGGACTCCACCAGGTTGGTACACCTAACATCTCTACCTCCAGTATACGTTGGATAATAAGAACACCGAAGAAGAGACTGTTTTCTACGATTTTGGGTCTTTTCAGATATGCTGTGGCATCATTTTTGCCCTTTTCTCGTCATATTGTTTTTGCATCTTGGGGTGGAGGCTCAATATCGTGTGGACGGGATGAATTCTATAGCCAAGACAAAAAGAACTAATTCCAAGATGTCTCCAAGACGACCAGTGGCCTTGTATGCTCCATTGTTCTCTCACCATCGCTTTTTGAATGGCTCTTGAATATGAAACCCAAGAAATTGGATGCTCAGCCATGTATATTACGTGTACTCTTATCATCATTGAGCGAGCTCCTTGCTTCACTATCTCCTGCGCAGGGACTGAGATTCACGTAACACAAACTGTCTTATCTCAACTGCGATTCATTGAAGCTGACTTCCGAGAATCGAATCTTAAGGTACCTCCCACTTTGATCATGACCAGAAATAAAAGAACCGGTGCCCGCTCCGGTGGTCGAAGGCACTCCAGACATTCGATCGATCTATTCCGGTGTCGAATCAGTACAAGTGACCTCCCCCCATGGCAGACGCATCTTCAGTCTCCCCGCCGTTGAGCGAGGCTTTCGGCTACGGAATCTTGATAGGTTTGGGGATTGCTTTTGCGTTGTTTATGATCGTTGCCACGTGGGCATTGAAACGGTACCACAACGAGGTTCAAACATCGGAAGCCTTCAATACCGCCGGGCGTACTGTCAAATCAGGTCTGGTGGCTAGCGCAGTCGTCAGCAGTTGGACATGGGCCGCGACATTGCTGCAATCTTCCGGGGTTGCATACAACTATGGGATTTCAGGTCCTTTTTGGTACGCCTCGGGGGCGACAGTTCAGATTATTCTTTTCGCAACCCTGGCTATTGAGTACTTACTACGAGTGGTCACTTCCACGGCATCGGCTGACCTTTCTTCCACAGATTGAAGAGACGTGCACCTAATGCACATACCTTTCTTGAAGCTGTCCGTGCCCGATATGGCAAGATTACACACTTGGTCTTCCTTACCTTTGGTTTGATGACAAACATCTTGGTCACGGCAATGCTCGTCACGGGCGGCAGGTGAGTCTTTTCAATGAATTAGAAACAATCCCAAATACAAGGCCGTGGAAAGAAATCGAAATTAACTTTTTTTGGCATATAGTGCCGTCGTTGAATCCTTGAGCGGTGTCCCAACCGCAGCTGGTAGCTTTTTATTGCCGTTCGGGGTCGTTCTTTACACAATCTTCGGTGGATTGAAGGCAACCCTCCTCTCTGACTGGACTCACGGCCTTGTTGTTCTGGTGATTATAATACTCTTCAGCTTTTCAGCTTATGCAACGAATGAAGAGCTAGGGTCTCCTGGCAGAGTATGGGACCTGCTGGTTGAAGCTTCTGCACGACACCCTGTTGATGGAAATCGAGAAGGAAGCTACCTCACCATGCGGAGTCATGGTGGCGCAATATTTTTCGTCATCAACATCGTAGGAAACTTTGGTACTGTCTTCCTCGACAATGGCTACTACAATAAGGCAATCGCTGCCTCTCCTGTGGACGCTTTGCCAGGTAAGTCTTGCAAGTTCCATGGAATACGCAATACTAACATCTACACTGAGGTTACATTATGGGAGGTCAGTTTATGCAGAGCGGGACACAAGTCACTTCCACTGACTTGTACTCAGGTCTTTCATGGTTCGCCATTCCCTGGTTATGTGCTACCACCATGGGTCTTGCAGCACTGGCGCTAGAGAACTCTCCATCTTTCCCGACCTTCCCAGAACGAATTCCCCCTTCCGAAGTTTCAGCAGGCCTTGTCCTACCATACGCCTCACAGGCTCTACTTGGCTCAGGAGGTGCAGCAGCGTCCTTCCTGCTCATTTTCTTTGCTGTCACCTCGGCATACTCTTCAGAACTTATTGCGGTGTCCTCGATTTTCACCTACGATATATATCAGACATATATCAATCCAAATGCTAACGGCAAGTTCCTCATCAGGATGTCTCACCTCAGTTGTATTGTCTATGCTCTGATTATGGCTGGATTCGGAATTGGCCTTTTTTATGCCGGTGTTGGCATGGGCTATCTATATCTTATGATGGGCTGCATCATTTCGTCAGCGGTCATTCCAGCTACCCTGACACTAACCTGGAAGGATCAGAATTGGATCGCCGCCGCGGTTTCCCCTGTGCTTGGACTTGCTTGCTCGCTTACCGCATGGCTCGTTACTGCGAGACGAGAATGTGGCGAGCTTACGATTGCGTGTACCGGAAGTAACTACCCAATGTTGGCTGGGAATGTTACCGCACTACTAAGTCCGCTCATCTTCGTCCCTGTCCTAACGTACTCGTTCGGACGTCAGAACTACGACTGGCAATCAATGAAGACCATTCGTCGTGGAGATGACTCTGAACTCATCCGACGTTCCAGCATCGACCCCGAGGTGGTTCATGCACATGTCGATTTCACCAACGACGAGCAGGAACAAGCTCATCTCAATCGAGCCGCGAAAATTGCCAGAGTCATGACGGTGGTAATGACATTATGCTTCCTCATTCTTTGGCCAATGCCACTGTACGGATCCGGCTATATCTTCAGCAAACCCTTCTTCACAGGTATGTTTCAACTGGTCTGGTGGGAGCTACTGGCGCGGCTGACAGACTGTAGGCTGGGTCGTGGTCGGCTTCATATGGATATTCTGTACTACTGCTTGTGTGGGCGTCTTCCCTCTATGGCAAGGTCGTAAGACTATGACTCATATCACCAAGGCGATGTGGGATGATCTGACTGGGAAGAAATCTCCGGCGTTCTACGGGACTGAGAGTCGCGAGGCCAGGGGGAATCCGAACGCGCTCACGACCGAGATGTTCACGGCTGATAAAGCAGACTAGATATACAGAGTACCGAGCTAGCTACTGCTTAAGCACAAGTTAGTTCATAAAGCAAGGATGGATTTTATTATCAATATATATCCTGGTAGTATGAGTGCCGTAAGTCCTGCGGAGAGCAAACCGAAGGCTCATGGCCTTTCCAAAGCAGACATTATTGTTATTGTCGTGGTTCTGGCTTTAGTGGTGATTGTCGTCGTCGGCGTCGTGACATGGTGTTGTTGCAAGAGCAGGCAACTACAGCATTTGGTAAACCCAAAGAGCAGAGATCATTCAAGGCAGGGTCTCATTCCAATGAGGGTTACAAAAAAGTCAACTTAGGAAGATATACAGCTTCAGAGTGCCCCCTGACCCTGTAAGTAGAAGCAACTTCCGCATCCACTCACAAAGCCTTGCCATTCCTCTCAGCCAGTCCGTTGTCAAAGCGACTCGAAGACTTGTCCTTCACAATAGGATTGGTGAGCGTTCCGAGACCACCGCTAATCCACAGTCTCAAGTCGTCTCCTTCCTTCAGATACTGGGGCGGGGTTCGCGAGTGTCCGATTCCTCCAGGAGTGCCCGTCATGATGATCGTCCCTGCGGGTATGGTCGTGGCCTGTGGAAAGTTATTTTCCGGTTCGCCTGTACAACACTCTGGCTGCAGCTTACCTGAGATAAATGCGAGACGATCCTCGCTACGGGGAAGATCATGGTATCGAGGGTCGTGTGCTGCATTTCTTCCCCGTTCAAAGTGGTCCTCATTTCCAGGATCTGTGGGTTGGGAATCGCCTTTGCATGCACCAACGTTGGTCCGACGGGAGCAAAGGTGTCGAACCCCTTTCCATGGCAGAACTGGGTGGTGATTGTTTGTGCCCTCCGCGCAGCTACGTCGTTGGAAGTGGAATATCCAAGGATATAGTCCAGGGCCTCGTCGTCGGTCACGTTCCTGGCTTCTTTGCCGATCACCACGCATAGTTCGACCTCGAAATCCGCATCTGCCACGAAATTCGGGATGATGATGGGTGCACTGGGGTCATTCAACGCCGAGTTTGGCTTGATGAACACAATTGGCACCGGTGGAACAGCATAGCCGAGCTCAGCCTGTGGGTGGGTGTAATACCCTGTCAGCAGTCTCGATTTTGCGCTCTCTCCCTCACTGGTTGTCCCTCGCCGCTAGATGGTACTTACGCCATGGTCGTTGTAGTTCACGCCGATGCATCGGATGCTTCCAACTTGCTCTGCTGTGACTGCCAGTATCTGTTCGTATGAATGAGTACTTGTTCCTTGCTGGTCTCGAGGATGGAGACGTACCTGTTTCACTGGGCGCTCCTGTCCCGTGAACTTTGCTCCCTCGTCAAGAGCCGAGCTTGAACTGAGCACTCGGGCCTTGACTACTTTACCCTCCTTTACAGCGAGTCCAACTATGATCTGGTCGTCAGCAGCGTGCAAGTATTCCTCTCTTGGGCTTCTATGATGTGGTGCTTACCATCAATCTCCGCATCAACAGGCTCACCAGCATATATCTTGCCATCATCGCTGACAAACGAGACAAATCGTGCCCAGACCTAGATGGTTACCAGGCCATGGTGAGTATGTGTATTTCGAAGGGTCATTGGGTTTGCCCATTTAGCCAGCTAGCACTCACTCGTTTGTTCGTAGGCATCCTTTGGGAGCTTTGCTTCTTCAATCTTGTGAGAGAATGCCAAACTTGCTAGGGTGGTTGAGTCCTAGTTTCGAAGGATTCAAGAGCAAGTGATACAGCGAGGACAGAGACAGATCTCCCTTAAAACGCCTGCCGCTATCCGAATACGACATCTAGAACAGCTGCTGTACATATGTGGAAAAGCCGACGGTCAAAGTAGGACCAACACATATATCCGCATACAAGGCAAGGCGAGAGGGCTGGGTCTGTCGGAGTGCCGTACCGCGTCGGCAAATACTGGTATCAGCTGCAATTTTCCAGGAACAAGCGGACATGGACGTTCAGCTGCAGACACGGATCAATGTGTCGACCATCGGGAATAGTGACGACACTGAGATAATATGCGAGGGACTTTCGGGATCAGGGAACTGGCCAGAACAACAACTAGTGGTTGATTGCCAGTACACCCTTTGGCATACTCTTTCTATGATGAGATGTGCAATTTACAGAAGTATTCCTACATTGACATGGCACTCGAAGATACTAAGTAAAGCCTGGCTGAGAGAGTTTAGAGTGACGACAGAAGAACGAAACCATGTAGAAGCGTCTGGCTTCGCGTATTATGAATGCTAGTACATCTCTCATTTCAGGTCCGCTTTTAGTAACACCTTATATATGATCAGAGGTCTGCTGCTCAGGAACTGGGCTCATCAAGCGCCCCTTCTCAAGAGCCTCTCGAATGTTTTCAATCGTCCATTCCTCCATCTTCCGCTTTGTCTCTGTAGTGTGTGTCCCCATATGTGGCAGGAGAATCACATTCTTATTTTGAATCAAGCCTGGGTGAATGTTGGGTTCTTCTTCAAACACATCTAAGCCCGCACCGGCAATTGTCCCATTTTCCAGAGCTTCAACCAGAGCAACTTCGTCAAGTACAGCCCCCCTAGCCGTATTGATGACAATCGACGTTGGCTTCATCATTTCTAATTGAGCTGTAGAAATGATATGTCGAGTTTTAGAATTAAGCGGCACGTTCAGACTGAGCACATTGCTTCTCCTCAGAAGATCTTCGAACGAAACGTACTCGATGGTCTCGCCTTCGATCTTTCGTCGGTTGTGATAGATAGTCGACGTTCCAAACGCGGCGGCTTTCGCGCTTATGTTCCTGCCTATGCTGCCCATGCCGAGTATTCCAAGGACTTTCCCTTGTGGATCGTGCCCAAGTGCGACGGGTTGTTTGCCTCTCCAATTCCCTTGACGCAAGGTGTGCATGGATGGGTTGAAGTTCCGGAGTGCTCCAAGCATCAAGAAGATAGCAGTATCAGCCGTTGCATCATTCACAGCGGTCGGCACGTTCGAGACACGCAGCGGTGGTTCCCTCCGAGAGCAAGCCTTTACATCAATCGGGTCGTAGCCAGCCCCTTCCATATTGTGAGTACTACCAATGCTCTCTTTCGAATCTCGAACAGCACTCACCACAGCTAGCCAGAAATACCCAGCTCTTAGGTATAACACTCATGAGTTCTTTGTCGAAATGCCCCGTAATATCGATGGATTCAGCCGTCCGGTAAGCAGCAATCACTCCGTCAAGCCCGCCTTCTTCGCATTCTCTGATAAATTCATCCCTGTTTTTTGCTATTGGTCGAACCAATTCTCCCAGATCATTCAGAGCCTCCCATTGTGCTTGTGCACTAAATCATGTTAGCCATTCATCCCTTCGAGGGACACCGAAAGGGAGCTTACTGGCAGATTTCCCCAAGAAGCAATATTTTGCCTCTACTCGACATCTTCAATTCCGTATTTGATCTGGCCTGGTAGGGTCAAGTGCTCCCATCGGGTCGTCGGCCTTGAACAAGCCTGAATCTTCTATGTCAGGCCAAGCTGCTTCTGAGCATACGACCCAAATCATGGCCACCTAGCTTCGGCCAGAGATGGGAGAAGTGGCCCTATTTCCCATCGTTCGAGAGCCAGGCAATCGTGCCTGTTTCATTCCCCGATAGATTTTCCGACGCCATAGCTGCTCTGAAGCAGTTTATACCGATTTCCCGACCTAGCCAATTTTACGAGATCTGTGCTGGATTTAGGCTAGATGATTTTGTGGGTACTGTTGGTCGGGAGCCAGGCTTTTGCCGACGTGGGCAATCGATGATTGCTAGGCTTGGTTAGTGCAAGGAGGTTGCATTGGAAACTGAAGTGCGAGAGATCTAATTTCACATGAAAAGCTTAGCCAACAGTCAAACAAGGACGGAGATTGAGAATGGACAGATTCTATTGTCTAGAATGCATATTCATTTCACAGTTGAAGCAGTTTCCATTCAGGCTGCAGGTATTGCAGCTATCGAACGCGCTTCGGAGGTCTGATCTTTCTGCCTCCGATTCCTCAGCCTGATCGCGTGATCATATCACGAATCAATTTCCACAAAAACGTTGTATCAGGCAAGTAAGAAGTATAACCACATTGGTGGTTCCTCGCTTAGAATTAGTGATTGAGCCCCTTATTGAACTTTCCAATCGTAACGCTCTGCCCAAGATGCGGCAACCTTTAGGAGAAGGGCATCCTCAAATTTTCTTCCAACAAGCTGCAAGCCCACCGGCAGACGGATGGAGGGGTCATCCAGAGCTGGCGAGAAACCAACAGGTATGCTGAGAGCAGGGTGACCAGAAGCTGCGCAACTCGTCAGTTGAGCCCTTCACTACCAAGGATCTGTTCTCACCTACCATTGAAGGGCGCAGTATTTGCGGTGATGCCGGTCGTACGCTTGAGCCTTTCGAAAATGCTTCCTTCGCTTCTCGATCTGAATATCCTACACGGTGGCAGAGGAGTGGTGGGCATGACCAGGACATCGAAGTGTCTCAATGCCGCGTCATAGTCGTCCTACTAGATATCAGCAATAAGTCTATGTATGTAGGATTCTATGCGTACGCTCAATTTCCGCAACAAGTTCGTGCATCGAGAAACTAGAGCAGCGCCATACGTTTCTCGAAGGAAAAGTCCTCTTAGGTAGAGATTCTGCCCTGCAGTATTGAGGGCATCAAAAGATGACTGACTCAGCCCGCCGTTGCCTAGGGCGGCTGGCCCGGTCATGGCAAGCTCTTTGCGACCGCTTGAATTGAGAACCAGTCCCTGAGTGAGGGCGAAAGCTGGCAGGGCGCACATCCATGCCAGCTCTGTGTCACGGTGCTCTGGTATATAACAGGAATGAATCTCAGCGCCGAGTTCCTCGAGCTTATCGATACTTTGGCGTACTTTTCTCGCCACATGGGCGTCTTGTCGAGGGTGTTGGAACCCTTCTTCCAGGACACCAACCTTGATGCCGTCTAGAGGCCTTGGACCCGCGGTCTCCAGATGCTGGCGAACATCCTTCGAGTATGGAACGGAGCGAAACCAGCTGACATGAGGTTGACGGTCGTCGATTCCGTCCGGTCCTGCAATGGCTTCTAGGAGTAGAGCACAATCTAGAACTGTTCTGGCCATGGGACCAACATGGTCAATGACCGCCCATACCCCGAGAATGCCTGTATAAGGGACGAGACCCCACGTTGGTTTTAGTCCGACGAT
The DNA here is from genome assembly GCF_000585585.1 of Capronia coronata CBS 617.96. NCBI lineage: Eukaryota > Fungi > Ascomycota > Eurotiomycetes > Chaetothyriales > Herpotrichiellaceae > Capronia > Capronia coronata. The sequence continues at coordinate 1,882,519 of NW_006912899.1, forward strand.
GCCACAAGACGACGCAGGAATACGAATTGAGCCTCCTTGATCCCCTCCCTGTCCGACTGATTAGTCTTAAGCTGCAGTGGCGATATTCACCACTTACTAGGGCCATATCGACAGTTCCAGCGGCGACCAACCTCGCGCTTCCACTGCTCGAGCCTCCGCAGCTATATTTGGCATGATATAAGTTTCTCACTGGACCAGTGATGGAAGTGTCGCTGACGGTGCTCCAGCAGCCACTCTCACAGGCTAGTTTTCGTTTTAGTCTCGCTTTCAAGGAAGCTCCCATCTTCCATCCTACCTGCTTTTCCGAGAATCGTGCCTCCGCAATCCAAGATTCGTTTTACGACGGTCGCGTCGAATTCAGGGATCCAACCAGCCAGATCTGTTCCATTTGTACACCTTACCCCGGCTAGCGCGATGTTGTCCTTCAACGCAAGTGTCCGGCCTTGCAGCATGTCGTTTTCCGGCTGGGTCGATTTCACAGTTACCTGAAGGCCATGTTAGCATTCGTGGTCGATCAGCACTGATCCTGGTCCCGTCGATGCTCTTACTTTTGTAGCCCACCCACCTCCATCAATGCTGGGGTCTATGGCGATCTGGATGTCCTTGCGTGGATACCTAGTCTCATCAGGCCCGGGGAAATGGTCTATCAAGGCAGTTAATACACCGACTTTACTCGAGAGATCAAGCTCTAACCGTCTCGTGCCATGATGATTTTGGCACATCCATCAAGCGAGGCGATCACCGGACGACATGCCTCAGCGAACTCCTCGGATACCTTAAGGCCCGCCTTCCTGCACAAGGCAAAAACCTCGTTTGTCGACACGTTTGTCGACACGTTTGTTGCCCTAGAAATGGCTATCAATGCTTGTCTAGACCAAGTGATGACAATTCACCTACAACGAATCGTCGAGTAGAGGAACCGACATGATGGGACCTTTTCTATCCAAATGTAACCTCCTCCCGTGAAGAATGGCGTATTCTCGTCTTGGTGAAATGAGGCCAAGCAAAACTGATCAAATACTTGTAAGAACGACAAGGAAGCGCAACTCCTGTACGTTCTGAAATCTATTCACCAAGCCGCAATATTGCCGAGTGGCAGTGTTCTCTCTTCGTCCTGCTGGCCTCTAGCCTCGTCGGATGAAGGCACGCGGAGATGGACGCCACGAATTCCATGGGTGGTTTGGCTTGGGGCAAGTGGTCTGCATCGAGCGCACAACAAAAATACTTCTGTTCGCAGACTGTAGTTGGTAGCAGTTTGAACCTCACCTCGTCGAAATACCCGAGATTCACGGTTCGGCAAATCCTGTGCTCTATAAGTAGGTTCCAATGCCGATCGGCATGAAGCTGAAACAAGGACAAAAAGCCGAAAAAGCTTCAAAAGTGGATGCGCGTATAGGTGATTACTTAAACTACTAGTATGTCAGCGTCGCCTTGCTGTCAAATATCTATCAGTCTACTTTTATTATTTCGTCAAACAATTCAATCCATACACTCGCGACTTAGTCCAAACGTCTAACATGCCATCACTTGCCAAACCCGAAATCGAATTCACGCCCGTCACAGACAGCAAGGGTGTGTTTTCGTCCAGCGTCACTTCCCACTCCAATGCCGATGGCACTTTCACCAACCATCGGACTTACTTACTCTCCCATGATCCCACTACCGGCGACAAAACGATTCTGAAGGAACACTCTCCTGGCAGCGTCTGGGGCGGAAACCCGGGCGACAACTTCGACAAAGACACCGTCTGCTCGCACGACTACTGGGAGGAATGCTACATTATCGAGGGGCGTCTCTACGACGTGGGCAAGAAGCAGTGGTTTGCCGCCGGCAGTTATTGCTGTAGGCCACCGGGGATGTTGCACGGACCTTGTATGGCGGATGAAAAGGTCGGGTGTAGGGAGATCTGTACAGCTAGATATGAGCAGAAGTAGCCGATGAGCTGGTGAGAGACTCGCGTTGGAAATACTCTGATATTACTTTAACACCCGTGAGAGACACAGCGTAGTACCTATATTAGCCATATTGGAAGAAAAAGCGCCTATATCGCATCAGAACATGTCCAGTCCATGTGAAAGATCTGATCCTGCCTCGCCGCTAAGAAGCCCAGGCACCTTCTTCCCAGTCTTAGAAGCTGGCAATGACACGATCTAAACCATGCATATCCGACAAATATGCATCATTTGCCATTCTCACGACTTCTTGGTCTTCTCTAATGTCGTCCGTCCATCTATACACATATACCGTCTTCATCCCGACGGCCTTTGCGCCTTTGAGATCGCTGGCATGTGCAGCCACCATGACGCATTCGTCTGACTTGAGTTTCAAGAGTTTCATCGTGGCTTGATAGCTTTCCGGTGCGGGTTTGTAGAACCCCAACAGCTCACTGGAGAATAGCATGTCGTAGTGTAAACCGGCGGACTTGACGAGATCGAGCTGCAGTCGCGTACTGCCGTTGGCGTGGACGTATACTTCCAGCTTGCTGTCGTTCTTCAACCTTCTCAGAGCTTCCGACACATCGGGCCAAGCGGTTTGATGATGCCAGGCGGCTACCAAGCGGTCCTTGACTTCGGGCGAGAACAAGTGCTTGATGTCCAGATTGGGCGTCCGATCCAGGAAATCATCGAGAACCCGTCGTTGAGTGTCGTCGAAGTCCTCCACCGGTCCCCCCTCGGCTAGGCGTTTGGTATTGGCGTCAAAGTAGGCCTGCCTCCATTCCAATGCGAAAGTTGATTTCTCGGTCTCGGAGAGTGCGGATGGCAGGGCTGTCACGATACTCGAATGCCAATCCAGACAGGTGCCCATGAAATCGAACCAAACAGCTTTGATGGGAGCCGCCATTGAAAGCAGTAGTCAAGCACAGGTCAGAACCTACTACTGTATCACTTGAACGCAGTCGGCAGTCCTACGTATATATTTGACTCATCACATCATCTTGCAGCCCCGCGAGGACCGAAGGATGTTTTGGATTTGGACATTTCCCGAATCGCCGGATGATCATACGTGACTCATGCATCATCCATACGACGGGGTCCATTGGTGCTTAGGGGTGTTGGTGGGTTGGTGCGAGGATGCCTAGTACCTTATGTGGGTCGAGCTCCGACCCTCACAAACTGCCCTTATCATCAATGTCCTTTATCTTTGGTATAAAAGCCGATGCCGGGACTAAACTTCATTTCTCCGCCCGGCAATTGTCATGAATTCTCCAACATCCTTCATCGGTTTCATCAGCAATGCTACCAGGCAGTATCTTGACTCGGCATCGCATACGTTCTTCGGCGCAAATCTATCGCGACTTCCCTTCCGGCACAAAGGAAGACCATGTCGCTCATGGGCGACGAGATGGAAAACAACGTATCTTCCGCCACTGATTTGCAGCTTGATCCGTCATCGGACAATACCAGGCCGCCGCCTGGCGCTCGCAAAAGAGGGCGCAATGCATCCGCGTGCTTGCAGTGTCACACTAGGAAGCAAAAGGTAAGACATTACGGTGGATCTTTTCTACGAGAAGTATCAAGTCAATTGGGGCAATGGTCGGCAAGGCTTAGGTGGCTTGTTACCTATATCTATGGGCCCGATGGTGCATTCCCTGTCCAGGACTGACTGACTGTGGTATGATAGTGCAATGGCCATCTACCTTGCCTGAACTGCATTCGACGAGGGGTGGGTTATCTCTGCTCTGGCCCTCCGGCACAACATCAACGGGAGCCCAGAAGCCGGGAAAAGCGGACTCAGGAACCGAAGCGTCGAGCACCCGAGGCTCGATCACAGTCTCCAGCACCTGATGAAGTGGAAACTACTGGCAACAGTGGACAGGCGCAGATCCCACCTGTGCCAACCGAGTCACAGCCACGGATAGGGCAACTTTGGAGGTCCAGAGGTGCTCCGGCGTTCTTTGGCACCTCTTACTTCGGACCTCAGGTGGCGGCCATCATGATCGACTCTTCCGCCCCTGATATTCCTGCGGGCACTGGATCGAGCAGGGCGATAGATGCACGGCCATTCCGTGACGAATCGGGCCCTTTCTCACAGATCTGGGATCTGTTGGGTCTCCTCCCGAGGCGGAAAACCGCCGTGGACCACCTGGTGGATCGCTTTTTCAACGACGTGAACCAAGACATTGATGCTGTGCATCCGACGTCTTTCCGACAAAGTTACGTTCAGTTTTGGGAGCGTAAGTCGGGCTTCGACGATGTTACCACGGTGGATTTGAGGTGGCTTGCTCTTCTGTTTATTATCCTTGCCATTGGCACCTACCTCGATTGTCCATTGGATAGCACACCCGAGACTAAACGGGACTACGAAGAGGCGTCCTTGAGGTTCTACTGGGCTTCAAGGAGAGCTATCGTGTTGGCTCCGTCATTCTATGGCGAAAGCACAGACCTCGTTCGTGCCGGAGTTCTGGTCACACGGTATCTCATCCAGACCCAAAGACTGGCCGAGAGTTGGTTGACGGTCGGGTTTGCGGCGAGAATCGGCATTGCACAGGGTCTTCACGTGGACGGAGATAAATGGGGGCTGCCCAGAAGGTCCACAGAGACGCGTCGACGACTATGGTGTCATTTGTACACGCTCGATCGAATGATTTCCCTCGCTCTTGGGAGGCCGTCCGTCATCTCTGATGCTCAGAGTATTATGGAAGAACCTCAGAACATCTTTGTGGACGATCTCACCGACGACGAGGCACGCTCGGCACAACCACAGCCGTTAACTAACCCCACGATCAGTGCCATGGCGTCGTTCGAATATCGACTGGCCAAGGTCATTGGGCAGATCCAGGAGGCCTGTTTCCACTTTCACTCAGTCTCGTATCGAGACGTCCTTGCTCTCGATGAGAAACTCATGAGATGGAAGAGTACACTACCACCATACTTCGCGCTGGAAGATCCTAATCTATCTCTCGACGAGACGCACGGCTACTTGAAATGGCAACGGCTGTATCTGCACACGAGCTTCCACTTTGCACGCATCACCTTGCATCGACCTTTTCTTCTCCGCTATTCCATGACCAATCGCTATGAGTCCAGTAGACATGCTTGCCTCTCGTCTGCACGAGCCGACCTTGGGAGTCGGCTGAACAATCATACTTCGGTTGCGGCAGAACGATACGCATCAAGTCTTGCCGCCCACCAACTCTTTAACAGTGCCATCATCCTGGGAATCATTGCCGTCCGGGAGGCCAAATCTCAACAGACTCCTGGAGTAGTCGAGGACCTCGAGGCCTACTGTGAGATGCAGAGGTCGGAGATGTGGCTAAGCGAGTTTGGCCTGGCAGAAATCAAGGTGGTGGAAATGTGCATCGCCAAACTGAAGCAACAACTACAGGGTAGCGCCCATCGAGGCACCGCGACCCAGCAGCAGAGCCCGCAAGCAGCACGGGTGCCGACGGTAGCCGATTCGAGCAATGTCGCGCCCACGGATATTGGTCTGACCTTGACAGCTGACCAGAATTCGGAGCTGATGAATGTTGGTGGCCTGGAAATGGTGTCGCCTTCCACCCTGAACACAGGCGCGACCTCGGTCTGGCAAGATCAACTGTTTCCAGGCTCTTTCCCGGGCCTCACGGATCTGCAGACATGGCAAGAGGTTATTGATAGTATTGATGTTGACTTTCGTTACGACGGGTGATGATAGGTTTCATGATACGGTGCCAGGTTCGTACCGATGGATGCCGAATTTCCGGTCTGAGTCACTCTCGCCGCTCAGAAGCAGTCCTCAGATCATGAGGCCGATGGAGTACCATTGGGAGCTGCGCTGATTGCAGGACGGGTGGCTTGGTCGGTAAAGTCGTTTTGGATAAGGGGAATGGATAGCGGTCCGTGGTTGTCAAAGATAGATAATTGATGCTGAATGAACCACTCGAAGTCTCGATGTATTCGATCAATGAAGTGAGTTCTGGCCACCAGCTGCTTCGTACTTGGTAGCCTGCCTTGCGGGAAAATGAGGATCCATATCGATATCGGACTTCGGGAATTGTGTGTGCAAGCATTTCCTGATCGCTTATCAGTGTTTGGTGGAGTTTCAAAGCTATCATGAGACCTTTGACCCACCGAGAGGCGTCGTCGAGTCAATATCGCCAGCCCAGGTCGACGTCTCGAATCCCTTCTGAACGATCGGTCAATTCGTTATGCTAACTATCATCCATCCGATTCATTTGCCCTCAACAGTATATGAGCGGCCTGTGATCATGGAAATTGGGGATCGTCCTCCTCATAGTCCGAGTGAATCGTGACAGCCAACAAATAACCTGATGGCCTCGAAGATGGCAACCGAGAAAGACCTTGAAGCGACTGTCAGCAACGACCAGGTGGCCGAAATCAGTGTTTCCGATCCTAACAGGGGGCTCCAACGGTCGCTCAAAGAACGCCATGTCCAGTTCATTGCCTTGGGCGGCACCATCGGTACTGGTCTTTTCTTGGGAATTGGTAGTGCCTTGGCCACATCCGGTCCATTGTCGCTCTGGCTGGGTTACTGCTTCACCTCCGTGGCCATCTGGGCCATGGTAAGTCTTGACCAGACGTGGCCCTCCGCATCAACGTGGCTTTCACTTATGCTGTTGTGAACGCAGATGCAATGCTTGGGGGAAATGGCCTCCTTGCTCCCTCTACCAGGTATGGTTGCCCAATTGGGCTCTCGTTTCGTCGACCCTGCCTTCGGATTTGCCATTGGATGGAATCAGTGGTATAACTGTGCCATTGCCATCAGCGCCGAAACTTCTGCGGCAGTGGTGCTTATTCAATTCTGGACGGATATCAACGTGAGTGTGTGGAAGCCTAGTAGTTTAGGGTCAGACATGTAGCGTGGATCGGGGCCGAGAATAGGTGGTGGAAAAATTAAGGTTTGGGCTGTAGCGTGAAATCACATTGTAGCGTGAAATATTCTGTAGCGTGAAATCTCAGCCTCGCCGAGCCATACACTCTTACACTCGATGGCCCATCGCGTCCCTCAACTCCCGAGGTATATGAGATCGACAGGATTCGAGCTTCTTGCTCTTCTATTCACACCATGTCCTCTCCACCCTATCTGTATTCGACCGTGTCACCCTCCAGACATTATAACATGGCGAATCGCGTGGTGTTTCGGCCGGCCGCCCTCCGTTAGAATCTGGAGAAACGCGTGTTGTTTCCACGGATTAATGGTTCTTCCGCTCACACGTGACATTTCCTCCCATCAAAACATACATGTGTTTCATTGGTCCGAATTCGAGCTATGGGGATTAGATCTACGCGGCCGTAGGAAGGTCCGTCCTTCACCGTAGTGGCGGTAG